>NC_136432.1:226018203-226713203 GCF_052849685.1 Lactuca virosa
TATCCCCATATTAAGGAGGGTAAACTCCCTTTCTCATTTCACAATTCATTTTGCATACTGTGAACCTCCGTGAACTATCCCAAGAAAACTCAAGACTTAGTCCCAGAAGCCCTTTTCTTCACAATTTTCCCTAGCTTTTGGTAAGAAATTCATGCCTTGCAATGGTTCATACATTTTATTAATGTGAATCTTCTACTCACACATATAAATTTGTGTGTTCATAACCTTATGCTAGAAATCCCTCAAGAAGTTCATCCAACACTTCAAGTGTTCTAGGCTCCCATTTCTCACCTCATTCCTTCAACTACACTATCTTCTACCCAAGGTGAGCTTCATACCCCTCTTTTTGTTGTTTTCATGGTTTTGGGGGAGGATACAAGTCAAGGTTTTGTTTAAGTCTTTATTTATTTTCTTGTTATACATATATATCAAGTTATATATGTGCTAATTCTATGAAAACTCCATTTGAAATAGGCCTAGAACTCGAAATTATGTGAAAATTTCAAGTGTTTGAACCATAGTCTTTAAATGGTGTATTGAATCTAGAACGAGCATGTTACAATATATGGGTCATAAATTTTTATGACAAAAACCCTAAGGAATTTCTTAAAAATTTGCTTAAGACAAATTGTTGGACAAAATATTTGGTAGTGGTTAGAAAATGGAAATAATGATATTTTTGGGGGGCCATTTTCGGCCATATAAATATACAAGGACTATTTTGAATTATGGGATAAATTTGGGATATTATTGAACATCTCAATTCCTAAAGGGTCAAAAAGGAAAATTTTGGATAAACAAGGGCCTTTTTGAATATTTTCACAAATATAAGTGTAAAATGAACATTTTATAAGAAATGGGCCATTTTCAACAATTCACCAAGTTTTGAACCACTTATGACACCTTTTGGCAAATGTGGGTCTTATTTGATACTTTATAAAAAGAAGGACCATTTTTGCCAATACCGATAATATTGGGTCATCTTTGATAATTATGATTCCAAGTAGATTATCATTAATAAATGAAAACGATAGATCAAGTCACGAGTAAAACCAATGTTATTTATTTAATAAATAATGGATTTTCACGTTTTGCTCAAAAACCTGTTAGTATTCTAGTCAGACGAATCTCCACGGTACCTATATATATATATATATATATATATATATATATATATATATATATATATATATATATTGGTGTACGCCTAAAGTCCTGTAAAGAGTTATAAGCAGAGTCTCCTGGAGGGAGAGCGGGAATTTGTGTATAGATCTATACGGGGTTGACACCCCGCATATTCGTTGTTCGCTACAGCTAGACCGACCAGTCTAGGGTGACAAATGTCTTTAGGCAAACACGGGCGCCTGAGAAACGCCAAGACAAGCCTCCGTCATATTAGTATGGTTATAACGACTCACTTAGAATATAACAGTGAATTGTTTGTAAATAAACATATGTTACACCTTTCGACTATAATAACGATTTTTTAGATACCTTAAACGAAGTTTTACCACACAAGTATTAGGGTTTTAATACTACTATTTTACACATTCAGAAAATATAGGATTTTCTGGGGAAAACGATTTTATACGATTTCGAAAAACGATAAACTAACACCCACAAGCAACTATACTTGATTGAAAACAAGACTTACAACTATTTTGATAAGAAAATATTGGATTTTCTGGTTTTCCAACTAACACGGATTTTTATACAAAATGCTTATGAACTCACCAACATTTTTTATGTTGACGCTTTTCAAACGACTTGTATTCTTAGAAAATCAGTAAGCAGGTTTGTGAGCGGCGGATGCTGAATTATTTTGATGTATTTTGGAACTTACTCACCACTGTTTCTTTTGTGTAATTCAAAAACTTAAACATGATGTAAAACAATCTAATTTTGTAATATTGATGTATGATGTTTGGATTTGCTATGTTTCATTTATATTCAATTGTTATGATACTGCAAAATGAAGTCACCCGTCTCCGGACGTTTCCGCCGTCTGGTCCGGGGGTGTGACAGATTGGTATCAGAGCATTGTCTATAGTGAACTAGTATATCTTGCCATATAAGATATACAACTATAAATACAATGGGACTAAAACACACTCTGACTAAAATTAAACATACTTGCTAGAACCGTATCATAACAAGAACAAAATAAAAGGACTCAAAGGTTGAACACTACAGTCAAACCTGGATAGTTATGTAATCATATATGGGATAAGTATAGCCTGATTAACTACATTTATTTGAGATATGACCAACATGTGTGTGGGAGTGGTAGTTGTGTTGCAACAAGTCTAAAACTTCTCAACTCGTTATCCCAAAGGTTTTAAGAACCAAACCTAAACAATTAAAAATACTATAGGAGTATTTTGTCGCTTCGAAAATTTTCTACACTCTTCTTATGCCCTATTCTCGTACAGACGACATGGTAGGATTTCATTTGCTAGGCGATCCCTATTTCCCTAATCAGGGAAATGGAGGGTGGATCGAGAAAGACCTAGAGTAAGAACCCATGGAAGAACTCGAGGAAGATGATATCAATGAAGAAGAAGAAGAGAATGATGTGTCGGACGCCGAGTCTGAAGTCATCGACCCTCCTTACGTCAACCGGGTACCTCCACATCGTCTGGGCCGCAATGGTCCTATGCCTCCATGGGCTCATGACATCGAGAGATGGAGAAGACATCAACAACAACCACGTCCTTATGGGATGGAGCAAAGATTCTACGACCTTCGCCAGGGAGGACCCGCTGACCGCGCTCTTCCGGTTGTGGTCCGACGAATCGGAGACATTGGCAATCAGGCCCAAGTGACCGCCGACCAAATGCTACAGATGAGAGATGCCTTGGAACAAGAAAATGCTCGCATCTAGGACCTTGAACGGAGCTATGTCCCAATGGAGCGCCTGATTGAAGACCTTACCGCTGCACGAGCAGAGGTGATAGAATATCAGGTGCGACATGCTACTCTGGAGGAGAGGGTGCGTATCGCTGAGTGCCGACTAGCTGAACTTCAGGGTGCATCCTCATCGTCAATCGCACCATCGGATGCTCCTCGTCGCCAGTAGAACCCGTTTTACTTTCTGTCGTTAACCACAGAAATCCCTTTTGCTTGTGATTGTAGGATTAACTCTAAAAACTAATTAACCACGCTCTTCGTCGAATCTATGTGCTAGCAGGCTTTGTTTCCTCTATGTACCAAATGCCATTCGAAGGCAAATTTTCATGTGTGTACTAAGAAGTTATCGTTAATGCAACAGTTTTGTGTTTTATGTCGGACGTGTTTGCTATGTTCTCTAACATCGGGTTGGGTTGCGTAAGCCAACCACCGCGATCTCTAGACAATCACCAATATCTGAAATCATCGTATACTCATTACCCCTCTGTTCCATGACAGAAAGATGCCGAAGAGACCAACCCGTAAGAATAACAACACAACACCACCACCGCCGCCTCCGCCGGATCTGAACTCCGCAACCTTCCAAGCAGCAGTTTCCGCTGCAGTGACGGTGGCTCTATCCCACATTCAAACTGGAAACAACGGTGGTGGGAATGGTCAAGGGACGGGAAGCTCCCACCAAGGGATGAATCAAGGGCCTGCAAAGGTCTGCTCCTACAACGACTTTTCCAATGCAAGGCCCCGCACTTTCAACGGGACTGGAGGAGTCATAGCTTTGAAACGATGGATCGAGAAGGTTGAGTCGGTATTCGAGATTTGTGAATGTCCGGAGGGGAGTAAAGTGAAATTTGCGGCCTGTACATTCATCAACCAGATCTTGTCATGGCGGAACGGTCACATTGAGGCCATGACACTTCCCGTTGCGAACGCCATGTCCTGGGAAGAACTAAAAGAAATGATAATCGTTGAGTACTGCCCCCGAGGGGAGGTACAAAAGCTCGAACAAGAACTGTGGAACCTTGCGGTGCAAAACTCGGACATTGACGCGTACATCTCGAGATTTAGCGAACTAGCTCTCTTGTGTCCTGGTATGATTATGTCCGAGGGAAAGAAGGTCGAACGATTCATCTGGAGATTGACGCCTCCCATTCAAGGTAATGTGATTGCCTCGAAACTCAAGACCTATGACAGTGCAAAGCGCCTAGCCAAGAAGCTTTATGATCACAGCGACAAGAAGAGTACCAAAGTGAGCGAGGGAGAAAACAAGCAAGATGGAGGGAACAACAAGAACTGGGAGAACAAGCGAAAAAGGGACAGAAATCAGGGCCATCCCAGAAACCACAGACATCAGCGGTCCATTCTGTTACCGCTCCAGCCGCACCAGCTCCACCCGCCCCCGCCTCAACCACAACAGCGCCAGCCAAGTCATACGCGGGTTCTAATCCCAAGTGTGACAAGTGTAATTACCACCACTTCGGGGCATGCAAGGACTTCCACTCTACCAACAGCAATCGAAAAGGGTATACTGTCCGATCTTGCAGGATGCCCCCACAACAAAACAAGCAGCCCACTGACAACAACGCCGGAGCCAGCCGTACATGTTACGGATGTGGAGAAACCGGCCATTTTAAACGCAACTGCCCCAAGAACAACAATCAGAATGTAGGGAGAGTCCTAGCCATGGGGCAGGGAGAGGCAGTGCAAGATCCAACTGTGGTGACTGGTACGTTTCTCCTCAACAACTTTTATGCATGCATTTTATTTGATAGTGGTGCTGAGCGGAGCTTCGTAAGTCACAAATTCAAACACCTACTCAATCAAAATCCCCACAAATTGAACGAAACTTTCACGGTCGAAATGGCCAATGGTAAAACAGAATCAACCAACGATATCTACATAGGGTGCTCGTTAACATTAAATAATCACTCCATCCCAATCAATTTGATGCCTGTTAATATTAGGAGCTTTGATGTAATTGTTGGCATAGATTGGTTAAGCCCCCACCATGTTGAAATTATGTGCCACGAGAAGGTCGTTCGCCTTCACCTTCCCAACAACAAAATCCTAATAGTGTATGGCGATAAACCTGGCACAAACCTCCGACTCATTTCTTGCATCCAAGCACAAAAGTGCTTGCATAAAAAGAATCACGCCTTTCTTCCTCATGTTGTGGATAAAACAAAGGAGGAAAAAAACATTCACGATATTCTGGAAGTACGTGATTTTCCTGACGTATTTCCTGAGGATTTTCCAGGAATACCCCCCAAGCGTCAGGTCGAGTTCCGAATCGATCTTCTACCTGGAGCCACTACAATCGCCAAATCACCTTACAGATTAGCTCCTGCCGAAATGCAAGAATTATCTAGCCAACTAAGCAAACTTCTCGACAAAGGATTCATCAGGCCGAGCTTTTCACCTTGGGGAGCTTCGGTCCTGTTTGTCAAAAAGAAAGACAGATCTTTCACGATGTGCATCGACTACCGAGAGTTAAACAAGCTTACTGTCAAGAATCGATACCCACTCCCTCGAATCGATGATCTATTTGACCAACTCCAAGGAGCCAGCTACTTCTCCAAGATAGATCTGAGGTCCGGATACCATCAACTAACAGTCCGAGAGGAGGATATTCCGAAGACCGCCTTTCGAACCCGTTATGGGCATTTAGAATTCGTAGTCATGCCTTTTGGCCTCACAAATGCACCCGCAGCCTTTATGGACCTGATGAACCGAGTATGTCGGCCGTTTCTCGACAATTTTGTGATCGTTTTCATCGATGATATCCTCCTCTACTTCAAGAGTGAGGAAGAGCACAGCCAGCACTTATGACAAATTTTGGAAACTCTAAGGGCGGAGAAGCTATACGCTAAATTTTCCAAATGCGAGTTCTGGATTCGCAGAGTGGAATTCTTGGGTCACATAATCAGTGAAGAGGGAATACATGTGGACCCTACCAAGATCAAAGCTATTGAGGGCTGGGCAACTCCAAGAACCCCAACCGAAATCCGACAATTTTTAGGCCTTGCTGGTTATTACCTAAGGTTCATCCAGAATTTTTCCAAAATCGCCAAGCCTCTCACCACTCTCACCCAGAAGGGTGTGCCCTTCCATTGGAATGACCAACAAGAAGCTGCCTTCCAAACCCTGAAACAAGTCCTCTGCAGTGCGCCAGTGCTGTCCTTGCCAGAGGGAACGGAAGATTTCGTAGTATACTGCGATGCTTCTAATCAAGGGTTGGGTTGTGTACTTATGCAGCGCGGAAAGGTGATAGCTTCCGCATCTAGGCAACTAAAAACCCATGAAGTAAACTATACCACCCACGATCTCGAGCTGGGAGCAGTGGTGTTCGCCCTGAAAATTTGGAGGCACTACCTATATGGTACAAAGTGCACCATTTTCACAAATCACAAGAGCCTTCAGCACATTCTGAATAAAAAAGAATTGAACATGAGACAGTGGAGATGGGTCGAGCTACTAAACGACTATGAATGCGAGACCAAGTACCACCCAGGCAAGGCTAACGTGGTAGCCGATGCCTTAAGCCGAAAGGAATACTCGAGCCGCCGAGTAAAGACGCTGACAATGACCATCCATTCCCATCTATCCTCACAAATCAAGGAGGCTCAACAGGGAGCCTTGAAACCAGAGAACGTCGCCAATCAAGCATTGCGCGGAATGGAAAAGAATCTGATGATCAAAGAAGATGGAGCCTATTACCTTATGAACCGAATCTGGACACCGAGATTCGGTGGGTTCCGAGACGTGATAATGAATGAGGCTCACAAAACAAGGTACTCTATCCATCCGGGTTCCGATAAGATGTACCTGGATATCAAACAACATTATTGGTGGCCGAATATGAAAGCGGAGATTGCCACTTACGTGGGCAAGTGTCTCACTTGTGCCAAAGTTAAGGTGGAATATCAAAACCCTAGGGTCTACTTCAGCAATCCGAAATACCCGAGTGGAAATGAGAGAGGATAACAATGGATTTTATAACCAAATTACCCAAGACGGCAGACGGTCTGGATGCTATCTGGGTGATCGTTGACCGATTAACCAAATCCGCCCATTTCCTGCCAATAAAGGAGACGTACAAGATGGAAAGACTAACGCGAATATACCTGAAAGTGGTAGTGAGACTCCATGGGGTGCCCATATCTATTATCTCTGATAGAGATAGCAGATTCACCTCTCATTTTTGGCAGTCGCTCCAGAAAGCTTTAGGAACCCAACTAGATATGAGCACTGCCTACCACCCTCAGACCGATGGCCAAAGCGAGCGAACCATTCAAACTCTAGAAGACATGCTTCGGGCATGTGTAATAGACTTTAGAAAAAACTTGGAATACTCACCTGCCTCTAATCGAATTCTCATACAACAACAGCTACCACACGAGTATAGGAGTTTCTCCCTTTGAGGCTTTGTATGGCCGGAAGTGCAGATCGCCCCTCTGCTGGGCTGAGGTGGGAGACACCCAGCTGGCAAAGGGGCAAACGCCCAACAGCACCCTCACTGGACCCAAGATTATTCGAGAAACCACGGAAAAGATTGTCCAAATCCGAGCACGACTCCAAGCATCGCGAGACCGACAAAAGAGCTATGCAGATAAAAAGTGAAAGCGTCTGGAATTCCAGGTGGGTGATCGAGTGCTATTGAAAGTCTCCCCTTGGAAAGGGATGATTCGATTCGAAAAGAGAGGTAAACTAAATCCCCGATACATCGGACCATTCGAGATCCTTGCACGGATCGGTCCAGTAGCCTAAAAACTCCAACTACCCTCCGAACTCATTAATGTACACCCTGTATTCCATGTGTCAAACCTAAAGAAGTGTCTATCGAACGAAACCCTCACAGTTCCACTAGATGAGATCGAAGTGAACGAGAACCTTCTATTCGTCGAGCAGCCTGTCGAGATTATGGATAAAGTGGTCAAGCGCACGAAACAAAGCCGCGTCCCCATTGTGAAGGTTAGATGGAACGCCAAGCGCGGACTAGAATTCACATGGGAACGCGAGGATCAAATGATGCAGAAATACCATCATCTTTTCGCTAGTTCGTAGGAATGACTTCTGAAGAATTTCGGGACAAAATTCCCTTTGACGGGGGGATGATGTCACAACTGGAAAATTTCAAGTCTAGAAACTAAGCCAAAAGAGTCTCGTACATGTAATGTTTGTATCTATGCTATTATTATATCATGGTAATGTAATGTTTTGAGAATTATGCTACTCTAAAACTCCTTTGAGCCATGCAAATTAACGCAATATTGAACTTACGTCAAATATAATCACATAAACAAACATATTAAGGATCCTACACATCTAGACCATAAACACTTCCCTAGGAAGCCCTAGATCGTGAACTACATTTGGTGGAGTGGTTTTGGCCGTGAACAACTCCCAAGGAGTCACTTTGGCCGTGAACTCCTTCAAACACCTATAAGTGGACCGTGAACCACCTTAAGCCTTCAAGCATGGACCATGAACACCTTTTTAGGCCACCTTTAGGTCGTAAACACTATAAGGGACCCCCCCTAGACCGTAAACCCCCCTAGGTGGACCTCCATAAGACCATAAACCTTAATTCAAGGTCCATTTGGACCGTGAACCCTTCCCCATTTCAAGGATGTTTACGGATAGTGAGCTGTTAATTGATTAGTTCCAATACAAATCTCAATAAACTATGCATTATCCAACAGTAAACCAAGCATATATCACATCCAATTCTTATCCCCATATTAAGGAGCGTAAACTCCCTTTCTCATTTCACAATTCATTTTGCATACTGTGAACCTCCGTGAACTATCCCAAGAAAACTCAAGACTTAGTCCCAGAAGCCATTTTCTTCATAATTTTCCCTAGCTTTTGGTAAGAAATGCATGCCTTGCAATGGTTCATACATTTTATTAATGTGAATCTTCTACTCACATATATAAATTTGTGTGTTCATAACCTTATGCTAGAAATCCCTCAAGAAGTTCATCCAACACTTCAAGTGTTCTAGGCTCCCATTTCTCACCTCATTCCTTCAACTACACTATCTTCTACCCAAGGTGAGCTTCATACCCCTCTTTTTGTTGTTTTCATGGTTTTGGGGGAGGATACAAGTCAAGGTTTTGTTTAAGTCTTGATATATTTGCTTGTTATACATATATGTCAAGTTATATATGTGCTAATTCTATGAAAACTCCATTTGAAATAGGCCTAGAACCCGAAATTATATGCAAATTTCAAGTGTTTGAACCATAGTCTTTAAATTGTGTATTGAATCTAGAACCAGCATGTTACAATATATGGGTCACAAATTTTAATGACAAAAACCCTAAGGAATTTCTTAAAAATTTGCTTAAAACAAATTGTTGGACAAAATATTTGGAAGTGGTTAGAAAATGGAAATAATGATATTTTGGGGGACCATTTTCGGCCATATAAATATACAAGGACTATTTTGAATTATGGGATAAATTTGGGATATTATTGAACATCTCAATTCCTAAAGGGTCAAAAAGGAAATTTTTGGATAAACAAGGGCCTTTTTGAATATTTTCACAAATATAAGTCTAAAATGAACATTTTAGAAGAAATGGGCCATTTTCAACAATTCACCAAGTTTTGAACCACTTATGACACCTTTTGGCAAATGTGGGTCTTATTTGATACTTTATAAAAAGAATGACCATTTTTTCCAATACCGATAATATTGGGTTATTTTTGATAATTATGATTCCAAGTAGATTATCCTCAATAAATGAAAATGATAGATCAAGTCACGAGTACAACCAATGTTATTTATTTAATAAATAATGGATTTTCATGATTTGCTCAAAAACCTGTTAGTATTCTAGTCAGACGAATCTCCACAGTACCTAAATATATATATATATATATATATATATATATATATATATATATATATATATATATATATATATATATATATATATATATATATATATATTAGTGTACGGCTAAAGTCCTGTAAAGAGTTATAACCAGAGTCTCCTGGAGGGAGAGCGAAAATTTGTATATAGATCTATTCGGGGTTGACACCCCGCACCTTCGCTGTTCGCTACAGCTAGACAGGCCAGTCTAGGGTGACAAATGTCTTTAAGCATACGCGGGCGCCTGAGAAACGCCAAGACAGACCTCCGTCATATTAGTATGGTTATTACGACTCACTTAGAATATAACAGTGAATTGTTTAGAAATAAACATATGTTACACCTTTCAACTATAATAACGATTTTTTGGATACCTTAAACGAAGTTTTACCACACAAGTATTAGGGTTTTAATACTACTATTTTACACATTCAGAAAATATAGGATTTTCTGGGGAAAACGATTTTATACGATTTCGAAAAACGATAAACTAACACCCACAAGCAACTATACTTGATTGAAAACAAGACTTACAACTATTTTGATAAGAAAATATTGGATTTTCTGGTTTTCCAACTAACACGGATTTTTATACAAAATGCTTATGAAGTCACCAACATTTTTTATGTTGATGTTTTTCAAACGACTTGTATTCTCAGGAAATCAGTAAGCAGGTTTGTGAGCCGGGGATGCTGAATTATTTTGATGTATTTTGGAACTTACTCACCACTGTTTCTTTTGTGTAATTCAAAAACTTAAACATGATGTAAAACAATGTAAGTTTGCTATATTGATGTATGATGTTTGGATTTACTATGTTTCATTTATATTCAATTGTTATGATACTGCACAATGAAGTCACCCGCCTCCGGACGTTTCCGCCGTCTTGTCCGGGGGTGTGACACCAGGGAGCAAGCCAGACATAAGATGTGGGTCGGGAAGGAAGCCAGACTTATGCTGTGGGCTCAGGGGTAATCCAGTATGTTAAGTTGTGGACCCATTACATTTTGTTATTATAGTTGTGATATTTGTTATATATGGGTATTTTGGGGAAACTCACTAAGCTTTGGGCTTACAGTTTTGGATTGTGTTTCAGGTACCTCAGAGGATCGCGGCAAGGCGAAGGCGTGATCGTGCACCTCCTCATGTTTTTGATTTTTACGATTTTGGGATTTCTCTAATGTGAAACTTATTTTGAAAAAAATTTATGAACAATGATGGTTTTGGGTAATTTAAAAAGTTTAAAATTTTTTATGAATTTCATGATTGTTACAAGTTGGTATCAGAGCCTTGGTTTGAGTGAATTAGAGGAACACTTGTGTGAATCCAGTCTCAAACTAAGTAAAATATTTTCAAATGATTTTCAAAATACTCAAGGAGGATGTGATGTGTACGATCAACCGAGCCAGTAAGTAGACCCCAAAATACCATATTGTTATTTGATATTGTGACATGTTAGAAAACCATGCTAGTGATAGGCTAGGGATCTTCAGGAATTGAATTATAGAATTGCATGATTATATGATGTCTGATAGCCTAGGACCTTTCTTTTATGTAATTGACATCATTACTGTAGTTGCTTAGGTTATGCATCAAGGTTATATATAGCTAAGATCTTATAGCTTGAGAATGTTTAGTTTGGCCTTATTTCCTGTTCTTGTTTGATGAAGGGCTTAGGGTAGGATTAGATATTTGAAAGTCTATAGGGTCCAGTGTTATGTATGGCTAGCATACACGAGTGTTGCAGGGTTGGTGGAAGTTTTATGGTTGATTCGTGTGGGGTCAGTCGGCCAGTCGTGAGATGTTTAGCCTTTCCTCTAGGGAGTGATGATTGAGTGTTCATCTTTGCTTATGAGTATTGTTAGGGCGTCGTGATGATCCCTGAGAAAAATACGGGTAGGTGTGGAAGGTAGTATGGGCCCGTACTACTGAAAGAACAGGACCCGTACGCGTAGCAAGGAAGTCACCACCCCTAGTGCTTTGTTGGGAGTTGGTTCCCCGTTTTGATATGTGGATTATCTAATACTTTCCTGGTGTATTTTCAGTATGATGACTACGAGACGATTTGAGATCGGATCCGGGTCGGGATCAGGAGCTGGCAGTCTGTGTGGGCCAGCAGTCTCAGAGGACCGTATCAGGGAGATCATTTGCGAGGAGGTGGTTGTTATTGTTCGGGCTCAGATCCCGAAGATGTTCGGGTCTATCAAGACCGCGATGATAGAGTCTTTGATGATCGTTATGCAAGCATTGTTGAGATGGCTGCTGGTGCAACCTCCGCAACCATGGCGGCTGCAGGTGTTGGGATGGGACGGGTCTTCTAGTATCGGGACTTTGACAATACGAAGCCCCCAACTTTTGATGGAGTTCAGGACCCGATCATAGCCATGAGGTGGCTATCTGATGTGGAGGGATATTTCTTCACTTGTCCATGCCCTGCTGACCAGAAGGTCGGGTGTGTTATGAACCTTCTGAGGTCAAGAGCGAAGGATTGGTGGAGGCTCACTACTAGTTCTTATTATGTTGAGCAGAGGGCTACTGTTACTTGGGAGCAGTTTTCTGAGATGTTCCCCTCCTGATATATTCCGCTGGTGGAGCGAGAGAGGTTAGTGCAGGAGTATCTGGATTTGAGACAGGGTTCTGAGACGGTGAAGGAGATCACCAAGATGTTCACAGTGAGGGCTATGTTCTACCCTGAGTTTGCTGCATCTGAGCAGGCTCAGATAACCCGTTACTTGAGCATGCTCAAGACGGAGATCAGGCAGTTTGTTTATACTCAGCGCTACAGTTCATTGTTGGATATGCAGGAGGCCGCCATACGGCGTGAGATTGAGATTGATCTGCAGACGAGAGAGCAGAGGCCGGCCTCGGCACAGTCGCTGCCTGCGCCAAAGCGGTTTAAGACCGCTGATGTCAGATCAGGGGGCCGAAAGGGCCGCACTTGCGGGAAGTGTGGCAAGACGCATGAGGGTAGTTGTCGGTTATCATCTGGGTGCCACAATTGTGGCCAACAGGGTCACATGGCGAGGGATTGCCGCCAACAGACCCCAACACTCAGTTCCAGGATTTTATATCATTGCAACCAGGTTGGCCATGTGAAGGCCAACTGTCCATCGCTTACTTCCAGGCCAGCACCGACTACTTTGATGATCACTGATGGGAGTCAGGGCAGGGCAGAGCCCCCAAGGGCTCGAGGTCGCGCTTTCCAGCTCACTGCCGAGGAGGCTTGGACAGCACCAGATGTTGTGACTAGTATGTTTCTATCCCTTATCTTATTGATTATGTTTGTTTTATGCTCATTTGTTTTTACCTTTGGTAGGTACATTTCTTGTGAACTCCTTCCCTGCTTTAGTGTTGTGTGACTCGGGTGCAAGTCGGTCCTTTGTTTCTCGATCTTTTAGTAGGAAGTTTGCTTTTCCCATAGGGAGTTGGAGTGTCTGTTGCGAGTTTCTATCGCCAACGAACACAGGGTTTCTGCTTCTTCAGTTTATCAGGGTTGTATTCTGGAGATCTTCGGGGAATCCTTTCTGATCGATTTGATTCCTATTCCCATGGGGGATGTCTGCGTGATTGTGGGTATGGATTGGCTGAGCCGTTTCGGTGCCATGATCTAATGCGAGGGTCAGCGCGTGGTAGTTCAAACCCCAATTGGGGGAGAACTGGTTATTTATGGAGAGGGAACCAGGTTGGGTTCAGGGTTTTGTTCGGCAGCTAGGGCTCGGTAGTATATTTAGCACGGGTGTGCAGGATACTTAGCATATATGGTGGACACGTGGGTTGGGGTACAGGTGTCGGTTGCTGATGTTCCAGTTGTCAGTGAGTTCGCTGATGTATTCCCGGAGGAGTTACCCGGTGTGCCTCCTGAGAGGCAGATCGAATTCAGGATCGACCTTGTGCCAGGTGCAGCCCCTATTGCCAAGGCGTCGTACCGATTGGCACCGCCTGAGTTGCAGGAGCTGTCATCTCAGCTGCAAGGGCTGCTAGGCAAGTAGTTCATCCGTCCATGCAGTTCTCCGTGGGGGTGCCGATTCTATTTTTCAGGAAGAAGGACGGTTCGCACCGGATGTGCACCGATTATATGGAGCGGAACAAGTTAACGGTGAAGAATCGTTATCCCCTTCTGTGGATTGATGATCTCTTTGATCAGTTGCAAGGAGCATCTTGGTTCTCCAAGATTGATTTGAGGTCTGGGTACCATCGGGTCAAGGTGAGAGAGGAGGACGTGGAGAAGGCCGTGTTCCGGACTCGTTCTGGGTATTACGAGTTCGTGGTGATGCCATTCGGGCTCACCAATTTGCCTGCGATATTTATGGATTTGATGAATTGGGTATGCAGGCTGATGCTCGACCGTTCGGTCATCGTGTTTATTGATGATATCTTGGTGCATTCCAAGACCAGAGAGCAGCATGGGGAGCATCTTCGTGAGCTTCTGGGGGTTTTGAGGCGAGAACGGCTTTATGCTAAGTTCTTGAAGTGCGAGTTTTGGTTACGAGAGGTTCAATTCCCTGGACACCTCGTTAACCAGGATGGGATTTTGGTCGATCCGGCCAAGATTGAGACAGTTATGCAGTGGGAGGTTCTGAAATCTCCCTCGAATATCAGGAGCTTTTTGGGTTTGGCAAGGTACTACCGGAGATTTATTCAGTATTTCTCCAAAGTTGCAATACCCCTCACTCGTCTGAAGAGGAAGGGGGTGGATTTACGGTGGGGCCCTGAGCAGCAGACAGCATTTGAGACCCTTCGGTAGAGGCTTTGTGTGGCCCTAGTTTTGACCCTCCCTAAGGGAGTCGAGGATTTTGTGGTTTTCTGTGTTGCATCTATCACCGGGTTAGTGGCAGTCCTCATGCAGAGAGAATGAGTGATAGCTTATGCTTCGTGGCAGCTAAATCCGCATGAGTCGAGGTATCCCACGCATGATCTTGAGTTGGGGGCGGTGGTTTTCGCCCTCAAGATTTGGAGACATTACCTTTATGGGGCCCGCTCAGTGTTGTAAATATCGGCCTAGGCGGCGCCTAAGCGCTAGGCGATCTGCAACTAATTACGATTAGGGGTGCTTGGCGGAAATTGGTCAATATCGGCCAAACTCGGGCTAGGCGGTCCTCGGCGGTCCTTGGTGGGAAGATTTTAAAAAATTAAAAATTTTAAAATTTCAAATATTACAGCAAAACTTACAAAACTTCAAAATTTTAAATTTTTAAATATTCAAATTTTCAAATATTATACCAAATATTTCAAAATTTCAAAAATTTTAAATTTTAAATTTTCAAATACTATTTTTTTCTTAAGCTATATTAAGTTTTAAAATAGTTTTATTAGTAATTTATGGTCTCCGATTAATCTCTGCCAAACCGATTAATCGTTTGACCCTAGTCGACCGCCGAGCTACCGTCGAGCGATTTTTACAACCTTGGGTCCGCTGTACTATCTACATGGATCACAAGAGTTTGAGGCATATTATGGATCAGCTGAACCTTAACATGAGGCAGTGTGGGTGGCTGAACGTAGTCAATAATTATGACTGCAAAATCCTTTACCATCTGGGTAAAGCAAATGTGGTGGCGGATGTCCTGAGCCGCAAGTCGGTTGGATCTTCTGTTCTGGTGGCATGTATGAGGATATATGTGGATTCTCCGCTTGTAGGTTTGATTAGGGAGGCTCAGACTAAGGGTGTTCGAGAGGAGAATTGGAAGATTGAGAGGATTAGGGGTGAGATTACCAGATTTGTTTCGGGTAGTCGTAGTTTGTTGACCTGTTGTGGTCGGATATGGGTTCATGTGTCTGGTGGGGTCAGACAGATCGTGCTGGAGGAGGCTCATAAGTCTCTCTTTTCTATTCACCCGGGTGCCACCAAGATGTATCGGGATCTGAGGTTGAGTTATTAGTGGCCGTGCATGAAGAGAAAGATAGTTTGGTACGTTGAGAGATGCTTGACCTGCAGGATGGTCAAGGCCGAGCATCAGAGGCCGCATGGCAAGTTGCAACCTCTAGAGGTTCCCATATGGAAATGGGAGCAGATTTCGATGGATTTCATCACCTAGTTGCCGAAGACGGCAAGGGCTTTTTTGATATTTGGGTCATCGTGGATCGATTGACCAAGAGTGCCCAGTTTCTGGCAATTTGGGAGAGCTCGTCGGCCGAGAAGTTGGCCGATGCGTATATTCGCGAGATCGTTGCTCGCCATGGGGTTCCGGTCTCTATTGTTTCAGACCGTGATGTTCGGTTCACCTCCCAATTTTGGCAAAAGTTTCATGAGGAACTAGGCACGAGGCTGCATTTCAGCACAACTTATCATCCGCAGACCAACGGCCAGAGTGAGCGGACCATTCAGACTCTCAAGGATATGTTGCGAGCATGCATTATTGATTTTGCTAAGAGCTGGGACTCCTACCTACCTCTTGCAGAGTTCTCCTACAACAATAGTTTCCACTCCAGCATTTGAGCTCCACCTTTTGAGCTTTTGTATGGCCGGAGATGTCGCACCCCAGTCTGTTGGGGTGAGGTTGGTCACAGGGTCATGGGTCGGACTGAGGTGGTCCTGCAGACTACGTAGATGATTCAGAAAATCAGGCAGAGATTGCAGACTGCATAGAGTCGGCAGAAGAGCTATGCCGACCGATGCCGATCTGAGTTGGAGTTTCAGGTTGGTGACATGGTGTTGCTGAAGGTCTCACCTTGGAAAGATGTGATTTGCTTCAGGAAGAGGGGGAAGTTGGGCCCCGATATATTGGACCATTCCATTTTATTGCCAGGGTTGGAAAGGTTGCTTATAGATTAGATCTTTCGAAGGAGCTCAATCATATTCATAGCACTTTCCACATTTCGCAGGTGCGGAAGTGCGGTTTAGACGAGGATACAATGGTATCATTGGATGATATTCAGGTTGATGAGCACCTGAACTATGTTGAGAGGCCGGTAGCTATTCTAGAAAGGAAGGAAAAGGTTCTGCGTAGCAAGGAGGTACCCTTGGTAAAGGTACAGTGGCAGCATCGAAGGGGATCCGAGTGGACCTGGGAGCCGGAGGCTGAGATGCGGGAGCATTATCCGGATTTGTTTATCGCAACAGGCTTCGAGGACGAAGCCTAGTCCGAGTGGGGGAGAGTTATAACATCCTGATTCCCAGGTATGAGATTTATTATTCAAAAGGAAAATTTCCCTTGGAACTCGTCGATTTGATGGCCTCAACTCGATGTGTTGAAGGCTTTTGGACCGCGCATCTTTTTGGACCAACTCGACGAGTTGGCGGCTGAATGAGAAACCCTAAATTTTAGGGTTTGCACCTTATATAACATCCTTAAGTCCTTGAGTTTGATCTTTTATCACCCTCCAAACCCTAATATCGGCCTTGTAAACCCTAATCTTCATTCCACCATATTTTGTGAGTTAGTGTGTGGCTTTTTGGAGTAAAAAGGGAGAAGATTGAAGGAAGGAGGCAAGGATCTAACAAGTTAAGCTCAAATCTGAGTTTGGCACTCTTTGTACCATTGTAAGTATTCTATATCCGAATTTTTATCTATCTATGTAGCTATATCTTGAGTTTGGTCCCTTTTTCTCCTTATTCTTTGGTGTTGCAATGGATGGGCTTCATAAAGTTTGCAACTTTATGAATCTCTAGGTCAAGGTGACCTTGGAGTGGGTTAGATCTGGTCCTTTGCCAATTTTTGATGTCATGGATGGAGTTTAGGTCATATTTCCGCTATTTGGCTCATTTTGGTTCAAGACATGCATGTCTATAAAGCACCCACCTTTGGGACGTTTTGAGGCTAGAATCTCTCTTGTATAAAGTTGGTTCTAGATCTCAACGATTTTGTGCTTAATGGTTAAGCCTTTGAGTTTTCAAGCCTCGCAGAAGGGTTTTTGAGCATTTGGAGTAGTCCAAAAGGATAAAGTTGGAAACTTTATCCTTTTAGACACAATTGGAGTTTAGATATGAGCCTTAGAGTCTCTGGAATCAAAGAATCAGCTGTATGTGTTAAGCTGGGGAAAACTCGACAAGTTGTTCAGCGAACTCGATGAGTTGGCTAGGGTTTTCCCCGACTTTCTCAGTTCTGTAGAACTCGACGAGTCCAAGAGGTGCACTCGACGAGTTGGGTCAACATGGATTGTTCAAACAATTCGGTTTTTACTTTTGTATGTATACTTTTTTGAAGATATAGTCACTCAAACTAAATTCTCCCTTTAATATAGGCTTAACAAACTCAAAATCAATTTGGTTAAAAGTAAAGTGTGGTTGTTGCCTTTATCCTTACAAGGTGAAGCTTCTTGATTTAATTCAACAAATTGTTCCTGGCCAATAAAAAATATGCATTATGGATGCAAAACCAATAAAAATCATGTCTCACAATGAGAACAAAGTGTGATGGATGAACGAAGGGAGCTTTACCTCAAGTTAAAAACCAAACCACAAATTTTGAAAAATAGCATATCAACAAAAAAATCCATATATAAATTTATATACCTGGGTAAGGTTATCAAACCGACTAATAATACCCACTATAGGTACAAAGGTTCGTATGACTAAAAAGCAAACATCAATTCAAAAGTCCAAGTTGACAAATACTCAGTGTTTCTAGACTTATAATGGTCATCCTTTTTAGAAGCATTGATTTTACATAAAAAAAATCCATCACCAAGTCTTTACCGATAACGTTTAAACTAACATTAATTTTTACCACTTACACTGAAAAGGTTGTTATTTCAGAATTTAGGAATGTACTTTAATTTGATTTGAAGAAATTCAAAATACTGACCATTAAAGATGTTATTTTGAGAAAATATAGCAATGTACTTTATTTCATGTTTGTTAAAACTATTAAGATGACAAAATAAGGGTTGATTTGTAGTAATTTAAAAAAGGAACCATGAAGGGGACATGGTCAATACAAATGGTGTCATCTTTAAAAGATATTATTAAGTAGAACATACAGCAAACTGACTAATACTACCCATTACATGCACAAAAGTCAGTCCACTACAAAAAATTGGATTACACAATTAATAGTGATGACCTTTTAGTAATCTATTGTTCTATTACTGATCACTACAAAGAAATTAAAAAGACGTAAAATTAGTCACCAAACATTGTGTCTGTGTGTATACACTATATGTAGTGTGTGTTTGTCTGCAAGTAAGATGCTTTTTCTTGCAATTATCAGAAAAAAAACCATAAAATGCAACTAAGATTGTAAAACCAACATTAAAATGAAAGGTCCTTACTATTTCTTTCAATTAGCCAAAAGTGAGATGCTGTCAAACACCTATAAATGTAACATGTTGTTAAGTTTCAATTGCAATGCAGTTTAAGAGCAATATACTTTATGTTTACTTTTTTTTTTCTTATCGTTAACATGAGAGTCAAAAATAATAATGAACCTTCTTTCTACTGTTTTAAGAGCAAAATAATTTATGTTGTTAACTTTCCATAGCAATGTACTTTAAGAGCAATATACTTTATGTTTACAACTAAAATTACATGGAAAAGAACAATATACTTTCGAGACCAATAATGAATTTTACAATATTAGCAAATAATCACACCTTAAAAGCAACGGTAATAACAACAAGCTTTCTTATGACCATCCATTTGGGCAATGTACTTTGAATGGTCAAGAGTTTGAGCTACACCCATCAAAGATCATGTCAAGACTCCAACATACGTACCTCATTCATGAGTTTTTAGGATAATAGCCAATTGGCCATTTTACAATAGTATGTCAAGATCAAGCGTCTTGCAAGTTTTAATCAACCTAAATAATAAAATCGTTTATAAACCCATGAACAACTATTAAAAAACTTTTGAAAAGTATACATTGACGTATTTTATTGGATAATACTTTGGAATCTATTTAAAAATATAATTTAGCAAATTAATAAATAACTAAAAGATGTATATTTGAAAAAAATATAGGTACATAAATAAATAATAAATTCTTATTCGGTTTTTTTGGACTGCTCGGTGTTAATTTTATAAACCGTAACCAATCCGATATCCAAAATAATAATTCGGTTTTGCTGAAAATCGATCCGAAAATCCGAACCAAATAGTCCAATCCAAATTGTCCGATTGGACAATTCGGTTTTATCCGAATAATGAACAACTCTAATGGCCATTTTACAATAATATGTCAAAATCAAGCGTCTTGCAAGTTTTAGTCAACCTAAATAATAAAATCGTATATAAACCCATGAATGGTACTTGCAGTAAAAAAAATACATTGTAGACCATTTACCATAACACCTGCAAGTTACAAAAAGGAGCTTCTACTAAGACATTCAAACATTTGAGAGACCAAAATAAAATTTGAAAATGTAAACCAAACATGTTACTAATAAATTTAAAACAGAACATGATTGTTACCTAAACCAATCAATCTTAGTTGGAATTTTGAGTATTCGGAAGCTTTTCTTTCCATACATATCGAACCTAGCTAGTTCAAGCAACACAAATCGATTTAAGGCTTAAAAAAAAATAAAAAAAAAAACTGGTGGTGTCTTGGTTCAAGATTTTGAACTAAATGAGAGAGAGAGAGAGTCTAGCCAATACATCAACCATAACAAAGCGATTTCCTTTCCCTCCTTTTATCATTGCTCGTTTCTTCTTAAGTTGGTTGTGGTCAAGGCGGTCCATTGATTTTTCATACCTAGGGCGAGATGAAGAAATGATGCCCATATATTTGTATCGAACAATGCACCAAACGTTTATATAACATAAATTTATTAAACATAAGCATAGTAAAAAAAAATTAATTAATTAAATTTCATATTAATACAACATTACATTTATGCCCTTCAAAAGTATATACACTACCAATACATTATACATTTTCACCAATTGAAAATCTACCTCACACTATCTACAATAACAAAGCCTCAAGCATTTCTAACTGAAAAATAAAACAAGATATTAATAACTGATTAAGTAAAGAGGAATAATCAAATTTAAATTTTTAAGGACTATATATATATAGCCGGTAATACTTATATGTTAATCAAGTTCATTAAACAATATATTAGAGAAAGATGGTAGATATACTAATTTAGTTTTGTCTACAATAATGAAACTAAAATAGCCAAAAAAATGAATGGTTTATAGAATTGTAGAAGTAGTTTTGAACTCCAAATATTCAAAAGGTCAAGTACTCAGGTGACATAGGTTTCAAATCACAACTTATTCAAACATATTACTTTAACTATTTTTGACATTGAGAATCTTTGAAACAAAAATACAACACTTAGTACTTAAAACATCAAACTAATCAAATAAAAAACACTCATTGAGAATATTTACCATTTACCAAGAAGGACATGGAATAAAAAATCCTTATAATTTGAACTCTAAGTCTCCAAGAATTTTAGATTTATAATTGCGAAGCCAGCCAAGAACTCAAAGAAACTTGGTATACTGAGAGAGAAAAGCAAACCTGAATGAGAAAGACAAATATAAAGTTAAACACATGAATGGATGAACTCCAAACCTCTCTAAATCAGAAATCAAAACACATAAAAATACCTCCAGTTTTCAAACAAAATTCGAACTTTAGACTTTAGATAAAAGAAAACTCAGATTAATTAGAGAGAAGATCAGTAAGATAAAATACAAATTTAATAGATACCGAGAAATAAGAGTTAAGACTAATCAAATAGAAAAAATACATCTAGAAGCCTGAAGCAAACTTTGAACTCAAATTCTGAAGTCTCGAACTCTTGTCTTCACTCTTCACTTAAAAAGTCAATAGTAGCACTGTAGCAGAACTTAAAAACCGAGATTTATTCGCAGATTGTATTCAGAAATCGATTAAATGAGAGAACATATCAACTATTTAGGAATCGAATGGGTAACAAAACAGATTAAATGGGGGAGGGCATCAACTATCGTCCATGGATCGTATACAGATGGGATTCAGAAATCGCCAAATCGAGACCAAAATTCTGAATTAAAGAGAGAATCAGAGAGATATCGTCTTTTAGTTTTAGAAATTGAACACTTGGTCTGCTGAAATACCAACTATGATTGGAATGTGGGAGACTGGGGTGTATAGCCGTATTGAAGAATCAGGAAGTTAGAGACAAGAGACAGATGCCGATAGTAAACTCATCGTCTTCTACATTGTGATTATTGCATCTTCGTTTTTCAATGCATCAAATTGGTGCTTTTAGTTTTCGCGCCCTTTCTTTCCTGCCTCGATTGAAGAATCGTCGATGGGATTGATAATCCAACACTCCAATACCAGTTTAAGAGCCGAGTTTACCTATACTATAAGAGATTGGGCTAAAATTATGCCCCTTTTTCCTTGCAGCCCTGGACATTTCCCCAAGCCGCCCATGTATTGGGCCAGCCCTGGTTATGGTTATCGGTGGTTGTTGTAACATCCTAATTTCCAGAGTAAAATTTTTATTTTTAAAATAATATAAACACCCATTTTTAATAAAGTTACATTCAGGTCAAACCATTTGTTCATAAACCATTATTCATAAATCAGATTAATAAAGAAGACAATGCAGAATCTTGAATCATAAAACTGTGATGTGTGTGTACATTCCCACATTCACAATCTGATAAGTACCTGCAAAATATTTAATCTACAACTTTAATCACAAAGTTTAGTAAGTTCCCTAAAATATCACATCCGACACATCATAATAATCAACCATGGGTTATCAGCAACCCTGAACTGTCAGCAGTCCTGAATATCGTGTACAACACAACATTATAAAGAAGTATTGGTTATCAGCAATTATGGGGACTATTAGCAGTCCCAATGGCTAACAGAACGCCATGTGGATTAACAACACACCTCACGGTTTATCAACAACCCTGGAGACTATCAGTAGTCCCTTGGACCAGGTTATCAGCAACCCTGGGGACTATCAACAGTCCCTTGGACTCACAGCAGTCCATGAGTTATTAGCAACTCAGTTCACATATAACAACAATCAACAAATAAGAACCGTTGGTCAGCATGTATACACTACCACACATGCATATATAGTTATAAGACTCACCTCATAGATAGAAGGTAGACAACACAGCTCTCACATAGTGCAAACTGGTATTTCGAGACACCTAACGACAATAAAGAAGTACCTTCTCAGTCTATACCCTAAAAACCCTTAAATTAACCAAAAGTCAACCATGGTTTAAAGTCAACCCCAATCGACAGCCACGTCGTGACAGCTTCTCGACAAAACAGTCAGGCAACCACTAGTCGTCACGTCATAGCGAGAAGACTGCCACGTCGTAGAAATTGGGTTTTCACAGCCTAATGGGTTAAGCATTTAATCCTTCAAGCCACCCATTAATACTTTCCAGAAGGCTTTCTTACTCCTATTCCAACATAAAAATTACAACTTTTCAGAAATACATGTCCAGTGCAAGTCTATATCTCAAACTAGGTCAAAATGGAGAAATAAGACCAAAATCTCATGCATGAAGCTCAATACACAAACAAACTTCAGATCGAAAAGATATAGAGACCAAGGGACCAAGGTGAGCTATAAAGTTACAAACTTTAACTCATCTAACTAACCCAAACTCGAAAAGAACCAAGAAATGCCATAAATTCTAGATCTATGGAGAGAAAACCAAAAGGTGGAAGCTTTATACCTTCCTAAGCTTCACAAGACGTAGGAGATGCAAGATCTAGAGTGATACACTCTTCCAACCCGCAAGTACACCATCTCCTTCTTCAAGGGCTAAAATCATCACAAAGAGCTCACAAGTTCAAAATGAAGACTAGGGTTTCATGGATGGTGAAAGGGAGGTGATGGAGGTTGAGGGTGTGTAAACCCTAGCTCTCACTTCCCTTAAATAGGGGCACGAACCCCGAAATTAGGCTTAAGCCTTCAGGTAGCTGCCACGTCGTGACCATCAGCTTCTCACGTCCTGGTGCATAATATTGATGCATACTAACATAGCTATTGTGACGTCGTGGAAACCCATGTCCCATGTCGTAGCATAGGGTTTTTCCCAAAAACCCCATCTTTGGTCATGTTACATCATTTGTTGATTCATTCTGAAAAACGGATGTTATAGTTATTCTATGGTGGGGTAGGTAGTGGTGGTCGTAGTGAATTGTGGTGATGATGAAATAGTAGTTGTGACAATGATCATTGTGAGCAGGGGAGTGGATGTAGGTGGTGACTTACGGTTTGTTCACATTTAGGGAGCGAAGTCGATCGATAGAGACAAAAAGATTCAAATCATGAAATAGGATTGCGGTTTTCTGGTGTGAAACCCTATCTTTGTTGAATATGGAATTGTATGCCTGTAATCTAGAGCGATTTAATGAAAATATGAAGCCGATCAAATTTTAAAGTTGAAATGTATCAGGATTCCTAAATCTTGCTAAAAAATATAATTCAAACTATTTTGCACAATCGGTAATTAAGGAATGTATGCTGAATTTTTGGGATATGATCTATCATAATTGAGACTTGAAATGAGCAGGAAACAAAGGGTGAACTAAACCCTACCACATGGCAATTTAACAATAGATCGGTGATATCTTGGCCTAGATTCACAATATTTGGAGATCGTGTATAATTTTAAGGTTACTATAAATATCTTAGTTGGGACATACCTTTTTGTTTTTAGTTGAAAAAAAAAACTAACAATTTTATCATTCTATCCATATATACTCTTACACAGGGCATATATAAAAGAGATTAGATTAAGTTGAACACACTTTACAGAAATATTTTACAGCACGTATCTAAGAACATGATGACCAAAGAGAATGTATTTATAGTTCGTTACTTTTTAAACAATGCAATTTCGAATATGACGAAAAGCTGGAATAAGGTACGTAGTATAGACCTGAAGAACCAATACAAGATGATCTAACTGGGGCACTTTAACTTAGGAGTCCCCGCAATTGAGATCAAAAGGGGCGGCAATCAGTTGCAAGCTCGTCTTTCTCCCAACGGAAGCACCAAATTTCTCCTTCATATCCAAATCTCTAATATTCATCCCATCAGGGAGTTTCCAGTTGAAATGATAGAGTAAGCTTGCAAGAAGAAGCTCAACATTAGCCACACCAAATAAAATTCCTGGACAGATTCTCCTTCCAGCCCCGAATGGTAGATACTCCATGTTGTTTCCCTTGAAATCATAACAATTCTCTTCGAATCTTTCAGGTAAAAAACACTCGGCATCATGCCAATACTCAGGATCCCTTGCAAGAGCCCATGCGTTAATAATCACTTTCGTCTTCAAGGGTATCACATATCCATCAATCTCGCAACTTTCCCGACATTCTCTAGGAAGCAACAGGGGAAGTGATGGATGTAATCTCATCGTCTCTTTGATCACTAGTTTTAGATACTTCAATTCTTGAATATCTGCTTCACGTACTTCTTTCTTTCCATTTAGCACTGCTCTCACTTCAGTTTGTGCCTTTTTCATGACTCTCGGGTTTCTTAGAAGTTCTGACATGACCCATTCCATAGTTGTTGAAGACGTATCAGTTCCAGCTGAGAAAACATCCTGCATACAAACAAGCCATAATCAGTTACTACAAAGTGTTCAATCAGGAGAAGTTTTGGAGTGAAGACATGAAGTGATTGCTCATGACAACACTAAATGGTGTCCTGTGTACTAACCACTACCAACGCTTTGATATGGTCGGTTGTGAATGGAAACTCAAGCTCGCCACTGTTTTTAAGTCTGAACAGAATATCAAGAAAATCTTCATTATCTGTGCCAGTTTTACATCCATCTGTATGTTCTGAGTTCTTGTGGTCAACGAGGATTCTGTTTAGGGTCATATCAAGGTTTCGATGAAGGGTTTTTAACTTGGACCCCATACTGGTAACAGCATGAAGAAACTTATACGAAGGAAACAAATCGGCCATATCAAAACCTCCAGCCAGAACGGACAGTTCTTGTACACTCTCAATCAATAGATCCTGGTCCTTATAGATCCTGCCGAATGCAGCTCTTGATGTTACAGTATTCATGAACGTGAAAAAATGTTTGGAAAGATCTACAGGAGATCCTGCAGATGAAAGAATATGGTTCATCAGAGCACCGACCTCCTCCTCCCGGATTGAGGAAAATGACTGCACTTTCTTGGCAGTGAGGAGCTCGGAGGCGCAAATCTTGCGCATCTGCCTCCAGTGATTGCCATAGGGTGAAAATCCGATGTCTGAGGAGTTGTACAACACGGTCTTCGAGACTAGCAGTTCAGGTCTGCTGGCAAAGGAGAGATCGTGCTTTACGAGTATCTCTTTAGCCATTTGACGAGATGAAACAACCAACGCAGATATCTCTCCGAGTTGAAGATGCATCAAGGGACCATGTTTTTTGGCCAGATTTCTAAGAACATGATGTGGTAGTTGTGAACTAACCATCGATAACATGTTTCCGATGAAAGGCAGCTTCCATGGACCTGGAGGCAATTTGCTATCCACCTTCCCTGAGCTAGATCTCTTGATTAACTTAAATAGAATGAACAAAAAAAAGGAAGTCGCTATGAGGCTCATCAAGGGAGACATGCTTTGCAATGGTAATGCTTTGCAAATCTTTTAGAAGAACAACCAATATCTGTAGACATATGAGAAGCTGTGCTGGTCATTAGCTGTGACATCAAGGTGCTATTTTATCCCGTAAAATACTAAAAAGTCAAATCTATAATTAATAGGGACAGTTGTAGGGAATATTATTGATCTTGTATCGTTTTTTTTTAGCTTTCTACCCCTCAATCGAAGGATCTTGTCTTTTTGATCGTTGGTCCAATAATACATAGATGAGTGTGGACGTATCTATTTCCTTGACAATTGTCTAACACCACCCATGCACCCCCACAGCGCCGACTGTCAACATCTTTTGCAATGCCACGATATTTCATTTTGCAAGCCTTATAGACTATCTCCTTTCTATATTTGGAAGGCTTGTAAATGATATTTACTATTAAAATAATATTCTCTAATTTAAGACATTTCTACTTAGGTCCATTTTCATAGTTGGAAGAAAGTGCTGAGTGAGAAAAGTCCGTGGATAAAAAATCTGAGTAAGAAACCATGTTGTTTGATTGTACAACTGAATATGCTCACCGATAAAAAATTGACCATTTTACTATGTTGCTCTTATACACTGATGGATGAAGTTGCTGAAGAGTTATTAAACATACAAGTTGTCATACAAAATGTAAATTACACACAAATCATTTAAAAATCCATACAAAATTTATACAAGGAATCATTGTTTTTGTAAAGTTATAAATAGATTCATTGTTTTTCAACAATTCAAGGAATTCATTCATTGACCAAATTCACATTCATCAATCAATGTAAGCAAGTGATGGATGAAATTGAAGAATCCGGAACAGGGGATTCCAAACCAAATATTAGCTGCATAATTCATCCAAACCAATATCAAGAACAAGAACATATCAAGAACAAGAACAGGGGATTTCAAACAAAAGTCACACTTTCAATCTTTAACAAAGACAATTATCTTTTTGGAATTTTAACTTCATTTAGTTGCAAGTCAGAAGCATGACATTATAAAATGATTTGAGTTCAATTTATTCAAAATACTATATTTGTAGTAGGTGTAAACATTCATAGCAATTTAAAAGAATGAGTAATTCAAAGTTGTTTCTCTCCCTTTCCCTTATCTTTTCCTTCATCTGTTTTGTTTTTTCCTTTTTTTCTGGTACCACTAAAAAATGCTCTCCTCAACAGACCCTTGTTGTAACACCCGTGTTCGAGCATGGTTTAGCTTTATATTCTCTAGGTCTAAAGATGAACTTTTTGGGAAAAAACTCTATGCCACGGCGTGGAGCAAGGATGTACACGGCATGGAATGAAATAAATGGCACGTGCATTTTATTGAGCCACCACGGCGTGGCCAAGAGTTGTCACGGTGTGGCAACTGTGTTGTTTCAAGCCCATGATTCTTTTAGGGTTTGCTTAAAATTTAAACCCCTTTAAAGCATTTCTAGGGTTCATTACCAGCCTCCATCACCCTCTCAAGACCCGAAACCCTAACCCTAGCCTCCCTTGTGTGATATTGAGCTTTTTGTGGTGTTTGGTTGCTTTTTGAAGGAAGAAGAAGAAGGTACTACCCCAAAGATCAAGCAACAACTCCTCCCCATCCTTGGAATCACTGTCTGGACCATTTGTAAGTCCTCAAGTTTCCATCTTGATGATTCTTTGGTTGTAGATCTAGCTTTATTAGCTTATTTTGGTCCATAAGTGATGTTTGGTTTGTTAGATGTGATAAAAGTTGCAACTTTACGACTCCCCTGAGTGTCATGAGCAATATATCTTGTAGATGTAGACTTTGGTTGTGATTCTTAGCCTTGCATGAGTTTTTCGTCACCTTTTTGCTCATTTTTGACCTAAAATGGAATCTAGACATACATTGGACATTAATGTCTATAAAGCACCCAAATTTATGCTAGATCTTGTATTAGAAACTTTTCTGGATTTGGTTGGGCTAAGGACTTTGAGGAAAAGTGCTTAATGGTTAAGCCCATGTCATGATTTTGCCTTTATTAGGCCACTGATTAGAGATCTTATCTTAATGCATAAACTTGGAAAGTTTATACATTAAGGCATTAAGAAGGAATAGATATGGGTTTTTGAGCCTTTGATTTTGAGTTTAAAGCAGCTTAACTCGATTAAGTTAATCAGACTGTTCCCCACGGCGTGGTACTAGTCTGCCACAACGTGGCAGGTAGGGACCAGTCGACTATTTTGTCATCTTATGCCCACGGCGTGGCCAAGGAAGGCCACGACGTGGAGGGTTTTCTGATGGCTTGTTAACTTGGATCTGAATCGGGTTTAGACCTATGGGACACAGTGTGGCTAAGGTTGGCCACAACATGGAGGTCAACTGATTTTGACTTTGATTTTGACTTGAGTTGTCTTTTGGCCAACCCTTAGCTTTGGAAGGTAGACCAAGGGTTTACCTTGTATAACTATCTAGGTGTGGGGTTGCACTGGTATTGTTGCCAGTAAGAGTAGCAACAGTTGGTTATCTTCTGAGAGGTGAGTCTCTTCACTGTACTCGTGGGTCAAAGACACTAATGTCGACCCACTGGATTATGTTTTTAGGATGATAGTTGTCTTTATGACACTTGTGTATATGCATGTATGTGCTTGTTATCTTTGTGACTCTTGTTAATATGATTGTATGCTTAGTTGTAGGGGTGAAATAGACTCTATCAGACGCATATCAAACACTCCCTTAATCATCTTATTATTATATTAACATCTCCTATTCTAATAAAAATGTATAATTATAGCCACGTTGCATCTCCTCAGCCCTCCCTAGATTTTTTGTGAAATTCCCAAACTACCCATCTAGCATTTTAAACTCGTATGACATTACACGACCTATTTTACTTGCTCCTTCTTCTGAATCTATCACGTACAATCAATCAACATTTATCAACTTTTAAAAATGAAGCCGATTTAACCAATTCAAGGATTTTATGTCAACTGATAAGGAGGGTCGCAAAATATGAGGACTTTCACAAACTAATACTAAATCACATTTTTGTATACATTATCGTCAAAAAGGAACACATCTCTTATGCAATTGAAGAATCGTCGACAAGGAAAGTACATAAGTTACCATCCACCGCTATCACCACTGCCATAACACCTCGCCATCATATCTCTTCCTCTTTCGATTAACAACAGAAGTAAGTGAAAAACAATATGTTTTTAAAATAGGTTTTGACCAATGACGTTAGGGTAAAGTGAATTTCGTAAAATATAAATCTGTGTATCTCAATTATGGTTCGACCATTTGGTGATTATGATTTTGTTGTTAATTTTATATCAATCCATGAAATCAAACATTTTCTATTGATACTTTATTGTTAAGATTTGTACATTACTAAGTTTCCTTTTATTTCTGTGATAGATTGAACTGGCTTGGTTTATGTGGTTAAAAAACGTGGTCAGGTTATGAATAAATCATAAAAAACTTCCAAATAGAGTTTTGTTCTTGAATTCATCCTTTTGGCAATATTAACTGATCAATCTACAAACATGAATCAAGAATGTAAATGCTTGAATCTAGGGTTTTCTATGTCAAAAGTTAAAACTATGTATTGATTATGAAGACTATTTAAGATCTTGGTTGAGTTTTTTATGATAACAATGTTGTTGTCATAAAGTCAGCAAGATAATTTAGATCCATCATCTTATGAATTTGAAAAGAATACTTAATTATGGTTTTCATAATCTGTTTTGCATTTTATCTTAACCACTAGAAAATAGAAACAAATCATCATTGTCCTCATCGTTCTACTCCCGTTGCCATTGCTGTATGTGCTCAGTTAAATTGTGATAGAGATTGTGATGTGGTTCTCTGTTTTTGTATTTCCAAAACTCTCATGAAGTACGTTAGGTTGCCGACTTGTATTAATGCTTTTGGATGAAGTACATCATTCAGGCTATACATATAAATATACATGCCTTCTTCTTCCATTACCATCTTGTGTAAAATGACACAAGAAATCATTACCTTCGTTAATTTATCTTCATCCCATGATTGTGTTGGATGTTTTATTATGCATCACTTGCTTTTTACGAATGCAAACATCCGTTCAACAACCTTCCTTTCTGATTCATGTGCTAACTTGAAAAAATTTCTTTTCTTATAGTGGGGAAATGAGTATGACTTGAAAAATGTAGCGTGCTATGGATATATCTCATCACCAAGGTAATACCCTAAATAATATTCATGTCCATTCACAACATATGACATGTTTGGAGTTTAACCCCATATAATTTCGTTAAATAACAACAACACCCCAAGCACATTCATGTCATTGATTGACCCCTCCATACAAAATAATGCATGCAAAAACCATAGATCATGTGAAACTACTACTTCTACTATTATAGTCGGCACTCCATGATCACCTCCTCTGAATTGACCTCTCCATGGATTGAGAGAATTTTCCCACTCCCAATGTATATAATCAATGCTACCAAGCATTCTTGGAAAACCGTATGTAGCTTGATGGGAGGTATACAACTATTTGGCATCACTTTTAGTCGATTTCCTCAAATATATGTTATCGTAGAGTTCTACAACATACCCACTAAACAAATATACACATTCTCGACCTGTCATACATTTTCAAATACTAATCATATGCGTCTATGTTGATATCATATGCCAATTGCCGAAGTGCGGTTGTAAACTTTTGGTCGGCTTCTTGACTTAACATTTTCCTTGACGTTTGCATGAACGTGTGAGTCCACATATCATCATCGGAAGAAGAAGATGAAGAAGAAGATAAAATTTGTTCATCTTATAAAAATATGTTTGTAGAATGAAAATGTATATGATAATGATAATATGTATAGGTAAAATTGATGGTTAAAAAACTAAAGAAAAAACTTCTTTATTTTTACAAATGCCAACGCTCGAATTTTTGATCGACCAATGGCTATTTTCCTATGTGACAATTACGAACACCCGGGGCAATGTTCATGCGTAAAGTTACCCGTCCATATCGGATAGTACATGTCACATGTTCTCCGTACAGTTTAGCCTTTAGATGTCATATAACATCATTAACCTTCTCGAGTTTCTTCTCTTGATCAACCCGTAAATATTAGAAGTAGACTATCAACTTGTTTGGGATAACAAGAAAGTAATAGCATAAAGTATATTATTAAAATGGTCCTTATACTAGTCTGGAAATTAGAGCAAACTACGGGATATTACCTCGCTTGCGATGACATAATTTGTAAGTTTTCTATTAGGCAAAGAACATTTTTGTAATTTTTTTAGCACGTGGAACATTTCTATAAAAAATTGCACAAACATTTTCTATAAATTATCATGATAATTTTTTTAATTTATTTTCTATATAGGGATCAAACCTTTCAAAATACGACAATCGTAAACATATGGACCGCTTTATAAAAAAAATTAAAAAAAAAAAAAAACAACTTTACATGTTAATCTTAAACTCAAATTTTTAGGGACATATACAAATCTGTTTTATGGTCAAAATATGAAACTCAAAACTTATAATAACTAAATCTGCGGATATACAAAATTTATATGGCCAAACTCTCAAACCCAAAATTCCACAATTCATTTAACAAATATATTATAATTAATTACATAAGTCGTCAATGGGGATTTGGTAATATGTGACTTTCATATATATATATATATATATATATATATATATATATATATATATATATATATATATATATATATATATAGAGAGAGGGAAGGGTTATTTGAAAAACAAAAAAACCCTAAAAATCATAAAAATGCATAAAAAAAATACTTAGAGATCACAAAACTTTTTTTTTTAATTTTTTTATAGAAAAATCGCAGCTTTTAGAATAAAATCGTTGAAAAAAATAAAAAATCAATTTTTTTATTATTATTTTTTTTTATTAAAAATAGTTGGTTTTTTTTCAAAAATAATTTCAGCGATTTTATACTAAAAGCTGCGATTTTTTCATAAAAAAATTCAAAAAAAAGTTTTCTGATCTCTAAGTATTTTTTTTAGACATTTTTTTGATTTTTAAGGTTTTTTAAGGTTTTTTGTTTTCCATAGAACCTGAACCTATATATATATATATATATATATATATATATATATATATATATATATATATATATATATACTTTAAATTTCGACACTTTGGATTGGTTCATTGGTTTCTTAATTAATAATGGTTCTATATTGAACTTTTTCTTATTTATATATATATATATATATATATATATATATATATATATATATATATATAAGAAAAAGTTCAATATAGAACCATTATTAATTAAGAAACCAATGAACCAATCCAAAGTGTCGAAATTTAAAGCGACCAACGGCAATAAGAATGGTTGTAGACTTTTACAATGTACGCACATGCACCAGATTATAACAAAAGTCACTTCATTTTTTTTAGTTTAATTTTTTTTAAGCCATGTTTTTTATCAAAAAAAAAATCGAATATACCATTATTCGTGATTTTTCGTCCTCTTTCCATAGAGATCAATATTGATATATAAAAAATGAACTTTTTTTTTTCAAAACGCACTTCATTTTCTTTGTTTGTTGAAAAATTAAGGTCTACTTTTTTGTAGAAAAAAATTCATAAATATATCAAAACTCAAATTTTTTGGTACTCTTTAAACATAGATTCATATTGATGTTTAAAAAATAAAAATAAAAATAAAAAGAATCGAAATTTCAGTTCAAATTCACATTGTGAACCTGTTCAGATTCACATTGTGAACATGCTCAGATTGATATTGTGAACCTGCTCACATTCACAGTGTGAATAATAGTAAGTCAGATTCAGAATGTGAATAAATCCATTTGTTGATTTTACAAAACTAATTTATGAGTAATGAAAACGTTAAAATATTATAAAACAACATGAAATATATTTCGATTCATATGTAAATTTCACTAAGTTAATTTGCGAATGATCAAAGAGGTGAGATAGTAAGTCAAATTCACATTGTGAATGTTACAAATTAAATATTTACAGTTTAGATTCATAGTGTGAAACTGAACTGATCGAGTTTTTCTTTTTAATCGGTGTTAATGTTTATTAGAATAGTACAAAAAATTAATATTTTTGGTATAATTCGTTTTTTTTTTTTTTTTTGATAAAAATAAACTTCAAATATTGAAAAAAATAACAAAATGAAGTGGCTTTTTTTCGAAAAAAAAGGTTCGTTTTTTATATATCAACATGGATCTTTATGAAAAGAGTATGACAAATCGTGAACAACAGTATATTCAGTTTTTTTTCGATAAAAAATGTGGCCTAAAAAAAATTTAAACGAAAAAAATATGTGCGTTTTTTGGTAAGGAGGTGGATTTTTTGGTATAATCTGGTGTGTGTGCATCCAATATACAAATGTGCATCTATATCATTGGCCGTTGATCATTATCATTTCTGACGCTCACGATTTGTTCATTGGTTCTTTGTTAATTATAGTTCTCTATTGAACACACCCTATATATATATATATATATATATATATATATATATATATATATATATATATATATATATATATATATAGCATAGTAATTTTTAAAACAGTAAATTTTCAAAAAAAAAAACAATTTTTTTCTAAATTTTTTTTTTTCAAAAACCCCATAATTTTTTTTAAAAAAACTGTAATTATTTTTATAATGAAGTTCGAGGTGCATATATGTATATTTTCCATGTGTATATATGAATATTTCTTATTCTATAATACTTGTAAATAATTTATAAAAAAAATATTGTATTTAATAATATATGTACTCAATATTACACTTATTTTAGTCGATACAATATAAAATATAAAAAAAAATTTAAAAATGCTACAAAATTTGAAAGGGTCTTCATTTCTTCATGCCTAAATTGTCATATTTTTTCAATTTATCCTTTTTCATATCTTCAATATTGTCGACAAAGTATGCCAAACCTACATGAAAATTAAAAACCATAATTAACGAATGTGTGCATATCGAAGTATGCATATGTTCATATCGACATATGCACAAGTGTACGTACATTTATACACATGTACATATTGACATATTTATATAATATGTAAGATTCACATGTGTTTATATCATGTAAGATTCATTTGTGATTATATCATGTGTTTTTTACATGTCATTTTATCATGAAAGATTAAAATGAAATTCACATGTTATTATATCATTTAAGATTCACCTGTAATGAAAGATTCACATTGTAACATCCAAAAATCCAGGTATTTCGTTTAAGTCCTTGAAGTATTCAATTTGGAAATTGAGGACCCTCCGTACGCTGGGCGTACATGTATCTACGCTTAGCATACACAAGCACATGCATCAGGTGAATGAGGCTCGTACGCGAGGCATACAAGCATGTGCGCGGGGCGTACGAGGTTGAAGACTAAAATCCTAATTATCAGGCTTGAGCCCTATTTAAGCTCATTTATGACCTTGGACCCTCTTCCTTACCAGCCTCTATTACCCTCAAATGTCCCTAAAACCCTAGATATCTTTGAGAGTGATATTTGAGCTTGAAAGTGCCAAGAGTAATCCTTTTCTGTTTGTCAGCAAGAAGAAGGAAGTGGTGATCAAGCATTGAACATGGGAAAGCTTTTGGATCCTGCATCTAGATCATCTAGAAGAGCTTTTGGAGGTAAAAAGTTCATATCTTGCTCATTCTTTTGCTAGTTTAAGTTAGGGTTTAGTAATGAGTCCATTTTTGGTCCATGGGTCCTCTCATGTGAGTTTGAGCAACTCCAGAGGTTAGAAATGTTAGATCTGAGTTCCTTTTCCATGTTAAAAGAATAAAAATGTTAAGTTGATGGTTGTTATGGCACAATGTAAGAGTTTAAGGTCTTAAAGGAAGTCTTAATGGCTAAAATGTGGTGTTGGGTTCCCATGTGGCATGAAAAGGCATAAAGTTGCCAACTTTATGCCTTAGGACCTTAGAAATGACCAAGATCTGGCTTTGGAAGAAGTGTATTCGCGTATTAAGCACTTAATGGTTTTTGTGCAAAATCAGCTTTTACGATGGGCGTACTAGTTTGTACGTTGTGCGTACTGCCCAAGAGCTTAGTACGCTAAGCGTACTGATGATGTACGTTGGGCGTACGCTTCTAGTGGACTTTGGGCTTCCGTTGGGCTTTTGAGACATTTGGGCCCTAATTGACCTTGGGCCTGGACCTATTAGAATAATTGGGGCTAGGAATTTATTATTGGACCATAGGTAACATGGTTGGGCCTTTTGGGCCTTGTGGCCCATAATTGTTTTGGTCCTTGAATGTTAGGCCCATTAATGAAGAAAGACTTTTGGGCCTTATTGGAGAAGTTTGGACCTAGGGTTTGGGCATATGCCTTGAGTTGTGAATTAATTCTAATTAGGTTAATTTGTGTATATTTAGTGTGAGATTTTCCGGACCAGTAGCCGAACAGTATTTTTATTAGCAGACTGAGGTGAGTCTTCTCACTATATCAATGGGTCGAAGGCACTAATGTCGGCCCATTATTTGATATGTGGATTGTAGTTGTTATGCATTGATTGTATGAAGACCCTGGGGGTAGCCCATGGAATTTGTGTGAAGACCATGGGGTAGCCCATGACACTTGGATATCAGACCATGGGGGTAGCCCATGGCATTCCAAGTAAAGACCATGGGGGTAGCCCATGGCACTTGGATATCAGACCATGGGGTAGCCCATGGCATTCCATGTAAAGACCATGGGACTAGCCCATGGAAACTTTATGTGTGTTGTATGGTATTCTATGGTTGTATGTTATGTGATATTTTGGGAACTCACTAAGCTCTAGCTTACGATTTATTTGGTTGTTTTCAGGTACTTCTGGTACTAACGGGAAGGGCCCAACTTGATGGTGCAACATTCACTCTCTAGCACTTTCCGCATTCATCTATTTTGATACTCTGATATTTGATACTATATGATGTAATGGATTTTGGGAACAAATTATGATTGTATTTCTATTTTCAAAAATGAAAAATTTTATCTGGTTTTTGGGCTGTTACACACATGTGATATTCACGACTGATTGTATAATGTAAGATTTACATGTTATTATATCATGTAAGATTCGTATGTGATCATATGATGTGATATTCACATGTGATTTTATCATAAAAGATTCAAATATGAAATTCACATGTGATTATATCATTTAAGATTCACTTATGATTATATAATGAAAGATTAACATGTGAGATTCGCGTCTGATTATATCATGTAATATTCATATGTGATTATATTATCTAAAATTCACATGTGAATATATCACACTAGTACGAAACTAGGCTTCATCCACAAAAAAAAAATCGGCATTATAGACATTTTATGTCGGGTTTTTTTTCCTTCGACGTGTAAGGAAAGGTCGCATCATTGATGATAAGTTATGTTTTCGTTTAATTGTGGAGAGGATAACCCATGAAGACTCGTTGTTATATGTCAAACCCGTTATTATATGGTAGGGTCTTTTTGGGCATGTATCTATCTTATTTTGATAACCGTCGATAAGAATACACTTATAGTGATATGTTTTTCCTATAGAGTGACAAATGTTTATTTATAGTCACAGTTTATAAATATTATCGCGGCTATTGTTGACTTTTGGAGACACAGATGTAATTAAAATATAAGCATAAGTTATCTTTACTAATATGTTTAATGGTTTATCATTACTATGGTTTACATACGCTGAAAAATAAAAATTTAAGTCGTCACAAAAATGATCTTTACTCACGTGTTTTTTCTTTTATTATGATTATTGATAACTTTTAGTGACATGTTTAATATTTTAACGTGAATATTGTGTACATTTACTCACTCATTGGGCAGTTAAACTGTGACCATAAAATACTTATACTGGTGTGTTTTTTCATATAGAGAGATAAATGTTTACTTATAGTATCCGTCTATAAATATTATTATGGTCAGTGTTGACATTTGGAGACATAAATGTAATTAAGTCGTCAGCATAAGTTATCTTTACTAACATGTTTAATAGTTTCTCATTACTATTGTTTACATACGCCGGCAAATAAAAATTTAAACCGTCACCAAAAATGATCTATACTCACGTCTAATTACTTTTATTATTATTATTGATAACTTTTAGTGATATGTTTAATACTATATCGTGAATATTGTGTACATTTACTCACTCACAAGCAATTAAACGGTGACCATAAAATACTTATAGTGATGTGTTTTTTCATATAGAGTGATAAATGTTCACTTATAGTCACCGTTTATAAATATTATCGTTGTTATTGTTGACTTTTGCATACATAAATTTAAATTAAGCTATAAACATAAGTTATATTTACAAGTTATATTTACTAACATGTTTAATGGTTTCTCATTACTATTGTTTACATATACCAACAAATAAAAATTTAAGTCGTCGCCAAAAATGATCTATACGCACGTGTTATTACTTTTATTATGATTATTGATAAATTTTAGTGACATTTTAATATTTAATCGTTAATATTGTATACATTACTCACTCACAAACAATTAACATGTGACCATAAAATACTTATAATAATGTGTTTTTTCATATAGAGTGATAAATGTTTACTTATAGTCACCGTTTATAAATATTATCGTTGCCATTGTTGACTTTTGGAGACAAATCTAATTAAGTTGTCCGCATAAGTTATCTTACTAACATTTTTAATGTAAATATACAATATAATGTAATAAAATACTAATATTTACTAATAATAATTCTAAAGTTATTACATCAAAACAATATGCATATATATTTATACATACAATATTTTTACAAACGCAAACTAAAATCTACTTTTTTAGTACTACTCCTAATTAGGTCCTTTAATGTACAAAAAAAAAATTTGGCTTGTTTCCCTTGTGCTATTTTTCTTGGACTTTTTCATTTTATTATTAGCTTCAACTATAGGTACATCTAGTTCATGTAACAACAACAAAAATATAAATTTGGTGTTAGACATGCATTGAAGTAACGCACGCGTGAAGGGTGCGACACGAGTAGGCTGTCGACATGGCATGGACGAATATGGTCCTGACAGGCAAGGGGCAAGATCAACTCCGCTCGACTTGCATGACACCCTTCTTATGTACGCGTAGTGCACACCTATTTAACTATAAATACCCCATCAAATTTCTTTATTTATCATCCCAACCTCTCTTATCTCTCTTTAAAAAATATTTGGTATTTAAGCTCCAACTTTTCCAGACTTCTGAACCTTTTTAGCTAGGCTCTAGGGTAGCTATAAGCTTGAATATTAGGAACTTTCGAGTCGAAGTTCTATCAGTACAATCTTTCAGTGTATAGGTCGTTTCATTATATCTCTCTTATGGCATTGAATCATGAATAATGCCTACTCTTGATTCGACTAACAATGCATAATCAAATATGTAAGGACATTTGTTGTATGGTTGTTGTACATATAGTAATCATATTACATATATAAATTTAAAATTTTTAACTTTTTATTCTTTTCCTTTAAATATTCTAATTTTATTATCTCATTAAATATTATTCAAAGATAAATATTCAATTTTTAAGTTCAAGTTTGAATAATGCTCAAATTTTAATTAATTAAATATTCAAATTCAAAATATTTATAAATAATATTTCTAAATTATCTAAAATTTGAATATTAAAATTTAAACAGCTAAAATAATACTTTAGGCAAGAGGTAAATATCCAAAAATCGAAAATATTCAGATTTGCATTCATTGTTGCACAAGTTAGGAAACTTGTTAACCAATTTAGGGTTTCGACACCGATTGAGCCAAGATCTAGAAAATGTGTTGCACCTACAGGACGTGCACCGGTCCTATCGAGTTACATGTTTCTTTACACTTTTGATTTTAGCTTTACGATTATGGTTATTAAACCCAGGCTTTAGCGAAAACGAAAGAAATAACCATATAAGATAAATTATAAAAATCTTCGCACCCTAAAACTCTAAAAACGAAAAACCCTAGAGGAAAATAAGATTTCAGTTCGTATCTATTTGGATCAAATAGTGCATATATTAAAACATATAGGCTCTGATACCATTGTTGGATTTTCTATGAAACAATACACTCTAACTAGGTAGAAGAAGCAATCAAAATCTACTAAAATGTACATACAGCCTACGATGGGATTTTGTATTAAACAATTAACTCACCAACTTAATTGTTTTCACTTTTTCAAAATCACTTGTATTCTCAGAGAATCAGTAAACAGATAACCACAGGAGTTTTTGGTGGATGGGACGTCGTCGCATCTCGTTATTTACTTTTTTCATACACATTTGATAACATGTAAACTATGTTTTTGGGTACAATGTAAACTTATTAAATATTCAATGCAATGGTTGTGATGCTTGATTACTATTACTCAATTGTTATGAAACTGTACATGAAGTCATCCTCCCCCCAGAAGTTTCCGCCGTTCTGGTTTGGGAGTGTGACACTCTGGGTGTTGCAGGTTTGAAAACTAGGTGGAATAATTGGGTCCCTATTAAAGTTAATATTCTTATTTGGAGGATTGGGCATGAGAGTATTCCTACTAGGGATAGATTGTCTTATGGTGGTTTGGAGTTGCAGTCCATCTTTTGTCCGGTGTGCCTTCGTGATATGGAGATTATCGATCAAAGTTTTGTAGGATGCGGGGAGTTGATTGATATATGAAGTCGTATTTATATATGATGGGATGTTCATCCTCCTAATCATTTCACCATTACGAATCTTTTTTCTTGGCATGATTCGGTACTCCTTAGGGGTGGGTAGCGAAAGGCTTTTGAAGCAGTTATTTTTTCTACTTTTTGGTGCGTATGGAATTTTAGAAACTCCACAGTTTTTGGAACGGTCACTCATAGGAAATCAATGATTTTTGACAAGGTTGTTGAGAGGGTGTTTTTTTGGATTTTCATTAGATGTAGAAAAGCTAATCTTAGTTAGACTGATTGGTTAACATGTTTTTGCTACCCTTCTCTTGTAATGTTTTTTCTTAGCTTCTTGCTACGTTTTTCTTTTTTTATAAAATTTTTTACCGTTCTAGAAAAAAAAAAGGGACTTGCTGTTTGTTCTGATTTCAACTTTTATGAGAAATAAAAAAAAATTATTAACGTATTGTATTTAAGAAAACATCAACAATTGTTAACTTATTTAATAATATTTACTATTATCAATAAAGATTTATGTAATTTTATTTGACAAAGATTTTATAAATATTTATAAAAAGCTTTGATTTTTTGTTGCGTCATATTTATACTAAGTTTTTTATATTGAATAAAAGCTTATGCAAACAATGGAAATTTTATTTTATACCAAGTAGTTACGGTAATTGAAAAAAATTACATGCATTGCAATTATCCCTATAATAATAAAAGACTCTTTTATTGTCACATGGCATCTCTTCAAGCCATCCACAGCCAATAAATTTTCAAAGTGAAGTATCCAATCTGCCCTTTGCCTCTAAAATAGGAATCATCAATTAATCTCAATAAATCAGGAAACAATATCATCTCCAAAATTTGAATCGTTTATATGTAACTCTGATTCTGAACACATCTTATATAGCAGCTTCCTCTCAGTTTCAAGTTTTTGTCTTTGAGTTTAAAGGGTTTTCCACTTTTCCCAAGATGAATATGAACTACTTCATTTGCCTACCAAGTGCTCGATATATTGCAAGATTTCTTTTTGCCCGCCCTCTCTTCTAGGCGATGGGGCTTGTGTCTTTATCTCTGCTTGATTTTCTTTAATGATCGGAAGCTTCTGGGTTACTACTGGACAACTACAATAGTTGAACCCATTTGCCAAAGATTATTATTTCAAGTTTAGGAAAAGCCTTTTTGTGCAGTTTTGGTACGATTTATTGAATCGGGTTGGATTTACTTTTTCTCGTTATTTTGCAAATCTCCTATAATCTCCTTTTTATTGAAAATTCAAGTGATCTCATGAAAATTCTTAGGTGAAAGGAGGGATATACCTTTTTTGAAGGGTGAAAGGCCCGGTTAAAGAACCCAAAAACATTTCTCTGCAAAGTGGGTATTTTTTTTCTTTGTATAGATATAACTAGATTATGACATGCGTTAAACGCGAGAAACGCGTAAATAAAATACAAATTTATATAGATATTGCAGCATAATTATAAAAAAAGCAGGGTTATCGGTATTATTGAAATGTGTAGAAAATACACTGAAATCGGTAAATATAGTCGTTGAAGGACCTCTTTATAGACAATATTTTTTGTTTTATTAGTTGAACGACCTTCCTCGTCACATATGAGTACCTTCAAACATTTTTTACTTGTGACACGGGAAACAACTACATATAGCCGACCATGCGTGAAAATGGGTCTACGCAAGTATAATCTAATATTTGACAATGTACTTTCAAAATACATTGTTATTTTATGGTTATATTGCGAAATAGAACTGTTTATTTCAAACAATAGCAACTTATTTATGTTCCTTCAAAATGAACCACATAAAACCCCCACAATATTAAATATAAAAAAACTCTAACCAATAAATATAAAAACAGTTATGTTTGCTCGATTTAGATATTGTCTGTGACTCATTGAAAACGTCAAAATATAGAATTGGCACACAACATACTTGTTATTATGAGACGGATTAAACAATTTAAACACATGTGGATGTCTTTTTATTTTATGATAATGATATGGAAAAAGGAATGCTTACTTCAAGACATCTGTGGACGTTTGAGTAAGGTTTATGGTCTTAACTTTTGATTATTCGTATCTTTTACATATAGTTGTTAAATGGTTATTCAAGATGAATTACAAAAAACAATGTTTTCTTGTTGCTTCGATGCTAAACAGATAAAAGAACAAAAAAAAACTTGATTTTCATTATATACACATTTAGTACAAAAGTAGCCAACCGTAACTAAAGTAGGGACAAAACCATTAAGGAGATTGGTAAATTGAGGTTCTATTTCTTAAACATGTAATAAGGTAGAGACATATCAGGGCATGCAGTTAAAAGCTCAAATTTCTTCATCACCGGCTCAATAGGTTCAACGGATAACCCTAAACTATATAAAAAAACTTAAAAATTTCAAATACAGATTAATAAAATGGGGTCGAATTGATGAGAATGTTAAAAAGATGGAGGTGTCGATAACCTACAATTGGATGAATAAGGGATCTATTGAACGATTTAAGATGGAAATCACCTACTGAGAAGATAGTTGAATACAACACCAAACGATCATAAAAGGTTAATGGAAAAAAGTGTCAATTGTAAGCAATAGAATTGAATGTTTTTAGAAGGAATGAAATTTGGTAAATTAGTATAACATGTACCTTCGACTATTAGACATAGACTAGTTGTAGCAAATTTTGCATTACGTAACCGGCTCTCCATAATGTATAATTAAAAATCAATACAGTTTAATCATAATTTATTGATGTTATTTAAAGTGTAATTTAATTGGGGATGAGATTAGTTTGGGGTTATTTATTTGGGAAGTATAATATGTATTCTGGATTACAAGTGCTTACCTTTTGAATTTAGCATTTGTTACTTTAGAATGTTATTTTGGCTTGACATAGCCATGATCATCCCATATTTAATAATTTGCTATTCTTGCACCTTTAAAACATGCTGACCTGCATTCATTAAATCAAGATTTAACATTTTTTTTTTAAAACAAATCTAGACAAGAAACTATATAAAATAAAACATGTAACATATTCATCAAAAACCTTTGTATAACAATACTAATGAAGTAAATAGAATTTAGCAACGTACGATGGATGGGTGATCTTGTGCAACATTACTTTTATTGCATGTAGTGTACTCCATCTAGCACATATGAATTGAAGTGCACTGATAAGTCGAATTGATAAGCAATAAGTAAAATAGGAGGTAATAGGTGTGAAATATTCACAAATGTCGCAGAAAAAAATGAATCAAACAAATGGCAGAACTTCAATGTATGTTAGGTGTGATACCTGTAATAGCAACATACTTTGTTTAATAATATCATTCAATATTTTAAGTAATCTTATACTTGGAAAAAAATATATTCATTTACAAAGATAGAAGTTTTGTTAGTAATTTTATAATTTTTTGCATAATCATTTGTAGGTCTCTTTGAGAAAATTTATATTACTGCTTTCATGTACAAGTCTAATGATATTCTACGGAAGCATACAACCTTAAAGGTAATAATATGACATGCCCCTTCCATCATCTTATTTTAGTGTTTAAAGTTTAAATCTTCTATCCTAATAAAGGAGTACCCAATTACCACGTGGAAATTGCTAAGCCACGACAGCTAAATCGGATACACTACGCCTTCTATGGATTTCATATATTCTTTCAACGCATTTATAATGGATCATAAATTAATCTGCAACGAAGCTAACCAGCTCCCTCCACTTCGTCTCTCATATCAGGTCTTTTTTTCCCTAATCTAAGTTACTATCACTATCATCGACAATGTTAAGATTCATTGATGGCTTCTTTTTTTATTTTAGCAATAATATGACATAAATCATTTATCAGGTGCTTCATTATTATTTATATTTTCGTTTTTTTGTTGATTTTGATATGCCTTCTTCGGTTTACCACCATCTTTTTTTTTCAGGTTCTTTCTTTATGAAAGATTTTTTTTTTGTGAAATTCGTTCTACGGTTTTGAGTATGTGCAGATACATTGATTTTTTTGAAGTAAAGAAAGTAGGTTTTTTGTTCGAAGTTGGTTCCTAGGTTTGGTTCTTCTTTTTCTGATTTTCTCATAACCCATTGCTTTTTATTTTTCATCTTTATCTACAATCTTTATGTATAGAACACTTTATACATATACTCATTCACTACAGAGCTTAATGAAGGAAAAAAGAAACACCCCCTTAATTTTATTTACTTTGCAGATTATCGAGCCTCCATGCAAAGCTTACAACATAATGAAAAAACGGACTATCCTTATGAGGTAAATACCAATTACGATTCTACCCCTTTTCCTCTTGTAACAATTATCTCACTTCAAAACTTCAAAATTGTCACACCCCCAAACCGGAACGGCGGAAACGTTCGGGGGCGGAGGACATCATGTACAATATCACAACGATTGTAAAATAGTAATCAAAGCAAGAACAACCATTGTATTAATAGTATAATGTTTACATTGTATTCGAATCATATAAAACTGACTCCAAAAGTAAATAACAGATAAATACTTGAAGCTACTATGCTCCATCTTCTAGAATGCGGTGCGAGTACCTGTCTACTAGTGTCCTAAGCATACAAGTAGTTTTGAAAGAGTATCAACATTTAAGCTGGTGAGTTCATAAGCGTATTGTTTAGAAATCAGGTTCTTTGTTCTTTAAAAAGCGTGATTTGTTTCTCCAGAAACTCTATATTTTCTGATGTAATGAATGTTAAATAAAATGATTCTTACTAGTTCCTTCTGCGAGTACTTAGTGTATACAGGTCATATACAATCCAGATCGAACAAACAATTGATTGTGTGATTCTGCCCCAAGCCCACAACCAAACAAGGAACAGGAATTGAGGCGGAGGCCACACATCCCACTGGTTGTCGGATCCTCATGTACACAATCCCTGACGTATTCACTAGGTACTTACCGAGTTAACTGTATTAGTCCATTGAAATCTGTTGAAGGTTTTTCTCAAGAAAATCCAATATTTTCTTAGCAAAAGCATAATAATACTAGTTCCTTCTATGACCACTTAGTTCATGCTAGCTATGTATAAACCAATATCGAACAGACAGTTGATTGTGTGGATCTGCCCTAAGCCCACAACCAAACAAGGAACAGGAAATGAGGCGGAAACCACACATTCCACGGTCTATCGGACACTCTTCATACGTAACTCGGATGCATAAACTAAAGAATTATAGAATTAACAATGAATGTTCGTTAGTTGAATGATAAACCGATTGTTTGTAAAATTACTGATGGTTGTCATGGAAAACCCTATATTTTCCCTAAAGGTGAGTTATTGTCTTAACTGTTCCAAAACTGTAAAGTACAAGTATTTACAAGTATTTTCCTTACTTATGTTGTTAAAGCATTGGTCTGTTTGAAAACTCTGGCTACCACCAGTAATGTATAGTATGTTCTTGTATAAAAACCCTGGAATCCTCCAGTATGTATAGTAGTTCTATTATTATAAAATAAAACTAATTGAAGTTGTTATCATTCATACATAAATCGTATTATTGAGTACCAAATTTATGAGTTGTTATAACCATACTTGACCATTGAATTGCCTGAACGACGTTCTTCTGGCGTCAGAATCGAAATGACTTTGTCACCCACGCCTGCCGGCCTAACTGTAGCTAATAGTTGTGGTGCGGGATTGTCAGTCCCGTATAGATCTATACACAAACTCACGTTCTCCCTCCAGGAGACTCTGGTTATAATCTCAGGACTTTTGTTAGTACTTAGGTAAGTACGCGAAGATGCTCACTCATAAAATGTTATACTAACGATTAAGTGTAGAATAAAATGAATCTCTTGAATTTAAATGACTATTTGTATTACCCATAAACTATACTCTATATAATTTATATGTTTATTCGCATTGAATCTATGTTTCGTGCATTGATAATGTAATTGTTCCATAAACTATACCTATTATAATTTATATGTTTGTTAATGCATTCAATTCGTGTATTATTCTAAAAACTTTGCAACTATGGTTACATGTTGAAAACTTCCCTTATGCTCAACATATTACAAAAGGAATAAATTATCTAAGTGTTTTGTAAAAGGTAATGATCTCTTGATTGTATCGATTTCATAAGTTTTAAATCCTGTTTAAATCCTTTATATAAAATCATAAAATTTTCTTTGTTTCTTGCTTGTATTTCCCCCTGAAAACATTAAAAACAATAAAAGTGTAGGGGTATGAACTCATAGTTAGTTGCGTGTATGTGTCGGACAATGAGACTGGAATTGAGGACCCTCGAGTTGATGTATGCGGCAATTAACGGAATCCTAATAATAATTAAACACATATGTGCATTTAAATTAGCGAACCCATTAGTTCAAGTGGTAGAAAACACTTGCTTTTGGTTAAGGAATGTTACCAAGACTCGATCGAAGTGGTAAAAGTGGGTTTTCAGCCAAGATTCACGATTTAGGGTAGTTTGCGGTCGTGAAAGGTTTGCGGCCGTGAACTGATTTCGGCCCTTGAATGGTTTGCGGCCTTTAAATGGTTTGCGGCCTGTTCTTGGTGTTCTTGGTGAAAATATGAAGATTTGAAGGTTTACGGCCGTGAACCCAAGAATGAAGAGTGCTTGATTTGATGAAATGATGAATGCTTGATGCTCCAAAACAAGATCTAAGGTGGATTGGATGATAGATGAGAGAAAACTTGAGTTTTTGGTTGGTGGATTTAGAGAGAGAAAGTTGAGTTTTCGGCCAGCAGTGAAGAAATGAGGGTAAAAATCAGCTAAATATATATAGGTTGGGTTTACGGTCGGAGGTGGGGTCCCGAGGCCGTGAACGGTTTACCACGGTAAACGCGTTTGCGGCCGTAAACACCGGGATGAACAAGACTTGGCTGATTTTCGAAGAAAAACTTGATTTTTTGCACAATTTTAGTCCCGACACGTATATAAATTTAATTTATATAATCTAAGTTGTTTTCAACCTTTACGAGCTTGACAAAATTGACAAAATAAATAAAATTCGAAATTTATATTTAACGGGATTTGACTTTCGTTGACTGAAAAAGGTTCGGGTTGTCACAAAATATATGTTTTTGTGTTTCAGCATATCATTGATAGCATGAAAGATCCAAGCATATATGCATTTTGGTTAATCACAATGCCTCAAATTATGGGAGGATTTGAATATGACGATGAGGTCAAACAGAAAATATGGTGGCAATACAAGGTTCTTCTTCATCTTATTGATTTATTTTTTAATTCAACTTTATTACAAAATTAAATAGCTTCTTTTGTTGATATTATTGTTTCTTATTTAGGAAAATATGCGATATGATCAACTTGGTGATGTAGCAATGAGAAAACATGGGTGGGTAAGAAGTGAGATAAATTTATAATTTATTAACTTCAATGAGAAATTAATTAATTACAGTTTGTGTTACTGAATTTGAAATACAACAGGGATTATATCAATGGATCCGTAACGTGCAAGAAATGATCCATTGGTAGTAAATAACATTCCTTACTACCAGGGCTGGTTTATAGGTTTTCCATGCCCTAGGCAGAAAGATTAAAAATGCCCCACTTTTATACCTTAAAATGCACAATAGACTTAACTCATATACATCATATACTTATAAAAGAAAGGTGAAACCAATTTTTTATTAAAAAATCATGTATATACATACTAAAACTTCCAAACAATATCTAAAAATAGTATTTGTAGAAAAAAATCAATTACACATAACAAAAACTCCATTGTATGCAAGAAGTACTATAAATCAATATATAAAATGGGTACTTGACTGTCTTTACTTATCATAAAAGCTCATTGGTTTCAGGCATGTATCATAAACAATGTATCTAGAAATATGCATAATTTACAGAATAAATCATAAAAAATCAATATGCACTACTTATGGCATCCTAAGATGGAACAAAATAGTAAAAGCTCTTAAGTATATGTATGAACTTCTTAATACCCCATAGGATCTCTCTCATATTCTCTTACACGGTCTGCCAATTAAAAAAGGATGGCATTAAAACAACTGAATAAACAAAAAATAAGGTATGGTGTTCTCTTTGCCATATATTGAGTAAAAATCAATGGTACTCAAAGAAACAAAGAATACAAGAGCCTCTTTTCATCTTTGACAAAGCAAAGAGCAAAGATCAAATTAGAGGCATCTTTGTAGTTAAATATAAGCAAAGAATACATGCTTATATTTAACTACAAAGCAAAGAGCAAATTAGAGGCAGAAGTGATGAAGCTCAATCCACCACGATGACCTCAAAATTGTGTGTGTGTGTGGGGGGGGGGGGGGCATACACTATAAACCAAAGTTTTTTCATTTATTTTTAGTAAATTACATATTTGGTCCATGTGTTTAGTTGATTTTTTCAGTGTTGGTCCCTGAAAGAATCAAGTTGTAGTTTTTGGACCTTGTTTCACTGTTTTATAAAACTTTTATGATTGCCTAAGTTAACAACCTAGATGTTAGTTTTTTTTCAAAATGACCATTTTTCCCTTGGACCAAAACTAAAAAAAAGTATAGCACAGTTACAAAATTTATATTTTTCTGTTTTTTTTTTACTTAAGGTTTAGAGTAGATTACTTTTTTGGTCCTTGAGTATACCTGATTTTTTTCAGAAAGTTCTAAGGGGAGTTTTTGGTATTTCAGGGTCAAATGTTGACTCTAGTTTAGTACACACTTCTTTTATACCGCGCATTCTTACGTGCCCATGTATGGTACCAATTCTTTTTGAACAAAGAATACGGGAGCCTCTTTTTATCTTTGACAACATGCTTATATATAACTTTAAAACTCACATCAGTTTTTGAGAAGGTATATTTCTGATTTTGATTTTGTTACTACCGGAGACATAAGAAAACAGTATAATGAGTGCGTTCATGTCTTTTGTACAACCTGTTTGTTATATTATGTCATGTCCTCTCTTGTCTTGTCTATTGATTTTTTATAAAGGTATACACACATGTAACATCATAATTTAATTATATATAACATCCAAGTTTAACATTGAGTTTACTGTTTTCGAAAATTATATCATAGTTACAAATTAAAAAGATGGAACCAAGAAATAAACACAACATCAAAAAAATAAATTCAAAAATAACATTATACATCCAAATTATAAGTATTCAACAAAGAACCATACGAATGAGTAAAAACATAAAAATTCGTAAACAGTATCAGACTTACAGATTAAAAGGGATTAAAAGGATTTAAGGAAGAAGTACATACACTTATTCGACTAATCAGACTGATGGGAAGGCTGAAGTCTTTTTGCTTTTGTTTTCTACAGAGGAATTATGACAGAATGTTTGTGTAAATCGATTATTAAAAAGGTTTGAAATATATATACAAGTCAATATGATGAAAATTAGCAGGTAATCAATTGAAATCCCATTTAAACTTAAAATAGAAGATATCATGCTTGAAAATGTATTGGTTCATAATAATATCCGAAATTTTTGAAGTTTAAAATAAATAGTTTCCGAGATTTCAACATATAATATATTTGGAAAGCATTTTTGAATGAAAATGGAGCCTAAATTTAAGGTTTAAATTAATAAGGACCCAATTATGTAGTTGTAAGTTTGGAAAGAATTCAAGTATCATTCTCATTCAATTCCTGCATTTAATTTCCTAATATAACAGATGGAAATTAATATTGGTAATGGAATCTGATTTTTGGAAACTTTAAAATCAATAAGGAATCGCGTAAGGCTTCAAAACAAAGAGGTTGACTTCTTGTTTGATCAAGGTGACGTAAGCAAATTGATCTAATGGTGTAAAACCTATAAGAAAAACACAATCAACAGCCCTGATTGTTTTAGATGATGTAATAAGGTTTCTCTTTTAATAATATTTAGAGATGTTAATTATAGTTTCCACTTTTATGCTTTTTAAAGGTTCCACGATGAATTACAAGATTCCATTGGTCAACCAAAGCTTTTTACTTTAAGGAAAAACAAAGATCGGTGTACATTCACTATCTTAACCCTTTTTTTATAAAATTTCTTACATATCTTAACAATTGATAGTTGCAGAGCTGCTAAAAGCTAAATATGCCATTCCTTCATTGGGAAATGTGCACAAACCTCAAATATATGTTGAGCCAGATCTTTGGATACCTCTTAACCTACTTGATCTCAGTGTATACAAGTACTACAACTCATTCTATTCTCTTTTTTTATGATTTATAAATAAATAACTATTTTTTCCATCCATTAACTCTTACACATCTCCATTTTCTCTGTGAATTAGTGCTCCAAAGAATGAAATCCTATATTTTTCCCATGAGGATGAAAAACTATTCGAGGAGGATGTTTATGTGACCCCTATCAAGAAATATGGGTTAAAAAGAAAGGATCGCCCTATAAATAAAGGGATGTTTTGGTTGGCTAAGACATGATACATATATCCACTTGAGAAATTAAATATCCACTTAGCACATATGAAATTAGAAAGATCCATATAAAGAGGGCGATCAATAAATAAGTGGTTTATCTAAATGAAGGGGAGGTTAAAAAATGACATTTTTTTTTCAATGAAATTTGCAAGAAAAAGAGCTTTGTGAAAAAATAATATTTGTTATTAATGTTTTAAATATCGAATTCTTTTCAGCTATTTTGTGGCAAGGGGGATGTGAAGTTGATGATAAATCTCTAATTAAAGAAGACAAAGATCAGAATTAGGTAACAAAATAATTTGATCACCTTATTAGCATTAGGTTATTGGCTAACAATAACTTACATCTCAATTTTCTTTATGCAAATGTTGTTTGGCTGATCTAATACTTTGGATTTAGGTGTTACAAATGTGATGAGAATAATATTCTCTAAGATCGATAGATTCAAACAGATATCAATGAGATAATAACAAGTAATAGAAAAGGATAAACACCACAATGAATCAAACAAGTGTCGAATGATTAATCTACTCCACCTCAGAAGAATTCAATGAGAATTGCTACTGTAGAGGTGTGCTAGGGTTACAGTACAAGATCTGTGAAATAATAATCAAGAAGCGTAATTAATATAATGCATGCATGCACTATATATATACTAAACCCTAAAAACAAAACACGGATGGACAGCCCAGACCGAGTATACAAATGGACCTGAGAGCTAAGCCCAATGACGCAACCTCTTAGACTCAACAATCTCCCGCTTTGTGTCAATTGGGGCGAGAGATCAAGTTGGTTGAGCAAGAGTGCTTTTCTTCGGCGTCTTGAATAACTTCGGTATGATAGCAAGAAGAGTTTTGCGAAAAGAAATTTACCACCGAAGCATATCCGTAAAGTTCTTCTTATCATTCTCACTGTTCTGTTTACACTTGTGTATAATATCAAGAATGTGCTCCAAACATGCAGTGGAGAACAGGTGTTTATCGTCGAGAGCGAACACAAATTTTTGACCTTCGCCTCGAGTAAACATAACAGTGTGATATTTTGAATCAATTTTTCCCATCTGCATTCTGTTCACATCGCCAATCTTCCCAATCGGTTTGACAGTGGGCTTCTTCCTTAAGACGCTTGCAATCTCTTGATCCATCTTTGCAACCTCAATGATGTAAGAGGCTAACATTCTCTAGATGTGATCAATAATCGGCTCATACTGCTGTTGATCAGTCAGCAAAATGTTGTTGAGAAGGATCCAATCAAGTGGATTCAGATTCGGTAGATCGGCCAATGAGATCATATGGACCGAATTGGCTGATCCTCGTGTCACTTTAAATTTGACATTTAAAAACGAACCCGCAGGAGTCGGTTTCAATACCTTAACTGATGTAATCTTTTGAGCGCTCCATGTCAGGTATGGTGGTTGAGAGAATTCAAGATAGTAATTGATTAGATCTCGATCAACCTTCGGATCAGGAGAAGGAACGTTGGTAATTGAATCGAAACAGTAAAATACAAAGGCTTTTCGGGTGATAGGCATGTCAAATTAAGAATCCTTTGTATTCTCACAGTCAAAAGAAATGATTGGTTCAAGCCAATGAGTGTTAGGGGACTCAATCGCTTCCTTAATCAATTTCTCCAAAGACCACAGTGGAAAGAGAGCTTGTCTACAAACCAAGGTGTCATGAGCATCTTTCTCTCTTTTCTCCCTTTCTTCTTCAGTTTCCTCTTCTTTAGCACTCTGACCCAAAATACCCTTCGCTTTGTCCTTCACACTAGAACCTGAAGCTTCATTACCCTTCGGTTTAGTGGTGACTTTCAAAATTGTAGAAGGTTGTTTGGGAGGGTTTTGCGGATCTTCTCCCCTTGTTGCGGAGTAAAAATCGGCTCCGTAACACCCTCAATTCGGCTCAAAATTTCGAGAGCAGGAAGTAACTTCTCAGTTAAGTGGTTTCGAACTAAGAGAGTTAGAACCGAATCATGGGCATTAACCAGATTAGAGAGAATGGCAGAGACATCAGAAACACAGCTTTTGAGAACAGCTCGCTCCGTCTTTAGTGAATCAATCTCCTTATCCGACTAGGTTAGCTGAACAGACTGAACTTCAAGCAAAGTAGTTTTGTGAGCAAGTTCATCCATAATTTTGTTCTCCTGGCAAGGTCAGCTTGAAGTTTGTCAAGGCGAGTGGTGATAGAGGACAAAAGAGTGGTTTGATCTGCTTGAAGACTGGTTCGCACCAAATCAAATTTGTCTTTCTCAGCCTGAAGAGATTTGGAAAGCGACTCAATGGAAGTGTGAACCTTGTTGTCGTTAGTCTCTGCAGCTTCTTTAAGAGAATCCAGAAGAAGCTTGGCATCTGAAATTAATGTGGCTACGTCTTCTGATGCTTTCTTACATGACAAAGTGGAGGCATACACAACCTTGGTTGCCTTTTGGATAAACTCATCATGCTGTTTGAGGGATGTTTCAATTAGGGCTCGAACAGCAGTATCCGAGTAAGCTAATGTGGAGGAAGAGGAAGATGAAGCGAGCAGCTTGTCAAGTTTTTCATTTAGATCTTTTAACTGTCGCTTTGTAAGGGGAGCATCATCATCATCCTCACTTAGAACTCTATAAGGGCTGTAGTAATAAGATTTAAATTCAACATCTTCTCCAACAAGAACTGGGAAAGAGTCTGTGGAAGGATATGGGGAAATGGGTTTGGAAGTGACAGGGGTTTCGGTTCCTGACGTAAGTGCCCCCGTATCAGATACGTTGACACGAACCATAGGTTCGGGTGTGTTGGTTGTTGTTGAAGTTGCTTGGGTGAAAATCGGTGGAGGGAGAGGTGCAGTGGAAATAGGTTGAGAAGAAGCAGGTGGTGGAAGTGGTGCAATGGAAATAGATACTGTAGTATGAGAAGGAGAAGGAGGAGGATTTGGAATTGAATCATTAAGTGGTACCTTGGGAGATGGAGAACGTGGAGGCGTATCTCCTCTCGGTGATCCTTCAAGGTGAGCGTCTTCACCTTCGGCTGATTTATCTTGATCGCGATCGGAAGGAACGAAATCTGAATCACTATGCCTTCGGTTTTCTTGCCATCTTCTTCACCTTTCGCTTCTTTGGTGCAGAAGGAGCTGCTTATTCGGCCTTACGCTTTTTGGGCGTAGAATCTTTGGAGGATTGACCTTCTTTCTCCGGCTTCTTTTGATCAGGCTTCTTCCCACGTTTTGCTGGCCTGTCAGCTTCATCAAGGGATTTCTGCATCTCGGGAGTGAGTTGTCTCGGTCCTGAAGAAGGAAGCGTTTTGTATTCCATGATGACCTTGCTTTCGGCAGAGACACACCGATACATTGATTCGGGAATGGAACCAACAAACAAGAATTTGGTTGGATCTGAGACAATGATCTTAGTGGTGTGGAAGGTGCCAATTGACGATCTCAGTGCATCATCCATGATAGGAACATTAAACTTCTCAATGGCCCGTTGAGTGACAAGGGTCCAAAACCTGCCACAAGAGATTTCAGAGTGTCGAGAAGAAGAAATGAGGCTTTGTACCAGTTGGGACCATAAAATGGATCCATAGTCCAAGTTGATGTCGTGATAAAGACCATAGAGTAAGATCATGAATGCCTTTCTAGCCCCATCTGACCCAACAACCCTTTCAGCAAATGCCTTGAAAAGAAGGGTAAATAATCTGTTCCACTGTGATGGAAGGCAAGATTTCTTGAACTTGGTCACCGTTGTAAGAAGATCAGTATACCCCATATCATAAAAACATTGTGAAAAGCTGAGTCGTAGATATGGAGTCAGGATTAACCAAGGAATCATCAGAAGCTATCCCTAACAGGGAGCAAAATCGTACTTTGGAGACAGAAGTTTTGTGATTGAAAATCTCAAAGAAAATGTGTTCCTTAATTTTGTCATAAGAAGCTGTTGTATAGACTTGAGAGAGCAAAGACATCGGAACTGATTCCACCTGGGTCATAGCGATCACGAGTGGTGAATATTTGAGGCTATCAACCACTTGGAGCATATAAGGATCATAAAGAAAAGGATTCAGATCGATAATCAGGTTCTGGTTGGGGTTGATGGACAATAGAGAGGATGAGGCAGTTTGTTCATGAACGGATGAAGATTCAGCCATTGTTGCAGGTGTGAAGAAGAAGATGAATAGTAGAAATTCACCGGTATGTTCTTGAGAGAGTTTAGAAGTGGTAAAGTGGTACAAGGGGTGTGAGAAAACCTTATATACCATTTCCAAGAGAGAGAAAGAATCCGTAGTAATGATGCTACGATCTTCTGAATCGGCGCCTGAAAAAGCGCGATTTGACAGTTGTGTTTCCCTAGGAAGACATCATCAGGCGTGATGTTAGGAATCTTTTCAAATTCACGCGCTCGTTGCAAATCTTATCCAATGACACGGTTTGAAATCTTATCTTGTTACCGCCTTTTCAACTTCGAAAACTTTTCAAATTCCTTTTCAAACTGTGACAAACCCTTTCGCTTCATATAAGGCTGGCAATGTTCGCGCCTTAACATAGCGTACCACCATAGCATTTACAACCGAAGCATCAAATCTGAAAAATTGCCATTAGTACCACGAACAAGAATTGGGAAAATCATAAAGATCTTCTGTTGGGTCAAAAATATGGTTTATACTTTACTTTTCTAGGAAAAAAAAAATTTTGTGTCTTGGACCGTAAACAGCTTGGTGTTTACGGCCGTATACGTGTTTACGGTTGTGTTTACGACCGTGATCAGGTTTACGGCCGTAAACCCATTCACGGCCCATGTCTACTATATATAGGGTGAGGAGTGCATAATTGTAGTAAGGGTGGAGAGCTTAAGTGTGTGAAACTTAAGGTGTGTTCTAGAGAGAAAAAGTGAATCTTGTGTAAGGAACTTCAACCATATTCATCAATACATTCAAGATTCAAGTTATTCTTCTTCTCCTTCTTCTTCTATTTGATCTGACATCATCCAATTGATTGGGATTCCGCACCATCAATTGTATCTGATTGATACACAAGCAGATTGGGGACTAACAATTGGTATCAGAGCAAGGTTGTATCAATCAATTTTGTCAGATCTAGAGCTTATTTGATCTTATTTTTGAAGGATTCTTGCGTCTTTGGATAGATCGTGGCAAATTAAGGGGGGTTTGTTCTTCGCATTTTTGATAAAAACGAGTTTTTGATCGAGATTTGGAGCAAAAAGGGTGAAAAACGTTGTTTTTTATCGTAACCAGCGAGGGGGTAGCGGCGTTTACGGTCAGCAGCTAGGGTTTCCGAGGTTTACGATCCGGAGTTTACGGTCCAAGGTTTATGGTCCGGAGTTTACGGTCCGAGGTTTACGGTTCGGAGTTTGCAGCCCGGCGGTTTACGGCCGGAGTTTACGGCTCGCACGTGTACGGTCTAGCAGGGTTTCCGGTTCGCACGCCTTCTCGTTCAGCAGTCTCGGTCTCGCGCCTCGCACCTCGTCCTCGCAAGCAGCAGCCTCGCCTTCGCATCTAAAAAATAGGACACGGAATTGGGGGGTGCCGGGGATCGAACCCGGGACCTCTGGTTGAGCAACACAGCGCTTTACCAACTCGTCTAGCTGACAACTTGCTTTACTCCTTCGAAATTTAATTCATAAAGTGTCCCTCTCGGTTCCAACTTTCGCATTTTTGTCAATTTCAGCCCAAAATTCAAAATCTTTATTTTTTTTAAATTCCATTTTCTACAAAATTTTAGATTTTAATTTTTAACTTTTAATTTTTAACTTTTTACTTAAAATTTTGACTTTGACTTTTAAAATTAGACCTTTGACTTTAAACTTTGACTTTCTCATTTAACTTTTAAATTTTCAAATTTAGCTTTTCGGTTTGACTTTTCAAAGTTTGACTTTTTAAATTTGACTTTTAAGGTTGACTTTTGAGCTTTATAGTCAAAGGACATTTTTAAATTTAAGTTTGACTTTTAAGCTGGACTCTTTAAATTTGACTTTTAATGGTTTTTGAGGTCTACAAGGGAATTGAAGACATGAAAGAGAGTCGTCAGGATATGTTAAGACAAAATTTCAACATGTTCGATTATATCCCTGGAGAAACCCTGGAAGCTCAGTTGCAGCGATTTACTATACTAACTACTGAGATGAATATAGCTGGGATCTTCTTGACTAAATCTGAGATAAACAAAAAGCTGCTGAATTCACTTCCAAAATCGTGGGATATGAACGTGGCTGACATCAAGAAGACAAAAGATCTCAATCGTCTTAGTCTTGCTGATATAATTGAAGAACTTGACGCTTTGAAGTGTGGAAAAACAATGAGTTCCGCAAACCTTCCGGTCAATGAAGTTTCATGTTCTCAATCATGTGAAGTTTCATGTTCTCAATCATGTGAAGTTTCATGTTCTCAATCCTGTGAAGCTACGATTAAACTTCTTCGTGAACATAATGATTTATTAAAAAGAGAAGTTGAGGACCTGAGATATGAAGGATATCAACTCAGGAAAGGACAGAAACCCCTGAAGGCCCAGTTAGAAAAAAATAAAGGATTTTAAGAGAATTCAAACAGAATACAGTGAAAAATGTGAACTTTATAACTATATTAAGAGACAACTTGATGCTGTAACTGAAGAACTTGACGCTTTGAAAATTAAGTGTGGAAAAACAGATGTTACTTTCAAAAATTATACTGCGTCAAGTAAGACAGTTGAGTCCTTATTTGAAACCCAATTAAAATTCAAAGATAATCAAAACAAGGGTCTAGGGTATGATAGTGTTCCTCCACCTTTCAATCATAACTACACATCCATCCCTACGACACAGGAAGAAATTGACAGGGAGGCACATCTTCAATATGGAAAACCAGCTGGTTTTGTTTCAGGAGGTATTCAGGTTGAAAATTCTAATGCTTCTACTTCATGTGCAGGTAAAGTAGCAGAAGATGAGAACAAGGAGAAAACCATTGAACAAACCAACATCTCCTTGAGATCTGAATCTGTTGCTTCGAACTCAGTTGCTTCTGATCAACCTGCTGTTGAGAAATACAGGGCACCAATTCCAGTGAAACAGAGTGCCTGTTGTAATTGTGCATGTGGGAACAACCAACGACAAGGCAAAGATACGCCACCAGGGGCAAGAAGAAACAACTTCACAGTGAAGAAAAATACATGTTTTCACTGTGGAACACCTGGACACATTACCAGAAATTGTCCTAATCGCGCATACGTTCCTTACTATGCACAAGGCTGGCAGAACGCGCCAAGAGGGAGATACTTCAAAAGAAAACCCTCAAGGTCACGTTCAGACCATGGTGACTGGAACGCGCAGAAGGCCAAGAATCAAACTCACAAGGCCAAGAATCTGAATCCCAAGGGCAAGAAGGGAATGTCGGCCAAGAAGCCCAATCCAAGAGATGCTCCAGTGAAACAAAGACCGGTTAGGTCAAAGTCATCTCAACGGCCGACATCAAGATCAAAGCAAGTATTGAGCCACCCATCGGATCGAAAAACAAATGGGTTAAACCCAACTACAAATGGGTTCCAAAGGCTCACTCTCCCAAATCTTCTAACGATTCTAATGTTTCTTCATCTTCTGTTTGTGATAAACAGGATATGTCATGGGAGAGAGTATTGTGCGTTAATGACAAAGGTCGGCCCAGTTTCAAAATGGACTGGGTTCCAAAGACCAACTGATCCCGCTCTGTGTCGAAACAGCTATGGAGGCATATCATCAGACTTCGGTTTGTTGGTAGTGGTTGTTCTAGGCACATGATAGGGGACATCTCTCAACTGTACAACATTCAGATCTTTGTTTGAGAGTATGTGTCCTTTGCGGGAAAGGAAGAAAAGAAGAGATCACACATGGGGTTAGTGCTTAATGACATGAAGAATTTTCGGATCTGTTCTGGGATTACGCGTGCAGTTCTCAGACCTTCTGGATGCAAATTCAATCGGTGACTTACGGTTTGAGTTTTCTTCTCTATACTCCTGAGTTTTTCTTAAGCTGATTCGCTTTAAAGACTAATTTTTGTTTTAGGATAGTTTAAATTTGCGCATTTACTTTCGTTTCTCTCCTATGCACAAATTTAGGGGGAGAAATAAAAACAAAACAAAAATTAGAAAATTAATAAAACATTAAAAAAAATCCAAAAAAAAAATCAAACAAAAATCAGAAAAATTCAAAATCAAAAAAATAGTGTTATATTCTGTTTTATTTCTTGTTCAAGAAAATCAAAAATCCAAAAATATTTTTGTTTCTGTTTTATTTTTTCAGGCTATAAACCAAGGGGGAGAAATAAAAACAAAACAAAAATTAGAAAAGTTATATATATATATATATATATATATATATATATATATATATATATATATATATATATATATATATATATATATATATATATATGGTGTTAATGAAATGTGCTTGAGGGAGATGTTTTGGGAAGTGATATAATCATGTGATAACAGGCAATCTAAATATGTGTAAGGGACTGAATCTGAATTGTCTAGGCTCTGTGTTCGATGCGCTGGTAGGCACGAGAGATTAAAAGGGACTTGACTAGGCATTAATGAACTTAAGGAATTCATAGACTTGACAAATTTTGACCTAGTTAAATCCGTTTAGCCTGACAATACGACGCTTGGATAGGTTGAGCAGGGAGATATATATGGGAATCTACTGGTCATATTAAAAGAACTTGTATCTGGAACCGTGGATTAACTTTTCCTTGATGTGCGGATTCTGTCCTTAATTCCGGTATTGATGGGGTGACTGGTGAATTCCGATAAATTAGGTCTGTAGAAAATTGTTTTCTCTCTATATGTCTGTTAGTCATATGTTGCTTCCTTTGCGTGATCGAGAGATCCGACCTGCACTGTAACATATGCAACTCTATTTCTCTGCATCCTCTATCTATGCAATTCTTTCTATCTGTTAGCCATATACTGTCTCCTTTGCGTGACTCACAATCCGACCTGGTACACAGTATATGCATCATTCTTTTTCTCAATCCCTCTAAAACTTCGGTTAGTCATATGTTTCACCCTCTGCGTGATTGGAAGAGATCCGACCTGGGTGTATAGCATATGCATTCTAAATCTATCTTCTCTCTTAATAATTGTCTGCTCACCCGATGTAAGGAGTATTCTGGAAGTCCTTGATTACTGGAGCATATCAGGAAGCGGGAAACATGTTCTGGTACAATTAAAATTGAACACTTACAGGTTGTCTGTAGATCTCGCTGCTCAATTTAGGTGGACAACAATATCTTTGGTCGTCGTCAGCTGAATGGTCCTTAAGGAATATTATCTAGGAACTTAGGATCACATTGTCTTGTCACTTATAGTATGTCCTAATTTTGTTACAATCTCTCGTGTTTAAGTGGGCCACAATATCGGCGATTGACCAGATCTATTCATGAAGGGAGAGGTACTGGTAAACGGATAAAGGTTGTCTAAAAACTTTGATCCCAAATCACTCTTAAACTTAGATATCATTTTATTTTATTTTTTTAAATTTATTCATAGTTTTCCTCTATGCACAAATTTAGGGGGAGAATTAAAAAAATAAAAAAAATAAAAATAAAATAAAATAAAATAAAAAAAAATCAAACAAAAATCAGAAAAATTCAAAATCAAAAAATAGTGTTATATTATGTTTTATTTCTTGTTCAAGAAAATCAAAAATCCAAAAATATTTCTGTTTCTGTTTTATTTTTTTCAGAAAATATGAAAAACCCAAAAATATTGTGTGCTAAATTTTCTTTTAGTTTTGTTTTGTCTTGAAAAGTGAATTCAGGTGATATGGTGTTAATGAAATGTGCTTGAGGGAGATGTTTTGGGAAGTGATATGAAGTCTAGTGCTAAAGGGCAATATGCAATTCGTGTAATGCACTAAAGCCGAATTGTTTAGACTCTATATTCAATGTGCTGGTAGGAACAAAGGATTCAAATGGACTAGACATTGATTGACCATGAAAGGACTAGACAATATAGACTTAGATAGTTTCATTTGGACTGACCATACGACGCTCGGGTAGATTGAGCAGTGAGATAAACATGGGAACCTGCGAGATACACTAAAAGTTAATTATCTAGAACTGTGGCTCAACATTTCCTTGATGTATGGACTTATGTCCTTAATTCCGGTATTGATAGGGCAACTGGGGGGTTCTGATAAAGTAGGTCTGTAGGAAATTATTTTCTTGCTTTCTATCTGTCAGTCATATGTTGCTTCCTTTGCGTGATTGGAACATATCCGACCTGGATTGCAACATATGCAACTCTAATTCTACGCACCTTCTTATCTATGAAATTCTTTCTATCTGTTAGCCATATGCTGTCCCCTCTGCGTGATCGGAAGATCTGACCTGGGACACAGCATATGCAACATTCTACCTCTCAATCCCTCTATCTATGTTAGTCATATGTTGTTCCCTCTGTGTGATTGGAAGACATCCGACCTGGGATACAACATATGCACTTCTATATCTGACTTCTTTGTTAATGATTGAATACTCACCTAAAGTAAGGAGTTCTTTGGAAGTTCTTGATTACCGGGGTATATCAGGAAGTGGGAAACACGTTCTAGTACATCTAAAATTGAACCATTAAATAGGTTGTCTATAGATCTTGCTGCTTAATTTAAGTGGACAACAATATCCTTGGTCGTCGTCAGCTAAATGTCCATTTAGGAATATATATCACAATGACTTGTCAATTATAGTCTGTCCCAATGTCAACACCCTTTGTGTTTAAGTGGACCACAATACCGGTGATTGACCAGATCTAGACATACAGGCGTGTGCTGATAAACAGTATTGGATTGCTTGACAACTTTGATCCCAAATATTTTTGTTTTTGTTAAATTTGTTCATAGTTTTCCTCTATGCAAAAATTTAGGGGGAGAATTAAAAAAAAATCAAAAATCAAACAAAAATCAGAAAAATTAAAAAATCCAAAAATAGTGTTATTTCTGTTTTATTTCTTGTTCAGAAATATGAAAAACCCAAAAATATTGTGTGCTAAATTTTCTTTTAGTTTTGTTTTGTCTTGAAAAGTGAATTCAGGTGAAGATGAAACTCATGGAGTTTGTGTCGAAGATTTCTGAGCCAAGGCTTCATCCGTGATCATCGAAGAATTCTCATTCGAAGGAGCAAGAAATGAAGACTATTCTTTCGACATTCAATCTTTCAACCCCAGAAGCAAGGTGAAGCTGCACTTGAAGATTAGGTGACGTATTGCATTGAAGCCTCCTCAATCAGTCTGCTGCTATCTTGAACCTGCTGAAGTGATCCAGAAGATTTGTTCTCTCTGAAGATTCTCAAGCTGAAAGCGCTATCTTTCACGAATCAGTTCATCAAGCCTCCTCACCCAATGTGCGTTCAGAGTCAAATCTTGAAGAAATGCCCAACTGCTCAAGATGAAGTCAATTATTGAAGATTCATCAAGTTCATCTTGAAGTTGTGAAGAATTTTAAGATAAATGCTGAAGCCAAGCTTACAATGAAGATGAACAAGAAAGCCAGCTACTTTTTAGGGGGAGCTTGTTGGGTCAATTAAGAAAAGAATGCTATAAACCAAGGGGGAGATTGTTGGGTCAAAAATATGGTTTATACTTTACTTTTCTAGGAAAATGTTTTTTTGTGTCTTGGACCGTAAACAGCTTGGTGTTTACGGCCGTATACGTGTTTACGGTTGTGTTTACGGTCGTGATCAGGTTTACGGCCGTAAACCCATTCACGGCCCATGTCTACTATATATAGGGTGAGGAGTGCATAATTGTAGTAAGGGTGGAGAGCTTAAGTGTGTGAAACTTAAGGTGTGTTCTAGAGAGAAAAAGTGAATCTTGTGTAAGGAACTTCAATCATATTCATCAATACATTCAAGATTCAAGTTATTCTTCTTCTCCTTCTTCTTCTATTTGATCTGACATCATCCAATTGATTGGGATTCCGCACCATCAATTGGATCTGATTGATACACAAGCAGATTGGGGACTTACATCTTCGTGCAAGAGTGTACCAATAGAAAAGAAATAAAGCAAAGTATTTTGTGGGATTTAAGTGATGTCTATTTAGACACGAAACTGTGGATCCCGGGCACGAATCGCTTCCTTCAAAGTCAAGAGAGACTTAGAAGTGTCTGTGTGGTTTCCCGTTGAAATACGATCAAAGGTTTATTAAGAAACATTGAAAGGCATCTTTTCAACTTTAAGCTATAAGGGGTGGCTTAGCTTCAACCGAACTTCAGTACTTGACATATGACCGAAAGTTGGATGAAGTACTTGTGAGACCAGTGTAGCCTATTAAACAAGTAGGTTACATAATATATTCAGTGACTTGGTGATATTTATGTTGAAATCTTAAAAAAAATAAAAACTAGATCTTTTGGAAAGAAAAGTCTTGGTGTTAGACAAATTCATAAAGATCACACAAAAATAAAAATATTGCAAGGTACAGACCATCAAAGTGGTTTCGTTAATTCATGGGTAAAGAACTAGAACTTTTGAGTGTTCACCGTCAATTCGGTTAAGGCATTGGATTTTGGGTCTCACTTAGCACGTTGGTGAAACGAAACTAAGATCATCAACACAGATGTTGTGTAACCATAAACCTCAGTGGAAAATGCTGAGAGTCTCAAGGGTTACGATTATGAACCGAAATGAGATGGAGAAATAAGAATAGATGGTTAAAGAACCGAAAGTACCTCTGCTATATAGTAAGGACCGAGCAGACAACTCTTAACTCAATGTGAGACGGGTAAGGTAGCTCATAACATAAGTGATTTTATCAGCCTGATTGGGAAGAATTGATTTGTGTATATCAAATCAGTAAGGCTTCACTTGAAGTCTTTGAGGTATTGGTCAACATACAGCAGCATGCTTCTAGGGACACTTAGCTAGTACAAAGATAAAGAGAATTATACATGTCCCAGCTCCATCATTTGAATGATCCATGATACCTTTCAGTGATATTTTTGGTATTTCTGATTTTGATAAAAAGCAACAAGAACAATAAAAAAATATTTTTGGATTTTATGAATTTTCTGAAAAAGAAATAAAAACAGAAAGGGAAATATTTTTGAGTTTTATAAATTTTCTGAAAAAGAAATAAAAACAGAAAGGAAAATATTTTTGAGTTTTATGAAGTTTCTGAAAAAGAAATAAAAACAGAAAGGAAAATGTTTTTGAGTTTTATGAATTTTCTGAAAAAGAAATAAAAACAGAAAGGAAATTTTTTTTGAATTTTATTAATTGAAATGAATTAAGAAAAGATATACATAGTGTACAAAGTATACAACCGAAAGTACTTCACCTAAAAGTAGTGAAGCGAAATGGACCGAGGGTTCGGTGCATTTCGGTTCCCGAAAAATCAGGAGCCGAAATAGACCGAGCGTTCACTCTATTTCGCGTTCGGTCCATTTCGGTTCCCAAAAAATCTGGAGCCGAAATAGACCAACCGTTCGCTCTATTTCGCTTGTTCAATTTTAATGAGGTGAAAGTAGTTTCGGTACTGATTCAACTTCCATCATTCCTAAGCCTTGGAGTATTTTATTAAAACTTACTTCAGGTAAGGCTTTCGTAAAGATGTCAGCTAGTTGATCAGCAGATCTAACAAAGTGGATTTCCACATTACCATCTTCAACGTGATCTTTGATGAAGTGGTATCTTAGTGCTATATGTTTCGTTTTGGAGTGTTGCACTGGATTGTGACATATCCGAATTGCGCTTTCTGAGTCAGAATAAAGTGGAATCTTCTTCATGTTTAGGCCATAGTCTCTTAATTGACTTTGGATCCAAATGACCTGGGAAGTGCTAGATGCTGCAACAATATATTCAGCTTCGACTGTAGAGAGTGAAACGCATGTTTCTTTCTTGGACTGCCAGCAATGAGTTTACCATCAAGGAATTGACATCCGCCTATAGTTCTCTTTCGGTCCAAACCGCATCCTCCAAGATCAGCATCAGAAAATGCTTGAACGAAAAATCCTGATTTAGCAGGATACCACAGACCGAGAGATGAGGTTCGCTTCAAATATCTGAAGATGTTCTTAACAGCCACCATATGAGGTTCGCGTGGATTAGCTTGGAACCTGCCACAATAGCAAACAGAAAACATTATATCTGGTCTACTAGTTGTTAGATACATTAGAGACCCTATCATTTGCTGATAGAGGGTCATATCAACAGCCGGTTTCTATAAAGATGGTGTTAACTTCGTTCCAAATGCCATAGGAACCTTTACTTTGGAATCTCCCATCATGCCAAACTTAGCCAGTAGGGTCTTTGTGTAAGCCTCCTGATTGATAAATATGCCTTCGGGTCCCTGTCTAATATTCAAGCCAAGGAAAAAGTTAACTGGACCCATTGAGCTCATCTCAAACTTAGTCTCCATCAACTTCCTGAATTCAGCTGTTAGGCTGGGATTCGTGGAATCGAAGATGATGTCATCGACGTAAATTTGGAAGATCATTAAGTGGTCACCCTCTTTCTTGCGAAAGAAGGTTGGGTCAACCGAACCTTGTTCAAACTTGGACATTTTTAGAAATCGAGTAAGGGTTTCATACCAAGCTCTAGGAGCTTGCTTCAAACCATAGACGGCTTTATCCAGAATATAGAAATGATCAGGATACCTTTCGTTCATGAAACCCGGTGGTTGCTCAACATATACAGTCTCCTCTAGTTCTCCATTCAGGAAGGCACACTTGACATCCATTTGAAATACTTCAAAGTTTTTATGTGCAGCATATGCCAGAAAGATTCTCACTGATATTAACCTTGCTACAGGAGCGAAGGTTTCTTCATAGTCTATACCTTCTTCCTGCCAATATCCCTTCACAACCAACCTTGCTTTATTATGAATCACATTCCCTTCTTTGTCCATTTTGTTTCTAAAAACCCATTTTAAGCCAAGTACAGATGCATCCTTTGGTGTGGGAATTAATCTCCAAACTCGATTTCTCTCAAACTCATGGAGTTCGTCTTGCATTGCCTGTACCCAATCGGAGTGATCGAGTGCAATAGTAACCGTTTTTTGTTCTATTTTCGAGACGAACGAATTAAACATGTAAAATTCTACTTGAGAGAACAGAGCAGTTTGCTTCGCTTTTATTTGAGACCGAGTAAGAACTCTCTCAGATGATTCACCGATTAGTTGAGTTTTTGGATGATCTTTTGTCCATTTTGTGAGAGGAGGGTAGTTTGGATCATAGGCAGGATCCAATTCGGCATTTATTTCCTCTTCCAATTCTGATTGAGTATCCAAATCATCATTCGTATTATGATTCTCCCCATCGAATGATGAGACGGTTTCAACATCAGGTTCGAAATGCTCCCCCTCGAATGGAACTTCATGGGTCTTTGCTGGTGATGGATTTTTCCCTGGAAAGATGAATCAGAGTTATCTGATGTGGATGAACCCCCACCCCCCTGGAATATAGAACTTTCTTTTGGAGGTTCGCTTGGACCTGGCTGTTCGGTTGGTCCTTGATGTTCGCTTTCCATTTCTTTTGCTGCTTCATCGATAATTTTCTTCAAGTTGCCGATCTTGTTGTCAGCTGCCTTTGTCTCAAAATGAATTGCTCACTCTGGTTCATCAAAGAGCAACATGTATTCTTCAAATAGATTGGAAATTGGAACCGAGACTTGACCTGATTTTGGAAAGATTTCCTCCGTTGGTCCTTTGCTTGATTGAAGTTTCTTCACGTAAACATCATCAAAGGTGACATAGTAGGTTTCTTCAATTTTATTTGAACGTTTATTCAGAACCCTATATGCCTTTGAAGTTAGCGAGTAACCAAGAAAAATCCCTTCATCTACCTTTACATCGAACTTGTTTCGGTTCTCTTTGGAGTTGAAAATAAAGCACCTTGAACCGAACACATGGAAGAACTTGACATTTGGCTTGCGATTATTCAAGATTTTGTATGGAGTGATGGAAAATCTCTTATTGAGGAAGGATCGGTTCTGGCTATAATAGGAAGCAACAATTGCATCAGACCAGAAGTACAAGGGTAAGGAGGCAAAGCTGAGAATGGTTTGGGCTGCTTCACCAAAGAGCGGTTTCGCCTTTCAACTATGTCGTTTTGTTGTGGAGTGTAGGGAGCAGAGAAGTTGTGAGACACTCCCTTATCAACAAGAAATTCTTCGAACTCTTGATTTTTGAATTCCAACCCGTTGTCACTTCGGACATTTCTAACCACCTTTTGCAGTTGAAGTTCTACTTACTTTATAAATGCTTTGAGCTTTGGAGTCGCCTCTGATTTATGTTTAAGAAAGAAAACCCACGTGAAACGTGAAAAGTCATCAACAATTACTAAAATGTACTTACTACCACTGATACTTTCGATTGCTGAAGGACCACACAAGTCGATGTGTAAAAGTTCAAGTGGTTCGATGATCTTTGTGTTAACACGTGTGGGATGACTCTTTCGGCTTTGCTTTCCCATCTCGCATGTTGCACACAAGTGTTCCTTATCAAATTTGAGAAGTGGAAGTCCTCGTACATGATCACCGATAACCAACTTGTTGATATCCTTAAAGTTGAGATGTGAGAGCCTTCGGTGCCATAGCCAACTTTCGTCAGAGTGTGCTTTCATTAAAAGGTATACAGCTGGATTTCCTCGAATTGGGTTAAGATTTAGAGGATACATTTCTCCTTTTCGCTTAGATTTTAACAGGACAGTATTCGTCTTCTTTTCAACAATCTCCGAACCTTCATCATCGAACAAAACTAGACCTGGCAATTCGTGTATTCGTGTCATGAAAACGTGTCAGCCACGAATTTGACACGATACAATTACACTACGAGAAATAAGCTTTATCTTAATTTTTAAGATGTATTTGTGTCGTGTATTCATGTCGTGTCGTGTCTCTCACAGATTCGTGTATTCGTGTCTGAAATTGCCAGGTCTAAACGAAACCTTCAAGCCAGTTCCCACAACCAGTTGAGAGACACTAATGAGATTATGCTGAAATCCCTCTACATATGCTACCTTCCGGATTGAGAATTCACCATTTGTGATCATTTCGTAGCCTTTGATCGTGCCATATGAATTATTCCCATATTTGACACATCCACCATCCTTAAGGGCCCGAAACTCCCTTAGTTCTTCCCTCCTTCCTGTCATGTAACGTGAGCAGCCACTATCAATGTACCATTCATCGTCGAACTGCTCGTCACTTATAATCTACAAAAATTAAGCAGATTTAGGAACCCAAAGTTTCTTGGGTCCTTGTGAGCCTTTTACAAGATAGGGAATTGCAACAGAAGGATCAACCAAATATGTTCTTTTTACTAAACTGGTTTCATCTTTTCTTTTGATGGTAAAAACCTTGATTTTATTGTTTTCTTGTTTTTGTTTATTTGAAAAAGACTGTTTATTTTTGTTTTGGTTCTCATTTAAACTGGTCTTTAGATTCCTAGGTTCAGCTGACGTCTTCTTGGCATGAACTTTAGAGTGCGAGACTAGCTTTCCCTTTCCTTTAATATCCTTAATTGGGTTCGGCTTTGGTTGTTGATGAGGATGATGGAGTTTAGGATCGAAACTGGTCTTTCGGTTCTTATAACTTCTTGATTCGGCACCAAAACTATTTCTTCGGTTCGTTTGACTGCAAGACCGACAGTGAGTGCATGGACCTTTGTTTGTTTGAGGGCTTACTTTCTCCTGTGGATTCGATACCTTGTGAACATGATTAGCGTTTTGAAAATTCCAAAACTGCTTTATCTCTTTGAGATTCTTCTGGTACCTTCTGTTCCTTTGACGTGTTCGCTCGGCAAGTTGTTTTTGAGATTTGTGAATGTTTTCTTTTGGTTTCGATTTATCTTCACGAGCTTCGCTTGGAGATGATTCTCTTGATGCCTTTACCGGTTCGCCTTGAATTTCTTTAGTACCGCTTGTACTTGGCTTATCAAAGCATGAAGGCTTGTTAAGATGTTCAACCACATATCTACCCTTGACTCTCCATGAGTTTTGCACCGACAGACCTACTGTCTCGTCTGCATTGTCAATGGGAGCTGACCAGAAGAAATTATCACACCCATCAGCGTTGTCTTCATCTACCAAAGAAGTTAGCTCAACTGTTTGCTTCTTGGTAACTCCAGTGGTGGCATATACTTGATTCGGTACAGTTTGCACCTTTTTATATACAACCGTCTTTTCTTTAAGGACTTTGGACTTGTCCGTGGACATACGAGCGAACTCAACTGAGTTTTCAGATATGAGTGGTTTTGCCGGTTTGGGTTCGCTTTTGAGGAATTCAGAGCAGTCAACCACATCCTCTACAGAAATTTCACTCATATCGCTGTCCTCATCAATTCAGAAGAATTTTCCACATTCATCTTATTTTCTGAACTTAACTTGGTATTCAATGAGTCAAATTTGTGCATGGTTTCGATCTTTATTTTCAATTTGTCATTTTCGTCCAATAAATTCCTAAGCATGTCCTTATGGTCTTTGGACTTAATAAAAGACTCAATTTTGTCCAGACCAATCCTGTAAGCATTCGAAACATCATCTGATGATACAATGGATTCACAATTATGGCAATCAACATCGACTTCATCCTCCTTTAATTCAAGAAAGGGCAAAATCATTTTGTGAACCTTTTTGCCAATGTCACAATTCAAATGTAACTGAGTAATATTAGTATAAAGACGTTTAGCAATCAAACAAAAAATGTTCCTTTGTTTTAAAAACTTCAAATTGTCACGTTGAAAATATATCAACTCATCTCTCGTTCTAACTAAGTCTAACTCCGTCTTCTCTATCCACATCCTTCGCTCCTCACTCTTGGATGTCACCCTGCTAATTTGATCGGTTGGGTTAGCATTTGTGAGGCGTGTTTGCATTAGACTTCCACTTAAACTAGAAAATTTGAATTTCAATTCGTTTAATTCCTTTTCATAGTTTGTTACAGGTATTTTAAGTGATTCCAGAATGGATTGTACCTTCTTGATCAACTGATCGCAGTCGTTGATCCTTTCGCTCACAGGTTTGGCAGCAAAACACTTATCTTCCTTCTGATTCGCCTCATCATACTCGCCTTCGGTTGTGTAGCCCCTCATTTGTGACACTCCGGCTATCACCATCAAGCATCTCCCAGCAAACTCAGTATTATCTTCTTTCGCCACAAATGCCCTGCCATGTGTGGGTTTAAGTACTTCTTCATCTTCAGAGTCTGTAGACCAGACCTCCACGCCACCGAACTCATCATCAACTACGTTCTCCTGTACAATCAAAGCATTCATAGAATTGTTAGAGGCTTTCTTCTTCTTTATCTCCTCCAGCTTGCGCATATGGTATACTTCATCATCTTCACCCTCCTTCTTCTCCGGTAGCTTTCTTAACATGAAATCTTTGGCAAAGTGGTTTTTGCCATGGCAGAAGTTGCAATAGTATCCGGAGTCTCCTACCAGTTTGCTCTCCTTCTTCTCTTCTTCTTACTGAGGATTATTTTTGATCTCCTCTTTCACCTTTTCTAAGCTGTAGTTTCCCTGCCAGTTTCAGTTCTTGGCAACAGGGAACTTTTTGCGAGCAAACCGCTTCGGTTTGGAAACCATCATTGCATACTCTTCACTTTTCAGATCACATTCTGACATTTCTGACTTTTCTGCATCTTCTGCCATATTCTTCGCCTTAGAGAAAAGGGCCAAGGATCCCATACTAGACACCACTTTCGCTTCCTTTGTCACAACACTTTCATGAGACTTGAGAATACCCACCATCTTCGCCAATGAATAGGTTTTAAACTGCTTGTGAGCCTTCACAGTTGATACCACAGTCATCCATTCGGGTCTTAAACCATTCAGAAATGTGACCTTCTGTTCGATCACTTCTCTTCCAATACCATGCTTGATCATCTTGCTCAAAAGATGGTTGAAACGATCGAATGCCTGAATAAGTTTTTCATCTGAATTTTGTTGAAAAGCCCCTAACTCAGAGAGCAATAGAGTTTGGATAGAATGTTCTAGGTCCTCATCAGTGGAATACAGCTCTTTAAGTCTATCCCAGATCTCTTTTGTCGTGGTGCATGGGCTTACCAAACGAAAAGTATCGGACTGTAAAGCAAATCTGATAATTCTCATGGCTTTAACATTACACAACAACTTATCTTTTTCGTCTTGAGGAATCTTGTCCACATCAGTTAAGAGTTTGTTGTACTCCTTTTGAGTCTTAATGGTTCTATTTGTTCCAGAATGAACAAAAGGACCCAATGTTATTGCTTCCCAGATAAGATAACCATTGTCTTCGCAACCAACGACATAGTCCTCAAAGTGATGCGTCCAAACTTCATAATCTTGAGTGTATAGAATCGGGATTATGGTTGTGGATCCAATGTTGTTGGAGATATTGATCGGATTGGTTTGTGAATCATCGTGAGACATGATGACCTTTTTCAGATATCTGCTAAGAATCAGACTTGTAAAGATTAAATTAGGGTTTTATCAAAAGCAAGAAACAACGTCAATGAAGAGATGACGGCTCCTATAGATTCGATAAAAGCGGAAACCCTAAAAATATTCTTCCAACAGAAGAGATGCGTATGTATTACACAGTCTCCTGCTCTGATACCAATTGATGAGAATAATATTCTCTAAGATCGATAGATTCAAACAGATATCAATGAGACAATAACAAGTAATAGAAAACGATAAACACCACAATAAATCAAACGAGTGTCGAATGATTAATCTGCTCCACCTCAGAAGAATTCAATGAGAATTGCTACTGTAGAGGTGTGATAGGGTTACAGTACAAGATCTGTGAAATAATAATCAAGAAGCGTAATTAATATAATGCATGCATGCACTATATATATATATATATATATATATATATATATATATATATATATATATATATATATATATATATATATATATATATATATATGTACTAAACCCTAAAAACAAAACACGGCTGGACAGGCCCAGACCGAGTATACAAATGGACCTAAGAGCTAAGCCCAATGACGCAACCTCTTAGACTCAACAAAATGTCAATTAATAGTATTTAAATATTTATAAATAATATACTTCTTGAAAAATTTTCTAGGGTGAGAATATATTTTCTTTGGAATATTCTACCAATTGAAGGTAATCACAATACATCTAGCTCAAGCTATTCTCCAAATTTCTGATCAATGAAAATGGCTCCCTTAATATCTTACCATCAAATTTTAATATATTACCATCAAATTTATGATCAATTGCTATATACAATGAAAGATTACACATAGTTGTAAAATATGGAAATTTGAACCAAAATATACCTATTAAGGGGTAAGTGGTATTACATATGTTGTATATAGGGCGTTGTATGGTGAGTTTGCGTTTAACTGGGATGCTCTACTTCTTGCCTATTGGATTTTCTTCCACTGAATGATGATTTTTCCCCTACACATCGCCTCCGCTGTTATGGACATATCAAAATGAAATGTTGTCAAAGAAATTTATACGGATAGTTAGATGTTTGGATTGAGATATCATTTTTACTCTTTTATTGTTCGTTAATAGTAATATGACATTCGTTATAAAGCTAAGTCATTAACTATGAAATCAAATTTATAATATTAATAAATATCAATATAGTTTTACATTATGATATAGCTTAAAAACAATTCCACCTTAAAAAGATTTATGATGTCAAAAAGTTTAAAAAAATAAATATACCTTATAATAAAATAAGTTATATACTTTTATTCTTTTAAAATTAATTTTAAAATTAATCGTAGTTCCTTGTTGTTAGATGAAATCAAAAGATTATGATTAAATTAACTATCTTCATATCATATAAACGTTTGTATTTTGGAAATTCTAAATAACTATTGGTTAGATTATTGTTTGATTTTGATTGAAACCCAACCCAAAATGATTATATTTTTTTTTGGATAAAGCTAACTTATTTATATATTGACTAAACTGCATAAACGGTCCTTGTGGTTAGCTGAAAATTGTCATTTTGGTCCAAAAAGGTTTGGACCAGCACCAGAGGTCTAAAGTTTACATTTTGTTGTGAGTTTGGTACAATTTACTTTAAACATTTTTGTAATGACGAATTTACCCTTGTTTTTTGCTTTTTCAGTTTATTTATTTATTTAAATATTTTTATGATAAAAAAATTAATAAAAATATACCTCTCTCTATTCTCTCTCTCTCTCTCAAAAGAAAATTGATATCTCAAAATTGAACCGCCTGTGGAGTCATTCTCGCCGCCACCGAAACCACCGAGGGAGCCGTCAATAACCCTACTTCCGGAACTGTAACTCCACCTTAATCGATGCATTTGATCTTTGTTATAACCCTCTTAAGCCACCACTGCACATCTGCATTTCCGACACCCAAAACTCCAACTCTAATCTCCTCCACTTTCTTCCTCTCCCTCTCTCATCTCGTTCTCCATCTGAAATGGGTGTTCGTTACAAAACTCGATCAAAGGTGCTCGTCGGAGGTCGTGGGGACAATGTGTGGCATAGATCTATGCCCTCAAACCTGCATCTGAGTGTATTGAGAGCTCCGACGACCAGTGATATTCATCTTCTCTAGCAAGTCGTCGCCACTGGTGGTACAGAGAGAATAGATATGAGCTCGTTTTATCAATAAAGTAGATCCACTTTAATTTCAAGCACCTTCTGAATCTCTCCTCTCTAATCGACGACCTCCATATGAACTTTTGTTTCAGTTCAGATTGGGACTATAAATCAACACCTCAAAGGCTTGGAGCAGGTGGGTAAGAACCTCGAGGTGGAGCCAATAAATTTTCGGTGGTTGTATTGACCAGTGGGATGGTGAGGTTTGATTTTGATTTCCACCTATGATATGATCAAGAAGAAGAAGTGTGTATCGTATTTTTTTTCTTTTTCCCAAACCTTCTTCAATGGATTTTTATGTTACAGCGCAAGCATCGACCTCGAATCTCTTAGAGATACTCTGGATCACCACACTCAATTCTTATTTTCTACCTGCTTTGCTGCACAAACACTTCAAAGAAAATCCATGTTCAAATCCACATGAAGGGGGAAACTGTATTCTTCAAACCCTTTTACTTGATCTTATTTAGTGTTTCTGGTATATGCCAAATGGACCGGTAATTGATTTTGATCCAGTTGAAAACGAATTACACTTCAGAACAATCTTAATTATACTTTATTTCCAGATTAATCGTGAAGAAAGAGAAAGTTAGTGATCCATAGAAACAGAGAAGTGAGAAGAGGGATAGCTAAAAAGGAGAGAGAGAGACTTTTATTTTTATTTTTTTGTTTTTTTAATCTGAAAATCAGGAGAGAGAGATTTATTTTTATTTTATTGTTTTTTTTTTAAATCTTAAAGTAAAAACAAACAATTAAGAAAAAAGAGAAAATCATATTAATAGGGGCAAAGACGCAAGAAAATGAAAGTTTTGGATCACTAGTGCTAGTCCAAACATTTTTGGACCAAAGTGACAATTTTTGACAAACCACAAGGACCATTTGTCATTTTGAAAAAAATCAGAATAGATTGGACCAAAGACGCAAGAAAATGAAAGTTTTGGATCACTAGTGCTAGTCCAAACATTTTTGGACCAAAGTGACAATTTTTGACAAACCGCAAGGACCATTTGTGCAGTTTAGTCTTATATATTTAACAAAAAATAATATGACAATATATATTTTTTTGAATTTTAAAACTTAATTATATATTTAACAAAAAATAATAACATGGTTATATTAAATTATATTAAATTCAAGTAACATTATATATATTAATTTTAATTAACCATTACAAACTTACCGACAAAACATCAAATCAACAAACCATTTATCTTTACAAAGTAATAAATATTTTGCAAATATTTGATTAGTCAAAAATATGTCATTTTGAAAAAAATCAGAATAGATTGGACCAAAGACGCAAGAAAATGAAAGTTTTGGATCACTAGTGCTAGTCCAAACATTTTTGGACCAAAGTGACAATTTTTGACAAACCACAAGGACCATTTGTGCAGTTTAGTCTTATATATTTAACAAAAAATAATATGACAATATATATTTTTTTGAATTTTAAAACTTAATTATATATTTAACAAAAAATAATAACATGGTTATATTAAATTATATTAAATTCAAGTAACATTATATATATTAATTTTAATTAACCATTACAAACTTACCGACAAAACATCAAATCAAAAAACCATTTATCTTTACAAAGTAATAAATATTTTGCAAATATTTGATTAGTCATTACGATTTAGAATTATATTGTCTTATTTAGAGTTCAAAATAGAGAATGATTAAAATTGTTAATTTTTGATAATGATGGTAACATTACAAACAAAACTTCTAATGTTGTGTGTAAGAAAGTTTTTACAAATTTATAAACAATTTGTAGTTTTAAATTTGTAATTTATTGTGTCATGTTTATTTATTTTTATTATATTCCTTTTATATTTTTTTTGTATATTAATGTTATTTCTATGATTGATCGTGTTTTTTTTACACTCTAATCAAATTTATATCATATTATATAAATCATAATTATATTAAATATCTTCACATATATAATCTATATCAGATATTCAAATAAAAAATATATTAATTTTAAATAATCAATATAAAAGTCTAAACAAAACTTATATCTTATTAGTTTAATAAAAAATTTAAAATCTTTTTACCCGTGGTATTCACGGATTGTAAGCTAGTAATTAATAAGCTTTTGAAAAACTCAATGGAATGGGTATAAACATTAAAAAACTCGACATTGTTAAATAATCAATATAAAAGTTTAAACAAACCTTACATCTAATTAGTTTAATAAAAATTTATAAATCTTTTTACCTGTGGTTTCCATTGGTTGTAAACTAGTAATCAATAAGTTTTTGAAAAACTCATTGGAATGGGTATAAACATTATAAAACTCGCCATTCTAGATGCTCTAATTAATGACATTTGCATTTTATGTTTCTTTATAATAATTATGAAATGTCGATCGATTTCCATTACGTTTGTAAAATCAAAACCTGTGTGTTGGATAAAGCCATCAATAAATTAAGGGATAATGACTTAAAATGGTAATGTATTTTTTGATTTGTACACATTTAGTCACTGACTTTTTTTTCGTTTATATTTACCCCTTCAACTTGTTAAACTGTACACATTTAGTCCTGATGACCGGCTACTCCAGGTTAGCCAGTCAAAATGACTTAATAGGGTAATATATTTCTCACTTTGTACACATTTAGTCATTAATATTTTTGTACACATTTAGTCCTTAATATTTTTTTTTGTTGCAAAATAAGTCATTTTTGTTTTTGTACTCATTCAGTACTTATGAATGATTTCTTTAGGTTTTTCTCACGGCATCTTACGTGGAATATCCATATGGTGGTGGGATAGGTTGAGGTGGTCCTGCTATATGTTGTAGGTCAAGATACCTGAATACCTTATGTGGGCCGGTTGTAAGCCGTAGGCACGGAGGCTCGAGAAGAGTGATTGGGTTAAGGCAGCATGCCGACAAACCCTGAGTATTCCATTCCGATGACTGGTTGGACCTGTTGCATGTTGGCATTCGAGTCCGATGACTGATTGGGCCAATGTATTCCAATCTGATGAGTGTGGGCTCGTTATGCATGATAATACGTTTGTTGTATCGAATATTTGGGGGAAACTCACTAAACTTTGTGTTTACCCGGTTGTTTATGTTTTCAGGTTATATCGTTGATCGTGGGAAGGCGAAGACATGACCGTACACACTCATCAACAATATTGAGGATTCCGCATTTCTTATATTACTCTGATTTTCGATAAATGTATTTTGGAATAAACGTTTTTTCTTAATAATGAATTTATAATTAGGGACTTTTGCCTTATTTAAAAATGAAAATTTTTAGTTGTGAAAATGAGACGTTACACATAAACATCAACAGCCCACACACTTCATCAATGATTGTCCCACGTAAGATGGTGTGAGAAAAACTTAAACAAATCATTCATAAGTACTGAATGAGTACAAAAATAAGAATGGCTTATATTGAAACAAAAAAATATTAAGGACTAAATGTGTACAAAAATAATAATGACTAACTGTGTACAAAATGAGAAATATATTACCCTATTAAGTCATTTTTCCCGGCTACTCTGGAATAATCGGTCATAAAGACTGAATGTGTACAGTTTAACAAGTTGAAGGGGTAAATGTAGACGAAAAAAAACTCAGTGACCAAATGTGTACAAATCGAAAAATATATTACCCTTTTAAGTCATTATCCCATAAATTAATTCTGTAAGCTATAAATTCTCGGATATGTACGATGAAGATCATCATCTCTTCCTAATTTCTTATTGTCTTTGTGAAAAGTAACTACTCTATGGCGATGAATGTCCAAATAGAATAAAGAAAATTAGTAAAACCATCCATTCCAACTTGTGTTGTATGATTACTTACTGAGCTCATAAAACTTACATTTTGTTTGTTGATTGTTTTTTAGGACCAAATAACACTATAGGGGTAAGAGAGCGAACGAGTGATAGTAGTAATTTAGTATTAAAATATACCTAGTGTTTCATCGTATTAAAACAATGTATAGGATGTATTTAACTATTTTATGTTAAATTGTTAGGTGTTACAAAATAATTTGTGATTTCCTAATATTTACAATCGTGTCACCACCTAAGAACTTTTTCTATGAATTTTTTCAATTAAAACCTAATCAAATGTGCACATATGTATCGTTTAGGAGAATAATGAAAAAAAATGATAATTAAAAGAATACAAAAAGATGATATTTTTTCATAGATATGTGCATGTATGTATGCGTATGATTATATGTATTTATATGTTTATCTCTATGTCTATGTTTAGGTCTGGGTATGGATGTGGTGTAGATGTGTAGATAATATACACTTTTATTTATTAGTGTATTCTTTGTTTTTCTATGTTTTAGGAAGTTTAGAAATAAATAGAAATAATTTTTAATTTTTTTTAAAACAAGTAAGACTTGCTATTGGTTCTGATTTCAACTATTTTAAGAAATAAAAAAATATTATTAACATATTGTATTTCAGAAAACATCAATGATTGTAAAACTAATTTAATGACAAAGATTTTATAAACATTTATAAACTTCGCGTCATATTTAAACTAAGTTTTTTATATTGAATAAAGTTTTTGCAAACAATGAAAATTTTATGCTATACCAAGTGGTTAAGGTAATTAAAAAAAAAATACAGTACATTCCAATTATAATTAATAAGCTTTTGAAAAACTCATTGGAATGGGTATAAACATTACGAAACTCGCCATTCCAGAATCTAGATGCTCTAATTAATGACAAACGAATTTTATGTTTCTTTATAATAATTATGAAATGTTGAATTTCCATTACACGATGGTAAAATCAAAACTTGTGTGCTGAATCAAGCCATCAATAAATTAATTTCCTAAGCTATAAATTCTCGGATATGTACGATGAAGATCATCATCACTTCCTAATTTCTTATTCTCATTGTGAAAAGTAATTGCTCTATGGCGATGAATGTCCAAATAGAATCAAGAAAATTAGTAAAACCATTCATTCCAACTCCTCCAAACCTCCGTAACTATAAGATAGGCTTCCAAGACGAGGTAGCTCCCCCTATGCATGTTGGTACTGTTCTCTTCTTCTCTTACAATAGAGATAGCAACCCAAAGTTTGTTGCTCGACTTGAAAAATCACTTGAGACAACCTTAACAAGATTATACCCTCTGGCCGGAAGATACGTTCGGGAAATGCATACTGTTGACTGCAATGATGAAGGTGCCGAGTTTATACACAGTAAAGCTGATTTGAGACTTGAAGATATTCTTGATTCTCAGTGGAATGGTAAGTTGATTGACAAACTCATTCCATCTATTATGCCTGGAGCTGCTGACCAAATGGACGTTCCTATACTTGCAACTCAAGTAAACACTTTGTTGTGCGGAGCTATTGCACTTGGTGTAAGTATTTCACATAGAATTGCTGATGCTGGGACACTTTCTACATTCCTGAACGAATGGGCTGCTTTGCATCGAGAAGATAACGAAGTTGAATTCACTGGTGCGGGTTTCAGCGCACCCTCTTTCTTTCCTGGTCGTGGAGTTGAAGGTCATAAGTTGAGTAAAGATGCATTAAGCAATCTTGTCACCAAGAAACTTTCATTTAGCGAGAGTGAGATATTAAACATTAAAGCACAATGTGTGATCAATGAAAAAGGTTGCACCCATCATTTGTCAAAGGTACAGATAGTATCAGCTATCAAATGGAAGACTCTCGTTAATGTTGATCGAGCAATACACAGTCATCTGAGAGATTCTGTTCTCATCCAAATTCTAAACCTGCGGGGAAGAACTGCATCTTTAATTCCCAAAGATTCTTGTGGCAATCTTTTGGTGCCATTTACAACCAAATCTAGTAACGATGAAACAACCAAAGGGTTGGCATATCTTTTGAGTAAAACTCAGAAGGAAGTCTTAAGTAACTACTCAAAGATGCGTCATGAAAATAAAGAAGGGCAATCGATGGTTCTCAAATCCTGGTCACAGAGCAAGTTCATGTTTGATAGTACTCCACATGCAGTTCTCGTTTCTAGCTGGTGTAAGTTCCCCTTTTATGAAGTTGACTTTGGTTTTGGAAAGCCTATGTGGGTAACAACCGGGAGCATGCCGGCAAATAATTGGATAATTTTGATTGACGGAATGGGAGGTAGTGGAGTCGATGCATATGTTGGAATGGAACTTAAAGACGAGCCTTATTTGGAAGAGGCTTTAGACATGAAAGTTATCGGTACCTAAAATTAATGGGCTTCTAGTCGTTTATGATCCGTTTTCTAGTTCAAGCCAGGGATATTAATATACCTATATCGTATCAATAACTTTTAAGATTTCCAATGCTTTTAATGTATTCTATTCTGGTATTTATATCTAACTCATGTTATATTAGGGTTCTAGTATAAATACCCCTTCATGATATACAAACACTATAACACTCACATAGGGTACACAACATTTGGGGATACGTATAGAAATTGTCTTATATTATATATGATGATGATGTAAGCCCAAACCTAAGAATTCGAGAGGTAAAAACATTTGTTGTGTTGGATTAATTGGTTTGTATATCCAACAAGAAGTTTTAGTTTCAAGGGCAAAATAGGAAAATAGTTTTTATCTATTTATTGGTTGCACGTTTTTAGTCCATTTAGATTTCTAATTGGATTAGTATAAGGAGTTTATTTTTGTTTAGTATAAATAGATTAATTCTTGTTGTAAGTATTCCAACCCTTTTTGTTTGCTTAATAAAAAAGTCTTTCGCACCAAACTTCTTAATCTAGTGTTCGTTCTTTTTTCTTCTTTTATTCTTGTGTGGTTTTCTTTTTTGTTGTTATCTTGGTGAACAAAACTAAGGTTTTACGGCAGCCCCTTGTTTACACCTGGTATCAGAGCCTAGAGCCTAGGGCTCGTGAAGACGTAGGGCGGCCAGTTTGAGAGTCGGTTTCAAGAAAACTGCAGCCTTTCGCTGTGGGGCAGACACAGCGGGAATCAAATTCAGTTTAAGGAGGTGTGGATTGTTTTTGAGCGTGAGTTGAAGCATCTCAACAGCAGCCCCAATTTTTCTTTGATCAGACTTGTTCTAAGGTAGAGAGAGACTAACCGGAGGTGCAGAATAAACAAACATGAAGACGTCAAAGCGGGTGACTTTGATTCGGTTCGTTTTACGGGAGACGGGAGACGGTAAAGGTGGTTGTGACATTGTCTTGTTGTTCGGTGGAAAAGTGTTCTCGGAACAAGCTTGATTAAAGAGGTCGGGGTGGTGAAAAGAGATAACAGGATGTTGATCGGTTGAAATCAGAAAGCATAAAAGTCAAAGGGATTGCATAGTTCTTGATCGGTTTGTTCGTGATAAGGGGATACCGATGTAGGTGCATGAAAAGCGGGCGGGAAGGATCCGTCAAATCAGGTAGCTTTGGATTCAGTTCGTTTGGCAGATTGAAAGAAAACGGTGGATCGGGTGGCTTTGTTTTCTTAGTCGGTGGAGATGCCTCTTTGAAGAACGGTAATCGAAACAAAGGAAGAGATTGGAGAAACAACACGGTGTGGACATTATGGCGGTGGAAGTTCAAATCGGATGGCTTTGGATCTGGCCGGGGAGAGGTCGTGAATCCGGAAAAAGTCTAGATGGTAATGAACGTATCCAACGGGATGTCATGTTACATGTTACGTGTGTTGTTAACAATCAAAAGGTATGAAGGACATTGGACGTGACCGAGGTGGAGGTCGAGTGTCCGGAAAAGTCGAGAATCGAGATGGTTTGAAAAGAAGGTGATTAAACTTTGTTTTGAACGAGTGGACGGTATGACTAAACCGATTAAGGGGGTGATTGTTGGATTAATCGGTTTGTATATCAAAACAAGAAGTTTTAGTTTCAAGGGCAAAATAGGAAAATAGTTTTTATCTATTTATTGGTTGCACGTTTTTTAGTCCATTTAGATTTCTAATTGGATTAGTATAAGGAGTTTATTTTTTGTTTAGTATAAATAGGTTAATTCTCGTTGTAAGTATTCCAACCCTTTTTGTTTGCTTAATAAAAAGTCTTTCGCACCAAACTTCTTAATCTAAGTGTTCGTTCTTTTTTCTTCTTTTATTCTTGTGTGGTTTTCTTTTGTTGTTACCTTGGTGAACAAGACTAAGGCTTTACGGCAGCCCTTGTTTACATGTTGATTCAGCGAATATGGATAATTAATGTTAGATGCCGTTCTATTAAAAAAACACTGGAAGATAATTCTAAATACGAAACATAGGTTTTTTTTAACCAGCAATATTATTAAACATAGCCTAGACTAGGGTTGGGAAAAGAAAACATACAATGTGTGAAATACCGAAACATACTACAAGTAATAAGTTAATTTAAGTGTTTTTTCCTACGAAGAAACACGGTTTTTAAATATAACAACAAATATCTTAAATCACATTAATTTATTTTAATGACTTGATTTAACCGTGCCTTCCTATGACAACTGAATCGATTTCCTTCTTTTTGTACGGTAATTGATAGATTTGGCATCGACGCATCGGGTAGCACCTTCTTACGTGTCTCTTTATTTTAGTTGCGACGCGTTCCCAATAAGCACGTGACACATTCTTCCACCTCTTCTTCCTCAACAATGTAATTTGAACGTGTCGTGTCTTCATTACCTACGTGTGATATCCGGAAATTTAGGTCAAAGATTGTGAACAGTTAAGTTCACAGTAAATCTCTTGGTAATTTAACTCATTGAGTTTTAGTGCATCTTATGTAAAATAAATGAGCTCATTTCAACTATTATAGGATAGTAAATGATATCTTACTTCCAAATATGTAAACTGGCAAACAAATCAAACAACTCAAACTGCAACCTTAGTAATGCATCTGAAAAACTAAAATTTTGTATTAAGCAGTTGTGAGCAAAGAAAACATTTTAGTCTCTTAGTACATGTTTCCTGTTTCAGAAAATATAAAGAATGTCCAAAATGAAGTTCGTATGCAAAAGATACGACTGTCTTAAGAATCCAAACCAATATAATACTGATTTTTTTTAAACTGCTAAAATTGTTTCCATCTGTTGAGGCACTTGCACACCTCAGATGGAAATTCTAAAAGCATTTTTCGACTCAGGCTATAGATTAATATTAAATTTTATAATCGAAATAATTTTATCAAAAATATTTGCAAAAAGTTGAAAATTTAGATGTTTTTAATCAGTAAATCGCGAAACCTTAAACTATTGATTTCGATATGATTTCAATTATTGACAGTATATTCTGGAAATAATATATGATTATCCAATTCAGTTATTGTGAATCTTCACGAAGAGATAACTCAAAATTTTTAAAATCATATATATATATATATATATATATATATATATATATATATATATATATGGTTCTATACCTATGATAAGATACATGACAACCATATATTCCCTAACCCCTATATATATATATATATATATATATATATATATATATATATATATATATATATATATATATATATATGTGTGTGTGTGTGTGTGTGTGTGTGTGTTTGTGTGTGTGTGTGTGTGGAACGATCTTTTTCAAAAATTTATTATGTATTTGTTATAATTTTTATAAACTCATATTGCATATGACAAATAGTCAATCATGTAATCATAATGCATACATATTATATAATTAAAATTATATAACAACACTAAATATATAAATACTTATATAGGTCATGTAACATTTCCAAATACCAATTAACGGTATATACGACAAATTAGACACTGATTATGTACAAATCTTGAATCATTTATATATCTCACAAACATACATAATAAACTCTTAATATGAGAGTGTATAAATAATGAATTTTGGGGTCATATTTGTTGTCATATTATGGATTTCATCACGAAGCTTCCCACGAGCGGATTCGATTTGGGTCATACTATGGATTTCATCACGAATTTTGGAGTGGATTCGATTGGGGTCATCGTAGATCGGTTGACCAAGAGCGCCCATTTCATTCTGATTTAGGAGAGCATTTCGGCCGAAAAGTTGGCCGACATCTACATCAGAGAGGTAGTGGCTCGGCACGGGGTGCCAGTTTCGGTGGTTTCTGACAGAGATGTGCGGTTCACTTCCAGATTCTGGAAGAAGTTTCACGACGAGCTGGGTACTCGACTGCACTTTAGCACCGCTTTTCACCCGCAGACAGATGGTCAGAGCGAGCGGGCCATCCAGAGTTGGGAGGATATGCTGCGGGCATGCGTTTTAGACTTCGGAGGTAGTTGGGATACTTACCTCCCTTTGGCAGAGTTTTCCTACAATAACATAGATCAAGGTTGGCCTTGGAAATGGTTCCAAAAGTCTCATAAAAGGGACATGAAGAGATCTAAGAAACCATAGATCAAGGTAAGAGCTTGATTACCAGAAAGTGATGAGGAATAGGGACTCCTTCTGGATCTACAATCACTCCTTAGCTCTTCCAACTCCTTCTTCTTCTAGACTTCAAATCACTCCAGAACACACAATAATAGCTCACACTTTCATGGAGGACACTAGGGTTTCGCTCTGGACAGTGGGGGCTGTAAATGAAGCCCTAGAAATGGGAATGAGATGCTTAAATAGGGTGCCAAGTCCCGAAATTAGGGTTTACCAACCCAGACCAGACTCGCCGAGTACATTAGCCGACTAGTCGAGTCGGTCACTTAATCTTTCACACGGAGCCCGCTCCGACTCGCCGAGTTCTTCCTTAGACTTGACGAGTTAACTCTTTCGACTTAGGGCTTTTCTTTCCTTTCTTAGTCTTTCTGATTCTGAGTGTTACAAAGACCGATTAAAATCGACTGTATAGTTTTGGACAAATAGGGACTCGGCGAGTCACTTAGGTGACTCGGCGAGTCGGGTCGCAGTTTCCCCCAAACGTCTTCAGGAAATGGTATTTGGTTGAGTTGAAGGAAAACTCAGCTTGTTGGGGTTTGTTATGGACTTGAAGATGGAAGGACTCGGCGAGTTCAAGGCAATGTCCCAACCACATGAAAACGGATTCGACGATTTCAAGGAGAACTCGGCGAGTCATAGACTAAAACGTCATACGGATGAAGATGGACTCGACGAGTTCAAGGATGAACTCGGCGAGTCAGTTGAAGGAGGTCCTGATGTTTTGTTGAAGGAGAACTCGTTGAGCTCTTGCTAGACTCGACGAGTAGGGACGGGTTGTAGCATTTTGTGGACGTGGGGACTCGACGAGTTGGTGGACCAACTCGGCGAGTCTAGTCAACCAGATGTTGACTTTGACCAAGGTTTTGACCTTGACTTTGACTTGGACTTGAGTTGACCCTTGAAGGGGTTATGAGTATGAAATGGTAATGTAGAAATGATGTTGTGTAGGGATTGAGGAGTCGAGAAGAGTTGATTTCCATACCGAGGACAGTGCAGACACTACACGGCATTGAGGTGAGTTACCTTCCAGTAGAGGTGGGTCTATGGCCACAATGTCGGCCCACCAGCAGGGAATGTCTTTAGATGATTGTCTTTGTGATAATTACCTAGGTTGCTACTACCTGATGAGTTCTATGTGCCAGTATGATATGTTATATCCGAACCAAAAACCTTCCCTGGAACTAGTTACCACGAGTTATCATGTCACTGAGGTTCTAACAACCTCCTGATCCAACCGATCGGGTCCGAGCGTCGAATCCTAATGTTACCAACCCGCGGCTAAACGTGATTGCTACATGACCAATTGTAGCCTTATATAACAAGTAACCTGAAGCAATCCATTGCTTCCTCGATCTCAAAGCTGCAGTGGCATTCCTACAGTCTTATCACTGGCTCAACTAGGTCTAATCCATCCAGATAATTCCGAAATCCACCTCGTGGATATCCACATCCTCACTGCTACGCCCGAACTGGGGGGCTAATGTTCCTTCCGCGTCCTAACAACGCGCTCATGCTGTCTACCAGCCAAGTGTATTCCACGGCTACGCCCACAGTCTCACAACACTCTAGCACTACCTAACTGCTAGTGAATGCTACGGCTACACCCGCAGACTTACAACACTCTAACACTATCTGCCTGCTAGTGAATGCTACGGCCACACCCGCAGACTTACAACACTCTAACACTATCTGGCTGCTAGTGAATGCTACGGCTACACCCGCAGACTTACAACACTCTAACACCCGCAGACTTACAACACTCTAACACTATCCCATTCGTTGGTACTGATCCTAACACATCCGACGACGAGTATACATACGGCCTATCATTCAAGACTGAACCCATGTCCTGACTGGAATCCCAACCTGATTCCCTAAGGCTTGCTGGCAAACATTACGGGAATGCGATCTCCTAACTGGTAAGTTTTTCCAAACTTCCATCTCACGCTATCCTCAAACCACACATCTGTCTAGACTGTCTTCCTTTCTGCTAAGGATGCGAAACTTATCCCAGTTTCATAACTGCTCCTACTTCTGAATCCTTGGATGATTCTCCCCCACTTTGATTCAACTAACGTATTACAGCACACAATGCTGGAAGGATCCTCAATCCTTCTTACTATTCTATGCCCAATCTGTTGAAAACCATGTTTGCCATTGCTAGTGTGTCACTACTAACCAATCCAAAAGATCACACCACTTCCAAGAATCTGAATACATTTCCGGTAATAACCTGCTAGACCCAGGAAGCTTCGTATCTCAACTAGAGACCTCGGAAACTCCCACTGTATCACGGTCTCTATCTTAGCCGGAACGACTAGAATACCCTTCTGAGTGACAAGGTACCCAAGAAATTTCACCTCGCATAACCAGAACTCACATTTGGAGTACCTTGCAAAAAGTTTCTCCCTTCTCAAAGTCTCTAGCACCTCCCTCAGGTGCTCCTTGTGCTGGAATATAACCGATCTATACCCGAACGACACCTTTCTGAAGGTAGTGAGATACTACCGAGTCTTACTCATACTTGCTATAGTTACTGCATCCGTAGTAACCTGCTCTACAGGGGACGACCTCCAGCTATCATTCCAAATCCAATATATGCAGATGGTATATGACTCACTCGCAAGTAGGTAATATAATATTCTACTTAATCGGTGCAGTAACATAACAACAACATCATAAATAATAATTGACAGGAAGGTAAAAGATATGTACCTCCAACATCCCGTGCTGCTCGAATCCTTGCTGAAATCAACCGGAATGCTCTGCTCCGAGCCGTGGGCGCCCTTGCCCGACCCTGACGTCTGCTGGCGGTTCTCCAAGTCACAGGGGCAGGAGCTGTCACCTGCCCTGCTGAACACAAACTCGGACAGTGGGCCTTCTTGTGGCCCCTCCGACTGCAATGGAAACATATTGGGTCAAGTCCCTGGGTGATGGTAGCAGTACAATCTCTGCTAAAATGACCAGTCCGGCCGCACTTGAAACAGCCAGGATCACCACCTCTACTACTCCTACACGCACCCCCCGTGCGTCCTGCCACACTTACCGCATCGGCTGCGGCCCTGGAAGTCTCTCGATCTCAAACTCGGCCCTTTGGTTCTTTTACCCAAACCTGTGGGCCACTGAACCTCATCCGGTTTTCTCTTCCTTTCTGACTCCCGGTCAATCTCTCGCTCCTGCGTTACCCGATCGTCCCCATCAATCGTTTGAACAACCGCTGTCTGATCCTGGAGCTTCTCGGTCAACCTATCAGTGACCCTCTCGATGATGTCGGGTAGCTCCTCGCGAACGACTCGCGAAACCTCCGAAGCAACCCAATCATATAGAGAACTCTCCTGGGGACAGGGTGCCCCACTCGCTCCCGACCCCTGATGGCAAGAGCTAAAAATGGGATCCCCCTCCCTGATGGATCCCTGGGATCCATAAGAGTCGGGCTCTAGACAAGCCCCAAACTGCCCTGAAACTATCCCGGCCCTAAAGGCCTCAAGACGACTGTCCAAAAGCTCCACGATGGCCTCCCTAACCGAACCGAATATCACAGGAGTCTGATCAATGATGTTGCGCATAATCTCTGCGGAAATGACATCTCTCATCTGTTCATCAAGCTGTCCGGCTCTAGAGCCTGAGCCAGATCCCTCCCCGGCACCTGAACTGCCAACTGGTATCTCGTGCAACGTCACCATGCTGAAAACACATCGTAATAACTGTCAGAATACTCATTGCTGCTGAGGGATCTCACACACACTCTACAATTTCCCTGGTTTCGTCTTGGCCCTTCTTGAATCGAGTACGGATCCTCTGCTTTCAGTAGTACGGGCCCATACTACCTTCCACATCTATCCGTACTTTCCTCAAGAGTTACCTTAACTCAACCAAGTCCCTTCTACTGCTACTGATCTCTGCTACTCTCATCCTAGGCTTGCCCCAGGGAAAATCTTTGACTCTACCCAAACCAATCCTCAGCTGCTGAAGGCCTCCTTGTAATGCCAATTAGCCATCACCTGAATACCATCACATGTGACGAGGCTCAGATAATCCTTCGAGTAAAAGACTCGTCCCTACAACGGTTAGACTCAGATGAGAGATGCGCAATAGGGCCAAATCCATCACTCTGAGATTATTCAACCCTGATCACATGTGACGTGACGTATTCACCTGATGGCTAACTCCCATCACTCAGAGTCCTGCAAAGCACAAAGCAAGCAGTATTCGGACACATGAAACTACTCAAGCAAATCTATTCTCACAACGAGAAACTGTACTAGTATACAATACTAAGCTTATACTATCAGGCATAACCTAAACAGGCTATCCTACTACTGTCTACTCAATACTAGCATGAAATTCTCATAATGCTGAAACACATATAGCAGGCACATAAGGCATCCTCCTAGACCCTTAGTCCTATTCTAGCATGTTGTTCTACTAAAGCTGAAACTGATAATCATAACATAACTTGTATGGGTAATTTGGGGTACTTACTTGAGCTCGGCTGATTGCATGCACCACACTTCTTTTCTTCTTTTTCAAAACTCTTTTCTTTTTCTAAAAATTCCTTTCTTTTCTCAAAGCTCTTTTTCCAAAAATGACTTTCCTTTTGAAAATTTTCGTACCAATTCCTCAGTTTGAGTCCAGACACACCCGAGAGCGTATCCGAATCCCTCAAACCAAGGCTCTGATACCAACTTGTAACGCCCCAAAAACCACAACTAAAAATTTCGTTTGAAACATTACTTAAACCACAATTGTCAATTCATAACATAAATCATAACATAAAATCAGAGTGTTAATTCAAAACATATTCTTATCATCAGAGTAAAACATCCCAGGCTGACTAACTATGGTGTGTGTCATGCGATCGTCCCGAGCTCTTCCCTCCGCTACCGGAAGTACCTGAAACCAAAACTGAAAACTGTAAGCACGAAGCTTAGTGAGCTCCCCCAAACTACCACATACCATACAATAACATATAAAGCACATACTGGGCCTTGCCCACTGCATCGGACCGAAGTCTGGACTAACTGGGGCCTTGCCCCCTGCATCGGACCGAAGTCCGGACTAACCGGGGACTTTCCCCCTGCATCGGACCGAAGTCCGGACTAACTGGGGCCTTGCCCCTTGCATCGGACCGAAGTCCAGACTAACTGAACATAGCATAACATGATCATAGCATATATCATAAGCACATATACTGCATACTGCATCAGACCGAGATCCGGACTAACTAACACATAAACATGCCTAAATCACAAAGACATCAAGCATACTGAACTACTGCATCGGACCAAGTCCGGAACTACTGCTATCTAAACGGGTCGGCATTATGGTCGTAGACCCGTTCCTACTAGAAAGAAACTCACCTGTACTGCTGAACTCTGCTGATAATCCTCTGGCTGCTAATCGACTATTCTCTGAATCGCTGTTCTCCTAGCTCACCGAGCTACCAACACCAAATAATAGAACTTAGCCTAAACTGTCCTCCAGAGGTCAACTAAGTCAACTCTGGTCAAGGTCCTGGTCAAAGTCAACCTTCTAGTTGACCCGACTCGCCGAGTTGTTCTACCAACTCGCCGAGTCCATGCTCCTCAAATCCCAAACAACCCCGACTCCACTCGTCAAGTCTAGCGAGGACTCGACGAGTTCTCCTTCATTTAACACTTCGGGACTATCTTCAACCGACTCGCCGAGTTGTTCTACAAGTCGCCGAGTCCATCTTCATTAGCTAAGAAGATTACCTTGGACTCGCCGAGTTCCTCCTTGAACTCGTCGAGTACCATGATCTTCATGTCCATCATGGACACAGACTGGCTGAGTCCTTTTCTAACCCCACTCACTGATCCGACTCATAAACGGAAGGGTTTGGGTTTTGCGACCCGACTCGCCGAGTCCATAAACTGACTCGCCGAGTCCTCCTTGTGACAACTCTACTCTGTCTCTTTCAGTCTATTCCAACACTTCCAACTCATAGATCTGGACTCCTTATGCTAGCATTGCACGTAAAGTTGCTGACTTTACGTGCATGCAAGGGGTTATGAGGCTAGAACAACAAATCCAAACTATAATGGAGGTCTAAGCCATGAAAGGAAACCATAGCTGAGAAAAGCTTCTTCCTCAGTGCTCCTAAGGCTCAAGGATGCTCCGATCTAGTCTTTATTCGTCCTCAAAGACTCAATACTCGGGTTGGCCTTGGAAATGGTCCCAAAAGTCTCATAAAAGGGACATGAAGAGATCTAAGAAACCATAGATCAAGGTAAGAGCTTGATTACCAGAAAGTGATGAGGAAGAGGGACTCCTTCTAGATCTACAATCACTCCTTAGCTCTTCCAACTCCTTCTTCTTCTTCTAGACTTCAAATCACTCCAGAACACACAATAATAGCTCACACTTTCATGGAGGACACTAGGGTTTCGCTCTGGACAGTGGGGGCTGTAAATGAAGCCCTAGAAATGGGAATGAGATGCTTAAATAGGGTGCCAAGTCCCGAAATTAGGGTTTCCCAACCCAGACCAGACTCGCCGAGTACACTAGCCGACTCGTCGAGTCGGTCACTTAATCTTCCACACGAAGCCCGCTCCGACTCGCCGAGTTCTTCCTTAGACTCGACGAGTTAACTCTTTCGACTTAGGGCTTTTCTTTCCTGTCTTAGTCTTTCTGATTCTGGGTGTTACAAAGACCGATTAAAATCGACTGTATAGTTTTGGACAAATAGGGACTCGGCGAGTCACTTAGGTGACTCGGCGAGTCGGGTCGCAGTTTCCCCCAAACGTCTTCAGGAAATGGTATTTGGTTGAGTTGAAGGAAAACTCAGCCTGTTGGGGTTTGTTATGGACTTGAAGATCGAAGGACTCGGCGAGTTCAAGACAATGTCCCAACCACATGAAGACGGATTCGACGATTTCAAGGAGAACTCGGCGAGTCATAGACTAAACACCTTCATACAGATGAAGATGGACTCGACGAGTTCAAGGATGAACTCGGCGAGTCAGTTGAAGGAGGTCCCGATGTTTTGTTGAAGGAGAACTCGTCGAGCTCTTGCTAGACTCGACGAGTAGGGACGGGGTTGTAGCATTTTGTGGACATGGGGACTCGACGAGTTGGTGGACCAACTCGGCGAGTCTAGTCAACCAGATGTTGACTTTGACCAAGGTTTTGACCTTGACTTTGACTTGGACTTGAGTTGACCCTTGAAGGGGTTATGAGTATGAAATGGTAATGTAGAAATGATGTTGTGTAGGGATTGAGGAGTCGAGAAGAGTTGATTTCCATACCGAGGACAGTGCAGACACTACACGACATTGAGGTGAGTTACCTTCCAGTAGAGGTGGGTCTACGGCCACAATGCCAGCCCACCAGCAGGGAATGTCTTTAGATGATTGTCTTTGTGATAATTGCCTAGGTTGCTACTACCTGATGAGTTCTATGTGCCAGTATGATATGTTATATGCAATAGTGCTAGTAGGAGGGGAATAGTCCCCTGATTCGGTCGTTAGGACCGAAGGGTAGGTCGGACACCCCATATATGTCTGACAGCAAAATTATGATATGTTAGTATGAGACAGTGGTAGGGGTGAAACAGTCCCCGTGGCCGGTTGAGATAGACCGGATGGTAGGCAGGCACCCCAGAATGGCCTGACACGGGTAGGTCAGCACCCCAGAATGGTTTGACATGGGTAGGTCAGCACCCCATAATGGCTTGACATGGGTAGGTCGGGCACCCCAGAATTGTCCGGCAATATGTATGATTGTATGGTATGTGGTATGATGGGGGAACTCACTAAGCTTTTAGCTTACAGTTTTCAGTTTTGGTTTCAGGTACCTCTTCGTCCAAGGGGAAGCAGCCGGCAGGGTAGCAGCGCATCGCACACACATGATTCCGCATTTGAGATTTCTAGGATTGTACTCTGACACTATTACTATTTGACACTATGGGCTTTGAGATATGTAGCTATGGTTTATGAATTAATGTGATATCAGCAATGTTTTCCTCAAACAAATTTTATAAGCATTATAATTAAAACAAAAAATTTTGGTCTCGATTTTTGGGATGTTACAGATGTGTTTTGAAGATTCATGTTAATGCCTTGGGAAAGTTGTTCATATTTGAGCCTCAAGATTTCCATATCCTCTTGTGCATTTATTGAAGACTCAAATGGGAGTAATGTTTATTCCAAAGGGGGTTTAAAATTTCAAATCTATGGTGACTGAAGATATTTTCAGATATATTTCTCTTCCTTTAAATACCCCAACTACTCATTCTCATAATTTTAGGATGAGAATGTCATGGAGAAAATCGTGTTCTTTATCAATTTCGATATTTAAGGGGAGAATGTTGAGTTTCAAATTTCGAATCTTATGACTTGGCATTTCTTATGTGTTTTATGTGTAGTCATTGGAGTTAGTTTATTTCTTGAATGATGTAACTACCATTATATAGGGCTTAATTGTGTAATTAGCTATAACCCTTCCCATACGCTCATAAAGCTTCTAGTTTGTATAACATCACTTCAGTTGAGCTTAATCTAAAGGTCTTTGTATTTGCAAGCAAATCAATAACGATACTTAGACTTTAACCATTTTACTTGCAATTAATTATTTAATTCGTGGTTGATGTTTTTAATTTCGCATTGTCATTTTGTTTGGGATCCTACAATTTATACTCAAAAAACATATAGCTCTAAAAACAACCGGAAGACGGATTTTTTAAAAACAACATTGTAATTGGGGCTAAGAAGTAAGAAGGGAAGGGTAAACGGTTGGCAAGGGCTCTTCAGCATCGGCATCGCTATTAACAATCGCCATTCGCCAGCATCATCATCAGTGTGTGTTTTAGAAATCAGAATAGGGTTCTTCAACACCAGTGTATTCTTTATAGAATTGAGCAAGGGATCTCCAACATTGGTGACAACATGTGGGTCAACCATCTTCACCTTCTTTACCATCATACTTTTCATCATCGTTTTAAGTATTGGTTTCATCTTCTATCTAAGCATAACTAACAAGGAACTCCAGCATCGTCATGAGACAAAAATCAAGTATGAGAAAATACGATGTCATATTTGGTTGCGTCTAAGTGTTCACAGAAGATGGCGATGGAGGGGAGGAGACAACGGCCATTGAAAAGGGGTTAGGGTTAGGTAATTATATTTTAATAATAAATATTAATTGAAATCAAAATGAATTAGTTAAGAATCTAATCAAAGCTAGAATAGTAATTTCAATACAAACTTCTAACAAAATAAAATCACATGGACCAACCACTAAGAACCATGCATATAATAAATAAATAAATAAATAAATAAGTAAGGAAGATACATACAAATTTAAGAAACCAAAAGGACCATTTATATAATTTTTTCTTGTTAAAATTATCTATAAAAAACAAAAAAAACAAAAAAAAAAAAAAACTTCACTCTAATTTCCTGGATTATTTTAGTCACCCATCATGAACACCTAGTTAAATGGTGTTTGAGAAACCCTATGGAATCAAACTCTTTAAAACATTATAACGTTATTCGATCTATGATGATGAGTCAAACCGATCTTCCATCCTAATTTTCATGGTCTTTTTAAAACTTATATCGTTCCGTATCTAATCAAAACTCATACAACCAGAAGTCGATGCACAAAGTACTAGGGGTGGCAATTTATGACACGACACGACAAAAATATACGACACGAAACGAAATTGGGACAAAACTGAAATTTGAATTCGTGTTCGTGTTAACTGTAAAAAACACGATGTCGTGTCGTGTCGTGTTCTTGTTCAAAATTTGACATGAATTTGACACGATTTAGCAGTTCTTTATCGTGTTTTTCGTGTTTGTCGTGTTATATTTGATAAGGTATTCATTAAATAAACTAGTTTTAAGTATACGTTATATTTTTCATGTAACATCCCGATTTCCGAGAATGAGATTTTGAGGATTTCAAGCAATTAAAGAAGCCTACTCGACGAGTTGGAGGCCCCAACTCGTCGTATATAGATTAGTCAGCCCGCGTGTTTTTTGAGGTATACTCGACGAGTTGGAGGACCCCGACTCGACGAGTAGGAGCTGGAAAATGAAACCCTAATTTTTAGGGTTTGCACCCTATTTAAAGGACCTTAAGTCCTTTCCTCCAGCCCCTTACCACCTCTTGACGGCCAGAAGAAACCCTAATCAGTCTAGACCATTGTTCTTGAGTGTTGTGAGATTTAAAGAGTGATTTGGTGCATTTTGTGAAGAAGGCTTGAAGTCTAAGGAGCTTGGAGCAAAGAGAAGCTTGTGGATCTGACTCTACTTCATCTTGGCATCATTCTGAAGGTAACAAGTCGTTACCTTGACTTATCTCTAGCTAGATCTTTTCATGTTTAGGTTTAGGGCCATTCTTAGCACATTTTGAAGTCATTTCGGGTATTGGCCATGATCTGAAGTTGTAACTTCAGATCTGGACTCCTCTTGGTCCATATAGCCATAAAGTTATCAGATTTAGCAAGCATTGGCCCTTCCCTTTGGGTTAAACCTTTCTCTTAGCTTGGTTTTGGCATTTAGGACCATGCATGTATGTAAAGTTTGCAACTTTACGTGGAAACCATGCCCTAGAAGGTTAGATCTGCAATATGGAGCCTTGGGCTGGCTTAAAAACGTCTGAATGAGAAATGGACTGAAGGGACTCGACGAGTCGCTTAGCCGACTCGACGAGTCGGATGAATATTGCCTGTATTGATTTTGCATGAACTCGGCGAGTCAGTCAGAGGACTCGACGAGTCAGTTAGGGTTTTTCCCGACATTTAGACACGCATGAACTCGACGAGTTGGTTGGAAATTCGGTGAGTCAATTAGGGTTTTTATGATTTCCTGAGTTCTTAATGAACTCGACGAGTTGCTAGCTGCACTCGACGGGATGGGTCAACATTGACTGTTAACTTTGACTTTGACCAAGGGTTGACCAGTTGGACTTTTGTGGGTATTTTGGTAATTTGGGGTCTGATGGACTTGGTCCATTGTGGTTATAGGTGGTTGGAATCGTGACGGTGATTCGGGAGTTTGATCTTATCACTACAGTTCGACATCGTGAGGTGAGTTCTTCACACTATATCAAGAGGGTCTAAGGCACCAAATCCGGCCCTTTATGATTTGTATCCTGGTTATAGGATGGTTGCTATGTTAGTGATCTGTTAGATCGGTATCCTGGTTATAGGATTATGTTATGTTAGTTATCTGTTAGATCGGTATCCTGGTTATAGGATGGTTGATATGTTAGTGATCTGTTAGACCGGTATCCTGGTTATAGGATGATTGTTATGTTAGTGATCGGTTAGATCGGTATCCTAGTTATAGGATGGTTGCTGTAACGCCCGTAGATCCGGGCTAGTCAATTTAGAGATAATAGGGGTCGAAAACAAATTTTTGACAAAAGATTATTTAGAATAAATAATCTTAGCCAAGTTGTAGAATATGTCTCAAGGTTTCCGTACATATAAAGAACGCCGAAATCCGAATTATAACGAAGAAGTTATGACCCGCCGAAGTTTTACGGCAAAACCGGCACGGCACCGGGAAGCGTAAATAGTAAATTTACGATAGAGCGAGTTTTAGCCTTAGCGATCTAAACGAAAGTCGTAGAATACGTTAAACCGAGAGCGCCCATAAAAAGAACGCCCAAATCTGACTTCGTGTGAGGAAGTTATGATTTTTCGAAGTTTCGGCTTAGCAGTGTATAGCCCGAAGTTCGAATATTAGATCGAGCTGTTTTTAGCCGACACAACCTAAACGAGAATCGAAGATCTCGTTAATAGTAGCGTACCGATAAAAAGACAGACGAAAACAGACGTCAGATGAAGAAGTTATGGATTTTTAACGGACCAATCCTGTCCCGGCCTGTTAAAAATATAAAATTTAAAATAAAGTCAAAAATTAGCCGACGGAGTCTAAACTAAAGTTGTAGAGTACGGTCCCGCCTACGCGTGGATATAAAGAACGTCGAAAACGGAGCTCGTATGCGAAAGTTATGATTTTTAAAAGTTGGGAAAGAAAAATACGAAACTGCGAGGGGGTGATGACGTGGCTCAATCAGGGCCGTCGCTTGCTGATCACGGTCTGGTCTTCGGATTCAGACACGTCGCCTCGCCATTACGCCCCACGTCCGAAGTTGGGTACGCCCCGCGTACTCCGGCTCTTATCCTCTTCCGAAGTGCGAGACAGCTGGACGCAGCTGGACCCTATCCGAAGCTACGCCCAGCATAGCTGTGCTGAACGCCCAACGTTCGTCCGAGGAGCTGCGCCTATAAAAGGGCTGCGAAGGCTGCCGAGGAAATCACACCAATTCTCATTCTCTCTCTAATTTCTTTCTCTCTCTAAGGTTCCAAACCACCCCTAAACCCTAGGAAAAACCCCTAGCACCCAAAGGAAGCCCCGAGGCTCCCGGAGTCCCGAGAAAAAGGGTCTTTCAGTTCGGAAACGCTGCTCCGAGCAAAGCCCGGTTTTCTTTAAAAATTCGTTGTAAGTGAGCTACGCCTACGCAATTTTTAATTTAACTTTTAAATAATTATAGTAATGTTATTATGTCCTTAAAATAATTATTTGGGCTATTATTATGAGTTATATTGAGTGTTATTTAACGCTTATATAATAATAATAATAGCTAGACTATTAATTAGTCACGGTTAACGTTAAAACTAAAGCCTAGTGGTATTGATACTAGGTTTTGGTCAAGGAAAAATTGTTTTGAGATAACGAAGCGTTGTTCAAGTACCGAGTCACCACCTAATCAGGTGAGTGCATAGTTACTTTCATCTTACACATAGATATGAAGTATTTTATGTAAATTACGTGCTATGTGTGCATATTATCTGTATACTTGCTATATATGCTGGATGAACGATTTTATCCAAGTTTTATATTATTTAAACTATATATGTAATTATATCTAGATAATATGTTGGGTAAAACATGGGTAGATGGAATATGAGTTGGATGATGAGTTGAGAGGTGTTATAGACCACGTGGTGAGTGTGAGAGGTGGACGATGTGAGAAGCCTTTCCCAAATGATGGCCCCGTCATCTAGCAGAGTATGGATGACAACCACGGACTATTCTAGACAGTCCAGTGGAACACTAGCAGGCTCGCAACCTGTAGGTGTTGTGAACGATGTGTTCACCCGGTGTACTCTAAACCCTGGCGATCATGCAGACTTGGTGCCTAAACCTTGGCGATCATGCAGACTTGGTGCCTAAACCTTGGCGATCATGCAGACTTGGTGCCAAAACCCTGGCGACTATGCGGACTTAGTGCCTGTTGTATAAACCCCGGCGACTATGCAGACTTAGTGCCTAAACCGTGGTGACGATGGACTTCGTACCGATTCCTTAGGATGATCCTTAGGAATGAATGAATAAGGAATAATTGATTCTTAGGGTAGATCCTTAAGAGTAAAGAAGATAATGGGGATGGGTAATTGGGTTGATTGTTTGATGTTTAAACATAATAATTATATTATTGTGGGTTGAAAACCCTATGTACTCACCAGGTTTCCCAACCTGACCCACTCAGTTTATTTGTATCACAGGTGTCGATATGAAGTTACATTACACTGAGAGATTTAAAAGAGATGTAGATCACTAGTGTAAATGAATGTAAGTTCTGTTTATGCTTATGTTTCTGTATTAACGATGACATCCCAAATGTTTTAAAATGAATAAAAATACATTTCCTCGGAAATGCTTTGATAACCTATTTATCATGTTTTTCTGGGAACAAATTCCGCAAGATTTTTGTTAAAAGAAGTACTCTGATTTTTATAAAGCATAAACAAAATCGGTCTTTTCTGGCCGTGAAAATGGGGATGTCACAGTTGGTATCAGAGCATTAGTTTAAGCGAACTAGGAATTTGTAGTATTTCAAGACTTAAACTTAGAATGCTAAGCGATGATTGTGAGATGTGAGCACTAGCTTATTTAGGAAAGTATGTCTAATATGCTTTATGTGCTAAATGATTTATGCCTCATATATTGTTATTTGTTCGGATCTATGGTCTGTTGCCGACCGGATCTGGAAACCTTATGTGTTTAGGATTCTAAACGTACGACTACGATATTAGAACTAACATGTAAACGTTTCGGAGTGATAAGGACGATTTAAACAACTATCCTAAATAAAGATCTAGATTCACCTTATTCGGTGTATAGATCAAAATGGAAAGAACCCGCAGTGGAGCCGGGAATGCTAATGGGAACAGAAACCAACCCCCAGTGATTGAGCAAATACCGGTTGTGGTAGCCGCTGTTGAGCCAATAACCATGGGCGGAGTACAAGCGATGATCCAAATGATGTTGGATCGTCAAATGGAGGAAACAAGGCGTTTACTTCAACAAAATCGAGAGGAACTTACGGTGCCTATTGAACAGCCCAAGCTCAGTGATGGGCAGTCAGAAGGAGGGAACTATAGTGGGACGGTTGGTCGAGCCGACCCACCGATAGTTAGATGAAACAATCAGGATGGAGGAAATGACGGACGTGGATGCAAGTACAAGGATTTCATGGCAACAAAACCCCCAAGTCTTTCTGGAAGCCCAACACCGGTGGAAGTTATGGACTGGATCTCCGCGATGGAGACAATGTTTGAGAGTTGCAAGTGTAGCAACAAACAGAAGACCGCTCTCGTGATCCCTCTGTTAAAGTCTGGAGTACTGAGCTGGTGGAAGCTACTAGCTAACACGATGCCCAAGGGAGAAGCAAGCAAGATGTCTTGGGAAGATTTCGTGGTGCAACTAAAAATGCAGTACTGCGAGGATCTCCTAGAGATCAATAATGAGTTTCAAAATCTGAAGAAGGGAAGGATGAGTGTCACTAAGTATGTTGCAAGTTTTACGGAGAAGATGAATCTTGTTCCTTACCTAGTTCCAACTGAGCTCTCCAAGGTCAACAAGTTTGCCCATGGATTACCAGCGGACTTTGGTCCAATGGTCAAGCAAGCAACCACTTTGAAAGCCGCCATCTGGGCAGCCAGGAATGTTGAGACTCAGATTAGGGAAAAGGGTCTGGAGAAAGCTGAAGTTGGCGAGAAAAGGAAGTATGAAGGATCTTCAAAATCCAACAAAGAAAGGAAATTCTCAAAGACTGAAGAAGGAGGAGGAGGAGGTGAAGCTAAGTGGTGCGAGAAGTGTAAAAAGAAATACTTCGGGAAATGTAGCGAGGAGGTGACTTGCTACAAATATGGAAAGACGGGGCATTACGCCAGCAAGTGTACATCCAACAAAAGGGTGTGCTACAGATGTAACAAAGAAGGGCATGTTTCTAAAGACTGCCCGAAGAAAAACGAGGCAACAAGGCAAGAAACGCCACCAAGGCCAAGAGCATTCCACATGATCCTCTACGAAACAGAAAACAATGCGAGGAATCAAGGATGAGGACTTCATATATGAAGATTGAGTTATGCAGTAGCCATAGTATCGTATGATGTAACCTGTTAGAGGCATAGTATAGGGTGAACTCGAACACCTATGTAATAGTTTCAAGAAATAATAAAGCCATCGTTTTGTTATCTGGTGTGTTAAACTGTTGTGTGATTTCTGTATGGTGACTTGGAAAAACTGCGAGACAATACTTGGGACGAGTATGAGTAGGTGTGAAAGGTAGTAGATGCATATACTACCGGAAGCACAGGACTCACGCTTGGATCAGGGAAAGTCACAAGGTTACCAAAAAGCTAGTAGTTGATTCCGTTTTGTTCATGTATGTCATTACCATTGTTTCGGTAATGACTAAGAAGATGATTGTTATTCCGACCCTAGTGGTCATATCAAATCGAGTCCGACTAAGATGAGTATGTTACGAGGTTCAGAGAACCAAGTTCGATGTAGCATCTGACTTAAGCCGGAAGATTGAAATGAAAGATAATCAAAGCGATCAGTACAAGTATGACGACAGTTGCTTGTAGCTAGAAATGCTACCTTTTAAGATATGATAAGAACATGAAGGAAGGTATAGTCTGTTCCGGAATTTGACTCTAAAAGACCTGAGTCTAAGCATTGCAACATACGATGAGAGGTCATTAGAATGTGACCCATCGGTCTATTGTGGAAGTCAAATAACAAAGTTTGAAGAAGGAGTCTCCAGTAAGGATCGAGATTGTGACCTGAAGGTCATAAGTTGGAGTCTAATGAGAGATAGGGAGCAGGTGCAAGATCGAGCACCGCCTGTAGTCAAGGAGTCTTAGAGTTAGATACTCGTTCGAAGAAACATCAAAGTTACGGTTATTACTTAGGATGAAGAGATAACGTATGGAGTCATCATGTGAGCCCTGTTTCGTTGATGATTCCGGGACGTAATCATCCTAAGGGGGAGATAATTGTAACGCCCGTAGATCCGGGCTAGTCAATTTAGAGATAATAGGGGTCGAAAACGAATTTTCGACAAAAGATTATTTAGAATAAATAATCTTAGCCAAGTTGTAGAATATGTCTCAAGGTTTCCGTACATATAAAGAACGCCGAAATCCGAGTTATAACGAATTTTGTGGCGACCTAGCGTTGTGATACGCTTCTGGATTTATAGGAGGCCGCTAGGCGGCGTGAGCTAGAGATTGAGCTGCGGTTGAGGGAGCAGCGGTAGGCCCCGGCACAGTCACAGCCGGCACCAAAGCGGTCTAAGACCGCTGATTCTAGGTTGGGAGGACAGTAGGGCCGCACTTGTGGCAAGTGCAGGAAGGGTCATTCTAGGGTTTGTATATTGGGTAGCGCGTGCCGCAAATGCGGAAAGGAGGGGCACTTTGCGCGGGATTGACGCCAGCCAGCCCCGGTTCAGGATATGAGGATATGCTACCACTGTCATCAAGTTGGTCACGTGAAGACCAACTGTCCACAACTAGCGAGCCTGTGCCGACTATACTGAGGATTACTAGTGGGAGTCAGGGTGGAGCAGCGCCCCCGAGGGCTCAAGGACGGGCCTTCCAGCTTATAGCCGAGGAGTCCAGGACAGCACCAGATGCGGTTGCTAGTATGTTTCTACCTCTTGTCTTACTGTTTATGATTATATTGTGAACTTTCCTTTGCCTTATGCGTGAGTAGTTAGGTCATTAGAAGTATCAGGAGAATTTTATTATCAAAGGATTGTAGATGGTTAGGATCCAGGGATGCATTGAGGATGAGAAGTTAGGATAGAGAATCACCATTCTAGGGTCAGTAGTTGTGATCTGGAGATTCAGAAGTATTCAGTTGGGATTCAGGCTTCTCTTAAAGTTCGGTTGCTCCGAGCCAGGAGGGTTGTTCTCCGGAGGTTATTCATTCCATTGTTAAGTATGGTAATACCTAGTAGGGACGGTTAAGTTGTGTTTTGGTTTCGCCACCAGTAGATAGTGGTTAGTGTCCCAAGTGGGGGAGAATTAGGAATTCTCAGATGGAGCATCAGCCATTGAGGGTTTTGTTTAGCTGCCAGGACTCGACAATACATTCAGCACGGGTATGCGGATTATTTAGCGTATGTGGTGGATACGCGGGTCAGGGATCAAACCATGTTTTCCCGAGAGGATGGATGATCAACATGAGGTCTAGAGTTAGGTCGGGATTATAGTCTATGGATTGGATCAGGAGTTCGAAACCCCAAGCGGGGGAGAGCTGGCTATATAGGAGAGGGCACCAGGATGGGTCTAAGGTTATGCTCAACAGACTTAGGGCGGTCCGGATAGGCTGAAGGCCCTGAGAGGCGGTCCAGACGTGCCGATGGCTCGGAGAACGGTCCAGACAGGCTGAAGGCCCGGTGAGGCAGTCCAAACATGCTGAAGGTTCTGAGAGTGGTCCAGATAGGCTGAAGGCCCGGTGAGGCGGTCCAGTCATGTTGAAGACTTTGTATGTATTATGATTAGACCTACGTTCTGGTATTGAGCATGCTGCTTTGTGATAATAACCTGTGGAATTATACATTCCGTGCTTGCTGGTTATCACTTATAGAGTGCCCTTAGGGACAGTCGGTAGTCATATAGAAGGGCCGGGAAACCCTTGTGTAGTCACTTGTTCCAAGAAGGGAATCATCCGTGGTAGAATTTCAGTAATTGTGATGCTTGTTTGGTGATGTGAGGAACGTTGATTAGGCCTTTCGGGCAGCGGAGGAAAGTGGGTACTTTCAGGCCCGAAGGAATGGGCCACTGACAAGAAGACGACAGCGTCGATAGGTTATCGGAAGCAGTAAGGATTGAAGGGAGTATCAGTTAGGTATCAGAATGAATACGGGGAAAAGTTTGCCCAGTATTCCTGCATGTTTGCAATTTGTTGTTAGGGAGTGGATGTAATGTGGAAGTTCTTGGTTGATCATCTTCTTTCGTCACTCCGGAGATTGGTAACGACATGATAAAGAGTCAGAGGTTATACTAAGGTTTTGGTGGATCGTATGGATTCGGATTGTGAAAGGTTTGCTTTTGACCTGTTTGTGGGTCTTCTCTGCATGATTTGGGGTAGTTTCAGTCAGAAACTTGGGGTGGTATCATGGACGGCCATTTCAAGATGGCTTATAGTGGAAACTTGCGTTGGGAATCGCAAGTGTATCTGTGTGAGGCATGCACTCTGGAGGTCATGAAGGTAATTGGGGGAGAGTTTTTGGTTTGTGGGGTGAATCGCGAGTTACAGGCGAAAGCTATAATGTCGCCAACGGGAAGTCGAGGGTTGCTGGGTTAGAGTGTCCCTGTCTGTCAGGTTCTAAGAACTGGGTTAGATCTTGCTCCTGATCATCTATGGCAACACATTGTGTTGGGAGGGTTGAGGCGGTCCTGGTCGATGCAGTAGGCCAAGATACCCGATGCGGGCCGACTGTAAGTCGTAAGCACGGAGACTCAAGAGGAGCACTAAGGCTGCGGCAGTAGGCCAAGATACTCTGTGCGGGCCGACTGTAAGTCGTAGGTACGAAGGCCAGGAGGAGCGGTAGGGTTGAGGCGGTAGGCCGAAAAACCCTGATAATTTCGATAAGGTGGTTGATCGGATTCGACATATTGATATTCCAGACCGAGGTTGATCGGGCCAGTCACAGGTGTTTGTGGTTAAGCATTAGCAGTCGACTGTTACTGTATGTAGATTCGGGAGCTGAAGGAAGCCTTATCCTGTCAGCACAATAAGGGTTCTTCTCCTAGTTTGCCTCCTATAGCCATGCTATCTCTGAAAATTCGGTCATTGAATGAGTTCCCTTGAAAGAATATATAATATCTTCTCCAGTAGAGGATTATCGGCAACCGCATATGATCCATGATTGAGTCCTGGGAAGGAATCCATGTTTTCAGGGTGTGATCCGCTTCAGGAAGAGAGGAATTCGGGTTCCCGGTATATCGGGCCATTTCGGGTTTTGCCAAGGTTGGCAAGGCAGCGTATCGACTAGGTCTTCCGGAGGAGCTCAGTCAGATTCATAGCACTTCATATGTCTTGCAGTTGCAAAAGTGCATGTAGGGCGAGGACGTCGTGGCATCATTGAGTGATCTTTAGGACGATGAGCGCCTGAACTACGTCGAAGAGGCCGGTGGCCGTCTTGGAACGAGAGGTAAGGTTCTACGTAGCAGGGGGTACCTTTGGTAAAGGTACAAGTGGCAGCATCGGAAGGGATCCGAGTAGGTTTGGGAGCCGGAGGCTGGAGTGCAAAAGCATTATCTGGATTTGTCCACTACAGCAGGCTTTGAGGATGAAGCCTAGTTCAAGTGGGGGAGAGTTGCAACATCCCGATTTCTGAGAATGAGATTTTGAGGATTTCAAGCAAATAAAGAATCCTACTCGACGACTTGGAGGCCCCAACTCGTCGTGTAGAGATTAGTCAGTCCGCGTGTTTCTTGAGGTATACTCGACGAGTTGGAGGACCCCGACTCGACGAGTAGGAGCTGGAAAATGAAACCCTAAGTTTTAGGGTTTGCACCCTATTTAAAGGACCTTAAGTCCTTTCCTCCAGCCCCTTACCACCTCTTGACGGCCAAAAGAAACCCTAATCAGTCTAGACCATTGTTCTTGAGTGTTGTGAGATTTAAAGAGTGATTTGGTGCATTTTGTGAAGAAGGCTTGAAGTCTAAGGAGCTTGGAGCAAAGAGAAGCTTGTGGATCTGACTCTACTTCATCTTGGCATCATTCTGAAGGTAACAAGTTGTTACCTTGACTTATCTCTAGCTAGATCTTTTCATGTTTAGGTTTAGGGCCATTTTTAGCACATTTGGAAGTCATTTCGGGTATTGGGCATGATCTGAAGTTGTAACTTCAGATCTGGACTCCTCTTGGTCCCTATAGCCATAAAGTTATCAGATTTAGCAAGCATTGGCCCTTCCCTTTGGGTTAAACCTTTCTCTTAGCTTGGTTTTGGCATTTAGGACCATGCATGTATGTAAAGTTTGCAACTTTACGTGGAAACCATGACCTACGAGGTTAGATCTGCAATATGGAGCCTTGGGATGGCTTAAAAACGTATGAATGAGAAATGGACTGAAGGGACTCGACGAGTCGCTTAGCCGACTCGACGAGTCGGATGAAGATTGCTTGTATTGATTTTGCATGAACTCGGCGAGTCAGTAAGAGGACTCGACGAGTCAGTTAGGGTTTTTCCCGACATTTGGACATGCATGAACTCGACGAGTTGGTTGGAAACTCGGCGAGTCAATTAGGGTTTTTATGATTTCCTGAGTTCTTAATGAACTCGACGAGTTGCTAGCTGCACTCGACGAGATGGTTCAACATGGACTGTTGACTTTGACTTTGACCAAGGGTTGACCTGTTGGACTTTTGTGGGTATTTTGGTAATTTGGGGTCTGATGGACTTGGTCCATTGTGGTTATAGGTGGTTGGGTTCGTGACGGTGATTCGGGAGTTTGATCTTATCACTACAGTTCGACATCGTGAGGTGAGTTCTTCGCACTCTATCAACAGGGTCTAAGGCACCAAGGCCGGCCCTTTATGATTTGTATCCTGGTTATAGGATGGTTGCTATGTTAGTGATCTGTTAGATCGATATCCTGGTTATAGGATTATGCCATGTTAGTTATCTGTTAGATCGGTATCCTGGTTATAAGATGGTTGATATGTTAGTGATCTGTTAGATCGGTATCCTGGTTATAGGATGGTTGTTATGTTAGTGATCTGTTAGATCGGTATCCTGGTTATAGGTTGGTTGCTATGTTAGTGATCGGTTAGATCGGTATCCTGGTTATAGGATGGCTGCCATGTCAGTGATCTGTTAGATCTGTATGAGTATCCGTACATGCTAGCTAGCGTATGATATTTATGTGCACATGATTGTTTGATTGGGGGTTGGGTTGAGGTAGGTCCTGCTTTGTGTTGTAGGCCAACATACCCAGAGCGGACCGGATAGACTGCAGACCCGGTTAGGGCATACTAGTCAGGCCGAAGGTCCGACGAGCGGTCCAGATAGGCTGAAGGCCCTGAGAGGCGGTCCAGACGTGCCGAAGGCGCGGAGAGCGGTCCAGATAGACTGAAGGCCTGCGAGGCGGTCCAGTCAGGCTGATGGCTCATTATACATGTTGTGTTTGTTTATATGATATGGTTATATCTATATGGCGTTGGTATTTTGGGGGAACTCACTAAGCTTCGGGCTTACAGTTGTTGATTTTGTTTCAGGTACTTCTGATGATCGCGGCAAGGCGAAGGCGTGATCGTGCACCTCCTTATGTTTTCATGATTTGATTCTGGGATACTCTGACACTATACTATTTTGAAAACAAGTTTTGTAATAATCATTGGTTTTGAAATGTTTTAAAAAGTTTAAATTTGGCATGATTTTTATGGATGTTAAATTTCGTGTCATGTCGTGTTTGTCATTTTTTAATTCGTTCGTTTTCGTGTTAGATAAAGAACACGACATCGTGTCGTGTCGTGTTCGTGTTGCATAAAACTTTGTCGTGTCGTGTCGTGTCGTGTTAGACAGAAACACGAAACGATAGCACGATTTGCCACCCCTACAAAGAACTCAAAAATGAAGTGGTGTGGGACCCTCAAGGATACAATTTTCCATATTTTTAATCAAATGTTCAATTTTATAAATGTTGTTGATACGATTGTGAAAGGCAACCTCCTAAGTTCCAAGCCATGTTCGGGTCCTGAATGCAATGGGTAGATTCCAAAAAGGATAATGGATGTGAAAAGAGGTTTAGATGCGAAAAGGATGTTAGATGCAAAAATGATGTTGATTGTGAATGGGCTCATGGATGCGAAAGGGGTGATGGATGTGAATGGGCTCATGGATGCGAAAGAATTGATGAGTGTGAAAGTTGTTTAGGATGCGAAAGTAAGTATTGTTGCGACTGGAGGCGATCGATCGCAATCTATCACATTCACTAGAAGTTATCTGATTTGAACATTGGGATAAGAGGCGCTATGAACCGAGAAGTACAACCGGATGTGAACGATTGATAGTTGCGAACGGTTGATAGTTGCGAACGTCCAATGGATGTGAACGTTCTTTGATTGCGATTGTGATTCTCATGCTTGGATGTGAATCTCGCAATGGGTTCAAGTGCGATGCGAGTTTCGGAGTGCTGTCAGTTGCAAACGAAAGCCACTTCTGACCAGTTGCGAATCTCGGAACCCATTGGACTCTTATTGGTTATGGTGGGTTGTTCTTGACATGTTGGTTCCAATGGGTTGTTGCTGACATGTTGGTTCCAATGGGTTGTTGCTGACATGTTGGTTCCAAAGGGTTGGTACAAGTTGTTGGGTGTGAAAGCTACGTGGGACCAATGGTACAAGGGATTTACATGGCTTATTGTATGGACTTAAAGCTGGATGATTCTAGAGACACTTTTAAGTTATTTTTAGCCTTTATTTTTATAGTTTCTTTTTTATTAATAGGTTCCTTTTATTTATTAGTTTCCTTTTATTTTATAGCCATTGTAAGGGCATAAGGTTATAAATAGTCCCTTTTGTCAAACGTTATAAAGCATTGTCGAATTTTGAATTAAGGAGCTTTTGTGTTCTTTTGAGTTGCTTGCTCGCCCTTTGTCAATTCTAGGATGCGTATTCTAGATTGATTCGAATTCAAATTAATAGGTCTTGATTTGTCTTCACCGATATTCAATCTATAGGTCTAGATTGTTTATCACATCTATCTTTTCTTGTTTTTTGTCGATTAAGTTATCATTGTTCTTGTTTTCTTATCATATTCTTGATATTCAAGATTGATTGTCATCACGTTGTCAACTTCTAGTTTGTATGACATCACTTCAGTTGAGCTTAATCTAAAGGTCTTTGTATTTGCAAGCAAATCAATAACGATACTTAGACTTGAACCATTTTACTTGCAGATAATTATTTGAATCGTGGTTGATGTTTTTAATTTCGCATTGTCATTTTGTTTGGGATACTACAAATTATACTCAAAAAACATATAGCTCTAAAAACAACCGGGAGACGGATTTTTTTAAAACAACATTGTAATTGGGGCTAAGAATTAAGAAGGGAAGGATGAGCGGTTGGCAAGGGCTCTTCAGCATCGGCATCGCTATTAACAATCGCCATTCGCCAGCATCATCATCGGTGTGTGTTTTAGAAATCATAATAGGGTTCTTCAACACCGGTGTATTCTTTATAGAATTGAGCAAGGGATCTCCAACATTGGTGACAACATGTGGGTCAACCATCTTCACCTTCTCTAGCATCATAATTTTCATCATCGTTTTAAGTATTGGTTTCGTCTTCTATCTAAGCATAACTAACGAGGGATTCCAGCATCGTCATGAGACAAAAATCAAGTAGGAGAAAGTACGATGTCATAATTGGTTGCGTCTAAGTGTTCACAAAAGATGACGATGGATGGGATGAGACAACGGCCATTGAGAGGGGATTAAGGTTAGGTAATTATATTTTTATAATAAATATTAATACAAATCAAAATGAATTAATTAAAAATCTATTCAGAGCTAGAATAGTAATTTCAAAACAAACTTCTAACAAAATAAAATCACATGGACCAACCACTAAGAACCATGCAAAAAAAAAAAGATACATACAAATTTAAGAAACCATAAGGACCATTTATGTAATTTTGTCTTGTTAAAATTATCTAAAAAAAAAACAAACTTCACTCTTTTGGAGAATACCTAGACCATAATTTCCTGGATCATTTTAGTCACCCATCATGAACACCAAGTTAAATGGTGTTTGAGAAACCATATGGAATCAAACTCTTTAAAACATTATAACATTATTCGATCTATGATGATGAGTCAAACCGATCTTCCATCCTAATTTTCATGGTCTTTTTACAACTTCTATCGTTACATATCCAATCAAAACTCATACAACCAACAACAACCAGAAGTCGATGCACAAACAACTCAAAAATGAAGCAGTGTGGGACCCTCAAGGATACAATTTACCATATTTTTAATCAAATGTTCAATTTTTTAAATGTCGCTCCCTTCCATCCTTAAAAGTCTCATATTCGTTTCTCCTCACATCAATACTTGGTATATGCAGCTTCAATCTTATAATCCCACCATTATTATATCTCCTCAAAATCCTTTGTGTATAGATCCTTGGTGTCAATAAAGAATAAAAGAATATCCTCTTGAATCTCATTAAACAATCTCAAAATCTAGTTTTTTATGATACAAATCCTCTAAGAAAATACATAAATAAAATCCCGATAATCTTGTATGTGAAGTCAAGTGAAGTGATGCAATCTCAAAACAAAACCATGTGTTCTTACTTCTTATTAAAATCTCAACAACATAATCATACATATAACCAGTAACCACAATCTCCGTCTCATCATATCTGAATACACAACCCCAAACTCAACCACTGATTTAAACCTCTAAATAATTCTCGGGCCTCCTGTTTTCTCTCTCTGTTATTTATTTACCTAAATAAGGTAAAAAAATAATATTTTTTTTTTTTAAAAAAAGATCAAGAGCTCACCTTAGTAGTAATCATCAGCCACACGATGATTCGAGTAGACAGGTGAGAATGATTCTCCACGCATCTGAATAACATTCGGATTATATTAATAAAAGTTTATAATAAAAAATAAATATATCTTTTTCTTAATAAAAAAATAAAAAAAAAATAGTACATCTGATCGTGAAGGAATGTAGTCTCGTGACTCACGATCTCTGCCAAATCTAGGGTACAGCTCTTCTGGATCTTCATTGCTCATCTCCACTGATAAATTAGAAATTTGGAGGGAAAAGTTCGGATAAATTATCAAAAAATTATAAAATTATAATAAAAAAAAGAGTAAATTACACAAATGGTCCCTATGGTTTGGGGTAATTTGCGCATTTGGTCCCTAACTTATTTTTTTTACCTCGGAAGGTCCCTACTATTTTTTTTGTTACGCGTTTGGTCCCTACTGTTTGTTTTTGTTACGCGCTTGGTCCCTGTCTTGCCTAAAAAGACTATTACTATTTTTTTTGTTACGCGTTTGGTCCCTACTGTTTGTTTTTGTTACGCGCTTGGTCCCTGTCTTACCTAAAAAGACTATTACTATTTTTTTGTTACGCGTTTGGTCCCTATTGTTTGTTTTTGTTACGCGTTTGGTCCCTGTCTTACCTAAAAAGACTATTACTATTTTTTTTTGTTACGCGTTTGGTCCCTACTGTTTGTTTTTGTTACGCGTTTGGTCCCTGTCTTACCTAAAAAGACTATTACTATTTTTTTTTTGTTACGCGTTTGGTCTCTACTGTTTGTTTTTGTTACGCGTTTGGACTTTGTCTTACCTAAAAAGACTATTATTTAAGTAGGAAAAAATGGTGGGGTAGTTATGGTAAGGTGAGGGGAGTGGGGTTAGGGTGTGTTTATTTTAATAAATTAAAAATCAAGGGCAAAATAGACTTTTTAGATAAGACAGGGACCAATCCTGTAACAAAAACAAACAGTAGGGACCTTCTGAGTTAAAAAAATAAGTTAGGGACCAAACGTGCAAATTACCTTAAACCATAGGGACCATTCATGTAATTTACTCTAAAAAAAATTTGATACCTCTTCTGTATCCTCCATTGGAAGTATTCTTGTCATATACTCCATGAGAATGGCTTGGATTACTTCCATTGTATCCGGAACGGGACCCACGTGCCACCCTAGCAAATGCGTATATTATCAGAGAAATGAATCAATTTTTCTACGGTTTATTACAAAAAAACAAATTATAGAAATTAATCAATTTTCCCATAATCTGTTATTTCCTGTTAAAATATAAAAAATGTCTTTTTTTGTTTGTTTGGGCAAAATGTTAAATAATCGGGATTTTTCTGTGCAAAAAAAATTAAGGCTTTATCAAAAAAATTCCCAAAATATTGGGACTTGTCTGCATAAAACCATAATTTTAATCACTAGTACTTTATTATTATTTTTTTCTTCCAATAAAACCATAAAAGTTTGATATATTTTTTTCCAAATTAACCATTTTTGACATATTATATCAGGTTTCAATGGTAATTTTCCAAAAATGAGAAAAAGTGTGAAACTTTTTGGTTTTACTAAAAAAAATAAAGTATAAGAGATTAAACCGCAAAACTGCCAGTTTTTTCCATAATTTCCAATTTTAATTTTTAGTGTAAAATCTTTATTTTCGAATGGATAAATGATGTAAGAATAAAGATTTCATCGGTAATTTTCCAAAACTGAAACTTTTTGGTTTTACTGAAAAACTAGAGTATAAGTGGTTAAACTGCAAAATTGCCAAAAATATAATGTTTTCTTTTTCATAATTTCCAATTTAATTTTTAGTGTAAAATCTTTTTCTTTAATGGATAAATGATGTAAGGATAAAGATTTCACTGGTAATTTTCCAAAATTGAAAAAAAAAAAAAAAAAAAAAAAAAAAAAAAAAAAAAGCATGAAACTTTTTTGTTTTACTGAAAAAATAAAGTACAAGTTGTTAAACCAAAAAATTGCCTAAATTTAATGGTTTTTTTGTAATTTCCAATATAACTTATATGTAAAATCTGTTATTTTCGAATGGATAAATGATGCAAGAATGAAGTCTTGTTTTTTTTACTGAATAAACTGTCTGATTGGTTGGTTGCAAATAAAAAAATAATAAAAAACCATAATTAAAATCTTGAAAAAAAAAAAAATTTAAAAAAGACAAACCTTGTAGGCTCATTTCCATAAATCCGATCATTATACACCAAATCAGAACTATTTCCATACTCAAAATCTGATCTTGATTGCCTCCTATAACGAGGATGATGTTCCTCCTACAAACATACCATTGTGTGAACAGGGGTATAATGGGAATAAAACAAAATATTAAAAAAAAAAATTGACTTACAATTGAAGAGTAAGGTCGCTTTAAAGTGGAACTAAAGTTTCGTGTCCCACCACCATTGAATCTTGATGGATGATCTACATACATATATCTTCTTCCATCATCATCATCATCCTCATCATCATCATCATCATTATAAAGATGTGAATTTCTACCAGAAACTCTAGAAATAGTTCTAGAAGAATCTTCCATGTATCCAGATCCACGTGAAGAATAAGAATCTCTATACACTTGTCTCTCATTTGAAGAAGATATTCCCATGTTTTGCCTTGTGTAATCTGCTTTAAAGTTGCTCCTTTCATAATCTAAAAAATAAAAATAAAAATATATTTTTTTTCATTAGATTGAAGCTTATCAATTTCATTTCATTTAGTTTTATAATCATGGATAACAAACAACCATACATGATAATCAAATGTTATGATGCATTCCATTCCTTTGTGATTCCACTCCAGTGTTTGGTATGATGGAATGGAATCACAAAGGAATGGAATGAACCATGTCTAAAACTATAAATAGAAAACTAAATAAACTAAACAGATAAATAAATAAATAAATAAAATATTATTCTATAACATATACCTGGTGATCTTCGTTTTATAGATCTATCTGTAGATGTATATGGTCTTCTGTTAGAAGTTCTATCAGAAACAGACACATCATATCCCCGGTCAACTCGGTCAACTCGAGAGTCAAATGACCTTCTACGCCCTCCTCCTTCATATGGACTTCTATCCCGAATGCTTCTTCTACCTCTGTCTGTGAACCTATGAGAATCCATACGATTAGAACCACTACCACCACCACCACCACCACCAGCCTCCCATGAGCCACCCTTGTAGCTTCCATAACCATCTGCTCCAACTGTGTAACCTCCTCTTGCATATTTAGCAGATTTGCCTCGCTGGCGAGGTCTAGATAGCCTTGCTCTAACTTTCACCTAAACAAATTGGAAATTACTATTTTGAAAAAACTTTATTTGGATCTTTTAAGTTATAGAATAATTAAGTTTATAGATCTCGTTGATTACAAAATATGGATTAAGTTTATATTGGTAATTGGTATATTTCTTTTTTGAGTAATTAAGGGAAAATTACAGAAAGTGAGAAAACCATTATATTTTTGGTAATCTTGTGGTTTAACTCATAAAAGACCTTATATTTTATGTTTTTTCAAGATTAAACCTCAAATTTATTTATTTTGTCTGAAAAAGACCTTGTACCTTTTCATTTTTTTTCCAAAAGAAATTGTAAAATGTGAGGTTTTTTTCGAGAAAAAGTAAAAGAGTTGAGGGTTTATTTGGAAGCAGTTAGAAGGTTGAGGGTTTTTTTCAAAAAAAAAAAAACAAAGTTGAGGGTTTTTTCCGAGAAAATGAAAAAATAAAATCCCTTATATTTTTTTTTACAATCAAATCATAAAGGTTTCAGATTTTTTTCCCAAATTAACCATTTTTTATAGAAGGTCAGATTGTTGATTTGGAAAATTACTAGTGAAATCTGATATAACAAAAACTGAAAGATGATATAGAATGTCAAAATAGTTAATTTAATAAATTGTATAAAACTATAAAACTTTAAGTATTAGTGGTTAAACAGGAAAACCATCCAAAATATTATGTTTTTATTTTTGTAATCTGATATTTACTTAATTCAGAAAGAAAACCTTAGATGAGAAATTCAGCAAAGGAGTCTTTCCCCCATTATGTCATGACTTTTTACAAAATTACCCTTGTTTATAACATGACTTAAATGAGTAAGAAGTAACAAACCTTCTTGTTTCTGAAAACAAGCTCTGAATCATTAATCCCATCAACACAAGAAACTGCACATTCATGTGTGCTGAATGTTATAAAACCAAAATCATCTCTTTTAGCAGCAGGCATATTTCTAGCAAGTTCAACCTTTTCAATTTTCCCAAATTGTTTTAAATGATCTTTTATAATATCCTCTTCCCATGAAGGAGGTAATCCATCAACAAACACAGTCCTCACCTGTATTTCCAATTATAAACTTCAACAAATCATCATGAAAAGATTCATAAAATGTGTTGAAAATTTTACCTGTGCCATGATTTCATCATCAGGTTCAATAAATGTGTCAGCAAAAGCAACCCTAGCTGTTCTATCAGTTCCAAATATGACATCTCTTTTCTGCAAACGTCTGCAAGCTTCTAATGCATCTGCTCTTGATGGAAAATCCAAGAAAGCAAACCCTCGATTCATTCCTTCATTTTTCACATCTTCAACTAATGTCAACTCTTCAAATTTGTCTATCCCATATCGCACTAGCTTTTCCTTCAACTGAAAAAAGTTAAAACTCAGTTATTATAATCCAAAAGTCAAAAGCTAAATCAACAACACCCAAAATCCCATAATGAAATGAGATAAAGGACTATAAAGCACAAAAGCAAAATAAAGAATCCAAATGAATATAAAAGAAACAGAACATTCAAATTTCAACATACCATATCTTTTGACCATGTCTTGCAAATGTTACCAACAAACAAAGTGTCACTATCTTGACTTGGAGCGACTCCACATTGCTTTCCATTAATCTGAAATTATGTTATATTGTTATGTATCAAAGATTCAATTCTTGATTGTATAAAAAGAAAGAAAGGAAGAAAAAGATGAATGAATAGTTAAATAGTAAATACCATTGGTCTTTTGAGCTCATTAAGAGCACGTCTAGCTTGTTCAACAGTTGCAAACCTTATGAAAGCAAAGCCTTTATTTTTATTAGTCATTGGATTCATCAAGAGTCTCACTTCGGTAATATCACCCACTTGACTAAAAACATCTCTAAGATCAACTTCATTTGTATCACGATCTAATCCACCAACAAATACTTCTAATTCTTTCTTCTTTTGTCTCTCTCTAACCACATCATGGCGTTCTTTCTTGTAACTATCTTGATCCATACCATGTTCATCATAGAAATTATCCTCGCTTAACTCTTCCTCATCAACATTTTCATCATGTTCTGTTATATATTGTCCCCCAAATCTATCTCCATGAGCTTCTTCGGCTCCTTGTCCAGCCCATTCATCTTCTTCTACCTCATAAGAGGGATTTTTGTATTCAATCTGCAGGCTTTCTTGTTTTTCCACTGCGTATTCTTCATCTTCCTTTTCATCTGATAGATAAACGGAGCAAGATTGTGAAATCGAGAACAAACAGTTCAGAATCATGATGAGAAACAAAAGATTGCTATTATGAATCAACCTATGAACACCAAAGATCACTCACTCCACGTAATTGTATATATTAATGGAGCCGCTAATATTGAATCAAAATTCTGATAGTCTTGTAGCTGATAAATTCAAAAAGCCTAGTCTATAAGGAGTTCAGAATTGAGCATTTAATGGATAAAACATACTAAATTCGGAAAGAAGAAAAAAAGAAGCTGCGGCCCGTTTAATTTGAACCGAATTCAACGAATTCGTAATTGAAGGTTAAGAATTACGCTCGTGAATTGAGTTGTAACAAAATTCATTGCTAGGGTTTTAATTAAAAACCCCTACGTATAATTATGAACAATTTTCCCTACACAGAACCAAAAAGGAATACAGATAGTACCAGTAGGAGACAGGTAACGTCTTGTGGAGTCTTCAACTCTATGGAGAAGTCGTTTCTTAAAAGGAGTCATCGATGGTCTTGGCGGCGACGACGACGACGGCGGCGGCGGCTGTTGCATTAATTTGGGGAAATTGAAGGTTAATTGATGATGAGAAAAGGGGGGTAAAAGATTATTGTACTCGCACTGAATCTAGTGAGGGAAGCAATGATTCGATGGAATTGAACAGTGTTTCGGTGGAAGAAAGAAACGCAGTTGCAAATGAAAGTCGTCTCAAGTGGTCGCTGTAGGTTGACATTGACTAATGCACTCTACCTCATAAGACGCCGTCAAGACGGCGGTCGATTGATTAACAAAGGTGGGATCTTTATCTTGTAACTTCAATTTTTGATGAGTTATCAAAGGTAGCATGTATAATTGGGTGATATTTAAAAATAATAATAATAATAATAAATAAAAATAAATAATAAAAAAAACAAATAGTATGTGGTAATGGTCGTTCCGTTTCTGACATGTCGTTCAATTGGAAATGGTTTATCGATGAGTTGCACTTACGTCTTATGTTTGTATGTTTATTGCAGCGCTTAATCTTCTGATTGTCATTGTAATCGGTCCTTTTTTGGTGTATAAATGAGGTGTCTTGAATAATTTCAACAAATTATTTGTTTATTCTCATTTATTTATATAGTTGTTGAGTTGTGAGTTTTTTTTTTTTTGGAATTGAACAACATTGTTAATTAAGGTACCCTATATTTCTTACTTTACTTTGCATTGGTTGTTTGATCATGACATGGAACTGTCTTTTTGGTACCGATAAGAATAGTTTGATATGGAAGTTTAATGGATTGCTCAAATGATGAAACGTCTATGTCTTTGTTCGTGATAATTTTTACCGATTGAAAATGAGAAATTGATAAATAAGAAATAATTGAAAAGAATTATGGTGATTTAATTTGTTTGAATGTTTGTTGTGATTGTGTGGTGTGGTTTTTTTAAACGCTTTTATGTAATATTTGTTTAGCAAGTATCATATGTTGTAAATTTTTTTCTGTGACTGTTAAACACCGCACATTCTTATTTCTATGAACTAAATATGAATTTGTTACCATTCTAAGAGGTCGACAGACATATTTTATATATTTTGATTATCTATTTACTTTTGATGTTTATATTTACCTTATTTGCTTTAATTATTTTTCTCAATAAAATTTAGGTCTCGACAGATGGAAATACGTTTTGTCAATTTATCCATATTATTATTATCTTATATTATTATTTCAATGAGTAAGTGTCACTACATTAGTCCATTTGATCTTTACATTTATCTCATATATCTTGATTACTTTTGTTCAATTTATCCACATTATTATTTTAAAGAGTAGTCATTACTACATAGAATCAATTTGATCTTTACATTTATCTTATGTACTTTGATTAATTTTCACAATAAAATTTAAGCCCCGAAAAATGGAAATGTGTTTAGTAAATTTATGCACATTATTATTATCTCATATTGATATATTAAAGAGTAATCATCATTATATTGAGTCTTTTCAGTTGCAAAGCGGTCATCGTCTTATGATAAAGTCAAGGTTGTGAAAATCGTTCGGCGATTGACAGGCATTAAGCGATTAATCGGACTTACAGGGATTAATCGGCGATTAATTGCGGGCCCTAATTTATTAATAAAATTATTTAAAAAAATATTATATCCTAAAAAATAAGTATTTAAAATTTTAAATTTTAAAAATTTGAAGTTTTAAAAATTTTAGTATAATATCTTAAAATTTGAAAGCTTAAAAAATTGAAACTTAAAAATTTTGGTGTAATATTTGAAAATTAAAAAAAATGAATTTCTGAGTCTTAATGGACCTTTCTTATTATAGGCCAAAGGTTTAAATATTTTCAGCATATGACTGTCGAGGACCGCCAAGCCTGAGTTTGACCGATTTTGACCAATTTTCGTCAAACATTCTAATCATAATCGGTTTAAGGTCGTCAAGCGATTAATCACCGATTAATTGACCACCAAGGGCGATTTCTGCAACACTAGATAAAGTTGATCATGATTAGTTACCATTTAATAGTAGTCATAATTACATTTTTGTCTTTTCGGTTGTCAAGAGTCTTATGGATTCGAAGAGGTCGACACACATTGTCCCACCCCCAAACCAGACGGCGGAAACGTCCGGGGGTGGAGGACTTCATTTGAAGTATCACAACACATGCATTATAGTAATCAGAGTACAAACAACCACTGTATTTAAAAAATATAAGTATTTACATGTGTTTCATCATTGTATACTGAAACCAAATAGTTATACAAAAGAAGAAGATAAGACACATAAAAGCTCCATCTTCTCAAAAGCTCGGGGAGTACCTGTCTACTAGTTCCCTGAGAATACAAGTAATTTGAAAAGAGAGTATCAACATAAAGTTGAGTGAGTGCATAATTATTTATGTTTGAAAGAATGTTTTCTGTTTCTTGAATATGTAAACTGTTCCAGAAAATCTTATATTTTCTGTTGTATATGAAAAGTAGTTTTAATTACATAAAACTGTTCTATTTGTAAACCAATGTTATGTATTTTTAATCCTTTTGTAAACTTGTATCTGAGAGTGTGCCTGGTTTCATCAACTGTTATTGTAAACTGTAATGTAATACTGTAAATTGTATCTTGTAAACTAGTACTTTGAAAATGTACTTAAGTTTAGTTCATTATACACTAACGTATTGTTAATATCTTTTATATGAGTTATTATAACCATACTAAGACTAGATGGTCTGACCCAACGCATTGAAGGCGTTGAAAGCTGTTGATAACAATTGTCACTCATAGGCGTGTATGTCTGACTGTAGCTAGCAGTCCGAGTGCGGGGTTGTCAATCCCAATATAAATCTATACACACATTGTTTCGATCCCCGGCTGGAGATTCTGGTTATAATGTCAGGACTTTAACTATATTATTTAAATGAATTAAACAACCTGTATCAAATGACTCATAAAAAGCATATAAACGTTACATGTATAATAGTTATGAAAACCCAATCATTCTGAAATAAATGATTGATAGTATGTTCTTGAATTAGTATTCTTAACATGTATCTGAAAGATGTATATCCTTGATTAGTTTTGAATCAAACCTTTGTTCTTGTAAAACAATGTACTTTAGTATACTTGAATCATGAATTAATGTTCTGTGAATCATAAATTATACCTATTATAATTTATATGTACTTTCTGAATTGATACCGAGTATTCATGAATGCAACCCCTTGCTCAACATGTTACAAATGGTATTTGAAACTTAATGAACTAACTTTAATACTTGTATACATATGCAATTATATATAAGTAAGATTTAAATGACACTTGGACAAATAACTGATGCTTATAATCTCACATCCAAACAAGGAAACGGAACCAAAGTGGGTTATCAGTCCTAAGCCTTTTAAATCTTATTTATTTATAAAAATATTTAAAAGAAGTTTAATATTTTGAAATACATTTTGGTGACTTGATGTCATTTTGATATAATCATTGAAAACTATTTGATTTGATGATAACTGAAATCCATTATGATAAGATATTTGAAACCATTTGTTTATAGCACAAAATCCTTGTGTTAGACTTGTATTCCCCCCTTAAAACAGTAAAAACTATGAAAATACGGGGGTATGAACTCACCTGTAGTGAGTGATTCGAGTGAAAGGTCGATATAGGATGCTAAGTGTCAAGTGAAGTCTTGAGCACAAACGGATCCTATTAATCATATAATGACACGTATATGGATATAATTAGTGTATATAACAACTAATTATGATAGGAAACCACTTTAGGGACTAGGAAACACTTGAATTGAAGTGTTACAATCACATGTGATTGCATTAAAGGGGTTTACGGCCACACGAGGGTGTGTATGGCCAAGATGTGTACGGCCAATGTGGTGTACGGCCATTGGGTGTACGGTCATGGAGTGTACGGCCATAGAGTGTACGGTCATAGAGTGTACGGCCGTACACATATGGAAGAAGCATGCAAAACGGGGTGTTTGATCGATGGGGAAACTAGTGTGTCAAATGTACAACAAGAAGATGGACAAAGCTCTCATTTTGGAAGGTCTTGGGGGGTGTACGGCCAATGAACCTATGAAGGGTTCACGACCGTACTCCCTTCAAGATCATGAAGGGATGTTGAATCATGAAGAATCAAGGCTTGAATCTAGTGGTCTTTCAAGTATAACAAAGTACATAAAGAATCACTTACACTTTTGGAGGATTAGGATGAAGAATCTTGATGATACTTGAGAGAGAACCGGTTTTCTTGACTTGAGTGTGTGAGAAAGTGTGAAAAATGAGGGAATAGCTTATATATGGGCATGAGTTTACGGCCATATTGAGTGTACGGCCGTACACTCGTGTGTACGGCCGTACACTCCTCTTGAAGGAGTGTTTGGCTCGAATGTTATACGAAGAACTTAATTTAACTCACCCCTAAACCCAAACCTTGAATGTACTAGGCTTAGAACACTCAAACGGACTCTAAACAATGCTAAAAGATAGCAGAAACGAGTCTGACTTTGATTGAATTGAATGACTGTACGAGATAGAAATTTCGAGTTGTCACAAACATTTTTATATATGTTTATCATTTATTTAGTTTTGATCTTTACATCTACCTTATCTACTTTGATTACTCTGTCAATAAAATTTAGTCCCCGAAAAAATGGAAACTCATGCTCTCACCAAATTGACCAACTACAAAATGTGCTACAACATGCTCCCGACAACGAGAAAAATGTCAAGGAGAAGATCGGGAAGGTTTGTAGTGACGCCAGTGAAAAGTATGAAGGGAAGGATAAATTGTTGGAGGAAATCAAGTATTTATCTGATTCACCTAAGCACTTAAGATTAAAAGTGTTGCTCATTGATCGAAAGAACAAAGATTTGTCAGACAATGAGGATTTTGATGGATGTTCTTATGTCCATTGAAAAGTCGATCAAGGAGCGACATATGTTGCTACAAAGTTAGTTGATATTTATTTTCCCCCCTTTTATTTTAGATTATCATGACAGGGTTTTTGTAATAAAGAATAAATATAATCGAAATTTATATTTTATTTAGACTTTTTTTTTATTTGTTTGATGTGTTCTGGTTTTCTGTTAATATAAGCCATAAATTATGAACAATTTTGTAACTAATAACATTTAACATAAAAACATTTTATTTTAGTTTTAGACTGGCAATTGATAGAAGTTGAAGTTTTGGATACCTAAGATAAGGTTGAAAAGGTTTTTGTTATCAAGAATGAATATAATAGCAATTTATATATCTGATACATAAAAAATTGAAAACAAATATTGTTGAGCCATTTTCCAGCTATAATTTCAAGTTAACAGAAGCCATGAACTATGAACAATTTTGTATGAAGTAATAAAATTTACCATATAAAGCATTTTATTTCAGTTTTAGAATGACGTTTGATAGAAGTTGAAGTTTTAGATACCGAAGATAAGGTTGTCTTAACTAAATATTATACCGCTCAACGCTTGTAACATCCCGATCCTAGGTATGACATTTATTCTTTAAGCATGTTGGTCCTTGGAAACTCGGCGAGTTGGAAGCCTCAACTCAGCGAGTTGAGATGACTTTTGGCCGCGGATATTAATGAACCAACACGGCGAGTCGAGGTGCCTCAACTCGGCGTGTTGGCAGCTGAGAAGGAAACCCTAATTTTAGGGTGTTGCACCTTATTTAAAGGCCTTAAGTCCCTTGGTTGGCCTCCTTAACTGCCTCCTCTGTCGAGAAACCCTAATTTCGTGTATCATCTCCCATAGTTGAGTGTGTGAGCTTGTGGAGAGCTTTGAGTGTGGATTTTTGGTACTCTTTTGAAGGAGCCTTGAAGTTTGAAGTGTCTAGTTTGGAAGGAGGGCTATAGATCAAGAAACTCCCCACTTGTTGCAGTCTCTTTGAGGTATAAAGTCTATACATTGCTTTATTATTGCTTAGATTTCTTCTTCAAAAGTTTTATTGTGATTTTTGGCTCATTGGCAGATTATTCAAGGAATTGAGTATTTCATGGGTTGTCACATTAGATCTGGCCATTTTGTGGCTACATTTGGCTTAAAGTTGCAAGCTCTAGTAGGTTCTAGGCCTCATTCATGCATTAAGTCCTTTATTAAGCCTTTCTTGAGTTCTAGAGCTTCATTTGGCATGCATGGACGTAAAGTTGGCAACTTTACGTGGTTTTCCAGCTCCAGGGTATCAGATCTACGTTTTGAAGCCTTAGATTCGATAAAAAGGGCTTAATGTATTAACCTGCTAGAATTTGAACTAAAACGGCGAGTTGTTGGTCCAACTCGGCGTGTTTGTTTGATTTGTCCCGATTCAGAATTGTTGGAGAAACTCGGCGAGTTTATTGGTGCATTCAACGAGTTGGGTCAACATGGATTGTTGACCTTGACCGCTGACTTGACTTTGACCATGGTTGACCAAGTTTGACTTTTGAGGGCATTTTGGGTATTTCGGGGCTTTGATGGAATTGGTCACATGGTGGTTGTAGGCATTTGAGTTGGGAACTGAGATTCGGAGTTAGACCTTATCAGTTCTGCACTACTTAAGAGGTGAGTGTTCCTCACTATACTTGTTGGGTCGAAAGCACCAAGGTCGTCCCTTTTGGGATGGGTATCCTGTTTATTGCATGATTTAGTATTATAGTGATCTGTTAGATCTGTATCCTGGTAGATAGGATAATGTTATGCTTATTGGTCTGTAAGATATGTGCTTTTCTGTTGATTGATTATATCTTTATGAGTTATGTATATGTCGACATGTGTGTGGTTGGGTTGAGGCGGTCCTGCTTTGTGCTGAAGGCCAACAGACCCAGGGCGGCCCGGATAGACTGAAAGCCTGTGAGGCGGACTAGTCAGGCTGAAGGCCCGGAGAACGGTCCAGACAGGCTGAAGGCCCGGTGCGGCGGTCCATACATGCTGAAGGTTCTATATGCGTGTTGTTGTCGTGATATCTATGATTATGTGTTGTGGTGGTATTTTGGGGGAAACTCACTAAGCTTTGGGCTTACAATTTTGGATTGTGTTTCAGGTATCTCAGAGGATCGCGGGAAGGTGATGGTGTGATTGTGCACCTCCTCTCATTTTTGTTTTACGATTTTGGGAATTCTATGATGTGAACTTTATTTTGAAAACAATTTGTAAACAAATTATGGTTTTGGGTTTGTTTAAAAAGTTTAAAAGTTTTCAAGAATTTTATGATTGTTACAAGTTGGTATCAGAGCCTTGGTTTGACTGAATTGGAGGATCACTCATGTGAATCCAGTCTCAAATTAAGGAAAAAAGGATTTTCAAAATGATTTTAAAATGGTTTTCAAAATACTCAAGGAGGATGCGATGTGTACGATCAGTCGGAGCCAGTAAGTAGACCCCAAAATACCATATTGTTATTTGATATTGTGAAATGTTAGAACAGCATGCTAGTGGTAGGCTAGGGATCTTAAGGAATTGCATGTTAGAATTGCCATATTTTATGATGCCTGATAGCCTAGGGCCTTTCTTTTATGGAGTCGACATCATTACAGTAGTTGCTTAGTGTATGCATCATGGTTATATATAACTAAGATCTTATATCCTGAGAATGTGTGGTCTGGCCTTATTTCCTGTTCTTGTTTGATGAAGGGCTTAGGGCAGGATCAGATATTCAGATGTCTATAGGGTCCAGTGTTATGTATGGCTAACATACACAAGTGTTGCAGGGTTAGTGGAAGTTTCACGGATAAGTAATGTGGGGTCAGCCGGCCAGTTGTGAGATGTTTATCCCTTCCTCTAGGGAGTGAGGATGGAGTGTTCGGCTATGCTTATGAGTATTGTTAGGGTGTTGTTATGATCCTTGAGACAAATATGGGTAGGTGTGGAAGGTAGTATGGGACCGTACTACTAAAAGCACAGGGCTCATACGCGTAGCAAGGAATCACAACCCATAGGGCTTCATTGGGATTTGGTTCCCTGTTATGATATGTGAATTATCTGATATCTTCCTGCTGTATTTTAGTATGGTGACTACGAGACGAGTTGAGATTGGATCTGAGTCGGGATCAGGTTCTGGTAATCAGGGTGGGCCAGCATTGGCAGAGGACCGCATCAGGGAGATCATTCACGAGGAGGTGGTTGCTATTGTCTGGGGGCAGATTCCAGAGATGTTCGGGTCTATCAAGACCGCGATGATGGAGTTCTTTGATGATCGATACACAACCATTGCTAAGACGGCTGCTGTTGCGGCTTCCGCAGCCGTGGCGGCTGCAAGTGTTGGGACAGGATGAGCCTTTCAGTATCGGGACTTCGATAATACAAAGCCCCTAACTTTCGATGGAGTTCAGAACCCGATCATAGCCATGAGGTGGCCTTATGATGTTGAGGGATGCTTCTTCACCTGCTCTTGCCCAGCTGACCAGAAGGTCAGCTGCGCTCTGAACCTCCTGAGGTCCGGAGTGAAAGATTGGTGGAAACTTGTTACGGGATCGTATTTTGCTGAGCAAAGGGCTGCGGATATCTTGGGCTCTGTTCATGAAGATGTTTAGTACTCGATAAGTTCCATGGGTCGAGCGAGAGAGGTTGGCTCGGGTGTTTTTGGACCTGAGGCAGGGATCAGAGTCGGTAACGGAGATCACCTGGATATTAACTAAGAGGGCTATGTTTTGCCCTGAGTTTGCTTCAGAGCAGGCTCAGATGACCCGTTATCTGAGCATGCTCAAGACGTATATCAGACAATTTGTTTCTACCTAGCGGTGTGATTCTTTGCTGGAGTTGCAGGAGGCCGCCAGGCGGCGTGAGCTTAAGATAGAGTTTCAGTTGAGAGAGCAGAGACCGGCCCCGACACAGTCGCTGCCAGCACCAAAGCGGTTCAAAGCCGCTGATTCTGGGTCTGGAGGTCAACGAGGCCACGCTTGTGGGAAGTACGGAAGGGTTCATGACGGAACATGTCGATCTGGTAGTGTGTGCCCCAAATGTGGCAAGGAGGGGCATTATGCGAGGGACTGCCGCCAGCCAGCCCCACTTCAGAGTATGAGGATTTACTATCATTGAGATCAGGTTGGCCATGTGAAGGTCAACTGTTCGTTGCTCGCCACCAAGCGAGCGCAGGCCCCCGCGCCAGCTACATTGAGGATCACTGATAGGCGACAGAGGAAGGCGGAGCCCCCAAAGGCTCGAGGTCGCGCTTTTTATATCATCGCCGAGGAGGCTAGAGTAGCTCCAGATGTTGTGACTGGTATGTTTCTATCTATTATTTTGTTGATTATGGTTATGGTATGCTTATATATATATATATATATATATATATATATATATATATATATATATATATATATATATATATATATATATATATATGTGTGTATTGTGTACCTTGTTAGGTATGTTCCTAGTGAACTCCGTGCCTGCTTTAGTGTTGTTCGACTTAGGTGCGGGTCGTTACTTTGTTTCTCAGACTTTTAGTAGGGAGTTTGTGTTGGATTAGGTGTCTAAGCCCATAACTACAATTGGCATGTACTTGACCCGATAGTAGCATGGTCCTTTTGGGTTGCCTTCACCGGAGCAATTTGATAGGATGGACATTTGAGAAAGAGGTTATTTGTGATTTATTAATATATTATATGAATAATATATTAATTGAGAAATCATATTATTTAATTGGTATTGATCAAGAATTAATTTGGAATTAATTTAGTGATCAAAAGAGACTGATTAAATTTACGGGGACTGATTAGGTAAATCAGTAATACTTATAGTTTGGGCTAATGATTCATGTTGATTAGGGATGGACTAAGCCTATATGAGAGTCGATGAAGGTTTAGTCCAAAGGGCCTAAGAAATGTGAAGAGTCATGGTGAATTAGGGTTTACATGTAAGATACCCTAGGAATTCCACACTATAAATGTAGCCCCTAACCCCCCTAAAATCGGCCAATCTCTTCCAAGGTGGAACCCTAGCCGATTTGTGCTTCCTAACCTCTCTCTCACAAGCCTCCATTTGCTTTTGGTGTTTGTAACACATTAGAGGTATCATACTTGAGGTATTAAGCTCTTGAAAGGCCAAGAACTACAAGTACAACAAAGAGGTATTCATCTAACTAGTTTTTATGTTGTATATCTCCAATTGCATGCTAGCTAGGGTATATGCTTTGGAAAAATGAAATTGCATGTATAACTTGAGAAAACTTAGATCCAAAGCATCTAGGGTTGTATGTGCACCATAAGACTGTTATAGTGCTAAAAATCCATCAATGGTATCAGAGCCTAGGGTGTTTTCTGTTATATTGATGCAATTGTGTTATTTTCAAAGCTGAAAAAACTTCATTTTTTCCTCTGACTACTGGACTCGACGAGTCCCATGAGGGAACTCGACGAGTTGGTCCAACTCGACGACTCCATGCCATGAACTCGACGAGTTGGATCATCTGTTTGCAGTTTTTTGAGTTTCTTGGCCATAATTGGATTAGGATCATTACCACAAACTGTTTTATATCATAAAATTTGATTTTTCTGATATGGTAGTGATTATCCTTATCCAATTAAAAGACAATTGTCAAATTTTAAGATGATTATTTGATTATATGATAAGTTGATTATTTGTGTTATTTGATTTGAATTGTCTTGCTATATGAGTTGAATTATGTCAAATTAGTAAGAATAAAATGATATGATTATTCTATTAGTTTAAAAAAAATTGATCTAAATGATTTTGAAGAGTTTCAAAATTTGCCTTCAAGTTTTGGAATTTGAAAATTCTTAATTATGAAACATTAAATTCTAAAATCTAGAATTTTAAAAGTCTAAAATTCAACCCTTATACTATAATAATATTAAAAGCTTAATACTTATATATATATATATATATATATATATATATATATATATATATATATATATATATATATAAGACAGTCAGTCTTACCGTTAATAGGCCTCATTCACGAAGCTGGTCTATAAGGGGGGTATAAGGAAATTGCCTATAAAATGGCGATTGAATGGGTGTCCACTCTCACCCACCGCATCCTTGACTAGTGGAACGGGTAGGATAGAACATTAATTCTCATTAAAAAGTGTAATGATAATTATATAAGTAACTAAATGTTTTTCTAAATTCCCAATCTTAGTTACTTTAGGAAAAATGTGAAAATGGTTCTATTCCATGAAATTGCACTTTGCACCTTGTCAAGTCGTTAGTGGAGCGTGTGTAGTTAACCGATACACTAATATGGACTAACAAGGGTGGAAAACGGTAGCTCGAGAATTGTCATAGATCAATGGAGCGTGTGTGGTTAACCGGCACATTGATTAGGTGGTAAATGACTCGAGAGTACCAAGCAAATTTGCATAGTTATTCACACCTTGTTTGTGATCCTCGGTATCCCATTCACAAACTTGAAGGGCATAATCGAGATTTAAACATGCCATTGAAAAGTTCAATGAATCTCAAAGATCTAGGAATTTCATAAAACTGAATTCTTTAAATTTTAGTTTTGGGTGGTGAAATTGGGAATTGTCATTTACCTACCTTCAAATATTTTGCAATTGGATTACAACATCCCTCTTCCGAATTATGAAATATTGTGTTGGGTCCTAGACTTAATATTTCATTTGGGTGTCATATTAAGGAATTCCTATCTAATGAAACTTGTCTCTTTCTTTTCAGATGTCTACTTCAAACAATGCTTCAAACTCAAATGCTTCTGGCTCTTTCTCCCTCATGAACTTATGTGGGAGGGTCATTTTCGATGGATCGAACTTCAATGACTGGATTCGAAACATTTGCATGGCCATTCGCTATGAGGAAAAGGAATATGTCCTCGACAAATAGCTAAAGGAGATTGATGAAGAAACTGCTACTCCTGAGCAACTGGATGAGTATAGGGCTCATGAGAACGACGCGACAAAGGTGTCGTGCATCATGCTAGCCACTATGACTTCTGAGCTTCAGAAATCCTATGAGGACTTCTGGCCTTTCGAGATGCACCAAGACTTGATGGAAAGGTACCATGAAAGTACTCGACAAGAAAGGTATGAAATCATTGTCTCCATGACAACAACAAAAATGAAGGATGGAGAGTCCATCACGGCCCACTTGCAAAATATGCAAAGATATGTGGACCGCTTGCTAAAGTGGAATATCAATTTCGACGAAGAGTTGGTTATTGACATTATCCTACACTCCTTGCCTCCTTGTTATGATCAGTTTAGAATGACTTATCATAAGGAGGAAGTCACTCTAAGCAAGCTTCATGGCCTACTGAGAACTGCTGAAAGTAGTTTAAAAGGAAAGTTTGTTGTACCTACTACTGTTGTTGCCCCAGTCCTGGAAATTAGACATGGTAAAGGAAAGAAAAGGAAAGCTCCTACAAAGAATCAAAAGGGAAAGTCTCGTGATGGATCCTCTTCTAGTGGGTCCAAAGGTGGTTCTGCTGCTCCCTCATCCAAGCCAAAGGAAGCAGAGTGCTTCCATTGTCATGAAAAAGGGCATTGGAAACGAAGATGCCCCAAATACTTGTAGGACATTAAGGATGGGAAGATAATGCCCACCTTCGCAGGTATTCACACTATTCAATCTAAGAACTCATCACATGCTAATTCTTGGGTCCTTGATACAGGATGTGGTTTTCACATTTGTTCTGATTTGCAGGGTCTAAGAAGTAGGGATGTGGAGCACGGGAAGATGAACTTGATCATGGGGAATAGGAAAGCATCGCCTGTCACCAAGATTGAAGTTTATTCTTTATTGCTTAGTAATGGGTTAGAGTTATATTTGAATAATTGTTGCTACTCGTCTGATATGGAGAGAAACATTATTTCGTTTCATGGTTTGTATAAACAAGGTTTTAGATTTTCATTTAACAATGAAATTGGTTCTATAAATGCTTTTTATAATGGTACTTTTTATTTTGAAGCATTGCCTTGTAATGGTATATGTGAAACTGTGATGGTTGTAGACAACTTAGGAAATAATGTATTGCATATTGACTCGTCCAATGGTTTGGACAAAGCATGCTTGTGACATTGTCGTCTTGGACATGTCAACAAGAAGCACGTACCCAACTCCAAAAGGATGGAGTGTTGGAGTCATTTGACTTAAAGTCGGATGACACGTGCGAATCTTGTTTGCTTGGAAAGATGATCAAGTCACCTTTCACTGGTACATGTGAAAGAGGTGAGGGTTTGTTGGATCTCATACACACCGATGTGTGTGGGCCCTTCAGATATGCCACAAGGGATGCTAACTTCTATGTAACCTTTACCGACAATTATAGTAGACATGGATATGTCTACTTAATCAAGCCCAAGTCGGAAACCTTTGAAAAGTTCAAAGAGTTTAAGCAAGAAGTGGAGAATCGATTGGGCACGAAGATAAAGATGCTCCGATCCGATCGAGGTGGTGAGTATCTTAGTATCGAGTTCCACGACTATCTTAAAGAATGTGGAATTGTTTCACAATTGACACCACCTAGGACACTGCAGCTTAATGGTGTGGCTGAGAGGCGCAATCGAACCTTGTTGGATATGGTTTGTTCCATGATGAATCGAGCTTCGTTATCTATCTCAGTTTGGGGGTATGCCTTAGAGACTGCCGCCTATATCCTTAATCTAGTCCCAACTAAGAAGGTTTCCAAAACACCTCACGAAATGTGGACAGGGAAGGTTCCCTCATTAGCGCATATCAAGGTTTGGGGTTGCGAGGCTTTCGTAAGACGAGAGACTCATGACAAACTCGAACCTCGTAGTGAGCATTGTATTTTCATCGGCTACCCACAGAAATCCTTTGGATATTTGCTCTATAGACCTAGTGAGAACGTGGTCTTCGTAGCACGAAGGGGTGTCTTTCATGAAAGAGAACTCATATGCCAAGAGGATAGTGGGAGGCAAATTGACCTTGAAGAGCTTCAAGAGTTAAACGATGAAGGAACCTCTAACACTAGCAATCAACATGAGGATGAGACTCGTGTTGAACCAGTTGACGAGTTCGTACCTCTAAGACATTCCGGTAGAGTTAGTGTTCCACCTGTGTTATATGGTTTTCATAAAACAACTGAAGGTGATATGTTTATCAGTGATAGTACACTGACAAATTTGGATGAACCTAACAGCTACAAGGAAGCCATGGCGGGCCAAGAGTCTGCAAAGTGGAAAGAGGCAATGGACAGCGAGATTCGGTCCATGTATGACAATCAAGTTTGGAACTTGGTTGACAATGTACCAGGTCGTAAGACGGTCGGGTGCAAGTGGATCTTCAAGAAAAAGACCGACATGGATGGGAAAGTACACACATATAAGGCACGGTTGGTTGCGAAGGGCTTTACTCAAACTCCTGGAGTTGACTATGACGAGACCTTCTCACCAGTAGCGAAGATCAAATCTATAAGGGTTATGATAGCCATAGCTGCGTTTCATGATTATGAAATATGGCAGATGGATGTCAAAACCGCTTTCCTTAATGGAAAGTTGGTTGAGGATGTTTACATGAGTCAGCCAGAGGGTTTTGTAGATGTGAAGTACCCTAATAGAGTGTCTAAGCTTGAGAAATCCATTTATGGATTAAAGCAAGCATCTCACAGATGGAATCTTTGTTTCGATGAGAAAGCCAAAGAGTTTGGATTTTCGAGAAGTGATGATGAGTCCTGCGTGTATGTCACAGCTAATGGAAGTATAGTTAGCTTTATGGTATTGTATGTGGATGACATACTGCTCATAGGAAACGACGTTCCAACCTTGTAGGAAGTTAAGTCCTGGCTTGGGAAGTGTTTCTCTATGAAGGACCTCGGGGAAGCTGCTTACATTCTAGGGATAAGGATATTGAGAAATAGGAGTAAAAGACTAATAGGACTTAGTCAAAGTACCTACTTGGACAAGGTGTTGAAACGTTTCAACATGGAGAATTACAAGAAAGGAGAATTGCCTATCCTGAGCAATACCAAACTGAGTAAGACTCAGAGTCCGAGTACCGATGCCGAAATAGCAGATATGAGTCGAGTACCGTATGCTTCCGCCGTTGGCTCGATCATGTATGCTATGACATGTACTTGCCCTGATGTGGCTTTTTCTTTGAGCATGGTTAGTCGATATCAAGGGAATCCTGGTAGAGCACACTGGATTGCAGTAAAGAACATTCTTAACTACCTGCGGAGGACTAAGGATTGGGTCCTTACTCTCGGTGGGAGTGATGACTTGAGAGTGACATGGTATAGTGATGCCAACTTTCAGACCGACAGAGATGATTTCCGCTCTCAGTTGGGCTGGGTATTTACCCTAAACGGAGGAGTAGTAACATGGAAAAGTTCCAAACAGGAGACTGTAGCTGATTCAACGTGCGAATCAGAGTACATAGCAGCAAGCGATCGTCGAAGGAGGCAATATGGCTAAAGAACTTCACCGGAGACCTTGGAGTTGTACCAGCCGTAAAGGAGCCCATGGAGATTTTCTGTGACAACGAGGGTGCAGTCGCCTTAACCAAGGAACCGAGGGATCATGGCAGATCCAGGCACATCGACATAAAATATCACTTCATAAGACATCGAGTAGAAGAGGGACTCCTCGTAGTGAATAGGGTATCGTCAGAGGATAACCCAACAGATCCCCTTACAAAGGGACTGAGTAGGGTTAAGCATTTGTAATATGCTAAGAGCATTGGCCTAAGAGACATATTAGTTTTAGTGATTAGATAGGCAGTTTGAAACTTGTAATAAATAAATGTAATTGACATTATATGATTAAATAATAAGGGTTTTATTTATAAGTAAAAGTTTACTGTCTTTTGTTAATGGTTTATTTTATGTTTCACTTTTGCATGTTTTGACTTCCAGAATAATATGATTATTCGAACTATCCACAGTCAATCATACTTTGGAAGTAAGCTATTAGGTAAGAGTGTCATGAATTGTCTTGTAGAATGTCTCAGGTGTTTAGACATAGCAAAAGTTTGCTACAACGTTCATGAGTACTCCTGAAATAAGATTTGAGTATTGGATTAAACCCACGCTCACATGAATCACTTCATGGAATTTATCACTAGTGATTGTGAGACGATCATATCGTATAGTCTTCAAACCAAGATATATGAGTTGTTAATTACGAGTTGATTGTGCATTGATAATACGAAAACGCATCAGTAACTTGATGTTATAAAACGTGTTGTTGTGTATAATTTAACAAGTAATTAGTACAAGCATATAAGTTGAAGTTTATATGTTCCTTTTATCCTAAGAGGGTTAAAAGCGATATCATGAGCCCCTCGATGATTTTGTTTTTGACTTATGTTTCGGGCCCGGTCAGGACTTAATTGATGTGTTCAATTAAGTTCTATTTCAAGCAAATCAGAAATCAGGAAACAAAATGCTGGACAATAAGTATGACTATGTCCCATGCCTTTGTCCACACGATATCTTGAAGAACAGAGGATTATATGATCCCTTATCTAAAGGACGTGTCATTGACTAGGTCAGGGTTCGACAACGGCTTTTGAGAGCTACGATTGCTAATCGGATTTTGAAGTTACATTGGCTGTTATAGTTATTAGACTTATCCAAGTGGGAGACTGTTGGATTAGGTGTCTAAGCCCATAACTATAATTGGTATGTCTTGACCCGATAATAGCATGGTCCTTTTGGGTTGCCTTCACCGGAGCAATTTGATAGGATGGACATTTGAGAAAGAGGTTATTTGTGATTTATTAATATATTATATGAATAATATATTAATTGAGAAATCATATTATTTAATTGGTATTGATCAAGAATTAATTTGGAATTAATTTAGTGATCAAAAGAGACTGATTAAATTTACGGGGACTGATTAGGTAAATCAGTAATACTTATAGTTTAGGCTAATGATTCATGTTGATTAGGGATGGACTAAGCCTATATGAGAGTCCATGAAGGTTTAGTCCAAAGGGTCTAAGAAATGTGAAGAGTCATGGTGAATTAGGGTTTACATGTAAGAAACCCTAGGAATTCCACACTATAAATGTAGCCCCTAACCCCCCTAAAATCGGCCAATCTCTTCCAAGGTGGAACCCTAGCCGATTTGTGCTTCCTAACCTCTCTGTCACAAGCTTCCATTTGCTTTTGGTGTTTGTAACACATTAGAGGTATCACACTTGAGGTACTAAGCTCTTGAAAGGCCATGAACTACAAGTACAACAAATAAGTATTCATCTAACTAGTTCTTATGTTGTATATCTCCAATTGCATGCTAGCTAACTAGTTCATCTAACTAGTTCTTATGTTGTACAACAAATAAGTATTCATCTAACTAGTTCTTATGTTGCATGCTAGCTAGGGTATATGCTTTGGATAAATGAAATTGCATGTATAAGTTGAGAAAACTTAGACCCAAAGCATCCAGGGTTGTATGTGCACCATAGGATTGTTATAGTGCTCAAAACTCATAAGTTTGTTATGCCTTTGGGGGAGTTGGAGTGTCCGTTGTGAGTTTCTATCGCCAACGAACACGGGGTTTCTGCTTCTTCCTTATATCCACCTTGCGTTCTGGAGATCTTTGGGGTATCCTTTCTGATAGATTCGATCCCTATTCCCATGGGGAATGTCTGTGTGATTGTGTGTATGGATTGGCTGAGCCGTTTTGGTGCTATGATTGATTGCGAGGGCCAGCGTGTGGTAGTTCGAACCCCAGGTGGGGGAGAATTGGTTATTTACGGAGAGGGAACCAGGATGGGTTCAGGGTTTTGTTCTGCAGCCAGGGCTCGGCAGTATATTCAACACGGGTGTGCATGCTATTTAGTTTATGTGGTGGATACGCGGGTTGGGGATAATGTTTCAGTTTCAAAGGTTCTGGTGGTCAGGGAGTTTGCCGATGAATTCCCAGTGGAGTTACCCGGTGTGCCTCCTGTGAGGCAGGTCGAGTTCAGGATTGACCTCGTGCCAGGTGCGACCCCTATTGCCAAGGCACCGTACTGTTTGGCACCGCCTGAGATGAAGGAGCTGCTAGGCAAGCAATTCATCCGTCCGAGTAGTTCTCCGTGGGTAGCACCGATTTTATTCATCAAGAGAAAGAATGTTTCACACCGAATGTGCATTGATTACCGGGAGTTGAACAAGTTAACGGTGAAGAACTGTTATCCCCTTCCGCAAATAGATGATCTCTTTGATCAGCTGCAGGGAGCATCTTGCTTCTCCAAGATAAATCTGAGGTCTGGGTACTATCAGGTCATGATGAGGGAGGAGGACGTGGTGAAGACCGCGTTCCGGACTCGTTATGGGCATTACGAGTTCGTAGTGATGCCATTCGGGCTCACCAATGCGCCTGCGATATTTATGGATTTGATGAATCGGGTATGCAGGCTGATGCTTGATCGTTCGGTTATCGTGTTTGTTGATGATATATTGGTATATTCCAAGACCAGAGAGCAGCATGAGGAGCATCTTCGCGATCTCCTGGGGGTGTTGAAGCGAGAACGACTATATGCCAATTTCTCGAAGTGAGAGTTTTGGTTTCGAGAGGTTCAGTTCCTTGGAAACCTCATTAACTGGGACAGGATTTTGGTCGATCCGGCCAAGATCGAGGCGGTGATGCAATGGGAGGTTCTGAAATCTCCCTCTGATATCAGGAGCTTTTTGGGTTTGGCAGGGTACTACCGGAGATTTATTAAGGATTTCTCCAAGATTGTAGTACCCCTCACTCGTCTGACGAGGAAGGAGTGGATTTCCGGTGGGGCCCTGAGCAGCATTCAACATTTGAGACCCTTCGGAAGAGGCTCCGCGAGGCCCCAGTTTTGACCCTCTAGCAGGGAATCGAGGATTTTGTGGTTTTCTGTGATGCGTCCATCACTGGGTTGGGGGCAATTCTCATGCAGAGGGGACGAGTGATAGCTATGCTTCGCGGCAGCTAAAGCCACATGAGACAAGGTATCCCACGCATGATCTTGAGTTGGGGACGGTGGTCTTTGCGCTCAAGATTTGAAGGCATTACCTTTATGGGGTATGTTGTACTATCTACACGGATCACAAGAGTTTGAGGCATATTTGAAGGGTTTTGAGCATTCTAATACTCCTATGGTGTACATGAAACCCTAGATGCCTTGGATCTATGTTTTCTCTATTATACATGCAAACTTTCAATTTTCCAAGGCATCATCCTAACTAGCATACTATGGAGTATATACACTACAAAAATCTAGTTAGATGACTTACCTTTGTTGTAGCTTTGAAACCTTAAGCCTTTAAGAGCCTAGCACCCAAAGTGTGATGCCTCAAATGCTTCACACAACACCACCAACAATAGAGGACTTGAGAAGAGATTGTCTTGAACACACAACATCGGCTAGCCCTCTTTTATCTCACTTAAGTGCCGATTTTGGTAGCCATGAGGTTTCTTATATAGTGTGACACAACTAGGGTTAAACCATGTAAACCATAATGTGCATGAATTTCCACATTCCTTAGGCTCCATGGGTTTTAACCTCCATGGAGTATCCATGGGTCACCACATGGGTTTAGCCCAACATAAAGAACTATGGATCATAAGCCCACACCATAAGAATGAATGATTTACCAAATCAACCCCTTAGATTTAATTAGCCTCCTTTGATCACAAAATTAATTCCAAATTAATTCTTGATCAATACTAATTAAATAATATGATTTCATATTAATATATTAGAACTTATAATATATTAATAAATCATAAATAACCTCTTCTCAATTGCCCATCCTTACAAATTGTTCCGGTGCTATGCAACCCAAATGGACCATGCTACTCTCGGGTCAAGTACATACCAATTATAGTTATGGGCTTAGACACTAAATCCAACAATATTATGGATCAGCCGAACCTGAACATGAGGCAGTGCAGGTGGCTGGATGTAGTCAAGGATTATGACTGCGAGATCATTTACCATCCGGGTAAAGCGAATGTGGTGGCAGACGCCTTTAGCCGCAAGTCGGCTGGACCTTCTATTGGAGTGTCATGTATGAGGATATATGTGGACTCCTCACTTGTGGGATTGATTAGGGAGGCTCGGACCGAAGGTGTTGGGGAAGAGAATTGGAAGAGTGAGAGGATCAGGGGTGAGATCACCAAGTTTGTTCTAGACGGTCGTGGTTTGATGACTCGTTGTAGTCAAGTTTGGGTTCCTATGTCTGGAGGGGTAAGACAGATTGTGTTGGAGGAGGTTCACAAGTCTCATTTTTCTATCCATCCGGGGGCTACTAAGATGTATCAGGATCTGAGGTTAAGCTACTGGTGGCCGTGCATGAAGAGGGAAATCGCCTGGTACGTCGAGAGGTGCTTGACCTGTAGGATGGTCAACGCCGAGCATCAGAGGCCGCATGGAAAACTGCAGCCTCTGGAAGTTCCCATGTGGAAATAGGAGCAGATTTTGATGAACTTCATCACCAAGCTACCGAATACGGCAATGAGTTTTGATGCTATTTGGGTCATCGTGGACTGATTGACCAATAGTGCCCATTTTCTGGCAATTCGGAAAAGATCGTCGGCCGAGAAGTTGGGCGATGTGTATATTCGCAAGATCGTTGCTCGCCATGGGGTTCTGGTCTCCATTGTTTCAGTCCGTGATGTTCGGTCCACCTCCCGTTTTTGGCAGAAATTCCATGAGGAACTAGGCACGAGGTTACATTTCAGCACAACTTATCAGACTCTCGAGGATATGCTGTGAGCATGCGTCATCGATTTTGGTGGGAGTTGGAACTCCTACCTAACTCTTGCAGAGTTCTCCCACGACAACAGTTTCCACTCCAGCATTGGTGCTCCGCCTTTTGAGCATTTGTATGGGCGGAGATGTCGTACCCCAGTTTGTTGGGGCGAGGTTGGTCACATGGTTATGGGGCCAACCGAAGTGGTCCTTCAAACTACGGAGATGATCCAACAGATCAGGCAGAGACTACAGACTGCTCAGAGTCGGCAGAAAAGCTATGCCGACCGACGCCGATCTGAGTTGGAGTTTCAGGTCGGTGACATGGTGTTGCTGAAGGTCTCACCTTGGAAATGTGTGATCGCTTCAGGAAGAGGGGGAAATTGGGTCCCCGATATATCGGACCAATCCAGATTATTGCTAGGGTTGGCAAGGTTGCATATATATTGGATCTTCCGGAGGAGCTCGGTCAGATTCAAAGCACTTTCCACATTTCGCAGCTGCGAAAGTGCATACTGGACGAGGATGCGGTGGTATCATTGGATGATATTCAGGTTGATAAGTGCCTGAACTATGTCAAGAGGCCGGTTGTTATCTTGGAAAGGAAAGTAAAGGTTTTGCGTAGCAAGGAAGTACCTTTGGTAAATGTACGATGGCAACACCGGAGGGGTTCTGAGTGGACCTGGGAACCGGAGGCTGAGATGCGGGAGCATTACCCGAAATTATTCGCCATAGCAGGCTTCGAGGACGAAGCCTAGTCCAAGTTGGGGAGAGTTGTAACATCCCGATCCCAGGTATGGCATTTATTCTTTAAGCAAGTTGTTCCTTGGAAACTTGGCGAGTTGGAAGCCTCAACTCGGCGAGTTAAGATGACTTTTGGCCACGGATATTAATGAACCAACACGGCGAGTCGAGGTGCCTCAACTCGGCGTGTTGGCAACTGAGAAGGAAACCCTAATTTTTAGGGTGTTGCACCCTATTTAAAGGCCTTGAGTCACTTGGTTGGCCTCCTTATCATCCTCCTATGTCTAGAAACCCTAATTTCGTGTATCATCTCCCGTAGTTGAGTGTGTGAGTTTGTGGAGAGCTTTGAGTGTGGATTTTTGGTACTCTTTTGAAGGAGCCTTGAAGTTTGAAATGTCTAGTTTGGAAGGAGGGCTATAGATCCAGAAACTCCCCATTTGCTGCAGTCTCTTTAAGGTATAAAGTCTATACCTTGCTTCATTATTGCTTAGATCTCTTCTTCAAAAGTTTTATTGTGATTTTTAGCTCATTGGTGGATTATTCAAGGAATTGAGTATTTCATCACATTAGATCTGGCCATTTTGTGGCCTCATTTGGCTTAAAGTTGCAACCTTTAGTAGGTTCTAGGCCTCATTTATGCATTAAGTCCTTTATTAAGCCTTTCTTGAGTTATAGAGCTTCTTTTGGCATGCATTGACGTAAAGTTGGCAAATTTACGTGGTTTTCCAGCTCCAGGGTATCAGATCTACGTTTTGAAGCCTTAGATTCGATAAAAAAAAAGGCTTAATGTATTAAGCTGCTAGAATTTGAACTAACACGACGAGTTGTTGGTCCAACTCGGCATGTTGGTTTGATTTGTCCCGATTCATAATTGTTGGAGAAACTCGGCGAGTTTATTGGTGCACTCGATGAGTTGGGTCAACATGGAGTGTTGACATTGACCGCTCACTTGACTTTGACCATGGTTGACCAAGTTTGACTTTTGAGGGCATTTTGGGTATTTCGGGGCTTTGATGGAATTGGTCACATGGTGGTTGTAGGCATTTGAGTCGGGAGCTGAGATTTGGAGTTAGACCTTGTCAGTTCTGAACTACTTGAGAGGTGAGTGTTCCTCACTATACTTGTTGGGTCGAAGGCACCAAGGCCGACCCTTTTGGGATGGGTATCCTGTTTAGTGCATGACTGAGTATTATAGTAATCTATATCCTGGTAGATAGGATAATTTTACTCTTATTGATTTGTAAGATTTGTGCTTGTCTGTTGATTGATTATATGTTTATGAGTTATATATATGTCGATATGTGTGTAGTTGGGTTGAGGCGGTCCTGCTTTAACTGAAGGCCGACAGACCCAGGCGGCCCGGATAGACTGAAGGCCTATGAGACGGACCAGTCAGGCTGAAGGCCCGGAGAACGGTCCAGACAGGCTGAAGGCCCAATGCGGTGGTCCAGACATATTGAAGGTTCTGTATGCGTGTTGTTGTTGTGATATCTATGATTATGTGTTGTGGTGGTATTTTTGGGGAAACTCACTAAATTTGGGCTTACAGTTTTAGATTGTGTTTCAGGTACCTTGGAGGATCGCCGGAAGGCGAAGGCGTGATCGTGCACCTCCTATCGTTTTGTTTTACGATTTTAGGAATTCTGTGATGTGAACTTTATTTTGAAAACAATTTGTAAACAAATGATGGTTTAGGGTTTGTTTAAAAAGTTTAAAATTTGTCAAGAATTTTATTAATGTTACAACGCCACACATGTAACGACCGGAAAATTATTACTTATTAAGCAAAGGATTAACAAAAAGATATAAAGGTTATTAGTGAATGATTATTAATGGAAAGTTGTATTTCTCCCAGAGACATTTCAGTGGATATAAAGTTCGTCAAAATCGGAGTTTGTATGAGAAAGTTATGGTCGTTTGAAAAGTATTTTGCTATTTGAGAAAAATTCAGAAAATCAGAAATGCGTGGGGCGCCTTTTAAAAGGTGCAACACGCCTATGCTCAATCATGAAAAATACGTGTCAATCAGAGAAGACATGTGGCAATCGATGGGATACGTGGCAGCACCATAAACACCAACTGGCATTGGGTGCGACGCGCCCTATAAAAGACACGATGCGTGTAACACCTGGTTTTAGTGATGTTCTAATTTCGAGACATTATCGGGCCGGAATTTATCAAGTAATGGTTTTGGGCTTCAAAGCAATAGGGGTTAGGCCCTTTTCGGATATTGGCAATGTTGGATTAAGTGATTAAAGCCATCGATTTGTGCCTTGAAGCAAAGGGTAAAGTTGGGAAGGTGATATCTCGGGATTTTTCCATGAATTAAGGATTTTAGTTCGATATAGTTTTAGTCAAAAGTAACTAAATAAGATTGTGGGGCTCGTCGATACCTTTCCGTGTATAAAAAGAACGCCGAAAACGAAGTTGAAATGAAGAAGTTATGGTTGTTTGAAGTTGAATTGGGAGTTGAAATGAAGAAGTTATGGTTGTTTGAAGTTGAAGAAGTTATTGATCAAAATGTTACTTGACTACTACGATAATGAAAATGTGTTTACGATGTATATAAGAGCTAACTGATGCTTTAGTTTGAGTTGAAGTTAACAAAATGTTAAATTAAATAATATTTGGATTTGTCAAGCACTCAAGTAACTAATAAGTCGGATCTTAATATATTTTTAATTTTATATATATTAAAACTCTATATATTCTTTTATCGATAGATTTAAAAATGTGAGAAAAGTATTTATTAGAAAAAAGTTAACATTGACTTAAATATAAGACTATTCGTTGAATGCCAAATATAGTTACCAATAATTAAAATTGTTTTTGTAACTTAAATAGAGAATCTTATTAATGTTATATAGATATATAGATATTTAAAATTAGATTTTTGAAAAAAAAAAAAAAAAAACGAAAAGAAAGAAAACTTTATATTAGCCGGCCACTAAAGTTAGGAATGAAGAAATACCGTTGATAAGCTAATATAGTTAGTTTGTGAAAAAAAAAACATACAACAGGAATCGAACATGGGCTTATTGGTAAAAAGACACAGGCCTAAAACTAACTTAACAACTCGAAGAAAATTTGATTTCTATTTTACACAAGTAATATATAAATATGTATAATACAAAACAAAAATTATTTTGGCGCCCCATCTCGTAGCTAGGCCCGGGGCCGTCGCCCAGCTTGCCCACCCTATTGGGCCGGCCCTGGGTATCTTTCAAATGATACAGGTCTATTTCACCCCCGAGTCTATTTCAACTCCTTCGGTACCTTTCAACAGGTACGTGTCTATTTCACCCCTTACATCTAAGCATACAGTCATATTAGCAAGAGCCATAAAGACAACAACCACATACATGCATATCAGTAAGTGTCACAAAGACAACTATCTTCCTACAAATATAATCCAGTGAGCCAACATTGGCGCCTTCGATCCACGCGTAGATAAAGAGACAACCTGAAGCACAGCGCCGACTAAATCCCCGCTCAAAGCCGCACCATCCACAACCAAATTGTAACATCCGTTTTAAATATAATACTTATAAAACCATTCACTGAAAAACAACATCATCATCGTTTCAAGTCATCAAACCATAATCACATGTCTCAAAATCGTAACAGAAAGTAGTAATAATGTCAGAGTACAAATCCCATGAATCTCAAAATGCGGAAATCATGTGTGTGCGATGCGCAGTTACCGTGCCGGTTCCTTCCCCTTCGACTTAGAGGTACCTGAAACCAAAACTGAAAACCGTAAGCACAAAACTTAGTGAGTTCCCCCATCATACCACATACCATACAATAAACATGTTGTCAGGCATATCTGGGTGCCCGACCTACCCTGCTAGGCATACCGGGGTGCCTAACCTACCCCTGTCAGGCATATCGGGGTGTCCGACCTACCCCATCCGGTTTATCTCAACCGGTTACGGGTACTATTTCACCCCTACTACTACCACATGTATCAAACATAATCATACTGTCTAGCATGGCTGGGTACTATACTACCCCTTCGGCCCTATCGACCGAAAACCGGGGACTATTCCCCTTACTACTACTATCACATAACACCATACTATACTAACATGTAAAACATATCAGACAGTAGAGAACATAGATAACTATCACAAAGACAATTATCTAACAACAACTCCTACCAGTGGGTCGGCATTGTGGCCTTAGACCCACTTCTACTGGAAGGTAACTTACCTCGATGTCGTGTAGTGTCTGCACTATCCTCGGTATGGAAATCAACTCTTCTCAACTCCTCAATCCCTACCCATCAACCTTTCTAAGTTATCATTTCATACTCATAACCCTTACAAGGGTCAATTATAGTCCAAGTCAAAGTCAAGGTCAAAACCCTGGTCAAAGTCAACTTTGGTCAAAGTCAACATCTGGTTGACTAGACTCGCCGAGTTGGTCCACCAACTCGTCGAGTCCCCACGTCCACAAAATGCTACAACCCCGTCCCTACTCGTCGAGTCTAGCAAGAGCTCGACGAGTTCCCTTCAATAGAACATCGGGACCTCCTTCAACTGACTCGTCGAGTTCATCCTTGAACTCGTCAAGTCCATCTTCATCCGCATGAAGGTGTTTAGTCTATGACTCGTCGAGTTCTCCTTGAACACGTCGAGTCTGTCTTCATGTGGTTGGGACATTGCCTTGAACTCGTCGAGTCCGCTCATACACTCGCCGAGTTCCATGATTTCCAGGTCCCTAATGAGCCTGGAAAACTGAGTGCTCTTCTATCTTAGCATCTGGTCCATCAACAAAGGGATTTGATGGGAAATATGACCCGACTCGCCGAGTCCCATGAACGACTCTCCAAGTCCCTCTTTGTCCAAAACTATACAGTCGATTTCAGTGGGTCTTAATGCATCCAAATCATATATCTCACCTCCTAGGGTCCACTTTATACGTAAAGCTACGAACTTGGTGTCCATGCATGGGGTTTTTGGCTCAAAAGGCTATGAAATGGGGTTTATAAGATGCATGGTGTAACATCCCAAAATCGAGACCCAAAATATTTTGTTTTAAAGAATATTACATGTAAAAATAGCTAACGGAAAACAGCATTGAAATCCTTTCAAACATAAAGTCACAAATCACAAGTCTCAAAACCATTTTAGCAAATAGTATAATATCAGAGTACAATCCCAGGTTTCTCAAATGCGGAATATCATGTGTGAATGTGTGATTCGCTGCTACCCCGCCGGCTCCTTCCCCTTAGATGAAGAGGTACCTGAAACCAACTAAAAGCCGTAAGCACAAAGCTTAGTGAGTTCCCCCATCATACCCACACCAAATAATGCATAATCTTCGGTATCTTTCAACCAGTAACTATCGGGCATAGCCAGGAGCTGGGCTCCTCCTCGGTATCTTTCAACCGGTACCCGGGAACTAACCTCCCCTTCGGTATCTTTCAACCGGTAACTGGGAGCTACCCTCCCCTTCGGTATCTTTCAACCGGTAACCGGGGACTATTTCACCCCCTACTACTGCTAACACATATCAAGCACAGTAAACATATCAAGCACAATAATCATATCAGGCACAATGAACATATCTCATATCCACACTAGATCATTATTACAAAGACAATCATCTATCCAATACTCTTACTTGTGGGTCGACATTGTGGCCGTAGACCCACTCTTACTAGGAGAAGACTCACCTCAAAGTCGTGTAGTGTCTGCACTGATCCCGGTATGAAAACTAACTCTCCTTGAATGCTCAATCCCTACACAACAACTTTTCTAACTAATCATTTCATCCTCGTAACCCTTACAAGGGTCAACTCAAGCCCAAGACAAAGTCAAGGTCAACACCTTGGTCGATGGTCAATCATCCGGTCAAAGTCAACATCTGGTTGACTCGACTCGCCGAGTTAGTCCACCAACTCGCCGAGTCCCCGTATCCACAAAATGCCATAATCCCGTCCATACTCGTCGAGTCTAGCAAGAGCTCGACGAGTTCGCCTTCAACAACACATCAGACTATTCTTCAACCGACTCATCGAGTTCGTCCTTGAACTCGTCGAGTTCATCTTCATCCATATGAAGGTGTTCAGTCTATGACTCGCCTAGCAGGCTGAGTGTTCCTTCCACTCAACCAAAACCATTTCCAGAAGACGTTTGGGGGAGAAATGCGTCCCGACTCGCCGAGTCACCCAAGCGACTCACCGAGTCTCTCTTTGTCCAAAACTATACAGTCGATTATAATGGTTCTTAATGCATCAAAACCATAGATCTGACCTCCTAGGGTCCATTTTATACGTAAAGTTCCAATCTTGACGTCCATGCATGGGGGTTTTTGGCTCAAAAGCCATAAAAAAAAGGTACATAAGAAGCATGGGGTGCTTATGGCAACAAAGTTGGCACCTTTTTCCCATAAGGACTCCCAATAGCTCCAGATCTGGAGTGCAACTCCAAGCACACCCACAAAATCCGATTTTAGCTTCTCTAAACTCATAAAAAGGGTAGAAATATCCCCAAATCAAAATCTAATAGATAGATGGTCAAGGTTCCAGCTTTTTACCTTAAATTAGCTGAGAATGGAGCAAAACCTCTGGATCTTCTTGCTGCTACTTGAACTCCCAAGCTTCCTTCCTTCTTTCCAACTTCAAAAACACACAAAAAGGTACCAACAAGCTCAAGAACACACAATAATGGCTAGGGTTTCGAGTTAGGGTTTTCTCTGGGTTGGGAGGAACAATGGAGGCTGTGTTGGGGCGTTATAAGTTGTTTAAATAGGATGCAAACCCAAATATTATGGTTTGGTCCAGACAGCTCCTACTCGTCGAGTCGGTCCCCCGACTCGTCGAGTAGATCACTAAAACCCCCGCATAATGTCGAGTCTACTCGACGAGTTGGGCCTCCAACTCGCCGAGTCCCAGAGTAGAATACCAAAATACTTGAATTTAAATACTTACCAGGAACCATGTGTTACAAATCTCCCCACTTATTTTAGACTTCGTCCTCGAAGTCTGCTGTTGAGTCCTGAAAAAGCTCGGGGTAGTGCTCCCTCATCTCGTCCTCTGGGTCCCAAGTTCATTCCGAGCCCTTGCGGTGCTGCCATTGCACCTTCACCAGCTCCACCCTCTTGTTCCTTAGATCCTTCGACTTCCTGCCGAGGATCGCCACAAGCCGTTCAATGTAGCTCAGACTGTCATCCACCTGAATATCCTCCAAATGCACCACTGCTGAATCATCCACCAGACACTTCCGTAACTGGGAGACGTGGAAAGTGCTATGAATCTGACTGAGTTCGGCTGGCAGGTCAAACCTATACGCCACCTTGCCCACCCGGGCGACAACCCTGAAAGGTCCAATGTACATGGGGCCCAACTTGCCCCGCTTCCTTAACTAAATGACGCCTTTCCAAGGCGACACCTTCAGGAGCAGCATATCCCTGACCTAGAACTCCAGGTCCGAACGACGCCTGTCGGCATAACTTTTCTGCCAACTCTGAGCAGTCTGAAGTCTGGTCCGCACCTACTGGATCCTCTCCTTAGTCTTGAGTACCACTTCGGTACTCCCCATGACCCTCTGGCCAACCTCACCCCAGCATATCGGGGTCCTGCACTTCCTCCTGTACAACATCTCGAAGGGAGGACGGTCAATACTCGCATGATAGCTGTTATTATAGGAAAACTCAGCCAAAGGAAGGTAAGTATCCCAACTACCTCCGAAGTTTAAAACACATGCCCGCAGCATATCCTCCAGAGTCTGGATGGTCCGCTCACTCTGACCATCCGTCTGCGGGTGGAAAGCGGTGCTAAAGTGCAGACGAGTACCCAGCTCGTCATGAAACTTCTTCCAGAACCTGGAAGTGAACCGCACATACCTGTCAGAAATCACGGAGACTGGCACTCTATGTCGGGCCACAACCTCCCGAATATAGATGTCAGCCAACCTCTCGGCTGAAATGCTCTCCTGGATCGGTATGAAATGGGCACTCTTGGTCAACCGATCCACGATGACCCATATCGAATCCACTCCCCGAGCGGTCCTGGGAAGCTTGGTGATGAAATCCATGGTAATATCTTCCCATTTCCACATGGGGATGTCCAGTGGCTACATCTTGTTGTGAGGCCTCTGGTGCTCAGCCTTGACCTTCCTGCAGGTCAGGCATCTCTCAACATACCGAGTTACATCCCGCTTCATACATGGCCATCAATAATCAGGACGAAGATCTCTGTATCTTCCTATTTCCACATGGGGATGTCCAGTGGCTGCATCTTGTCGTGAGGCCTCTGGTGCTCAGCCTTGACCTTCCTACAGGTCAGGCATCTCTCAACATACCAAGTTACATCCCGCTTCATACATGGCCATCAATAATCAGGACGAAGATCTCTGTACATCTTCGTCGCCCCGGGATGGATGGAAAACCTGGATTTGTGCGCCTCCTCCGTCAATACCTGGCGCACACCTCCATGATATGGGAACCACACTCTACGGTGTAGTGTCAACAATCCGCGGCTGTCATAATCGAAGGATGAAATCTAGCCCACAATACGCTCACTCTTACGATGTTCCTCCTCTATAGCCTCCTGCTGGGCCTCTCGAATCCGCTCCAACAGCGGAGTCATCACGGTCATCCTCATGCATATGTATCTGATCGGCGCTGCCTTGCGGCTAAGCGCATCGGCCATGACATTGGCCTTCCCCGGGTGGTAGAGGATCTCACAATCATAATCCTTCACCACATCCAGCCACCGTCGCTGCCTCATGTTCAGATTCGGCTGATCCATGAGATACCTCAAACTCTTATGGTCCATGTAAATGGTACAACGGACCCCATAGAGGTAGTGATGCCAAATCTTGAGGGCGAAAACAACTGCCCCCAACTCCAAGTCACGCGTCGGATAGTTCGCCTCCTAAGGCTTCAGCTGCCTCGAAGCGTAGGCGATAACATGCCCTCTCTGCATCAATACCGCGACCAAACCCGAGATGGACGAATCGCAATACACAACAAAATCCTCCACGCCCTCTGGCAAGGCTAAGATTGGCGCCTCGCATAACCTCTGTCTCAATATCTCGAATGCGGCCTGCTGCTCAGGCCCCCAGCAAAAGACCACGACTTTCCTTGTCAGCCGGGTCAAGGGAACGACTATCTTGGAGAAGTCCTGAATGAATCTCCGATAATAACCTGCCAGTCCCAGGAAGCTCCGAATCTCAGATGGAGACCTTGGGACCTCCCACCTCATCACAACCTCCACTTTGGCCGGGTCGAACGAAATCCCGTTATGGTTGACAAGGTGCCCAAGAAACTGCTCCTCGCGCAACCAGAACTCACACTTGGAAAACTTGGCATACAAGCTCTCCCTCTTCAGGGTATCCAACACCTCCTGCAAATGCTCCTCATGCTGCTCCCGAGTCTTGGAATAGACCAAGATGTCATCGATGAAAACTATCACAGATCGATCTAACATCGGTCTGCACAAACGGTTCATGAGGTCCATGAACGCGGCTGGAGCATTGGTGATCCCGACAGGCATCACCAGAAACTCATAGTGACCATAGCATGTCCGAAAGGCAGTCTTCTGCACGTCCTCCTCTCTGACCCTCATCTGATGATACCCTGAACGCAAATCAATCTTGGAGAACCAAGATGCTCCCTGAAGCTGGTCAAAGAGGTCATCAATCCTCAGGAGTGGGTAACGGTTCTTCACCGTTACCTTATTCGGCTCCCGATAGTCTATACACATCCGATGCGACCCGTCCTTCTTCTTCACAAATAGAATCGGGGCTCCCCAGGGTGAACTGTTCGGTCTGATGAATCCCTTGTCTAACAGCTCCTGCAGCTGTGTAGACAACTCATGCATCTCAGGAGGAGCCAACCGATACGGTGTCTTGGCTATCGGAGCCGCACCAGGAACTAGGTCGATCCTGAACTCTACCTGCCTCTTCGGAGGTATCCCAGGAAGCTCCTCTGGAAATACATCCGCGTACTCTTGTACCACCAGTACATCACTCACTGTTGCCTTACCCGCCTCTTGGGTATCTGAGACATAGGTGACATACCCTGGGCACCCCTGCTGGAGATAGCGCCTAGCTCTCGCTGCAGAACATAAAGCTGGTCCACGTTGTGGCCTCTCGCCCTGAATCACCAGCTCTCCCCCACTTAGGGTCCTGTCCCGGACCAACTGTTGCGCGCAGTCGATCACTGCCCCATTGGGGCCCAACCAATCCATCCCTATAATAACATTGTTCCCCCGTAATGGTATGGGAACCAAGTCCACCAAGTAGCGCTCCTCGAACAACCTCAAAACACAATCCCTGAAAACCTTTGATGCTCGCACTGATCGGTCGTCCGCAATCTCGACCTCTAGAGGGCAATCCAACATGCCCGAAGACTTAGAGCACCTCTTGCTAAGCGTAAGAGAGACGACTGATTGGGTAGCACCCGAGTTAAACAACACCTGAACTAGGATACCGTTCACATGGAACGATCGTAAACAAAACATATAACCTGGCACATCAATATCATAAGCGACATATAATAAAAGTTAGAGAGAAGAAATCATACCCATCACCACATCGGGTGCGGCGCGTGCCTCCTCGGCTGTCAACTGGAAAGCTCGACTCCTCACCACTGGAGCCTCTGACTTGACCTTCCGGCCATCCGTAACCCGAGTAGTCGCTGGGGTTGGCGCCACCACTGGCGCTGCTGCTACTGCTGTCAACCTGGGGCAGTTGGCCTTTTTATGTCCCCTCTGATTGCAATGAAAGCAAATCAGGTCTGATGTCTGAACAGTGGGGGAAGGAATAGTACAATTCCTGCCAAAGTGCCCGGTCTTGTTGCACTTATAGCAGCCTGATCCCGACCCAATGCGGCAAACTCCCTCGTGTGCCCTACCGCATTTCCCACAGCGGTCCCGGCCCTGCTGGCCCTTCGACTTAGCGTCGAATCCCTTGGGTTTCTTCCCTAAAACCCCAGCAACCTGTCCTGTCTCCGCTTTCCTCTTCATGAGGTGCTCTAAATCAATCTCCCTCTCCCTCGCCCTGGCAATCATGGAATCCAGAGTCGGGAAAGCAGAATAGCTGACATGCTCCCGAATGTTATCCCTCAACATATCATGATAGCGGGTCTTCCGCATCTCCTCATCCCATGCATACTGAGGCACCAACAAGGCCCTCTCCCGGAACTTGGCAGTGATCTCCGCCACAGTCTCAATAGTCTACCTCATATCAAGAAACTCCCTGGCCAGCTGCTGAAGCTCCATGGCTAGCGCAAACTCAGCCCTGAACCTGGTCACAAAATCTGACCAAGTTATAACCTCAATGGCTGGGGCCCCCAATGAATCACTCACTAACTCCCAATAATCTCTGGCTCGATCCCTCAAACAACCTGCAGTAAAGTGGACCTTCGACCCCTCCGGGCAGAAACTCGTCAACTGTGTAGACTCGATGTCTGCAATCTATCTCCTGGCCACAATGGGGTCCTTTACCCCGTGAAAGTCTGGTGCACCACTCCGCCTAAAGTCCTTGAAGGACAGTGTGCGCGAACCTGACTGGATGGACGCCAAGTCACTCCTGAATGCCCGGAGACGATCCTCCATCAGCTCAATACTCCCCTCCTTGATCGACCCGAAAATGACCAGGGTCGCCTCAAGGATACCTCTCATGATCTCGGACGTGATGAGCTCGCGTAGCCCGTCATCAACCTGCTCAGATCCCGCACCTGAGCCTGATCCTGATCCTGATCCAAACCCTGAACCTCCTGCTCCATGACGTGTAAGCACCATTCTGAATTAAGACACATAAACGTCAGGGTCATACATACTCTCGAGAGGTCTCACACACTCTCCAAGCTCCCTGGTTGTATCTTAGCCCTCCTTGATTCGAGTACGGATCCTCTGCTTCCAATAGTACGGGCCCATACTACCTTCCACATCTATCTGTACTTTCTTCAAGGATTGCTTCGACTTCACCAAGTCCCTTTCACAAATACTGCTTCCCAACTAACCTCATCCTAGGCTTGTCCTAGGGCACTCTCCGACCTACTCTCCGCCATCAGCTGCACAAGGAGTCCCTACCATCTTTCCCTAACTAGCTTGCGAATACTATTACATATTCGCTTACTAGTTAGTTAAAGCTAGTCAGAATCCCTATAAGCACAAAGCAAGCAGCATTCATGCATTGAGTAACCATCACCAAGCATAACCTAATCAGGCTATCATACTGCCGACTAACCAGTCCTAGCATATAGCTCAATAAACTCATATAACAGGCATATAAGGAATCCTTCTTAGACCCTTAGCCCTAATCTAGCATGCAGTTCTCATAATCATATCATATAACATAACATATCATACATGGGTATCTTGGGGAAAACTTACTTGAGCTCGACCGGTCATGCGCATCACAAACTTTGTTCTTTTCCCAAACTCCTTATTTTAAAAAAAAATTGAAAACATTTTTTTTAAGATCCTACAAGCCCTCGATTTGAGTCCGGACACCCCCGAAGGTGTGCCCGAATCCCTCAAATCAAGGCTCTGATAACAACTTGTAACATCCCAAAATCGAGACCCAAATTTTTTTGTTTTAAAGTATATTACTTGTAAAAATAGCTAACGGAAAACAACATTGAAATCCTTTAAAACATAAAGTCACAAATCACAAGTCTCAAAACCATTTTAGCAAATAGTATAATATCAGAGTACAATCCCAGGTTTCTCAAATGCGTAATATCATGTGTGAATGTGTGATGCGCTGCTACCCCGCCGACTCCTTCCCCTTAGATGAAGAGGTACCCGAAACCAAAACTAAAAGCCGTAAGCACAAAGCTTAGTGAGTTCCCCCATCATACCCACACCAAATAATGCATAATATTCGGTATCTTTCAACCGATAACTATCGGGCATAGCCAGGAGCTGGGCTCCTCCTCGGTATCTTTCAACCGGTACCTGGGAACTAACCTCCCCTTCGGTATCTTTCAACCGGTAACCGAGGACTATTTCACCCCTGCTACTGCTAACACATATCAAGCACCGTAAACATATCAAGCACAATAATCATATCAGGCACAATGAACATATCTCATATCAACACTAGATAATTATCACAAAGACAATCATCTATCCAATACTCTTACTTGTGGGCTGGCATTGTGGCCGTAGACCCACTCCTACTAGGAGAAGACTCACCTCAAAGTCGTGTAGTGTCTGCACTGATCCCGATATGAAAACCAACTCTCCTTGAATCCTCAATCCCTACACAACAACTTTTCTAACTTATCATTTCATCCTCGTAACCCTTACACGGGTCAACTTAAGCCCAAGACAAAGTCAAGGTCAACACCTTGGTCGATGGTCAATCATCTGGTCAAAGTCAACATCTGGTTAACTCGACTCGCCGAGTTGGTTCACCAACTCGCCGAGTCCCCATATCCACAAAATGCCATAATCCCATCCATACACGTCGAGTCTAGCAAGAGCTCGATGAGTTCGCCTTCAACAACACATCAGACTATTCTTCAACCGACTCTCCGAGTTCGTCCTTGAACTCGTCGAGTTCATCTTCATCCATATGAGGGTGTTCAGTCTATGACTCGCCGAGTTCTCCTTGAACTCGTCGAGTCCATCTTCATGTGGTTGGGACATTGTCTTGAACTCGCCGAGTTTGTTCATCCACTCGTCGAGTCCTATGACTCCCAGATCCAAAACAAACCCATAGCAGGCTGAGTGTTCCTTCCACTCAACCAAAACCATTTCCAGAAGACGTTTAGGGGAGAAATGCGTCCCGACTCGCCGAGTCACCCAAGCGACTCGCCGAGTCTGTCTTTGTCCAAAACTATATAGTCGATTATAATGGTTTTTAATGCATCAAAACCATAGATCTGACCTCCTAGGGTCCATTTTATATGTAAAGTTCCAATCTTGACGTCCATGCATGGGGGTTTTTGGCTCAAAAGCCATAAAAAGAGGTACATAAGAAGCATGGGGTGCTTATGGCAACAAAGTTGGCACCTTTTTGCCATAAGGACCCCTAATAGCTCCAGATCTGGAGTGCAACTCCAAGCACACCCACAAAATCCGATTTTAGCTTCTCTAAACTCATAAAAAGGGTAGAAATTATCCCAAATCAAAATCTAAGAGATAGATGGTCAAGGTTCCAGATTTTTACCTTGAATGAGCTGAGAATGGAGCAAAACCTCTGGATCTTCTTGCTTCTACTTGAACTCCCAAGCTTCCTTCCTCCTTTCCAACTTCAAAAACACACAAAAAGGTACCAACAAGCTCAAGAACACACAATAATGGTTAGGGTTTCGAGTTAGGGTTTTCTCTAGGTTGGGAGGAACAATGGAGGTTGTGTTGGGGCGTTATAAGTTGTTTAAATAGGTTGGGAGGAACCATTTAGGGTTTTGTCCAGACAGCTCCTACTCGTCGAGTCGGTCACCCGACTCGTCGAGTAGATCACTAAAACCCCCGCATAATGTCGAGTCTACTCGACGAGTTGGGCCTCCAACTCGCCGAGTCCCAGAGCAGAATACCAAAATACTTGAATTTAAATACGTACCAGGAACCAGGTGTTACACATGGGCTTCCCATGGCCATAAAGTGATGGGTTTTAGATAAAACAAATAAACTAGAAACAATTCCTAAGTTCACATGCAACCTACTTTGGATCTATGTTTTAACTATTGAACATACAACTTTGAATTGCAAAACAAGAACCCTAGAGGAGAGAGGCTAATTTCGAAATTAACAAACTAGGGTTTAGGAGTTACATACCTTTCAATTGTTATAGCAAACAATTGATAATCCTCTTGATCTTGATCTTGATCTTCTTGGAAGCTTAGCACCACAAATGTAATGCCTCTAATGGAATCACACCCAAGAACTAGCAAGAAGGAAACTTGGAGGAGAGAGGATGGAGAGAGTATGCAATTTCGGCCTTAGGGTTTCTTCCAAAGAAATCAGTGACCAAAAACATGAACCAGGAGGCTCCTTATATAGCTGAGGGATCTAGGGTTCAAGGGAAACCCTAGTTATCCTTTGCTTAGGGCCTAAGCAAACCCAAGGGCCTTATCCAAGCCCCTATGGACGAAATTATTAGGGTTTCCCCTAAAGATTTCGTCCACCCTCTTCCAAGGGGGTTCTAGAGCCTTCCACTCAACTATTAGATAATTGCAAACTAGTCCCTGCACCTTATAATTAATTCTTTTAACCCCAAAATCAATTCTGATTAATTTATGGTTAACAATTAATTAAACATAATGATTTCTTATTAATATATTAATCTTTTAACATATTAATAAATCATTTATATTAATTCATTAATCTTATAAATTAATATCTCTCCTTTCATAATTTCCTTGTCCAGTTGCTAGGTTGAGGGCAACCCAAAAGGACTGTGCTGCTATCAATTCAAGTACATACCAATTATAGTTATGGGCTTAGACACCTAATCCAACAGTCTCCCACTTGGATAAGTCTGTAACTATAATTGCTAGTATGCCTTCTAAATTTGACCAGCAAATTGTAGCTTCCAAAAAGCTGCTGCCGAACTCTGACCCAGTCAGTTACGTGTCCTAAGATAAGTGATCATATAACCCTTCGTTCTGCTTGATATCCCCAGACAAAAGACATGGAATGTAATCAATCTGTTTGTCCAGAATCTATGTTTCCCGATTCCTGATTTGTGATGATGTAGGACTTCTAATCGAACACATCAATTTAGTCCTGGCTGGGCCCAGCACATAAGTCAACACCAAATCATCGAAGGGCCCACAGATATCGCTTTTCCTGTTAGGGCAAAAGGAACGAATAAACGTTGACTCATATGCTTGTATCTTTTACTCATCAAATTATGCATGACAATACGTTTTATAACACCAAGTTACTGATGCGTTTTCGTATCACCAATGCACAACCGACTTGTAAATTACAACTCATATATCTTCGTTTCAAGATTATAAGATATTATCGTCTCAGTATTACTCGTGATGAATTCCATGAAGTGATACTCTGAGCGAGGGTTTATCCAATACTCAAATCTCAATTTCTGAGTACTCATGAACATTGCAGCAATTCTATTGCCATGTCTATCCTTAGACAATCTGCAATCCAATTCATGACAGTCTTAATTCACTACTTACTTCCAAGAGTACGAGCGACTGTGGAGTTTGAATAATCTCATTATTCAGGAAGTAAAACATGCAAAAATGAAACACAATAATAAACAATCGACAAAAGGTAGTAGCCAAACTTGTAAATAATACTTTATTATTTAATCACCAAAAGTCAATTACATTTACTTTGTTACAAGTTTCAAAAACTAATCTAACTACTAAAACTAATATCATCTTTCAGTCCTATGCTCCGAGCATGCTGAATATGCTTAGCCCTACTCAGACCCTTTGTGAGGGGATCTGCTGGGTTATCTTCAGATGACACCCTCTTTACTATAAGATGGCCTTCTTCAACTCTATGTCTGATGAAATGGTACTTTCTGTCGATATGTCTGGTCTTACCATGATCTCTCGGTTCCTTTGTCAAGGCAACCGCTCCTTCATTATCGCAGAACAGTTCCATAGGCTCCTGGATGGTTGGAACAACTCCGAGATCCCCGATGAAGTTCCTCAACCAAGCTGCTTCTTTCGACGCTTCACTTGCTGCTATGTACTCTGATTCACAAGTAGAATCAGCCACTGTATTTTGCTTGGAACTCTTCCAAGTAAATGCTCCTCCATTCAGTAAAAACACCCAGCCTGACTGAGAACGGAAGTTATCTCTATCCGTCTGAAAGCTGGCATCACTGTAACCATCTACTCTCAAAGTATCACTGCCACCAAGCACAAGGACCCAGTCCTTTGTCCTTCGCAAATACTTGAGTATATTCTTAACTGCTATCCAATGAGCTCTACCTGGGTTTCCCTGATAGCGACTGACCATGCTCAAAGCAAATGCCACATCAGGGCGAGTACATGTCATAGCGTACATGATCGATCCGACAGCGGAAGCATAAGGTACACGATTCATGTCATCTATTTCAACATCTGTACTCGGACATTGAGTCTTACTCAATTTGGTATTGCTCTGGATAGGTAGCTCTCCCTTCTTGGAATTTTCCATACTAAACCTCTTTAGTACCTTATCCAAGTATGTGCTCTGACTAAGTCCAATTAGTCTCTTCTTTCTATCTCTCAATATTCTAATCCCAAGAATATAGGCAGCTTCTCCAAGGTCTTTCATGGCAAAACACTTTCCAAGCCAAGACTTAACCTCTTTCAAGGTTGGAACGTCGTTACCAATGAGTAATATGTCATCGACATACAACACCAGAAAAGTTACTATACTCCCACTAGCCTTGATATACACACAAAACTCATCTTCACTTCTAGAGAAACCAAACTCTTTGACTTTCTCATGGAAGCAAAGATTCCAACTGCGAGATGCTTGTTTCAATCCATAAATGGATTTCTCAAGCTTGCACACTCTATTGGGGAACTTTGCATCAACAAAACCCTCTGGCTGACTCATGTAAACATCTTCAGCCAACTTCCCATTAAGGAAAGCAGTTTTGACATCCATCTGCCAGATTTCATAATCATGAAAGGCAGCTATGGCGAGCAATATCCTAATAGATTTAATCTTAGCTACTGGTGAGAAGGTCTCATCATAGTCAACCCCTGGGGTTTGAGTGAAACCTTTTGCAACCAGTCGAGCTTTGAATGTGTGCACATTCCCATCCATGTCTGTCTTCTTCTTGAAGATCCATTTGCACCCAACTGTCTTGCGACCTGGTGCACTATCAACCAAATTCCAAACTTGGTTGTCATACATGGACTTAATCTCGCTGTCCATTGCCTCCTTCCACTTGGAAGCCTCTGGGCCTACCATTGCTTCCTTATAAGTGACTGGTTCATCTAAGTTTACCAGTGTTCTGTCACTTATGAATGTGTCACCATCTGAAGTAATATGAAAACCATACAACTCAGGTGGCACACTCACCCTAGTGGATCTTCTAAGAGGTAATGAGTTATCAATTGGTTCAACAGGAACTGTTTCCTCTGGTTGAATGCTAGTGTCATCTAAGGTTCCTTCATTGGCTGACTCTTGAATTTCTTCAAGGTCAATAGTGCTCCCACTGTCCTCTTTGAATATGAGCTCTCTTTCAAGAAAGACTCCTCTTCGTGCTACAAAGACCACGTTCTCACTAGGCCTGTAGAACAAATATCCAAAAGACTGCTTTGGGTAACCAATGAAAACACATTTCTCACTTCTAGCTGCTAGCTTGTCGTGAGTCTCTCGTCTTACGAAAGCTTCACAACCCCAGACTTTAATATGTGCTAACGAGGGAACTTTCCCTGTCCACATTTCGTGAGGTGTTTTGGCAACCTTCTTTGTAGGGACAAGATTGAGGATGTGGGCGGCTGTCTCTAAGGCATACCCCCAGAAGTGAATAGGAAGCGAAGCCCGACTCATCATAGAACGAACCATGTCTAACAAGGTTCGATTACGCCTCTCAGCTACACCATTTAACTGTGGTGTCCTAGGAGGAGTCAATTGTGAGATTATCCCACATTCTTTCAGATAGTCGTTAAACTCGATACTAAGATACTCCCCGCCTCTATCGGATCTAAGTATCTTTATCTTTTTGCCCAATTGATTTTCGACTTCATGCTTAAACTCTTTGAACTTTTCAAAAGTTTCTGACTTATGCTTGATCAAGTAGATATATCCATATCTGCTATAATCGTCAGTGAAAGTCACATAGAATCGATTAGCATCTCTTGTAGTTGATCTGAATGGCCCACACACATCTGTGTGTATGAGATCCAACAGACCTTCACCTCTTTCACAAGACCCTGTGAATGGTGATTTTGTCATCTTTCCCAAAAGACAAGATTCACACATATCATCTGATTTTAGGTCAAATGATTCCAACACTCCATCCTTTTGGAGTTGGGCTATGCGTTTCTTGTTAATGTGTCCAAGACGATAATGCCACAAGCATGCCTTGTCTACACTATTAGACAAGTCAATATTAAGTACACTATTTCCTAGGCTATCAACACAAGTCACTGTTTCATACACACCATTACAAGGCAAAGCTTCAAACATAAAAACACCATTCTTATAAACGGAAATTGAACCATTCAAATCATTAAAAGAATATGTAAAACCTTGTCTGAACAATGCATGAAATGAAATAATGTTTCTCGTCATCTCAGACGAATAGCAACAATTTATTAAATCTAATCTAACATCATTACTAAGCAGAAGCTGATAAACTCCGATCTTGGTTACTGGTGAAGATTTTCTGTTTCCCATGATCAAGTTTATCCTTCCTCGCTCTATCTCCTCACTTTCCTTTAGTCCCTGCAAATCAGAACAGATATGAAAACCACATCCTGTATCAAGGACCCATGAACGAGAAGATAATGAGTTATTAGCAGAAATAGTGTAAATACCCGCCGAAGATGGCTTCACTTTGCCATCCTTGATATCTTGCAGATATTGTGGGCAAGATCTCTTCCAATGCCCCTTTTGGTTGCAGTAAAAGCAAACTGCCTCTTTTGGATCAGAAACATGGGGAGTGGAACCATTGGGCTTTGCCTTTGGGCCATTACTAGATGACCCAGCTTGAGCCTTGCTCTTCCAGTTTTGCTTGGGAGGACCTTTCCTCTTTTTCCCCTTTCCCTGTCCAATAGCCAAAACAGGGGCACTCGTAGGTGTGGAGGGTATACTTTTACCCTTCATCCCTGCCTCAGCTGTCTGCAACAAGTTGTGCAATTGGGCCAAGGTCTGCTCTGTATTGTTCAAATGGTAATAAACTGACCATAACATTCAGGAGTAGCTTCATTCTCATCAAGCTCTTTGAGTTCCTTTTCAAGAACATATTCTTTGTTCTCGAAACGAAGAGCCATCTTGATGTTGCGCATCCAATCGTTATAGTTTGAGCCATCCATAACGACTTTGGAGCAGATATTGAGCAAAGAGAAGTTTTGGTTGGAGGAGGATGAAGCAGAAGTGTTTCCAGGAGTAGACATCTTAAAAGAAAGAAAGTTTTAGTTAGATTTCAAGATACCTTAATAGAATAACCCAAAGATATAATATCAAGGTTAGGATCCAACTATGAAGATTCACAACTTAGAAATGGGATGCCGAGATCCAAGTGCAAATTTCATAAAGGTAGGTGAATGACGATTCACCAATTCCACCATTAGACGAAACAAACGAAGTGAAATTCCTAATTCTTTTGAGATACATTGAAACTATTCAATGGCATGTTTTAATCTCAGATTATGCTCTTCTATTTGTGACTGGGATGCCGAGGATCACAAACAAGATGTGAATAACCATGCAAATGTGCTTGGTAACCTCATTGTCTTTATCATTAACTATTGATGTGCTGGTAAACCACACACGCTCCATCAAAATGACAATTATGAGATACCCATTACTACTCTTTATTAGTGCCTTTTAGTGTGCTGGTTAACCACACACGCTCCACTAACGACCAATAAAGCATAATGTGCAATTTCATGGATTAGCATACTTTTCACATTTTTCCTAAAGTAACTAGAGTTGGGATTTTGAAAATAATGTTCTAGTACTTTCTTTAATATCATTATACTTTTAATGAGAAGTAGTTGTCCTATCAAATCCGTTCTGCTAACGACCCTCCACTAATCAAGGAAGCGGTGGGTGAGAGTGGACACCCATTCAACTACCATTTTATAGGCAGTTTCCTTATACCCCCCTTATAGATTAGCTTCGTGAATGAGGCATACTAGCGATTTGACTGACCATGTTCTTATACATATATAATATTAAACTTTTAATTATAATATATATATAAGGTGTGTTTCAAAACATTTTAAAACTTCAAGGGTTTATGAATTTCGAAATTTAAGCTATTAAATTTAAATTTAAATAAACCAATTAACTAGATTTAATATTTATCTTTTAATTAACTATTAATCAAATTATTAAATCTTGTAAGGATTATCTAATTAAATTAATCCATTAATTTAATCCTAATCCTTATCCCTCTAAATTTCGAAAAATAGGGTAAGGATAATTATCCAATTAATCTAATTAAGCAACAATTATCCAAAACAAGAAACCCTAAAACTTCTAAGCAAATTTCGAAATTTACAAGGGAGGAGGCTAGGGTTTTCAAAACCCTAACCCTAATTTCGATTAGGGTTCTTTGGAGGCTAGGGTTTTCGAAAAAACCCTTTGATCCAAAACCCTAGAAATCGAAAATTTTGGCCTTTAGGGTTTAATTGCTATAAACCCTAATTTGCAATTCAACAATTGTAGCAATTCAATTTAAAACAACAATGGCTCTGATACCACTGATGGGTTTTAGATAAAACAAATAAACTAGAAACAATTCCTAAGTTCACATGCAACCTACTTTGGATCTATGTTTTAACTATTGAACATACAACTTTGAATTGCAAAACAAGAACCCTAGAGGAGAGAGGCTAATTTCGAAATTAACAAACTAGGGTTTAGGAGTTACATACCTTTCAATTGTTATAGCAAACAATTGATAATCCTCTTGATCTTGATCTTGATCTTCTTGGAAGCTTAGCACCACAAATGTAATGCCTCTAATGGAATCACACCCAAGAACTAGCAAGAAGGAAACTTAGAGGAGAGAGGATGGAGAGAGTATGCAATTTCGGCCTTAGGGTTTCTTCCAAAGAAATCAGTGACCAAAAACATGAACCAGGAGGCTCCTTATATAGCTGAGGGATCTAGGGTTCAAGGGAAACCCTAGTTATCCTTTGCTTAGGGCCTAAGCAAACCCAAGGGCCTTATCCAAGCCCCTATGGACGAAATTATTAGGGTTTCCCCTAAAGATTTCGTCCACCCTCTTCCAAGGGGGTTCTAGAGCCTTCCACTCAACTATTAGATAATTGCAAACTAGTCCCTGCACCTTATAATTAATTCTTTTAACCCCAAAATCAATTCTGATTAATTTATGGTTAACAATTAATTAAACATAATGATTTCTTATTAATATATTAATCTTTTAACATATTAATAAATCATTTATATTAATTCATTAATCTTATAAATTAATATCTCTCCTTTCATAATTTCCTTGTCCAGTTGCTAGGTTGAGGGCAACCCAAAAGGACTGTGCTGCTATCAATTCAAGTACATACCAATTATAGTTATGGGCTTAGACATCTAATCCAACATAAAGTTGGCACCTTTATGCCATGGGAACCCTCCATGGTTCCAGATCTGAAGCTAACACTCCACAATATGATCCAAACCCAAAGGTGGCTTAGAAATGTCCCAAAAATGGCAAGATTCATGTCTTAAAGAAGATCTATCAAATGATAAGTCAAGGTTCAAGCTTTTTACCTTGAATAAACTGGAAATGGAGCAAAATCTCTGGATCCACTAGCTTCTTCAAGAACCCCCAAACTTCCACTTCTTCCTTCAAGCAAAATCTCGAGGTAGTGCTCCCGTATCTCGTCCTCTGGCTCCCACGTCCAATCTGACCCCTTACGGTGCTGCCATTGCACTTTCACCAGCTCGACCCTCTTGTTCCTCAGATCCTTCGACTTCCTGTCGAGAATAGCTACTGGTCGCTCAATGTAGTTCAGGCGGTCATCCACCTGAATATCCTCCAAAGGTACCACTGCAGAGTCGTCTACCAGACACTTCCGCAGCTGGGAGACGTGAAAGGTACTATGAATCTGGCTAAGCTCGACTGGTAGATCCAGCCTATGTGCCACCTTGCCCACCCGGGCTGCAACCCTAAAAGGACCGATATACCTGGGGCCCAACTTGCCCCGCTTCCTGAACCGGATGACACCTTTCCAAGGCGACACCTTCAGGAGGACCATATCCCCGACCTGGAATTCCAGGTTCGAACGACGCTTGTCGGCATAACTTTTCTGCCGACTCTGAGCAGTCTGAAGCCTGCTCCTGACCTGCTGGATCCTCTCTGTGGTCTTGAGTACTACTTCGGTACTCTCCATGACTCTCTGCCCAACCTCACCCCAGCAAATCGGGGTCCTGCACTTCCTCCCGTATAACATCTCGAAGGGAGGATGATCGATACTCGCGTGGTAGCTGTTGTTGTGGGAGAACTCGACTAATGGAAAATAGGTATCCCAGCTACCACCGAAGTCTAAGACACATGCCCGCAACATATCCTCCAAAGTCTGGATGGTCCGCTCGCTCTGACCATCCGTCTGCGGGTGAAAAGCGGTGCTGAAGTGCAGACGAGTACCCAACTAGTCATGGAATTTCTTCCAGAATCTAAAAGTGAACCGTACATCTCTGTCAGAAATCACGAAGACTGGCACTCCGTGTCGGGCTACAACCTCTCGAATATAGATATCGGCCAGCTTCTCGGCCGAAATGCTCTCCTGGATCGGTATGAAATGGTCACTCTTGGTCAACCGATCCACGATGACCCATATGTTGGATTAGGTGTCTAAGCCCATAACTATTTTGGTATGTACTTGACCCGATTATGAGCATAGTCCTTTTGGGTTGCCTTCACCATAGCAACTGATAGGATGAATTAAGGAGAAAGAGGATTAATTATGATTTATGAATATATTATGAGAATAATATATTAAAGGAGAAATCATATTGTTTAATTAATATTGGTCAATAATTAATTAAGAATTAATTTTGTGGTCAAAAGAGATTAATTAAACTTAGGGGACTGGAATTGTAATTATAAGATAATTGCAATTGGGCTATGGATCACCTTGGAACATAGGTTGGACGAATTCTATGGGAAGCCCATAAGGAATTCGTCCAAGGGGTGTTTTAGAAGGAGTCCATGGACTGCTTAGAGCCTAAGCAATCAAATTAGGGTTTCCTTGTTTGATAACCCTAATAGCCTACATATAAAAGGAACCCTTGGGCAAGCCAAAAATGTCTCTACACTTCTAAAGAAACCCTGGAACGTTTTTTGTGCCACTTCCTTCTTCTCCTTGTTCATCTTGTTGCTCATGGTGTTTGTGACTCCATTAGAGTTGCAACATTTGAGGCACTAAGCTTTCAGAAGCCAATTACAAGAAGGATTAAGATTGTTATTGCTATATAACAATCAAGGTAAGATCTAAACCCTTTTATTATGATAATATAGATTATTGTATGCTAGATGTAGGGTTTATGAGTTTTGGAAGTTTATTGCATGTTCAATTAGAAAAACTAGATCCAAGCAATTAGGGTTGCATGGACACCATAGGATTGATGTTATGCACAAAACCCATCAGTGGTATCAGAGCCTAGGTCATTTTTCTAGTGAATAGATGCAAAAGTGAATTGCCAAAGTTAAAATCGAATTTTTTGCCTTCTGACTGGCTGACTCGCCGAGTCCATGTATTGACTCGACGAGTAGGTCCTACTCAACGAGTTCCATAGTGGACTCGACGAGTCCAAGGGTCTGTTGCCGGGAATTTCGATTTTCTTGCCAGATTTTGTTGAGGATTACTTCAAAAACTCGTTTTTCTTGCCTAAAATCGATTTTTTATGTTTGGAATGGTTATGTTTATCAAAATTGATGGATTTGGTCAAATATGGATAATATAGGATTATTATAAGTCAAATATTTGACCTAGTAAGTTTGAAAAAGTTTCAATTTACACCCTTTAGGTTTTTTAGTTTAAATTTGAACTTAAAAGTTTTTGAAATTTAAATAGTTAAACCATAAAGTTTTGAAAGGTTTCAGAACGTGTCCTCAAGTTTTGGAATTTAAATTTTTTGATTAAAAAGTTTAATTTTGAAATATTTAAATTCTAAACCCTAAGTTTTTGGAAAAGTTTCAAAACTTGCCCTCAAGTTTTGGAATTTATATTTTGGATTAATAGTTTAATTTTGTAATATTTAAATTCTAAAACCCTAGTACTTTGAAAAGTTCAAATCACACCCTTATGGTTTTATTAATTAATTAAAGTGTATAATTAAAGAGATTTAATAAATCCATAATAACATGGTTTACATTTAATTAAATTAAAGGTATAATTTATTAAATTTAGACCACCTAGTATTTTAAAAGTGTAAAATACACCCTTATACTATATATAAAATTAAAAGTCTAATATTATATATGTATGAGTAAAGAGTCAGTCTTACCGTTAGTAGGCCTCATTCACAAAGCTGGTCTATAAGGGGTGTTTAAGGAAGTGGCCTGTAAAATGACCGCCATTGGCTATCCACTCTTATCCACCGCACTCTTGACTAGTGGAGGGTCGTTAGCCGAACGGGTAGGATAGGACACAACCTTTCATTATAAGTATAATAAATGCAAAGTAACTAAACGCTTTCATAAAATTCCCAAATCTTAGTTACTTTAGGGAAAATGTGAAAAGGATGCTATTCCATGGAATTACACTTTGTACCCTTGCCGAGACGTTAGTGGAGCGTGTGTGGTTAACCGACACACTAATTTTGGATTGGCATTGGTAGAAAAGGGTGACTCGATGTTTGTCATAGATCAATGGAGCGTGTGTGGCTAACCGGCACATTGATTAGGTGATAATGACATTGAGTGCACCACGTACATTCGCATGGTTATTCACGCCTTATTTGTGATCCTCGGCATCCCAGTCACAAATGAAGGGCATAATCGAGATTTAAACATGTCATTGAAAAGTTCAATGAATCTCAAAAGATCTAGGAGTTTTCAATACATTTAAAACTTAATTTCCTTTTCGTTTTTCATGATGGAAATTGGTAAATCGTCATTTACCTACCTTCAAATATTCTGCAGCTAGATTACGACATCCCTCTTCTAGGTTGTAGAATATTGTGTTGGGTCCTAGCCTTAATATCTCATTTGGGTGTTTTATTAAGGATTCAATCAACTAAACTTGAATTTTCTCCCATTTTGTATATGTCAAACAACTATGGTCTTCCTAAATCCGATGGAAAAAGTTTTCATCTAGAAGATGATGTTCCGCGATTGAATCGTGGAAATGAGAATCATGCTTCACTTCCTCCACCTCCTCCTATTGTTCTCCCTGACCCACAAGCTCAAAAGCTTGAAAAGTTCAAGCTCACTGAAGCCCTCTTGGCAAGTAAACATGAAGATGGAAAGCATGTGTGTGCACACATCTTAGAGATGAAGTCACACATTGACAGGTTGGGAATGATGGGTGTTGTTGTCTCCAAGGAGCTGGCTATTGACTGGGTTCTTCAGTCGCTTCCTGACTTATATGGTGAGTTCGTAAGAGAGTACTATATGATGGACCACGACGTGACCCTCATTGAACTCACCTATTTGCTTATTGTTGCTGAATCATCAATGATTTGGCGTGTTGGTCAAGCAAATTTATCTGGTGGGTCAACTTCCCAAGCTTCCATGGACACTGGTGACACTGGAAGTTCAGAAAAGTCTTCTCTTCCCGATGGAAAGGGATTGGACATGGTCGAACCGTTTGACCGGATGGTAAAGAGAAAGGCTAAATCTGAAATTGTCCCATGTGCTAATCCAAAGGACTCTATTTGCTTTTATTGCCAAAGGAAGGGGCATTGGTCACGAAGCTGCCCTGACTACCTGAGAGATCTAAGAGATGGGAGAGTCAAGACTTATGGCTCTGCTTCAGGTATAAAATCCACTATTTAACTCTGTTAAGTTCCTATTTTAGATTCTTAATACATGATGTGATAAGATTACATTTTGATGTTTTGTAGGATCAAAGAAAAGAGAAGAATCTTAAAGGAAGAAGTGAGCTGAATCTGATCGCGAAGAAATGGATTTTGATCGCATGGTTCGAAGATCGGATTTTTGAGCTGCTACTTTAGAGTTAGAATAGATTGCTAAGAAATATTTACATAGTTTTCATTTGTAATCGCATTGTAAGGACAAGATTTTTCCGCAATAAAATAAATTTTGATTTTGTCTTATTTATTTATCCTTGCAATGAAATTGTGAAAATAGATGTGAGTATGTTTCTATTATTAGCAATGTTGAAATGGATGTGATTCTTTATGTTATTTGTGGTTATGTCGAGAATTTACCAAATAAGTAAAGATTCTCATTGCCCAAGTTTCAATTGGACAGAAACCTAGAATCATATAACTTGTATTGTATGATGAATAAGAACCTTCGTATTTGGGAAATTTAAGACTAATTCCTTGACAAAGAGTCAAGTGAAGGACTAGGAGAACTAGTATACAATATTGTGCACTAGTCAAGTCCACCACAAAGAACAATAAATTATTCGTCATGATTTACTAAAGCTTAGTAAATATGGTTACACTTATACGATTAAGTGTAATTCTAACTTGATTGAAAAGGTTTCAATAAATGGCATAACGAATAAGAAGAATCGATTAGGCATAAAGATAAAAGTTTCTCTAATCTGAAAAGATGGGAGAGTACTTTTGTATCGTGTTTTATGATCGTCTTAATGATTAAGAACCATATCACAATTGATCCTCTAAGTAAATCTTTGTATAGCTAAGAAGAGGAATCGTGAATTGTTGAAATGGTTAAATCAAAAAGATAGATCGTACTTCATTCCAATATCAAGTCTTAGAGACGTACTCCAAGATAGTGACTTGAGTGAAATAGTCTTAAGTAGGTTTATAACACTCATCAAATGTAGAATAGGAAAGTTTCTTATTCTTGCACAGTTGAAATTGGTAAATTGTGATGTCTTGGATAAGACAAAGACCAACTGGAACCAATTATGTGAAGTGTTAATCTTAATAGAAATTCGCACTAACCCTTGAATATTTGTTTTGTCAAGGAATGTTTCTTGACAAGAGAATCTTATATGTCAAGAGGTCAGTGGGAGTTTCAAAGATCTTGAAAAGTTTCAAGAACTAATCAAGAGTAAACCTATTGTTAATCACTATCACACGACTCAAGGTTTGTAACCTATCGTGTTGATGTATATTAGTTTCTGTGCCATTCCAGTTAAGTTAACCATGTATATGAGTTCTATGAGTTCTCATTTGACTGCACGAAGGCAAAGCACCTTGATCGATGGAAAGTACATTGATTTGAATAGGTGAGCTGCTTAACAACCTGGAAGCAATGGTGGGCATTCATGCTATCATGAGGAAAGAAATTGAGATCGAACAAGTTCAATCCATATGAGTTGGATTTGTCGCAAACCTTATCTTACGATTATGGTTATGGCAAATTCACATGGATAGGAACACATATACCATAAAATCTAAGTGTCATAAGGTTTCTCTCTGTTCATGAAAATGATTGTGAGGAAATGCTTTCACTAAGAGAGATTTTAAGGAGATAGCAGTTGTGAAAATTGCGTTCTCAAATTCGATTATGATTACAGCATCCCTCTTCATAATTCGAATTGTGAGATTTGGCAATTCGTCTAAACGTTTGGGACTTAGTAACATAAGTTCTGAATTAGTTTATACACACATGTGAGTTGTCTAAGGAAAGGTGTATGAGTTTAAGAAGCTTAGATAAAGTCTTATCGAAGCATCTAGAATTAGAAAAGTGAACTTTGGAAGTCAATAAGTATTGATTACTAGAAGTCCATCTGTTTTCTGAATACATGTCAAAGCTAGTGGGAGCATAAGTGTTATGCTTGTATGGTAATAATCATCATGTTAGTGGGAGCATGATTATTATTTTGTGTATTGCAAGTTGGCAATATTAATTATAGAAAACAAAAGTTTCATTTTGCACAGTTGCAAGGGTTGAAAAGTTGTTTTGCTATAATTAAGGGAGAGAATATTATACTTCATTTCAAATCTAAAAGCTTAGATTGTGAGATTTTAATCAAAATTTAGTCAAATTCTATATATAGAAATGTTATTTGCGTGCTCAAAATTCGATTATGATTACGTCATCCCTTTTCATAGTTCGAATTGTGAGAACATGGCAAATAGCAATATTATAGGAAAAGACTGGTAAAGTATCACGTCTTTATGTAAGACTTTATGAATCGTGTCCCATACGCTTTGGGTATAGGATCGATTGCATATGCTGTAATATTTGACCCGTTCTAAAATTTTCCAAATGCCTAGGGCATTAAGAGGGAAAAGGGACTAGGACCGGATTTGACTAAAATAATTAAACAACTGTCAAAGGACGATATGAGGTTCGTTAAGGATTTGTCGCTTGTGAGTAGTTGGAAGTATAGTATTGGATGGACCATATCGACATTATTATGAATTGATAAGATTCTATTTAGAATGAGTCATCATATGGTAAATATGGAATGATTCCATATTGGGAGTTGGATATTAAGAATCTATGTTTAGATTAGAAACTTTTATGCAAGAAGGATGTTCAAAGGAATGTACTTTGAATGTGAGACTTCACATTTATGGAATTGTTTTGTAACAATTTCCAGAAGAGAACTTTGTAATTTCATTGGCCTAATCTTGGTAACTTTTGTGCTGTGACATTACGAAAGGATCGTTGCATAAAATGTTAGAATCTAACATATCCTAATAGTGACAAGAACTTGGTGTTCTTACAGTAAGGATGAGGATTAGGAATTGTGAAATGAGCATCATTGGAAAAGTTTTTCAATTGATCTATTTCACAAAGTATGGACCATATGAAACATAGTGTGCATGCTTGGTGCATGGGACAACTCTTGTTGTAATTCAAGTAATAAGTCGATTATCCGAAACATTATACAATGAATAATGAGTAATCAATATGGTGACTAAATAATAAGTGTTTTATTTAAACTCAAAAGTTTTGGGGCCATATAGGATTAAGTATTATTATTGTGTTTCATTTTGCATGTTTTGACTTCCAGAATAACTAGGTTATTCAAACATCCACAGACAGTCATACGTTGGAACTAGGTATGAATCAAGATTGTCATGAATTTGTCTGTAGATTGTCTAAAGTGTTTAGACATAGCACAAGTTTGCTGCAGAGTTCATGAGTGCTTTAATAAGATTAGAGTATTAAATTGAACCCACGCTCACTTGAATCACTTCATTGATTTTATCACGGGTGATTAGTGAGACGATAATATTATATATATTCTTGAAACCAAGACGTATGAGTTGTTATTTACTAGTCGGTTGCACATTGATAATAAGTAAACGCACCAGTAACTTGGTGTTATAAAACTTATTGTTGTGTGTGATTTGATGAGTAAATGCAAGCAAGCATTTGAGTCGAAGTTTATCCGTTCCTTTTACCCAAAGTTGGATAAAAGCGATATTTGTGGGCCCCTTGATGATTTAGTGATGACACCCTAAAGTGCTTGGCCAAGCCGAGACTGATTTGATTTGTTCAATTAGTCATGGTCGTCATAAATCGGAAATCGGAAAACAGAACATAGACAGAGAGAATGATTAAAATCCATGTCTCGTGTCTATACGATATCTAGAATGGAAGAATATATGATCCTTTATATAAAGGACGCGTATCTGATTAGATCAGAGTTGACAGCAGCTTTTGAAAGCTACGATTGCTGATCAGGTTCTGAAGTCATACTTATAAAATAGTTATTAGACTTATCCAAGTGGGAGACTGTTGGATTAGGTGTCTAAGCTCATAACTATTTTGGTATGTACTTGACCCGATTATGAGCATGGTCCTTTTGGGTTGCCTTCACCATAGCAACTGATAGGATGAATTAAGGAGAAAGAGGATTAATTATGATTTATGAATATATTATGAGAATAATATATTAAAGGAGAAATCATATTGTTTAATTAATATTGGTCAATAATTAATTAAGAATTAATTTTGTGGTTAAAAGAGATTAATTAAACTTAGGGGACTGGAATTGTAATTATAAGATAATTGCAATTGGGCTATGGATCACCTTGGAACATAGGTTGGACGAATTCTATGGGAAGCCCATAAGGAATTCGTCCAAGGGGTGTTCTAGAAGGATTCCATGGACTGCTTAGAACCTAAGCAATCAAATTAGGGTTTCCTTGTTTGATAACCCTAGTAGCCTACCTATAAAAGGAACCCTTGGGCAAGCCAAAAACGTCTCTACACTTCTAAAGAAACCCTAGAACGTTTTTTGTGCCACTTCCTTCTTCTCCTTGTTCATCTTGTTGCTCATGGTGTTTGTGACTCCATTAGAGTTGCAACATTTGAGGCACTAAGCTTTCAGAAGCCGATTACAAGAAGGATTAAGATTGTTGTTGCTATATAACAATCAAGGTAAGATCTAAACCCTTTTATTATGATAATATAGATTATTGTATGCTAGATCTAGGGTTTATGAGTCTTGGAAGTTTATTGCATGTTCAATTAGAAAAACTAGATCCAAACAATTAGGGTTGCATGAACACCATAGGATTGATGTTATGCACAAACCCATCACCATATGGAATCCACTCCCCGCGCGGTCCTGGGAAGTTTGGTGATGAAATCCATGGTAATATTTTCCCATTTCCACATGGGAATATCTAGCGGCTGCATCTTGCCGTGTGGCCTCTGGTGCTCGGCCTTGACCTTCTTGCAGGTCAAGCACCGCTCTACATACCATGCTACGTCCCGCTTCATGCAGGGCCACCAGTAATCAGGGCGAAGATCTCTATACATCTTTGTCGCCCCGGGATGAATAGAAAACCTGGATTTGTGCGCCTCCTCCATCAGAACCTGGCACACACCCTCCATGATAGGGAACCCACACCCTACGATGTGTTGTCAACAACCCACGGCTATCGTAGTCGAAGGAGGAAACCTGTCCCACAATACGCTCGCTCTTCCGATGTTCCTCCTTCATAGCCTCCTGCTGAGCCTCCCAGATCTGTTCCAGAAGCGGAGCCACCACTGTCATCCGTAAGCAAACGTCTCTGGTCGGGGCAGCCTTGCAGCTAAGAGCATCGGCCACCACATTGGCATTCCCCGGGTGGTAGAGGATCTCACAATCGTAATCCTTCACCACATCTAGCCACCGACGCTGCCTCATGTTTAGATTCGGATGATCCATGAGGTACCTCATAATCTTGTGGTCTGTGTAGATGGTACAACGGACCCCATAGAGGTAGTGTCGCCAAATCTTGAGGGTGAATACAACCATCTCCAACTCCAAATCGTGCGTCGGGTAATTCGCCTCGTGCAGCTTCAGCTGCCTCGAAGCGTAAGCGATAACATGCCCTCTCTGCATTAATACCGCGCCCAACCCTGAGATGGACGCATCACAATATACCACAAAATCGTCCACGCCCTCTGGCAGGGCGAGGATCGGCGCCTCGCATATTCTCTGTCTCAATGTCTCAAACGTTGCCTGCTGCTCAGGCCCCCAGCAAAAAACAACGGCTTTCTTCGTCAGCCGGGTCATGGGTACGACTATCTTGGAGAAATCCTGAATGAATCTCCGATAATAGCCCGCCAATCCCAGGAAACTCCGAATCTCAGATGGAGACTTCGGAACCTCCCATCTCATCACGGCCTCTACTTTGGCCGGGTCAACCAAAATACCGTTCTGGTTGACAAGGTGCCCAAGAAACTGCACCTCGCGCAACCAGAACTCACACTTGGAAAACTTGGCGTACAAGCTCTCCCTCCGCAAGGTATCCAACACCTCTCGTAAGTGCTCCTCGTGTTGCTCCTGTGTCTTGGAGTTAACCAAGATGTCATCGATGAAAACTATCACAGACCGATCCAGCATCGGTCTGCATACGCGGTTCATGAGGTCCATGAACGTGGCAGGAGCATTGTTGAGCCCGAAGGGCATCACCACGAACTCATAGTGGCCATATCGAGTCGGAACGCAGTCTTCTGTACATCCTCGTCTCTGACCCTCATCTGGTGGTAGCCTGAACGTAAATCAATCTTGGAAAACCAAGATGCCCCCTGTAGTTGGTCAAAGAGATCATCAATCCTCGGGAGTGGGTAACGGTTCTTCACCGTTACCTTGTTCAGCTCCCGGTAATCTAGACACATCCGATGCGACCCGTCCTTCTTCTTCACGAACAGAATCGGGGCTCCCCAGGGTGAACTGCTCGGTCTGATGAATCCCTTGTCTAACTGCTCCTGTAGTTGTGTAGACAACTCCTACATATCAGGAGGAGCCAACCGATACGATGCCTTGGCTATCGGGGCCGCACCGGGAACCAGGTCGATCCTAAACTCCACCTGACTCTCTGGAGGTATCCCAGGCAACTCCTGTGGAAACACATCCGGGTACTCTCGAACCACCGGCACATCACTCACAGTCACCTTACCCTCCTCCCGGGTATCCGTGACGTAGGCGACATATCCGACGCAACCTTGCTGAAGGTAGCGCCTAGCCCTCGCTGCTGAGCATAAAGCTGGTCAATGCTGTGGTCTCTCGCCCTGAATCACCAACTCTCCCTCACTTGGGGTCCTGACACGTACCAACTGCTGCGCACAGTCAATCACAGCCCCATTAGGGCTCAACCAATCCATACCGATGATGACTTTGTTCCCACGCAATGGTATGGGAACCAAGTCAACCAGATAGCGCTCCTCGAACAATCTCAACACACAATATCTGAAAACCTCTGATGCTCGAACTGATCGGTCATCAGCAATCTCAACCTCTAGTGGGCAATCCAACATGCCCGAAGACTCAGGGAACTTCTTGCTAAGTGCAAGAGAGACAAATGATCGGGTAGCACCCGAATCGAACAACACCTAAACTGGAATACCGTTCACATGGAACGATCCTAAACAAAACACATAACATAGCACATAAATATCATAAACAACATATAATAAAAGCTAGGGAGAAGAAATCATACCCGTCACCATATCGGGTGCGGCACGTGCCTCCTCGGTAGTCAACTGGAAGGCTCGACTCCTCACCACTGGAGCCTTCGACTTGCCCTGCCGGCCGTCAGTGATCCGCAGGGTCGCTGGAGCTGGCGCCGCCACTGGCGCTGCTGCTGCTGTTAGTCTCGGGCAGTTGGCCTTTTTATGGACTCGTTGGTTGCAGTGAAAACACAGCAACTTGGATGTCGGAATGATGGGGGTAGGGGCTGTACAATACTTGCTGAAGTGCCCCGTCTTGCCGCACTTATAGCAGCCCGATGTCCCTAGTCTACATGCCCCCTCATGTGGCTTGCCGCACTTCCCGCAGCGGCTCCGACCCTGATGGCCCTTCGACTTAGAGTCGAATCCCTTGGGTTTCTTCCTCGAAACCCTGTCACCTGTCCCTCCTCTGCCTTCCTCTTCCTGATGTGCTCCAAGTCAATCCCCCTCTCCCTTGCCCTGGCAATCATAGAATCCAGGTTTGGGCACGCCGAGTAGCTGACATGCTCCCGGATATCGGCTCTCAACATATCATGATAGTGGGTCCTCCGCATCTCCTCATCTCCTGCATATTGAGGCACTAATAAGGCCCTCTCCTGAAACTTGGCGGTAATCTCCGCCACCGTCTCAGTAGCCTGTCTCATATCAAGAAACTCCCTGGCCAGCTGCTGGAGCTCCACAGTCGGCACGAACTCAGCCCTAAACCTGGTCACAAAGTCAGACCAGGTCATAGCCTCAACGACTGAGGCTCCCAAAGAATCACTAACCGACTCCCACCAATCTCTAGCCCTATCCCTCAAACATCCAGCAGCATACCGAACCTTCGACCCCTTATGGCAGGAGCTAGTCAACCGAGCAGACTCCATGTATGCAATCCATCTCCTGGAAACAATGGGGTCCTTCAACCCGTGGAAGTCTGGCGCACCGCATCCCCTGAAGTCCTTAAAGGACAGCGTGTGCGCCCCTGACTGGCTAGCCGCCCAGTCACTCCTAAATGCCCTGAGGCGATCCTCCATCAGCTCAATAATCCCTTCCTTGATCGACCCGAAAATCACCGGGGTCGACTCAAGGATGCCTCTCGTGATCTCAGAAGCAATGAACTCACGTAGTCCCTCATTGGCTGACTCGACACTTGATCCCGAACCTGATCATGAGCCTGATCCTGTCCTTGAACCTCCTCCTCCATGTTGCGTAATCATCACCATTCTGAAACAAAACACATAACTTTCAGGGTGATACATAACCTCGAGAGATATCTGTTGGATATAGTGTCTAAGTCCATAACTATATTTGGTATGTACTTGACCCGACCCGGCATGGTCCATTTGGGTTGCACTTCACCCGAACAATTTACGGATAATCTTTTGAGAATAGTATAAGTTATGATTTATTAATATATTATAAGTTCTAATATATTAATATAAAATCATATTATTTAATTAGTGTTGATCTATAATTAATTTAGAATTAATTTAGAGATCAAAAGTATGACTAATTAAATATGGGCTCTTGTATTTATATAGTGTGGGCTAATGCTTATTTGGAATGGGCTAGGCTTGCATGGAAAGTCCATGGATACTCCATGGAGCTTTAACCCATGGATCTCATGGAAATAAAAAGACATGGGTATTAGGGTTTACATGGATGTAACCCTAATCCACCACACTATATAAAGGAGGCTTTGGTTCTTGAAATTGCACTAGTTGATGTGTGAAAACTAAGAGGGCCGATTTCAAGAAGTTTGTGACTATTCTCTCAAGTTTCCAAGTTTGTGGTGATTTGTGACTTCCATTTGAGGCATCCACATTATTGGTGCTAGGCTCTCAAACTCCAAGCAATCAACTACTACTACAAGGTAAGTAATTCTACTAGTTTTATTTGATTCAAGTACCCCATGCCATGCTAGTTAGGATAAGAACCTTGGAAAAATAATTATTTGCATGTATCTTAGTCAAACATAGATCCAAGGTTTCTAGGGTTGCATGTACACCATAGGAGTGTTAGAATGCTCAAAAACCCCTCAGTGGTATCAGAGCAGGTTTGTTTATTTGATACTTGATGCAAAAAAAAAACTTGAAAATCGAAGTTTTGTTCAAAAGCTCGTATCAAAATTTCAAGTTTAGTATATGTACTTACGATTCTTGAAATTTTTGATATGAACATTCATAAACATATGAGTTTAGAAGATCATAGAAATTATGTGCTAATAATTGATTAGATTAATTCTTGATCTTTATGTGTTTTAATGGAGTCCATAACTAGTTCTTAAGTTATGGATAACCAAAAGTCACATTTATAAATAACCATTAGAAGAACACATAGGTTACAAAAAATGAAGAGTCTTCATTTTTAATAACCATTAACTCATAAGTTATGAGAAATGAAAAGTTTTGAAAGTTTACAAAACTTGCCCTCAAGTTTTGGAACATGTAAAGTCATATTAAAAACTTTAGTTCCAACCCCTAAAATTTTTAAAAGTTAAAATTCAACCCTTATACTTTATAATATTATAAGTTTAATAATATTCATATATGTATAAGATCAAGTTGTCTTACCGCTAGTACGCCTCATTCAGGAAGCCGGTCTATAAGGGGGGGTATAAGGTTGTTGCCTATAAAATGGCAACTTAATGGGTGTCCACTCTCACGCACCGCTTCCTTGATCGGTGGAGGGTCGTTAGCCGAACGGGTAGGACAAGGACTTATAAATTCTCATTAAAAGTATAATGATAATACTAAAGTAGCTAAACTTTATTGAGTTCCCAATCTTAGTTATTTTAGGAAAATGTGAATAAGGTGCTAATCCATGAAATTACACTTTACACTTTGTTTAAGTCGTTAGTGGAGCGTGTGTGGTTAACCGGCACACTAACTTGAACTTAACAAGGTAGGTAAAGGGTGACTTAATGTTTATCATAGTATCGATGGAGCGTGTGTGGTTTACCGGCACATCGATTGAGGGGTAATACATTAAGGGTACCAAGTAATTTGCATGGTTACTTCACACCTTGTTTTGTGATCCTCGGCATCTCAGTCACAAAACTTGAAGGGCACACTCGAGATTGAAACATGCCATTGAAGAAAGTTCAATGAATCTCAAAGAATCTAGGAGTTTCTAAACCAATTAAAACCTAATTAAATATTTCGTTTTTCATGGTGGAAATTGGTGAATCGTCATTCACCTACCTTCAAATATCTTATAGCTTAGATTACGGCATCCCTCTTCTAAGTTATAAAATATTGTGTTGGGTCCTAGCCTTAATATTACATTTGGGTGTTTTGTTAAGGACTATCTCTATATCTAATCTAATCTATTCCCTCTTCTTTTCAGATGTCTTCCAATAACAATGCTTCTGGCTCAAACCCTACTAGCTCCTTCTCTCTCATGAATCTTTGTGGGAGAGTCATCTTTGATGGGTCCAACTTTATAGATTGGATCAGAAACATCAGGATGGTCACTCGGTATGAGAACAAAGAATATGTTCTCGATAAGGAGCTGAAGGTACCCGAGCCAACTGCTACTCCTGAAGAGCTTGCTGAATATGAGGTACATGAAAGAGATGCTACAAAAGTGGCATGCATCATGATGGCCACCATGACAGCCGAGCTCCAAAAGTCCTATGAGGACTATTATCCTTTTGAGATGCACCAGGACTTGATGGACCGCTACCATCAAAGTGCTCGTCAAGAGCGATATGAAATAATCTCCTCCATGATAACAACCCGAATGAAGGATGGTTAACCCATCACAGGCCACATGCAGAAAATGCAAAGGTATGTGGACCGTTTACTGAAGCTGAATGTGAACTTCCCTGAGGAGTTAGCAATAGACATCATTTTGCACTCCTTGCCATCGTGTTATGATCAATTCCGCATGACATATCACATGAACAAGGAAGAAGTCACCCTCAGCAAACTTCAAGGACTCTTGAAGACCGCCGAAAGTGGTCTAAAGGGTAAGTCGGTTGTTACTACTCCTACTCCTACTCCAACTGCGACCAATGTCTTGGCAATCGGGCATGGCAAAGGGAAGAAGAGAAAGAACCATTCTAAGGGTACCAAGGGTAAGACCCTTGAAGGCTCCTCTTCAAGCAAAACCAAGAAAGGTTTTGTCACTCCTTCTGCTAACCCTAATGAGGCTGAATGCTTCTATTGCCATGAAAAGTCGCACTGGAAGCGAAATTGCCCAAAGTACCAGCAAGATTTGAAGGATGGGAAAGTAAAACCCAACCATGCAGGTATATATACTATATTGTCTAATAACTCACCTCATTCTAAGTCTTGGGTCCTTGATACAGGTTGTGGTATTCACATATGTTGTGATTTGCAGGGACTAAAAAGAAGTGAGAATGTGGAGCAGGGAAAGATAAACTTGATCATGGGAAACAGGAAAGCTTCATCTGTCACCAAGATAGGAGTTTATTCCTTAGTGCTAAATAGTGGGTTTACATTAGATTTGAATAAATGTTATTATTCGCCAGAAATGGCAAGAAATGTTATTTCCTTTCATGCATTGTATAAACAAGGTTTTACCTTTTATTTTGATAATAATAATGGTAGTATTGATGCTTTCTTTAATAATGTTCTTTATTTTAAAGCATTACCTTGTGATGGCGTGTATGAAACTGTATATGTTGTAGATAATCTAGGAAATAATGTATTGTGTATTAACTCTTCCACTAGCTTAGATAAAGCATCCTTATGGCATTGTCGTCTTGGACATGTAAGCAAGAAACGCATAGGCCAACTCCAAAAGGATGGAGTCTTGGAGTCATTTGACCTAAAGTCAGATGATAGTTGTGAATCTTGTTTGCTTGGTAAAATGACAAAGTCACCTTTTACTGGCACTTGTGCTAGGGGTGAAGGTTTGTTGGACCTCATACACACGGATGTGTGTGGACCCTTCAGAACCGCCACAAGAGATGCTAATCAGTTATATGTGACTTTTACTGATGATTTTAGTAGATATGGATATGTCTACCTAATCAAGCATAAGTCAGAAACCTTTGAGAAATTCAAAGAGTTTAAGCAAGAAGTGGAGAATCAGTTGGGCAGGAACATTAAGATGCTTCGATCCGATCGTGGTGGTGAGTATCTTAGTACTGAGTTCCTTGACTATCTTAAGGAATGTGGGATTGTCTCACAATTGACACCTCCTAGGACACCACAGTTGAATGGTGTAGCTGAGAGGCGCAATCGGACCTTGTTGGACATGGTTCGTTCCATGATGAGTCGAGCTTCGCTACCAATCTCATTTTGGGGGTATGCCTTAGAGACTGCCGCCCATATCCTTAATCTAGTCCCTACAAAGAAGGTTGCCAAAACACCTCACGAGGTGTGGACTGGAAAAGTTCCCAATTTAGACCACATCAAGATTTGTGGTTGCGAGGCTTTCGTGAGACGCGAGACTCACGATAAGCTCGAACCCCGAAGCGAAAGGTGTATTTTCATCGGCTACCCACATAAATCCTTTGGTTACATCTTCTACAGACCCAGTGATAATGTGGTCTTTGTAGCAAGAAGAGGATTCTTTCGAGAGAGAGAATTCATGAGCCAAGGAGACAGTGGGAGGCAAATTGACCTTGAGGAAATTCAAGAGTCAAGTGGTGAAGGAACCTCAAACCCTAGCCCTCAACCTGAGGAGGAAACTCCTGTTGAGCCGACTAAAGAATCTATACCTCTGAGGCGTTCCACCAGAGTTAGGAATGCACCTGAGCATTATTATGGTTTTCATATTACTGCAGAAGGTGAGACACTTATCAGTGATAACACAGTGGTAAATCTAGATGAGCCTAACAGTTACACGGAAGCCATGGCAGGCCCTGAGGCTGATAAATGGAAAGAGGCTATGGATAGCGAGATACAGTCCATGTATGACAATCAAGTTTGGAACTTGGTTGACAATGTACCTGATCGTAAGATAGTTGGGTGCAAATGGATCTTCAAGAAGAAGACCGACATGGATGGTAATGTACACACTTATAAGGCACGACTGGTTGCAAAGGGTTATTCTCAAACTCCGGGAGTTGATTATGATGACACCTTTTCACCAGTGGCCAAGATTAAGTCTATTAGGGTTATGTTAGCCATTGCTGCATTTCATGATTATGAAATATGGCAAATGGATGTCAAAACCGATTTCCTTAATGGAAAGTTGGCTGAAGATGTTTACATGGTTCAGCCAGAGGGTTTTGTCAGTACAGAGTACCCCAGTAGAGTGTGTAAGCTCGAGAAATCCATTTATGGATTAAAACAGGCACCTCGCAGATGGAATATTTGCTTTGATGAGAAAGTCAAAGAATTTGGCTTTTCAAGGAGTGAAGATGAATCTTGTGTCTATATCAAGGCTAGTGGGAGTATAGTCAGCTTTTTGGTACTGTATGTGGATGACATACTACTCATAGGAAATGACATCCCAACCCTGCAGGAAGTAAAGTCCTGGCTTGGGAAGTGTTTCGCTATGAAGGACCTTGGAGAAGCTGCCTATATCCTAGGGATAAGGATTTTGAGAAATAGGAGTAAAAGACTAATTGGACTTAGTCAAAGCACCTATGTGGACAAAGTGTTGAAAAGGTTCAACATGCATAACTCCAAGAAAGGAGAGTTACCCATCCAGAGTAACGCCAGATTGAGTAAGACACAAAGCCCTAGTACTGAGGCTGAGATAGCAGAAATGAGTCGAATACCTTATGCTTCAGCTGTAGGATCGATCATGTATGCTATGACGTGTACTCGACCTGATGTAGCCTTTGCTTTGAGCATGGTTAGCAGGTATCAGGGGAACCCTGGCAAGGCACACTGGACTGCGGTAAAGAATATCCTCAAGTACCTACGGAGGACTAAGGACTGGGTCCTTACCCTCGGTGGCAGTGAGGACTTGAGAGTTGTAGGGTACAGTGATGCTAGCTTTCAGACTGACAGGGATAATTTCCGCTCTCAGTCGGGCTGGGTCTTTACTCTAAACGGAGGGGCAATTACTTGGAAAAGTTCCAAGCAGGAGACAGTGGCTGATTCTACTTGTGAATCAAAGTATATAGCAGCAAGCGAGGCAGCAAAGGAGGCTATATGGCTAAAGAACTTCATCGGAGACCTTGGAGTTGTACCAGCTATAAAGGAGCCAATGGAGATTTTCTGTGACAGCAATAGTGCGGTTGCCTTTGCCAAGGAACCAAGAGATCATGGGAGATCCAGACACATTGACAGAAAATATCACTTCATCAGACATCGAATAGAAGAAGGAATCCTCGTGGCAAAGAGGGTATCATCAGATGAGAACCCAGCAGATACCCTCACGAAGGGACTGACTCGGGCTAAGCATATCCAGCATGCTCGGAGCATAGGGCTGAAGGATGATATTAGTTTTAGTAGTTAGATAATCTTGAAATTTGTAAAATGTAATTGACATTTGATGATAAATAAAAGCTGTTATTTATGAGTAAAGTGTTGCTATCTCTTGTCAATCGTTTACTATTATTTCTTTTTGCATGTTTTGACTTCCAGAATAATTATGTTATGGTTTATATCATATTATTCAAACTCTCCACAGTCGGTCATATGTTGGAAGTAGATATGAATAAAGACTGTCATGGGTTGGCTTGTAGAGGTCTAAGATGTTAGACAAAGCAGGGCTACAGCACTCTTGAGTGCTCATAAGTTCTGAGTATTGGATTCAACCCACGCTCACTTGTATCACTTCATGGAATTTATCTCGAGTGATCGTGAGACGGTAATATCATATAAGTCTTCAAACCTAGAGATATGATTTGTTGCCTATGAGTTGGTTATGCATTGATTGCACGAAAACGCATTGGTAACTCGATGTTATAAACCGTGCTTTTGTGTGTAATTCAACAAGTAGTAGAGCAAACATATGAGTCGAAGTTTATCTGTTCCTTCTAGGATTAGAAGCGATATCTGGGCCCCTCGATGATTTTGTTTTGACCTATGTACCGGGCCCGGTCAGAACTAAATTGATGTGTTCAGTTAAGTTCTATGTCAAACAAATCGGAAATCGGGAAACAAATGCTGGACAATAAGCAAGACCATGTTCCATGTATTTGTCCGGCTGATATCTAGAACAGAGGATTATATGATCATTTATCTAAAATGGCGCTTCATAGTTCAACAGAGTTTAAAGAGCTACGATTGCTGATCGGTTCCTGAAGTCATACTTGCAACTATAGTTATTAGACTTATCCAAGTGGGAGACTGTTGGATATAGTGTCTAAGTCCATAACTATATTTGGTATGTACTTGACCCGACCCGGCATGGTCCATTTGGGTTGCACTTCACCCGAACAATTTACGGATAATCTTTTGAGAATAGTATAAGTTATGATTTATTAATATATTATAAGTTCTAATATATTAATATAAAATCATATTATTTAATTAGTGTTGATCTATAATTAATTTAGAATTAATTTAGAGATCAAAAGTATGACTAATTAAATATGGGCTCTTGTATTTATATAGTGTGGGCTAATGCTTATTTGGAATGGGCTAGGCTTGCATGGAAAGTCCATGGATACTCCATGGAGCTTTAACCCATGGATCTCATGGAAATGAAAAGACATGGGTATTAGGGTTTACATGGATGTAACCCTAATCCACCACACTATATAAAGGAGGCCTTGGTTCTTGAAATTGCACTAGTTGATGTGTGAAAACTAAGAAGGGCGGTTTCAAGAAGTTTGTGACTATTCTCTCAAGTTTCCAAGTTTGTGGTGATTTGTGACTTCCATTTGAGGCATCCACATTATTGGTGCTAGGCTCTCAAACTCCAAGCAATCAACTACTACTACAAGGTAAGTAATTCTACTAGTTTTATTTGATTCAAGTACCCCATGCCATGCTAGTTAGGATAAGAACCTTGGAAAAATAATTATTTGCATGTATCTTAGTCAAACATAGATCCAAGGTTTCTAGGGTTGCATGTACACCATAGGAGTGTTAGAATGCTCAAAAACCCATCAATATCACACTCTACAACTTCCCTGGTTCCATCTCGGCCCTCCTTGACTCGAGTACGGATCCTCTGCTTTCAGTAATACGGGCCCATACTACCTTCCACATCTATCCGTACTTTCCTCAAGGATTGCCTTGACTTTACCAAGTCCCTTCCACTACTACTGCTCTCTGCACTAATCTCATCCTAGGCTTACCATAGGGTAACTCTCCGACCTACTCTCCGCCATCAGCCGCATAAGGAATCCCTGCTACCTTTACCTAACTAGCTTGCGAATACCATTACATATTACTAAGACCAGATAATTCTTTGAATGAGAGGTCCTACCCTACAACGGTTGGACTCAAACAAGAGCTGCGCATTAGGGCTAGACCTAACCTTCTGAAATTATTTCATCCTTGCAATATGTAACTTAACGTATTTGTTTATTAGTTAGCTAAAGATAACTACAATTCCTAAAAGCACAAAGCAAGCAACATTCGAGCATTGAGTAACCATACTAAGCATATCCTATTCAGGCCATCATATTACTGATTAATCAGCTCTAGCATATAATTCAATAGGCACATAAGGCATCTTCCTAGATCCTTAGAACTAATCTAGCATGCAGTTCTCATACAAGGGCAACAAGCATATAAGGCATCATTCCTAGATCCTTAGCCTAATCTAGCATGCGATTCTCATAATCATATCACATCATATCATAACATGTATGGGTATCTTGGGGAAAACTTACTTGAGCTCGGCCGGTCGCACACATCACACACCTTGTTCTTTCTCAAAACTCCTTATTTTAAATCTTGGAAAAATTATTTCGTTATAAAAATCTTTCAAACCCTCAATTTGAGTCCAGACACCCCCGAAGGTGTGTCTGAATCCCTCAAACCAAGGCTCTGACACCAACTTGTAACATCCCGATTTTTAAGACCAAAAATTTTCGTTTTAAATATAATACTTATAAAACCATTCACTGAAAAACAACATCATCATCGTTTCAAGTCATCAAACCATAATCACATGTCTCAAAATCGTAACAGAAAGTAGTAATAATGTCAGAGTACAAATCCCATGAATCTCAAAATGCGGAAATCATGTGTGTGCGATGTGCAACTACCGTGCCAGCTCCTTCCCCTTCGACTTAGAGGTACCTGAAACCAAAACTGAAAACCGTAAGCACAAAGCTTAGTGAGTTCCCCCATCATACCACATACCATACAATAAACATGCTGTCAGGCATATCTGGGTGCCCGACCTACCCTGCTAGGCATACCGGGGTGCCTAACCTACCCCTGTCAGACATACCGGGGTGTCCGACCTACCCCTCCGGTTTATCTCAACCGGTTACGGGGACTATTTCACCCCTACTACTACCACATGATATCAAACATAATCATATTGTCTAGCATGGCTGGGTACTATACTACCCCTTCGACCCTATCGACCGAAAATCGGGGACTATTCCCCTTACTACTACTATCACATAACATCATACTATACTAACATGTAAAACATATCAGACAGTAGCAAACATAGATAACTATCACAAAGACAATTATCTAACAACAACTCCTACCAGTGGGCCGACATTGTGGCCTTAGATCCACTTCTACTGGAAGGTAACTCACCTCGATGTCGTGTAGTGTCTGCACTATCCTCGGTATGGAAATCAACTCTTCTCAACTCCTCAATCCCTACACGTCAACCTTTCTAAGTTACCATTTCATACTCATAACCCTTACAAGGGTCAATTCTAGTCCAAGTCAAAGTCAAGGTCAAAACCCTGGTCAAAGTCAACTTTGGTCAAAGTCAACATCTGGTTGACTAGACTCGCCGAGTTGGTCCACCAACTCGTCGAGTCCCCACGTCCACAAAATGCTACAACCCTGTCCCTACTCGTCGAGTCTAGCAAGAGCTCGACGAGTTCCCTTCAATAGAACATCAGGACCTCCTTCAACTGACTCGTCGAGTTCATCCTTGAACTCGTCGAGTCCATCTTCATCAGCATGAAGGTGTTTAGTCTATGACTTGCCGAGTTCTCCTTGAACTCGTCGAGTCCGTCTTCATGTGGTTGGGACATTGCCTTGAACTCACCGAGTCCGCTCATACACTCGCCGAGTTCCATGATTTCCAGGTCCCTAATGAGCTTGGAAAACTGAGTGTTCTTCTATCTTAGCATCTGGTCCATCAACAGAGGGATTTGATGGAAAATATAACCCGAATCGCCGAGTCCCATGAACGACTCGCCGAGTCCCTCTTTGTCCAAAACTATACAGTCGATTTCAGTGGGTCTTAATGCATCCAAATCATAGATCTGACCTCATAGGGTCCACTTTATACGTAAAGTTACGAACTTGGTGTCCATGCATGGGGATTTTGGCTCAAAAGGCTATGAAATGGGGTTTATAAGATGCATGGGCTTCCCATGGCCATAAAGTTCGCACCTTTATGCCATGGGAACCCTCAATGGTTCCAGATCTGAAGCTAACACTTCACAATATGATCCAAACCCAAAGGTGGCTTAGAAATGTCCCAAAAATGGCAAGATTCATGTCTTAAAGAAGATCTATCAAATGATAAGTCAAGGTTCAAGCTTTTTACCTTGAATAAACTGGAAATGGAGCAAAATCTCTGGATCCACTAGCTTCTTCAAGAACCCCCAAACTTCCACTTCTTCCTTCAAGCTTCAAACAACTCTAAATACTCAAAAATGGCTCAAGAACACTCAACAAGCTCTAGGGTTTCGAGATAAGGCATTCTGGAAGTGAGAGCGACGATGGGGGCTGGGTTGAGGCAAGATAAGTTGTTTATATAGGGTGCAAACCCTAAATATTAGGGTTTCTCCAGACAGTCCTACTCGCCGAGTCGGGCTCCCGACTCGTCGAGTAGGTTACTTAAAATCCGCGACCAAGGTCTTATCTACTCGATGAGTTGGGCCTCCAACTCGCCGAGTCCCAGTGTAAAAACATAAAAGCTTTAAATTTAAAATACGTACCGGGAACTGGGCGTTACACAAATGCTCTCAACGCCTAAAGACGGGTGCTAAACACCTCCTAACAATCCAAGCTTGGTAAACCCTAAGTCTATCTTATAAAAACATAAATTTAACAAAAAGTCAACCCATGCCAAAAGTCAATGGTCAAAGTCAACGTTTAACATGACTTTCAACCGCCACGTCGTGGCCTTCATACAATCAGGCAGACATACATTTCCCAATCGCCACGCCGTGGGCGCTGGGTTTCTAGCAGCTTAATGCATTAAGCTGCTTTCTTTAATTCTAAGAGCCTAATGCTCAGATCTGGTCAATTCTATGATCTAAATGGATAAAGTTTCCAACTTTATCCCTTAAGACACCCAAAGAGATCAAGATCTCCAACCTTAAGACCAAATAAAGCCAAATACCACAATGTCTTAACCATTAAGCCCTAAATCTGCAAAGTCCTTAACCTAACCATCCCAGAAAGGGTTTCTAATACCAGATCTATGCTAAAGATGAAAGCTTTATAGACATGCATGTCCAATACATGTCTAGAACCCATTTTAGGTCAAAGGAGCTAAAATGACCAAAACTCATGCAAATGACAAGATCTCCAACCAAAATCTAGATTTATAACATATGTTTCTTATGGGACTCAGGATAATCATAAGTTGTCAACTTTATGTGTTCCTTCCTTTTAAACTTGCTCAAACATGAAAAACATGGGACAATACCCTAGATCTAACCACTTCAAGCCATAAAGTTTGAGCCTTTGACACTTACAAAGGTACAAAAACAATGTAAGATGTTGACGGTGTTGTTTCCTTGCAAGATCCACAAATAGAGCACCTTTCTTATCCTTCTTCTTTTCTTTTTCCAAACTATCAAATGCTCCAAAAGGCCACAAATCACTAATGGAATTAGGGTTAGGGTTTTTTTTGAGGAAAAAGAGCGTTGGAGGCTATAAATGAATCCTAGAAATGTCTTAGAGGGGGTTTAAATACGAAGGGAACCCTAAAAGAATCGTGAGCTTGGGCCAGAACAGCTGCCACGCCATGGTGGTCTAAACAAAACACACAATCCTTCTAATCATTGCCACGCCATGGGCATCCTTGCACCACGTCGTGGCACAGAGTTTCTTCCAAAAATTCATCATTGGTCCTCAATAAAAGTAAGCTTAACCAATCTGGAATACATGTGTTACAATTAATATGAAATTATTTATGCTGATTAAAAGTACAAGGACTGAATGTTAATAATTCAATAGTTGAATGGTCAGAACATTCTGGAGGTGTTCAGGTAGTGGTTTGGGAATTACTCTAAATACATCAACAATGATGGTGTAGGTGTAGCCGTGGAGGTGCGGTGGTAGTCCAATGGAGATGAACATAGATTTGGGTAGTCCAATGGAGATGAACATATATTTTAGGTTAGATAGAAGGGGAATGGAGAAAGATAAAGATAAATGTGAGAAGGTATATACTATACAAACCTTAAGATGGAAAAAAGGTTGTGTAAAGTAGGATGGGGGTGGAGGTTGGTCATTTGAATTTTATTTAATAATAGATATTAATAAATAGGAAAAAATGAAAACGGCAAAATAATTTTTTCAATTTCCTAATCACAACCAAAGGTATATGAAATTTACAATTTTTTTTTAAAAAGACCAACATAAAAATCGGGTAACACATGGACCAAATTTGAAGTTTTTCTCTAAAGACCAAATTTAAAGTTTTTCTCTAATAAACTTTTAGCTATTAAATTCGATAAATAAATAAACAAAGCTAGATCATGGCGATATCTTTGAAAAAGCGTGTGAAAGTGGAAATAAAAAGAAGATGACTCAGGAAATGAAAAAATAAGTTGGTGTGGAAACATTAAGGAAAAGCATTCGTAACAGAGGTTCCCCTATACGCTTGACCAAATCTCCATTCTATTCCAAGCGAATTCTTAATTCTTCTTCTTCTTCTTCTTCTTCTTCAATGTATTTGTAAAGATCTTGTCTAAAAATTCAAGAAGCAGAAGAAGAATCATGTGGGTGTTCTATCTGATCTCGCTGCCTTTGACGATGGGGATGGTGATGTTCACCCTAAGGTACTTCGCCGGACCTGACGTCCCTCGTCACATCCTATTCACCGTCGGCTACACCTGGTTTTGCTCTCTCTCCTTCATCATCCTCGTCCCCGCCGACATTTGGACTGTAAGTCAATTTCTTTGATTCTTATTTTTGTATATGTGATGCTAGATTACAAGTGCTTGAGCGAAATGATCATTGCAAAATCCGTTTACAATTTTGGTTGGATCGCAAAATTAAACCCTAGTTGATCCTCATTTTAGGAAACCGGCGCGTGATTAAGCTCGAATTTGCCCCTTTTTTTTACATCGACTTAGTTCCTCCCAAGTTCGAAATTGGTGAACGATTTATGTAGTTTGTTACTTTGTTTTGCGAATAGATCAGAAAACGTCAAATTAGAACAACACAATTCAATTGTAGTACTTATTATGGCTTTTTTTACTTGAAGAGTTCAAGATCCATCATCCATGCCCAACTTGAAGTTGAAAAGTAGTATGTATACAGTATACTTTAGCCTATTAAGAGAGCATGAATGATGGATATTAAGTTTGTTCTAAGGTTCATCTGAAGTAAAATATAAGGATTCAAACAAATCTTTAACTTTGCTAATGGTGTACTCAAATGATGGAGATCTCTATTAGAATCAACATTTCACTTTATTCCAGCACTTGGATGAAATCTACATATAACTAAGTGACTGGAGTAACATTTTGACATTTAAGCTGTGGAATTGGAGTTAAGCCTTGAGGATTGTTGTAATAAACATATCAACAACAAGAAAAACAACAATACCCTAATCTTATGTTCTCTTCATTTGCTTGAATACCTAAACATTGAGGCAGATATATACATAAGTCAATAACATGATTCCAATTGTTTAAACTTTAAACACATTCCTTATTATTATTATTTTTTTAAATTTCTCATAGGCTATGATTGATCATGACAAGGGTGGGATTTCTTTCTTCTGGAGCTGGTCATATTGGAGTACTTTTTTACTTACTTGGTATGCTTTTACTATGATTTCAGTCAATATTTATCTATTTTTACTTTTTACAAATGTTATGAGATGTAAATATGAAGCCATATTTATGTTGCACAATTTCTCTAAACAGGGCTGTGGTGCCTATCCTTCAGGGTTATGAAGATGCTGGTGATTTCACAGTTACTGAAAGATTAAAGACAAGTATACATGTGAATTTAGTATTTTACCTTATTCTTGGTGTTGTAGCACTTTTTGGACTTACACTGCTTATTCTTTTGCATAAAAACTGGTTTGTTTCTATTACTCTTACTTATATATATATATAGAATCTTGAGTAATTTACATATTTAGTCCCTGAGTATAACTAATTTTTTCATTTTTGATCCCAAAATGTTTTCTCTTGCAATTTTTGGTTCTTATTTGAGGTTTTTTGTAACGTTTTTGGTTTGGGACCAAATTTGCAAAATCAGTTACATTCAAGGACCAAAAATGGTCATTTTACTTGGGACATGGACCAAAAAGGTTGCAAGAACCTCAAATAAGGACCAAAATTTCAATTTTCAAGTGAACGTTTTGGGACCAAAAATGAAAAAATTAGTTATACTCAGGGACCAAAAATGTAATTTACTCATTTTGAATGATTTTCAGGGGTGGTGGTATACTTGGTTTTGCAATGGCATGTTCAAATACATTTGGACTTGTTACTGGTGCATTTCTACTTGGCTTTGGTTTAAGTGAAATTCCAAAGGGTATTTGGGTAAATTCAGACTATAACACTCGCCAAAAGGTTCTTTCCCATAAAGTTGCTAGAATGGCTGTAAAACTTGATGATGCTCATCAAGATCTTTCAAATGCTATTGTTGTAAGTTTCCTTTTTCTTTTCTTTAGATTAAGTTTTTTATTAAGATGACTATTTTGCCATGTAAAATGACTATTTTGCCCCTTGTCAGGTTGCTCAAGCAACATCGAAGCAAATGTCAAAGCGTGATCCCTTAAGACCCTACATGGATATCATCGATAAAATGTTGATTCATATGGTAAAAAAATTATCAAATTTTATGTTATTTCAAACTTGTTTATTTTACATTTTAATTTTCAGATAACAAGGAAAATATTGATATTTCAGCTTACAGAAGATCCTTCTTTCAAACCTCAAGGAGGAAGATTAGGAGAGAATGATATGGAATATGACACAGATGAAAAATCAATGGCAACATTAAGAAGACAACTTAGAATAGCACAGGGTGAATACTTGCGTTATAAAAGGTAGATGATTTATTTTATTAAATTGAACCTTTTTTTATTACCAGTTATTTTATAGGTCATCTATTAAATTTAAGGATAATCACAAAAATAACCAAAATGATATGTTCTATTTAACAAAGTGGTCACCTTTTTTACCTTTTAAAAAAACAAGTATGAAGTTTGCAAATTGATATATAAATGGTCCCACCACCAAAAACCTTAAAAAAAAAAAGAATTTTGAGGGAAAAATTATTTCACTGTTACTATTTTGTTAAATGATGATGTCGATTAGCAATTTTTTTATTAAAGCTTTTTGTCAGTTTCTTGCAGCCTTTTTTTTTTCAGTAAAAATAATTTTACAATTTTTGGAGTTCTGGAATCGACCCATTGTGCGAAATATCTGGTTATTTTGTTATAAGGTCAAAAGAGTTAATCTCATAAAAGACCTTATATTTTGTGTTTTTTCTGGATTAAACCTCAACTTCATTTTTTTTTTCATGAAAAAGACATTGCATATTTTAGTTTTTTCCAAACTGGCCCTTTTAGTCATTTTTCTCTAAAAAAAGTTGTAAAATGTGAGGGTTTTTTTTTCAGGAAAAACCAAAAAAGTTGAGGATTTATTTGGAAACATTTAGAAGGTTGAGTTTTTTTTTTCGGAAAAAATGAAAAAATATAAGGTCTTTTTCATTAAAAAAAATAAAGATTAGGTTTAATCCGGAAAAAAAACACAAAATATAAGGTCTTTAATGAGATTAACCCTAATGTCAAAAAAAGTTGTCAATTTATTAAATGGGACCCACCGTGTAATTATCCGTAAATTTTATATTATAGTTCTGCTTTTAACCATTTATGGTTTTTTTTTTTTTTTTGATTAGTGAATATATGAATTTTGTGACTGAAGCTCTTGAGTTGGAGGACACTATTAAGAATTATGAGCACCGTGATTCTACTGGATGGTTTGTGCCCTGTTTATTTATTATTTATTTTTTTATTGAATGAATGATCCGTCCTAACGACAGTAAAAATGACCATTTTACCCTTCTGTCGATAAAGAATGACTGTTTATTTAAGAACTGTTATAAAAAATGACTTTATTTTGCCCTTCTATCTGCTGAATAAAAAGTGACTATTTAGTATTTACCCTTTTGTCCTGTGACCTGTCCCCATTAAGTAAAAAAATAATAATAATAATAATAATTATTTTTTAATTTTTGTCAATCCGTAACCTTCTAGAAAATGACTATTCCACCCTTCCATTTGGTTTGCCTGTCTAGAGCAAGTGTCGTATGAACAAATATTTTTTTTTATAGCAAGTGAACCGTCTAAATAATGGTAAATGACCATTTTGCCCTTCAGCTGAATAAAAAACGACTGTTTATTTGAGAACTGCTAAAAAAATGACTTTATTTTATCCGTGTGTCTGCTCCCGATTAATTTAAAAAAAAGAATCAACACTTAATAATTTTACTTTTCCCAATCTGCGACTTTTTAGAAAATGACTATTTTACCCCCTCCATACAGCATGCTTACAATCTATATTTTTTTTTTGGGTTTGTTCAACTTGCAGGAAATATATTTCAAGCTTCAGACCAAAGCGATCTGGGAAACTAGGATCAATTCTTGATACTATCGGTAATTTTTCAACTTCACAAAACACCATTTTTCCATAAATTTTTATTTTTATCAAACTTTATAAAAAATGTGTCTTCATTTTGTAAATTTTCAGAATTAATATGGAGGTGTATATTAAGAAAGCAACTGAAAAAGATTTCAGCTATCATTTTGGGCTGTTTAACAGTTGCAATTCTTCTAGCAGAAGCCACTATTCTCCCCAGTGGAGTCGATTTTTCTCTTTTTTCCATTTTGATTAATTCTGTTGAAACAAATGAAGTCCTTGTCCAGGTAACATAACATAACATCTCACCTCTTTTTTCAATTATTTTAAATAACATTTCTTAAAATACTTTATTATCATGCATTTTAATTTAAGATTAAATGCAATAACAAGTTAACTACCAATGTACTTTCTATTTTTTCATTATTACATTGTACTTTCAAATTATTCCTCATTAGCGCATTTTACTTTTAAATTTACTCATTATAACAATTAGTAACTGGCTACCTCTTGTACAATTATAGTGTCATATCATCATAATTTAAATACAAAATTGCAAAAATGGTCCCTGTGGTATGTTGAAAAGTGCCACTTTGGTCCAAACAGGTTTGGACTAGCACCAGTGGTCCAATTTGCTTTGAATTTTTTTAAATGACGATTTTGCCCTTTGTATTTTCTTTTTTCAATTCTTTTATTACAGACATAAAAAAAAGGAAAAAGAAAATACCCACCCTCTCCCCATTTAAAACACATACACATTCATGTAAACACTCAAAACAAATTGGACTAAACTCGCAACAAAATAAAAGTTTTGGACCACTAGTGCAAGTCCAAACCTTTTTGGACCAAAGTGGCAATTTTCGACATACCACAGGGACCATTTTGCATATTTTACTATTTGAAATCAACATGTTAAATACTTTTATAGTAAAATGCCCTAATAAGGAATAATTTGAGTACAATGCTGTTGTAAGAAAAAATGATAGTACATTGCTATTTTTTCATTTAGCCCTTTAATTTCTTCATTGAAAAAGAGTTTTTTTTTTTTTTTTTTTTTTTTTTTTTTTTTTTTTAAATATTTATATTCATTTTCAGGTTGTGGGTTTCATTCCTCTAATGTATATGTGTGTTTGCACGTATTATTCTTTATTCAAAATTGGAATGTTGACTTTCTACTCGCTTACTCCAAGTCAAACAAGTTCAGTCAGTCTTCTAATGATATGCTCGTAAGTATTTTACTATTTTTAGCATTTAATTATTCGTTACATGATATAAAATTATAAATAAAATAATTATAATTCTGATATAAAATCTCTTATCAGACAGGTGGCACGTTATGCACCTCCAATTTCTTACAACTTTCTAAATCTTATTCATCTTCCACGTGATGCCACCACTCTCTTTGAACGTGTATGACTTTCATCTTTATTATCTTTTATGTTAATGTTAATTCATGCAAAAGTTAAAATAGACTCTTTTATTTATTTATTTATTTTTTCACAAATGTAACTTTGTGTTCACAAAATACCATTATTTTAATAATCTTTTGTGAACAAAATAAAGTGTTCATTACTTCATGGTATTTTGTAAAAACACATATAGTTAAAAACCCATTTACGACAATAACCCTTTTAATTATATAATTAATTAACTTTTATTTATAAATATAAAAAATTGGGTTGATCTAAAAAAAGTCTTGTATTTTGTGTTTTTTCCGGATTAAATTAAACCTCAAATTTATTTTTTGCCTGAAAAAGAAGGCCTTGTACTTTTTCATTTTTTTTCCAATCTGGCCCTTTTGGTTGGTTTTTTTCCAAAACAAATTGTAAAATACGAGTGTTTTTTTCGAGAAAAACTAAAAAAGATAAGAGGGTTTATTTGGAAGCATTTAGAAGGTTGAGAGTTTTTTTTTTTGGAAACAAAATACAAAGTTGAGGGTTTTACATAGAAAAGTCCTAATAGTTTTTTTTTGAACAAAAAAGTCCCGATTATTTAACATTTTGCCCAAATTAACGAAAAAGTCTTTTTTTTTTTAATTTTAACATCAAATGACAGATTATGTGATTTTTCCAAATTAATGAAAATTTTCTGTTAAAAAGAACATTCAGTACTATATCAAAAAACTTCCCAAAATAATGGGACTTTTTTGCATAAAACCATTTTTTTCCCAAAAATAATTGTAAAATATGAGGGTTTTTTTGAAAAAAAAACTAAAAAGTTAGAGGGTTTATTTGGAAGCATTTAGAAGGTTGAGAGTTTTTTTAAGAAAAAAAATATAAAGTTGAGGGTTTTCCGTAAAAAATGAAAAAAAAAATACAAGGTTTTTTTCTAGGAAAAAATAAATTTGAGGTTTAATTTAATCCGGAAAAACACAAAATATAAGTCTTTTTTAGATTAACTCTAAAAAATAAAACATAATAAACGCCCATCAAAATCCAAAAAGTTGATATTAAAAAAAAAAAAAATCTCTTTTGTTATTTCAAACATTATCTTATTGCTGAGGTGTATATGTATTTTACATGTAACAGAGAATGGGGAAAATCGATGATGCAGTGCCTTTTTTTGGGGAAAATTTCAATAAAATCTATCCACTTATTATGGTTGTATATACCATATTAATAGCAACTAATTTTTTCGATCGAGTTATGAGTTATTTTGGCAATTGGAATATATTCCGATTAAAAAATGAATCCGAAGCTGATGACCTTGATGGATTTGATCCTTCCGGATTAATGATCCTCCAAAAAGGTAAATTTTTAATTTTACCATTCTTCCCAAAATACCCCTCCTTATTTTTATTTTTATACATAAATATTTTTGAAAATCCCTTGTAGAACGCTCTTCGCTTGAGAAAGGACATAAAGTCGGTGAACTCGTTATTCCCCTTGCACGACATTTCAATGGCACAAATACAAATACAGATGTTGAATCTGGAAATGGAAACGATACCACTGTAAATGACCTCTATACCCCTGATAAATATTATAATTATATTTCCCCTTTTAACTTTTTTGCTATTTTTTTAGGATTCAAGGGCGACAACCACTTTAATCAACAATGGTAATAACCATCGAGAAGTATCTACAACAAACATTCGTGACAACATCACTAGAAAATACGAATCATCAAGGGCAAATTCGTCCAAAAAAGAATCTCCTTCCATCTCTTCTATTAACATAAACGAAAGTCATAGTATGGAAAGTGGACAATCATCCAAAATAGCCTCCACGTGGGTGTCAATGAAGTCAAATTTCCAAAACTTTAAGGCTAAAATGGAAGCTAAAAAATTCACACCTTTACAACAATATCAAGAAACACAAGGATCACAAGGCTCTTCTGATACATTAGATGACATTTTTGAGAGGTTGAAAAAACCCCCACAAGATGATAATACCCTGTAAATTTTCTTCGATAGAAACATTTTTTTTTGTTTTTTTTTTAAGATATATTTGATGGGAACAGAGTTAGCATAGGAGGACAAAAACACAAGAATTGTGATATGTAATATTAAAAAAAGTAGAATGTATGTTTCTTAATACGTACAAAACCCATGTATACAACTAATTATGATGCAATTAGGTATAATTAATTACTTAATTAAACTCATTACACTATCTCATGTATATCTCGTATTACTTATAGCATGTGAGACAAAACTGCCTTGTGAGATACATAGATTTTTCGTATCATATACATACATGTATGCAATGAAATGGAACAATCTGTCAATACTATTAATCGAACTCTAGAAATAATAACCTTAAGAAGTGGAATAATCTATGCATGTAAAATAATAACCTTAAGAAATGGAATACATCAAACTCTAGAAAATATGTACAACTACTGAGGGATGACTTCAACTCATCAACACTCATTCGTGATATTTGACTATTTGTCAATACTATTAATCGGCTCATGGTCCATGGCTTGGAAAAATGGTTATCACTTTTCGATAACTTCCTAAACCCAACTGGAAATCCACCTTACTCTAGAGGTTACAAATCACAATATCATCGACAACTAAAAAATAAGGCCTTTACATTAAAAATAATAGTAAAGGATGATATTTTTTTATAATGAGGCTCTTGTTATAAATTTATCCATAAATAGTTTTTGTAATAATATTAGTTGTTTGGTTTTTTGTTTTTTTTCTTCATTTTCTCACTACCATATAAATATTTTCTAGGCTAACATGTTATTATTTTAAACTAATAAAACAATATCAATGAGAAAAAAACAAGTAAAGAAAACGAAAACACCTAGTTGTAAACTTGTGATGTCAAATTGTTTTCATAATTGTTTTCTAGTAATTTGTAATGATTTTTGAATGGTTTCCAACCTTCAACTTCATGAATCTCAAAATTTATGATGTTGAGATTTCAAGTTATCTACAGAAAATAGAAAAAAAAACACATAAATTATTATTATTATTATTATTATTATTATTATTATTATTTTTATCAAAAACTAACATCAAAGAAGTGAAGAACAATGACAAAATCTTAAAATTTACACAAATCAGATTAACATGAATCATAAATTAGAAATCAAAATTGATAAGGCTGTTTGAAATAAAATTAACACGAATACAATAACATGATTACATGATCGATTTTTTTGAAGGATGTGTGAAATCAATTGAAATCAGAAAAAAAAAAAAAAAAACGAAAATTGAAATCGGTAATCAGAAGGCTGCTTGAAAAAATCAAAATAGATTTATTATAATAGACTTTTTTTGTTACCGTTGAAAAAACTTAGACTTGATTCATAAAGTTCTTCGATCGATAGTGGTGAGAGGGCTAATGCGATGATCATTCCAAAAGAATCACACGTCTCTTAGTCTTCTCTGCTGATTTTGTTATGACTTAATTTTCTTTCTTTTTCTTAGTAAAGTAAGCTAGGTTGAAGTTCTTGCTTCATAATCCTCCTTTAGCTTTCATTTTGTTCTAATGGTTTCTTTATAGTTGCTTCCTAAATTTAATATAATTTGTTGTTCCAAAAAAATAAAAGAATAAATAGGCAAAATTGCAAACATGGTCCCTATGGTTTCTCATTTTATGTGGCTAAGGTCCAAACCTTTGAAAAGTTACAGATTTAGGTGCTGTTTGTTTTTTTATAAAAAAACATCTTCAGATCTTTTATTGCTGCGTGGCGCAGCACACGCGCAACACTTTTCATCTTGCACCTGTTTGTTTTTTAGAAGTCTTCGGAGTAAAAAACTTTTGCGTCTGTTCTGTTTGGCGCAATATTTGTATTGCCTCTTCCAACCTCTTTCAACCTTTTTTTTTTCTTGTTGAAATCTTGATTATATGTTGCTGAAATCTTATTTCATTTTTTTCGTTTTTTTTTGTTTATTCTTGTTGATTTTTTTATATTGAATAATGATAATTTTTTGATGAAATATCATTATTTTTTGTTAAAATATCTTTATTTTTTTGTTGAAATATAATTATTTTTTGCTGAAAGATTATAAATTATTGCTGAAATGTCATACATTATTAAATTTTCGGTATTAAAAAACTATTTTCGGTTTATAAAATCAGTTTATTTTAATTTTTTAATATCTGCAGCAGCATGCAGACGTTAAAAAAACAAACACGCTTCTTATTACAGTCTGCAACCGTTTGGTCAACCTCTTCTACTGCAGAAGGGTTGCAGAGGTAGTCCGCAAACTTCATGAATTTTTGCTTCAAAAAAAACAACACCTTAGTCATTTTCAACAAGTTTTGTTGTGGTTTTGGTCTCATTTTCGTTAACTTTAATAACTTGGCAGTTAATTTTTTTTAAATGAAAATTTTACTCTTATGGACCATTTTTACAGTTGTCTTTTTACCAAACTACAAGGACCATTTCTACATATCTTCTTTTTAGTTTTATTGAATTGTTATATATTAATAAATATTGTTTTTAATATATAATATTTATATATTAATAAATATTATTTTATTGGATTATTAATTAATTTTAATTAATTTTCTTAATTCCTTTTTTATCGGATTATTATATATTAATAAATATTATTTTATTGGATTATTAGTTTCTTTTAGTTATTTTTTTAAATTTCGAGTAATTCTTTTTTATTAGATTATTATATATTAATAAATATTATTTTTAATATATAATATTTATATCCTAATAAATGTGACATTTCTAGATTATTAATTTCTTTTAGTTAAAATTTTTTAATTTCTTATTTTGGATTAATTCTTTTTTATTAGATTTTTTCATATAATAAATATTATTTTATTGGATTATTAATTTATTTTAATGTATAATATTAATTCTTTTTAATTTTATTAGTTCCACCACAAAATCGTCGGAATATGCAAATTTGCCGCGTTTCGTCATCGAAAATCGCCGGGATCACCGCCAAATACCTTTATTGCAGGTAGCTTATAATAAGAAACCACATGGACAAAACCACCATCACCACCACCACCACCACCATCATCTGGTCATCACCAACAATTAAATTGTGTGTGACATGGAGGTTTATGGCGGATTGTGAAGATGTTGTCACAGGTGGTTACCGACGACGATGGTTGGAATAGGTTGGTGGGGTTTCCGTTGGACCTCCGATGAAGGTGTTTGGCGGTGATCACGAAGATTTCAATGATGAGAGGCGGCACTTTTATGTATTCCGATGACTTTGTGGTAGAACTAATAAAATTAAAAAGAATTAATATTATACATTAAAAATAAATTAATAATCTGATAAAATAATATTATTGTATAATGAAAATAGTAAACTAAAAGTAAAAATCCAATAAAAATGAATTAATACAAAAAAATGATTAAAAAAATTAACTAAAAGATATTAATAATCAAATGTAATATTTATTAGGATATAAATATTATATATTAAAAAAATAATGTTTATTAATATATAATAATCCAATAAAAAAACTACTTCGAATAAATAAATTAACTAAAAGAAATTAATAACACAGTTAAATAATATTTATTAATATACAAATATTATATATTAAAAATAATATTTATTAATATATAGAATTGTAATAAAAAATCGGATAAAAAAGTAATTAAAAAAATTAATTAAAAGAAGCTAATAATCCAATGAAATAATATTTATTAAAATATAAATATCATATATTAAAAATAATATTTGTTAATATATAATAATTCAATAAAATTAAAAAGAAAGGATGCAAAAATGTTCCTTGTAGTTTGGTAAAATGATAAAATGGTAAAATGATAAAACTACAGAAAGAGTCATTAAGGGTAAAATTGTCATTTTAAAAAAATTAACACTCAAACTGTTAAAGTTAATAGAAGAAGGACCAAAATCACAACAAAACTTTTTGAAAATGACGCAACTTTTCAAAAGTAAAAAGATAATCCCGCTTTTTGGTGTTGTGGGTCATATTCCATTAGATGAGTTCTCTTTTGGATCCTTCATATTGGAACAAACTCGCACGCACAAGGTCACAAGGAAGTGGATCTGAGGTAAGTAATCTTTACTTTTCTAGTTTTTCGAAGTACATTGCAATAATAGTAAAACTTAGATTGTAGGTTGTATGTGCACTTAGGTATATCAAGTTTTAATTTTACCGCTACATATGAGTTGTGTACTTATGCTTTTAATCATCAACTTTGCAAAATTTGAAAAATACAAAGAAACTTGTTAATCGGTAGGCATGGCGTGCTTGCCCGGATTTACAGATTTGGGTTTTTTACTAATTTCGAAAATCTAGGGATAAGCTTCCATTTTAAGACATTATGTTAATTGTTTAATTCTGAATATTCGAATTTGATAATTAATTTGGAATATTAGTTAATTAAAATTAACTTTGAATATTTATTAATTAAATTTGAATTTTATTTAAACTAGAATTAAAATTTAAATGTTTATCTTGAACTTTATTAATAAGAGACTTAAATTAGAAAAAACAATATTATAAATTTAAAAGTCTAATATTATTATATGGTATTATTTACTATTCGTAAAATATTAATACCACATGTGTCCTCACATGTTAATAAAATACATTGTTGTTAAATCAAATCATATCTCACCAAATCTAATACTGGTTTAAGGAAGTCTCTTTGATTCCTAATGAGGTTAGTGTTTGAAATGCTTTGCTTTTACCACCCGCATCGCCTTTCGTATATTGAGAGTGGAGTTACCGAGAGGGTTCAATCGGATTTTGTATTTCAAGATTAAAAGTATTAATCAAGTAATAAAGCAAAATTCCATTTTTATATACAATTAGAAAACGTGAGTCATGTGCTTCCCATTAAAACACATATTTTAGTTATATTCTGCTTATGGAGCATTTGTGGTTAACCGACATATGATTTGCGAGAATATAACTTTAAAATGATGAGTCGCTTGTGAAATTATTCTGTTGATGGAGCGTGTGTGTGACTAAATGAGATGTCAATATGAGAATAAGTTTATATCGATGATCAAACATTTTTGCATGGTTAATTCACCATCTATTTAATGGTTCACGGTATCACCATCATTAAATTTGAGATGAGCACAATCGAGATTAACATGCCATTGAACATCAATGAATCTCAAATTATCTAGGAGTTTCAAAAGTTTGAAACTGGCAAGTTTCTTTAACTACGAAAATAACTTTGTTGTGTGTTTACGACATCCCTTCATACACCGCAAAGCGAAATATTAGTCTTGTTAATAATTCATTTAGGGTTAGAAATCATTATAAGGAAAAATTCAAACTAACTAAATTTATTTTCATCTTATAAATGTTGAACGAGAACAATCTTCATCCTCCCCCCACTCCAAACTCGAAATTCTCGCTTATCTCTATCCTTCATAAGGATAAAATCACCAGTTAGAACTATTTAGACTGGATTCATAACCTAAGTTTTGCCTTGAGGTACGAGGGAAATGAGTATGTCCTTGATGAGGATCTGCCTTAAGTGGATGATAACGCTTCACCAGAAGATTTAGCTGCTTACAACAAGCATGATGAAGAATCTACTAAAGTTGTTTGCATCATGTTGTCACCTTATCACCGGAGCTTCAAAAGAGATTTGAGAACTATGGGGCTTTTGAAAATAATGAGCATCTCAAGGAAATGTTCCAAGAGCAAGCTCTACAAGAAAGATTCAAGTTCGTCAAATCCTTGATGGCATGCAAACATCAAGATGTGAATTGTTTTTGTACGCACATTCAGAAAATGAAGTCGTATATTCACATATTAGGGAACTTGGGTGTCGAGTTTCCAAAGGAGTTGACCATTGACATGATCTTGAACTCACATTCTAGTTTACATCATCAGTTTTTCATGAACTATAATATGAAAAATCTTGACAAGACCCTCATGGAGCTTCATGGGATGTCAAAAATAGCCAAAGCAAGTATGGTCAAGAACAAAAGCTCCAACCCTACTACTTCTGTATTGGCCATTAAGCTTGGTAGTGCAAAAAAGAAAAAAAAAATTTCTCATGGTAAAGGTAAGGCCAAGGTTGGACCTTCCAATCAAGGCCTTAAGAGAAAAGCCTATTCTGATTGAACTTCCTAGTATGTCAACTTCTAATTCTTGGGTTCTTGATACATGATATGGTACTCATATTTGCTCGGATTTGCAAGGACTAAAGGAAAGTATAACACTAAAGCATGGGGAGTTGAACTTAATCACGGGTAACCGAGGAACTGCACCTATTACTAAGATTGGTGAATACAAGCTTATATTGGATAATGAAGTTTCCATTAGTTTAGTTAATTGTTTCTATTCGCCAAATATGGCAAGAAATATAATTTCATTTCACGCTTTGTTTAAGGATGGTTTCCGTTATGGTTTTGATAATAATAATGGTGATATTTTGGTTTACAAAAATGGTTGTTTTATTTTTGAAAGCTCGTCCTTGAAAAGGTGTTTATGAAAGTGTTGTTTGTGCGTTCAAAACTAATAATCTAATGTTAAATGTTGGCTCTTCAAATTTCAATGTGTTGAACAAATCATTTTTATGGAATTTTTGACTTGGACACATAAACAAGAAACACATCGTCAAGCTCCAAAAGGTTGGGATATTGGAATCATTTGATTTAGAGTTGAATGATGTATGCGAGTCTTGTTTACTTGGAAAAATGACGTAATTGCTTTTCACAGGAAACTATAAACGAGGTAAGGATATATTGGAACTTATCCACACTGATGTAGGTGGACCGTTCAGATCCACCACTAGACATGGTGAACGTTACTTTGTGACTTTTATTGATGATTGAAGTACATTTGGCTATGTGTAATTAACGAAGCATAAATAAGAAACTTTTGAAGTGTTAAAAGAGTTCCAAAAGGAAGTTGAAAACCAACCGGGCAAAAAGATCAAGATGCTTCGATCTGATAGGGGTGGAGAATACTTGAGTCTTGAGTTCATTAATCATCTAAAGGATTGTGGAATTGTTTCACAATTTTCTCCTCCTAGAACACCACAACTGAATGGTGTTGCTGAGAAAAGGAATCGAATACTACTTGACATAGTTCGATCTATGATGACTCGACTTATGCTTTTAATGACTTTATGGGGTTACACTCTAGATATGGCCTCTAATATCTTAAACCTCCTACCAACTAAGAAGGCCGTAACTGTTGGATTAGGTGTCTAAGCCCATAACTATTATTGGTATGTATTCGACCCGAGAGTAGCATGGTCCATTTGGGTTGCATATCATCAGGATAATTTGTTAGGATGGACTTTTGAGAGAAGGTTATTTATGGTTTATTAATATATTATAAGTAATAATATATTAATATGAAATCATATGTTTTAATTAGTAGTGATCAAGAATTAATTTGGAATTAATTTAGTGGTCGAAAGAGACTAATTAAATCTATGGGGACTAATTATGATAATTAGTTATATTTATATGTGTTGGGCTTATGATCCATGTTGGACCAAGTTTATGTATGGATACATAAAGAGTTGGGCCACATGAACCATGGATCATAAAACCCATGGGTATGGATTTGGGTTATATCCATGACCCTAGAAATCCCACATATAAATAGATACTTCATTGCCCAAAATCGCCACTTGTATCTTTTTAGAGTTCATGGTGTCTTTTGTGTGCATGGAATTCTCTCTCAAGTTCATCCTTTGTCCATGGTGTGTTGTGATTCCATTTGAGGCTTCCACACTATTGGGGCTAAGCTCTTTAAGGCCAAATACACCAAGAATTCAAGCTCCATCAAAAGGTATGTCATGCTAACTAGTATATTATAATTTTATGTTAAATGCATGCTAGTTGTAAGATTAATACCTTGGAAACCATTTGCATGTATAATTAGTGAAAACATAGATCCAAGGTATTTAGGGTTGTATGTGCACCATAGGATGTTGTAGTATACCAAAACCCAATAGTGGTGTCAGAGCCATGGGTTGTTTTCAATTATACTTGATGCAAGTTGCTGAAAAAAAAAAAACTGAAAAAAATAAAATTTTTTGCTGTCGGGACAGCAGACTCGACGAGTCCAGTGATGGACTCAACGAGTCCATGAAAAAATTCATCCAACTCGTCGAGTTGGTTCATGCACTCGACGAGTTGGACCCCATGACAGCTTATCTTCGAGTTTTTTGGCCTGTTTTGGATTAGAATCATTACCGCAAAGTGTTTTTGTTCATAAAATTTGTTTTTTGATACTATGATAATGTTTATTCTCATCCAAATAAAGGATAATAATCAAAGTTTCAAGTTTTATACATGTTTATATGATGCTTGAAAAATGTTGATTATGAATGTTCATGTTTATGAGTTTGTTTAGATTAATAGGAAAAATTATGAGATAGTTGTTTTCAATCCAAATTAATCTTGAAGTTGTTCATAATATGTGTTTTTGTAACTTGTCCTCAAGTTACATGAAAAGTCACATTTATGAATTTTAAAACCCATAAAAATTCCATAAGTTATGAAAAAATGAAGAGTCACATTTTTAATGCTTTTAAAGTCTTCCATAACTTGTCTACAAGTTATGGAACTTGAAGGGTTTTTCCATTAAACCACTTTAAAATTCATAAGTTATGGAAACTATAAGTTTTTTGATTTGTTCAAAACTTGTCCTCAAGTTTTGGAATTTGTAAAGTCAAACCTCATATACACTTTAATTCCAAACCCAAGAATTTTAAAAGTTAAAGTTCAAACTTTATGGACTTCATTAAATTAATTAAAGTGTCTAATTAAAAGAGTTAATAATTCCATAAAGACATGGTTTAAGTTTAATTAAATTAAGAGTATAGTTTAATTAATAGATTAAACCACCAAGTATTTTAAATGTTTAAAATACACCCTTATACTATTATAATATTAATAGTTAATACTTATATATATATATATATATATATATATATATATATATATATATATATATATATATATAAGAACAAAGTCAGTCTTACCGTTAGTAGGCCTCATTCACGAAGCCGGTCTATAAGGGGGGTATAAGGTTACTGCCTATAAAATGGCAGTTTAATGGGTGTCCACTCTCACCCACCGCTTCCTTGACCGGTGGAGGGTCGTTAGCCGAACGGGTAGGACAAGGACTATAATTCTCCCTTCATTAAAAGTATTAATGATAAATACTAAGTAATTAAACCTTTTATAAATACCTAATCTTAGTTACTTAGGAAAAAGTGAATAAGGTGCTAATCCATGAAATTACACTTTGCACTTTGTTTAAGTCGGTTAGTGGAGCGTGTGTGGTTAACCGGCACACTAACTCGTATTTAACAAGGTAGGCAAAGGGTAACCTAATGTTTATCATAGTATCGATGGAGCGTGTGTGGTTAACCGACACATCGATTGAGGGGTAAACACTTAAGGGTACCAAGTAATTTGCATGGTTACTTCACACCTTGTTTTGTGATCCTCGGCATCCCAGTCACAAAACCTGAAGGGCACACTCGAGATTGAAACATGCCATTGAACAGTTCAATGAATCTCAAAGATCTAGGAGTTTCAAAAACCAATTAAAACCTAATAATATATATTTCGTTTTCATGGTGGAAATTGGTGAATCGTCATTCGCCTACCTTCAAATATTTTATAGCTTGGATTACGGCATCCCTCTTCCAAGTTATAAAAGTATTGTGTTGGGTCCTAGCCTTAATATTTCATATTGGGTGTTATATTAAGGACTTTAAATCAACTATCTTGAGTATCTCCCAAAAGATGTCTGGTTTAGACATTTATGATCTTCCCAAATCTCTTGAAACAAGCTTTCCTAAATGAAGATGATGTCCCATGGAAATCATACTTCTTTCACCTCCTCCAATTATTCTCCCTAACCCACAAGTTCCTGAAAAGTTTAAGGTCACTCAAGCCCTATTGGCAAGCAAAGGTCTATGTGTGATCACATCTTGGAGATGTAGTCACATATTGACAAGTCGGGAGAGTTGGGTGTCAAAGTCTTGAGAAAGTTGGTGGCTCAACTACTTTCTAAGTCACATAGTGAGTTGTTTTGGAACACCTATGAAACAGACTATGACAAGACGCTTAATGATCTTATCTATTTGCTAAGACCAACTTCCTAAAAACTTTATGGACATTGACAATGATGACACTGGGAATCCAAAAAAGCATTCTCTTCCCAATGGAAATGGATCGGCCATAGTCAACTCGGTTGACCAAATGGTAAAGAGAAAAGCTAAGTCTGAGATAGTCCCATTACCAAAGGGTCCATATGTTTATATTGCCAAAGAAAGGGGCAATGGTTGCGAAGCTGCCAAATTTACCTAAGGATGTTAAAGTCAATAAGTTTGACTCTACTTCAGGTAAAGTCCACTATCTAACTCTGCTAAGTTTCTATTCTGAGATTCTTGATACATTATGTGACTGGGTCACATGTTGATGTTTTAAGAATCAAAGAAAAGTGAAGAAACTTAAAGAAAGAATATGCTGAATCTGATCGCGTAGGTGGATTTCTATCGCATAGTTTGAAGATCGGATTCTTGAGCTACTTCTTAGGAGTTATGATATTTTGCTTAGGAATAGATAACAACAAGTTTTCATATGGATTGTAAGGATAAATTTTTCCGCAAAGTTTTAAAATAAAAGGTAAATCTTTTGATTTTATTTATTTTAAAATATCCTTACAATGGCATTTGTGAAAATTTGTGTTGCTTATAAGATTCCATTAAGAGCAAGAGTGGAAATATGAATTTGATTCTTTCATTTGTGGTAGTGTATAAATTTACCAAATAAGGAAAGATTCTCATCACCCAAGTTTCAGTTGGATAGAAACTTGGAATCATGCAAGTTGTATAGCATGATGAATGAGAACTTTCGAGCATTGGAAAAATTAAGACGAACTACTTGTTCACATGGGTGTGTGAGTCAAGTGAAGGACTAAGGGATCGGGTACACATTCTTGTGCACTGGTCAGAGTCCACCACAAAAGATCGATAAGACTATTCGTCATAATTTACTATAGCTCAGTAAATATGGTTATACTTACAAGCTTAAGTGTAATTCTGAGACATTGGAAAAGGTTCCAATGTATGGCAGAGCGAATAAGAAGAATCAATTTAGGCAGAAAGATAAAAGTTTCTCAAATCTGAAAAGATGGGAGAGTACTTTAGTATCATGTTTTAAGACCATCTTAATGATTTTGAGACCTTATCACAATTCATCCTCTAAGTGCATTCTGATAGTTAAGAATAGGAGTTATGAATTATTGAAGTGGTTAAATCAAGAAGATGATTCATACTTCGTTCCAAAAACAATTCTTAGAGTTATACTTTAAGATTGTAACTTGAGTGACATGTCTTAAAGAAGGTTTAAAACACTTATAAATTGTAAGAGTAAAAGTTTTCTACTCTTGTACATTTGAAATTGGTAAGTTGTGATGTTTTAGATAAAACAAAGACCAACTAAGGCCAATTGTGTGAAGTGTTTGTCTTGATTAGAATCCACACTATCTCTTGAATATCTGACAAGAAAGTCTTATATGTCATGAGGACAGTGGGAGTCTTAAAGGTCTTGAAAGTCTCAAGAACTAATCAAGAATAAAACCTGAAGTTCTTCACTAGCACACGACTTGAGGTTTATAACCTATCGTGTTGACATATTCTGTGCCCATTCCAGTTAAAGTTGGCTTTGCATATGAGTTCTTAGAGTTCTCAATTGGTTGCACAACAACTTGGAAGCAATGTCAGGCCCTTGAGCTGCCAGGTGGCAAGAAATTAAGATTGAGTTCAGTCCATATGAGTTTGGATTTGTCATTATCCTTGTCTTGTGACTATGGTTTTGACAATTCACATGGATGAGAACACATACACCATTAAATCTAAGGGTCATAAGGTTTCTCTCCGATTCATGAAAATGATGGTGAGGAAACACTTCCACCAAGTAGATTTGAAGTAGATAGCAATTGTGATATTTGCATTCTCAAAGTCGTTAGTGGAGCTGTGTGGTTAACCGGCACACTAACATGGACTTGTGAGAAGTGGCAAAGGTCTAAACAATTGAGACTATGATTACGACATCCCTTTTCATAGTTCTGAAATTGTTTAGACACACCTATGAGCTATCTAAGATAAGGTGTATGATATTGATAAAGTTTTATCAAAGCAATCTAGTATCAGAAATCTGAACTTTGGTAAGAAAGTCAATAAAGTATTGTTTTTTCTAGAAGTTCAATTGATTTCTGAGTACATGTCAAAGCTAGTGGGAGCATAAGTGGTATGCTAATAATCATCATGTTAGTGGGAGCATGATAATTATGATAAAGGTTGCAAGTTAGCAATGTTAATTATAGAAAACAAAAGGTTTCAATTGGGAAAAAGTTGTTTTGCTATAATTAAGGGAGAGGAAATTATACTTCATCTCAAATCTAAAAGCTTAGATTGAGGTTTTAATCGTATTTAGTCAAGTATATATATGAATGTTATGTTGGAATGGCTCAACATAAGAAAATTCTAATATAGGGTCCATTATTTGCGTTCCAAAATTCGATTATGATTACGACATCCCTTTTCATAATCTGAATTATGAGAACTTGGCAAATTGAAATGGAAATATTATAGCAAAAGACTGGTTTAGTCTTTATGTGATACATCATGAATCGTGTCCCATATGCTTCGGATATAGGATCGATTGCATGTGCTATATTCATCCTTTCTAAAATTTTCCAAATGCCTGGGGCATTAAGAAGGGAAAAGGTCTAGAAATGGATATGACTAAAAGGATTAAACAATTGTCGAGGACAATCTAAGGTTTACCAAAGATTGGTTGCTCAAGGACAGTTGGAAGTATAATGATAATTCTGGAAGGACCATATTGACATAATCTGTAAGGAGGAAACTCTTGTTCAGAAGTGATAGTCAAAATGGAATATGGAAATGTTTCAAAGTTAGAAATTATTCACTCTGTGTAAGATTAGGAAACTTAATGCAAGAAGGATGTTTCCAAGGAGTTGATATCCTTTGGAATGCTCTGTAATGTTTGTTGTCAAGTCTATCTGACTTTGTGCATAATCATTACAAGAGGATCAATGCATATAAGTTTAGAATCTAACAGATTTCAGTAAATGGCATGAATTTGGAATTCTTGCATTTGCAGTAAGGATTTGGGACTATGAAAAGAGGATCATTGGAGTTATGTTCAATTGATCTATTTCACAAAGTAAAGATCATAGACAAACATAGTATGCATACTTGGTGTATGGCATGACTAGTGTTTAGAAAACATAGTGTACATGCTTGGAGCATGGGACAACTATTGTTTTAAATTCAAGAATAAAGTTGATAGCTGAAACAGTATACAATGAATAATGTGTAATCATATGGTGATAAATAAAAGGTGTTTTATTTATGTTCATAGGTTTTGATACCATATTCGATTCAATTATTCTTGTGTTTCATTTTGCATGTTTTGATTTCCAGAATAAACTAGGTCATTGTTCTGGATGACTAAGTTATTCAAACCATCCACAGTCGGTCATATGTTGGAAGTAGATATGAATTAAGACTGTCATGGGTTGGCTTGTAGAGGTCTAAGATGTTGGACAAAGGACTACAACACTCATGAGTGCTCATAAGTTCTGAGTATTGGATTCAACCCGCGCTCATTGGAATCACTTCATGGATTTTATCACGAGTGATCATGAGACGATAATATCTTATATTCTTCAAACCTAGAGATATGAGTTGTTACTATGAGTTGGTTATACATTGATTGCACGAAAACGCATTGGTAACTCGATGTTATAAAACGTGCCTTTGTGTATGATTCAACAAGTATTAGAACAAGCCATATGAGTCGAAGTTTATCCATTCCTTTTACCTTCGGGATAAAAGCGATATCTGTGGGCCCCTCGATGATTTGGTGATGACAAATGTAAGTGCTCGGCCGAGCCTGGACTGATTTGATTTGTTCAATTAGTCAGTCGTCATAAATCGGAAATCGGGAAACAACAAATGGACAGAGAGAATGATTATAATCCATGTCTCAGTCCATATGATATCTAGAATGGAGGAATATATGATCCCTTATCTAATGGACATGTCATTTGATTTGTTCAGAGTTTGACAGCGGCTTTAAGAGCTACGATTGCTAGTCGGGATCTTGGAGTCATACTTGAATAATAGTTTTAGACTTATCCAAGTGGGAGACTGTTGGATTAGGTGTCTAAGCCCATAACTATTATTGGTATGTATTCGAACCGAGAGTAGCATGGTCCATTTGGGTTGCATATCATCAGGACAATTTGTTAGGATGGACTTTTGAGAGAAGGTTATTTATGGTTTATTAATATATTATAAGTAATAATATATTAATATGAAATCATATGTTTTAATTAGTAGTGATCAAGAATTAATTTGGAATTAATTTAGTGGTCGAAAGAGACTAATTAAATCTATGGGGACTAATTATGATAATTAGTTATATTTATATGTGTTGGGCTTATGATCCATGTTGGACCAAGTTTATGTATGGATACATAAAGAGTTGGGCCACATGAACCATGGATCATAAAACCCATGGGTATGGATTTGGGTTATATCCATGACCCTAGAAATCCCACATATAAATAGATACTTCATTGCCCAAAATCGCCACTTGTATCTTTTTAGAGTTCATGGTGTCTTTTGTGTGCATGGAATTCTCTCTCAAGTTCATCCTTTGTCCATGGTGTGTTGTGATTCCATTTGAGGCTTCCACACTATTGGGGCTAAGCTCTTTAAGGCCAAATACACCAAGAATTCAAGCTCCATCAAAAGGTATGTCATGCTAACTAGTATATTATAATTTTATGTTAAATGCATGCTAGTTGTAAGATTAATACCTTGGAAACCATTTGCATGTATAATTAGTGAAAACATAGATCCAAGGTATTTAGGGTTGTATGTGCACCATAGGATGTTGTAGTATACCAAAACCCAACAGTAACAACACCATCCAAAATGTGAAATGGGAACCTCCCAGTCTTGCATATTTGAAAATATTGGGTTGTGAAGTTTATGTGTGTCGTGAGGCGAACGATAATGTAGAACCGAGATCGGAAAAGTGTTACTTCATTGGGTATCCTCAAAAATCTTTTGGATTTATTTTTTTTACAATGCTTATAAGAACAAACCGTTTTTTGCTCGAAGGGGTTTCTTCCTCGAGAGGGAGCTCATGTCCAAAGAAGCTAGTAGGAGCCCAATTGATCTTGAAGAAATTCAAGAGTCAAAAGAAGAAGGAGCAACATTTGAAACTGGCACTCAACTAGAGGTTGCTCAACCCGTTAAGAAAAATGAAATAATTCCAACTCCTCTACTTCGTAGATATGATAGGGTTCAATTCCATCATGAGTTTTATGGTTTCCATATTGATGCTGAAACTGAAGGAGAAGTACTAATCAATGATCGCACGCTGGTTGGTATGAATGAACCATCTAGCTAGAAGGAAGCGATGGTTGGCACTGAGGAGAACTTCTCACCAGTAACCAAGATTAAGTCTATTAGAATATTACTTGTCATAGTTGCTTTCTATAATTATGAAATATGACAAATGGATGTGAAAACAAATTTCCATAACAGGAAATTAGCAGAGGATGTCTACATGGCACAATCTGAAGGCTTCATCAATCCAAAATATCCTAATAGAGTGTGTAAGATTGAGAGGCACATTTATGGACTCAAACAAGCATCACGTAGCTGGAACCTTTGCTTTCATGAAAAGGTAAAAGAGTTTGGATTTTCTATAAGTGAGGATGAGTCTTGCGTATATGTCAAAGCCAATGGGAGAAATGTGTTCTCTTAGTGTTGTATGTTGATGACATACTCCTTATACGAAACAATATTCCAATCTTTTAGAGTCTGAAACTTGGCTTGGAAAATGCTTTTCTATGAAGGATCTATGAGAAGCAACATATATATTGGGAATTAGGATCTATAGAGATAGATTTAAATGTTTAATCAGACTAAGCCAAAGTACATACTTAGATAAGGTTCAAAATGCAAGATTCTATGAAAAGGGTATCTACCCATGCAACATGACATAAGATTGAGTAAAAGTCAATAACCCATAATTAAACAAGAGCTGGAAAGAATGAGTTGATTTCCATATGCTTCTGCTATAGGATTGATCATGTATGCTATGACATGTACCATACCTGATATCTCATATGCTCTAAGCATGGTGAGTCGATATCAAGAGAATCCCAACGATAGTCATTGGAAATCTATAAAGAATATCCTTAACTATATGAAAAGAACTAAGGTTATGTTCTTGGTATATGGTGAAAAAGAAGAATTAAGAGTTACAGGTTACACCGGCACAAATATCCAGATTGATAGAGACAAATCGTGCTCATAATTGGGATGCGTGTTATTTCTTAATGAACGGGTTATTACGTGGAAAAGTTCCAAGCAAAAGAAGGTGACAGATTCGACATGCGACTCTGAGTACATTGTGGTTAGTGAAGCAGCAAAGGAGGCTACATGGTTAAAGAACTTCATCGGTGATCTTGGAGTTGTACCAAGAATCAAAGAACCATTAGAGATATTTTGTGATAAAGAGGATGTAGTCTCTTTGACTTAAGAACCTGAGGACCATTGCAATTTAAGGCACATTCAGAGGAAATATCATTATGTTTAACAGTAATAGTGATTTACTTGTAAAAACATCGTGCTCATAATTGGGATGCGTGTTATTTCTTAATGAACGGGTTATTACGTGGAAAAGTTCCAAGCAGAAGAAGGTGACAGATTCGACATGCGACTCTGAGTACATTGTGGTTAGTGAAGCAGCAAAGGAGGCTACATGGTTAAAGAACTTCATCGGTGATCTTGGAGTTGTACCAAGAATCAAAGAACCATTAGAGATATTTTGTGATAAAGAGGATGTAGTCTCTTTGACTTAAGAACCTGAGGACCATTGCAATTTGAGGCACATTCAGAGGAAATATCATTATGTTTAACAGTAATAGTGATTTACTTGTAACCACATCCTGCTTCCATACCTGCTTCTTCCGAATTCGCCCGTAAGAAGCTTCCAGATTGTTTAACAGCTACGCTCTGTTTCACTTTGACCCAGAGTGAGGGACGACCTGCCTCTTCCCAATTCATCTAAGCTCTATTTCACTACTTTCTTTGGTTTTCATAGTTAACATGTAGGGTTGCAAGTTTCTGCACATGTAAAAAAAATCAACAATCAATCAACACTAATAATATATCTTTGATAATGGGAATAACCATTGAAACATTAGGTATTTTAGGTAAAAAGGAATCAACATAATGAGCATAAGGTCAAAGAAACTAATCCTTTACGACACCAAACATCTAACAGAAAAGGCCCTTCTTGTGCTTGATTTCCTGGATTAGTGAAATCCATGTTACTTTTGGTCCAAGCCCTTCTCTTAATTTTCTATCACAACTTTGCATTTTGGTGTTTCTAGGATGAATTTAATTCAAGTGAAAGTTTAAGAAGGTGAATTCATGTGAAAGTTTATGTGATTTCATGGTATATACAACAAAAAACGAAAATTAGAACCCAAACGAGTTTAATCAAGAAATAATTCTCTAAAACATTTCATCGAGCACATGGTAGGCTAAAATCTGGGAATAGAAGAATCAACATCAAAGGCAGTCTTTAAAATTCTAAGTTGAAAAATACAAAATATCATGGTTATAAAAACAAAGATTTTTCAACTTACCTTGGTCTAATATAAGAAACAACATAGAAAAGGCAAGAATGAAACCTTGATGTAGGGGCTTATGGTGGTTTCCCAGTTTCTAATTCATCATCCTCTGTGAAAAAAAATAGGCAAATCGTAAAAAACCAGATGTATGTATTCAGTTCTAGGTGTGTGAGTGTGATTCTATTATGGCAAACCCTAGAGAGGTGGTGTGGTGGGTGACTGGTCCTAGTGGTTTCTTAGAGAGAGACGAAGAAGGAGAGAAAGAGAAATATGGTGGTGGTAGTGGTGAGTTGTGATGTCGAAGCTTCATTGATTCGTAGCTTTAAATGGAAGCAACAAACTAAACCTGTCAAAAAACCGAAGCAACCTAAAATCATTAAAAAAATAATTATAAGAAGAAGTGGCGAATAAATACATGCCAATAGCAGCAAGGGCCATCTTTTTTCCAATAACACTGAAACAAATAAGAAGTCTTCATTAGAATATGTAGGTAAGTAGAGGAACAAAGAAATGAAGGGTTTCCATTAATGGAAATTTTGATTATGCATATAAAGAAGACATACTAAAAACTACCCACTGGGTTAATCGATTCAATAAATAAAAATCAGGAAAACTCGATGGTAACAAATCTAGAACGGTGGTAGCAGTAAAGCATATAGGTGAAGGATATTGATTTTTGAGTGATGGTGGTTCTGTGGTGATTTAGAGAGAGAGAGAGAGAGAGAGAGAGAGAGAGAATTGTAGGAGAGTGCGACTGTACGAGGATGGTGTAATGTAACACTCCAAAAATCACAATAAATATAAAATTTTCAAAACCAATCATGAATCAATATTGTTTACAAAAAGATTCATTGTTTAAAAAACATTATTTCAAATCAGAGTTTTCCCAAGAGCCGAAGACATAAAAACAGGAAGCTGTGTACGATCACGCATTCGCCTTCCCACGATCCTTGGAAGTACCTAAAACCATAAACTAAAACTGTAAGCCAAAGCTTAGTGGGTTCCCCCAAAGTACCAACACACCACAACAAACAAGCATACAATATGAGCAACCAGCCTGACGGGACCGCCTCGTAGGGCCTACAACCTATCTGGACCGCTCTAAGAGCCTTCGGCATGACTGGATCGCCTCGCAGGGCCTACAACCTATCTGGACCACTCCACGGGACGCCGGCCTGACTGGACCGCCTCGTAGGGTCTATAGCCTATCCGGTCGTCCCCGAGTGTGTTGGCCTACAACACAAAGCAAGACCGACTCAACCCAACACAACATGTCGACATATGCAACAAACAAACATAAACACAAAGTCATCTAATACAGATAATCATACGGATCTACTGAACAACCACAACTATCATATCACTATCCTGACCAGGATAAATAATCTAGTGGGCCAACATTGGTGCCTTCGACCAATGGGTACAGTGAGGAAAATTCACCTCACAGTCTGAATGTAGTATGAATAACTCCAAGCCCCGAAAACCGGCTCAACCCAAATCCTAAATGTCAAAACATTTCCCATTCCGAATTAATAACATTTTCCCAAAATACCCTTGGTCAAAACTGGTCAAAATAACAAGTCAACCGAGTCAACCCAGCCGATTCAACTTAGGCTTCGTACGCGAGGCGTACTCCGGATGTACATAAGGCATACTCGAGGTCCGAGGCATTGAGGCCAAATATGCGTACGCGCATCGTACCATTTGGTACGCCCTGCGTACGCAACAATTTTCTTCTTAATTGTTTAAGAGCTTAATCCTTTGACTTAATACGTCCAAAAGCAAATCCAAGGCCGAAATACCACTAAGAGTCATAAAGTTTCCAACTTTATGACTTTGCATGCTCATTAAGTGCTTAATACCAACAATCCCAACTTCTTAACACCTTAAGACCTTCTAGAGCATGCATGGGGAAGAACTAAGCACCAAGATCACATTTTTATGATTCAAGACCCCTCACTGGGTCTGAAAGGACGGCTTATTGGGTCAAGAGCATGTCATGCTGAAGAATCACAAAGGTTGGGACCAAAAATGCCCTAAATGAAGGAATATCTAGATCTACAAGATAGGATGATAAAGTTAGAAGCTTTTTATCTCCTGGAAGTTGTTATAGAGTAAAGAATCCTAGATCCAAGCTTCTTCCAAGCTCCAATGTCTTTCTACCACCTTTTTCTTCTTCTTCAAGAACACCACCAAAACACATAAATGAGCTCAAAATTCACTCTTCTCACATAGGGTTAGCTAGAAGGACGTTTTCTCAGACGGAGGCTGATTAGGGTGAAGGTCTTGGGGCCATAGAGTTTTTTAAATAGGGTCCAAACCCTAAATTTTAGGGTTTGGAACCCTCTCAAGTACGCAATGTACGCCCTGCGTACTAAGCTCCTCGCGTGTACGGCTTGCATACGAAGAGTACGTCTAGCATACTAAGTTCCAACCAAAAATTACCAAAATGCCACTGTGGGCTATTTTGCACTCTTCATCATGCATAAGGACTAAAATGCAATATTTCTTCATATGTAGGGTTAAAAATTGAAATTACCTCAACATCGGGATGTTATAATTCTCCCCCACTTGAACTAGACTTTGTCCTCGATGTCCGCTGCTGTGAATAACTCAGGATAATGCTCCCGCATCTCCTCCTCCGACTCCCAGGTCCACTCGGAGTCTTTTCGATGTTGCCATTGAACCATTACCAAAGGTATCTCCTTATTGCGCAGGACCTTCATCTTTCTCTCCATTATCGCTACTAGCCTCTCAATATAGTTCAGGCACTCATCGACCTGAATATCATCCAAAGAAACCACTGACTCATCGTCCAACACACATTTACGGAACTGCGAAACATGGAAGGTGTTGTGGATCCGACTGAGCTCACTTGGCAAATCCAACCGGTAGGCCACCCTGCCTACCCTGGCGATCACACGGAACGGTCCAATATACCGGGGACCCAATTTCCCCCTCTTCCAAAAGGGTATCACACCCTTCCATGGTGACACCTTCAGTAACACCATATCGCCGACCTGAAACTCCAACTCTGATTGACGCCAGTCGGCATAGCACTTCTGCCTACTCTGAGCTGTCTGCAATCTCTGCCTAATCTGCTGGATGAGCTCTATAGTATGGAGGACCACCTCAGTGCTCCCCAAGACTCTGTGACCAAACTCCCCCCAACAAACTAGGGTACGACATCTCTGACCATACAGAAGCTCAAAGGGCGGTGCACCAATGCTGGAGTGATAGCTGTTGTTGTAGGAGAACTCTACAAGAGGTAGGTTGGAATACCAAATCCCACCAAAACTTATGACACATGCCTGTAACATATCCTCAAGTGTCTGGATAGTCTGGTTACTCTGGCTGTTAGTCTGTGGATGATAAGCGATGTTGAAATGTAGCCTCGTGCCTAGTTCCTCGTGGAACTTCTGCCAGAATCGCGAGGTGAACCGAACCTCTAGGTCTGATATAATGGAGACCGAAACTCCATGACGAGTAAGAATCTCCCGAATATACACATCAACCAGTTTCTCAACCGATGAGCTCTCCCGGATGGCCAAAAAGTGGGAACTCTTGGTCAATCGATCCACAATGACCCATATAGCATCAAAACCCTTTGCAGTCCTTGGTAGCTTGGTGATAAAATCCATGGTGATCTGTTCTCACTTCCACATGGGAACTTCCAAAGGATGCAACTTGTCATGTGGCCCCTGGTGCTCGACCTTGACCATCCTATAGGTCAAGTACCTATCAACGTACTAAGCTATCTTCCGCATCATCCATGGCCACTAGTAACTTAGTCACAAATCCCGATACATCTTGGTGGATCCCGGGTGTATCAAAAAGCAAGAATTATGTGCCTCCGCCAAAACCGTCTATTCGATCCTATCGGAAACCAGAAACCATACTCGACCAATGCTGGAGTGATAGCTGTTGTTGTAGGAGAACTCTACAAGAGGTAGGTTGGAATACCAAATCCCACCAAAACTTATGACACATGCCTGTAACATATCCTCAAGTGTCTGGATAGTCTGGTTACTCTGGCTGTTAGTCTGTGGATGATAAGCGATGTTGAAATGTAGCCTCGTGCCTAGTTCCTCGTGGAACTTCTGCCAGAATCGCGAGGTGAACCGAACCTCTAGGTCTGATATAATGGAGACCGAAACTCCATGACGAGTAAGAATCTCCCGAATATACACATCAACCAGTTTCTCAACCGATGAGCTCTCCCGGATGGCCAAAAAGTGGGAACTCTTGGTCAATCGATCCACAATGACCCATATAGCATCAAAACCCTTTGCAGTCCTTGGTAGCTTGGTGATAAAATCCATGGTGATCTGTTCTCACTTCCACATGGGAACTTCCAAAGGATGCAACTTGTCATGTGGCCCCTGGTGCTCGACCTTGACCATCCTATAGGTCAAGTACCTATCAACGTACTAAGCTATCTTCCGCATCATCCATGGCCACTAGTAACTTAGTCACAAATCCCGATACATCTTGGTGGATCCCGGGTGTATCAAAAAGCAAGAATTATGTGCCTCCGCCAAAACCGTCTATTCGATCCTATCGGAAACCAGAAACCATACTCGACCACACTGGGTCAACAATCCTCGACTATCGGTGAAAAATCTGTCGATCTTGCCCCTGATCCTCTCCTGTTTCCAGTTCTCCTTCTTGACCCCTTCTGCCTGTGCCCCTATGATCAAATCCAAAAGTGGATTCAATAGATATGCTCATACACATACCTCCAGTCGAAGATCCAGCCGACTTGCGGCTCAAAGCATCCGTGACCACATTCGCGTTACCCGGATGATAAAGGATCTCACAATCATAATCCTTGACCATGTCAAGCCACCTGCGCTGTCTCATCTTCAGGTTTGGCTGGTCCATAAGATATCTCAAACTCTTGTGATCCGTGTAAATAGTACACCGGACCCCATATAACTAGTGCCGCCAAATCTTGAGGGCAAACACTACTGCCAAGAACCAGAGGCAACCACTCGCCCTCTCTACATAAGAACCGCCCCCAAACTAGTGATAGATGCATCACAAAATACAACAAAATCCTTGACACCCTCCGGAAGGGTCAACACCGAGGACTCACATAACCTCTGTCGTAGTGTCTCAAATGGCATCTGCAGCTCAGGGACCCATCAGAAATTTACTCCTTTCCTCGTCAGATGAGTGAGGGTACAACAATCTTGGAGAAATCCTGGATAAATCTCCGATAATATTCTGCCAAACCCAAGAAACTCCTGATCTCTAAGGGAGATTTCGGAACCTCCCATTACTTCATGGCCTCAATCTTGGTCAGCGAGATGTACCAGGAACTGGACCTCTCATAACCAAAACTCACACTTCGAGGACTTGGCATACAACCATTCCAGCCTTAACACCCCCAAAATCTCTCGCATGTGCTCGTCGTGCTGCTCTCTGGCTTGGAATATACCAAGATATCATCAATAAAAACAATAACTGATCGATCGAGCACTGGCCTACATACCCGATTTATAAGGTCCATAAACACTATAGGCGCATTGGTGAGCCCAAATGGCATCACAACGAACTCGTAATGACCATAACGAGTCCGAAACGCGGTCTTCTCCATGTCCTCCTCTCTCACCCTCACCTGATGATACCCCGACCTCAGATCGGTCTTGGAGAACCAAGATGCATCATGCAATTGATCAAAGAGGCTGTCAATCCGCAGAAGGGGATAACGGTTCTTCACCGTTAACTTGTTCAACTCCCAGTAATCAATACACATCTGGTGTGAACCATCCTTCTTCTTGAAGAACAATATCAGTGCTCCCTACGACGAACTGCTCGGTCGGATAAACTCCTTTCCCAACAACTCCTGAAGCTGAGAGGATAAATCCAGCATCTCAGGAGGTGTCAAACGGTACGACGCCTTGGTAATCGTATCTGCACCTGACACTAGATCAATCCTGAACTCCACCTGCCTCTCGGGAGGCATACTGGGTAAATCCTCCGTAAACATATTAGCAAACTCCCTAACAACTGGCATATCTAAAATTGAAACCTTCTCCTTAACCCGAGTATCAACCACATAGGCAAGATAACCTATACAACCCTGTTGAATGTACTGCCGAGCCCTATCCTCATAACAAAACCATGACCCAATCCTGGTACCCTCTCTATTGATAACCAGTTCTCCTCCCACTTGGGGTTCAAACTACCACTCACTGACCCTCACAGTCTATCATAGCGCCGAACCTGCTTAACCAATCCATCCCCACTATCACACATACATCCCCCCATGGGGATAGGAATCAAATCAATCGGATAAGGCACCTCGAAATCTCTAAGACACAACCCTGATACACCCAAGATGCATAAATCCCATGTTCTTGGCGATAGAAACCCGCAACGGACACTCCAACTCGCTAAAGGTCATATCAAAATCCCTACTGAAAGATCGAGATACAAAGGACCGACTCACGCCCAAGTCGAATAACACAAGAGCATGCAAAGAATTCACTAAGAAGGTACCTATCAGAAACATAAACATAAGCATACCATAATATACTCGACATAATAATAAATGGAAACATACCAATAATGACGTCTGGTGCCACCTTGGCCTCCTCTGCCGTGAGATGAAAGGCGTGACCTCGAGCCCTCGGGGGCTCCGCCCTACCCTGTTGCCTATTGGTGATCCTCAAAGTAGCTGGCGCTGGAGCCTGTGCCGGTCCTGCCGTGAGCAAAGGACAGTTAGCCTTAATATGGCCAACCTGCTCACAGTGATAACAAATCCTGGTGGTCGGCGCGAGGACATGTTGTCAACAGTCCTTGGCATAATGCCCATACTTTCCACATTTGTGGCACCCAAAAGTAGATCGACAAGAACCCTCATTAAACTTTCTGCACTTGCCACAAGTGCATCCCCTCTGTCTCCCAGATCTCACATCAGCGGCCTTGAACCGCTTCGCTGTAGGCTGCACCTGCCCCGGAGCCTGCCTCCGCTTCCTCGCATGGAGCTCCAACTCAATCTCCTGTCTCCTAGTGGCCTCCTGTAGCTCCACCAGTGTACCATACCACTGAGTAGACACAAACTGGCGGATATCCGTCTTGAGCATGCTCAAGTACCGGGTCATCTGAGCTTGCTCGGAAGCAGCAAGCTCAAGACAAAACAAAGCTCTCTTAGTAAACATCTTGGTGATCTCTGTCACCGACTCAGTTCCCTGACGCATGTCCAAATACTCCTGTGCTAGTCTCTACCTCTCAACCAGTGGGACATATCTCGAGCGGAACATCTCAGAGAACTGCCTCATGATACAACAATTCTCTGCTATGAAGTGTATGAACCAGTAACAGTCTCCACCAATCCTTCGCTCCAGACCAAAGATGGTTCAGAGCCCACTTGACCTTCTGGTCAGCTGGGTAGGAGCAAGTAAAGAAACATACCTCAACATCGGACAACCACCTCGTGGCAATGATCGGATCCTGAACTCCATCAAACAAACATCGGACAACCACCTCGTGGCAATGATCGGATCCTAAACTCCATCAAACACCAGGGGCTTTGTATTGTCTAAGTCCCGACACTAGAAGTCTTTCCCCTACCAATCCCCGCAGCAGCGACGATCGCGGTAGCTTCAGCAACAACAACCTCAGAAAGTGCAGCGTATCGGTCATCAAAGAACTCCATCATGGCAGTCTTGATAGACCCAAACAACTCCGAAATCTGGCCCTGGACAATAGAAACAACCTCAATATGAATAATCTCCCTAACCTGGTCCTCAGTCAGCCCTGGCCTATCCTGGCCACTCGCTCCTGCTCATGATCCAGATCCCCTCGTGAACACCATACTGAAATAAACTAGAAACTATCAGATAAAGCGCAATTCATACCATAGGATCCATTAAAAATAACGAAACCATAGGGTTTGTGACTTCCCTGTTACGTGTACGGATCCTGTGGTTCCGGTAGTACAGGCCCATACTACCTTCCACACATACCCATATTTGTCTCATAGGATCATCACAATAACCCTAACAACACCCAATAGCATATACATACATCTTATTCTCACTTCCTAGAGAAAGGCTAGACATTCTTCAACTGTTCGGCTGCTCGCACAGAAACTCATTCATGAAACTTCCACCAACCCTGTATCACTCATGTATACTAATCATACATAACGCTGGATTCCATAGACAGTCGAATACTTGATTCTACCATAAGCCCACAACCAAACAAGGAACAGGAAATAAGGCCAAATCAAACATTATCAGGCTATAAAATCTTAGTTATGTACAATTTTGATGCATACACTAAGCAACTACAATAATGATGTCAATTTCATACAAGAATAACCCTAGGCTACCAGACATCATTTATCAGGAAATTCTATCATGCATTTCCTGAAGATCATTAGCTTACCACTAGCATGCTGTTCTAACATAACATGACATCAAATAATAGTGTGGGTAACTTGGGGTATACTTTCTTGCCCTGACTGATCGTATACATCACATCCTTCCTTGGTTACTTTTGAAAACCAGTTTAAAAACTTTGTAGTTCCCTAGTTTGACTCTGGACTCACACGAATGCTCATCCAATTCTCTCAAACCAAGGGACTGATAGCAACTTGTAACACTCCAAAAATCACAATAAATTTCAAATTTTCAAAACCAACCATGAATCAATATTGTTTACAAAAAGTGTCATTGTTTCAAAAGCATTATTTCAAATCAGAGTTTTTTCAAGACCCGAAGACATAAAAATAGGAAGTTGTGTACGATCACGCCTTCGCCTTCCCACGATCCTCGGAAGTACCTGAAACCATAAACTAAAACTGTAAGCTAAAGCTTAGTGAGTTCCCCCAAACTACTAATACACCACAACAAATAAGCATACAATATGAACAACCAGCCTGACTGGACCGCCTCGCAGGGCCTACAACCTATCTGGACCGCTCTACGAGCCTTCGGCATGACTGTATCGCCTCGTAGGGCCTATATCCTATCTGGACCGCTCCACGGGCCGACGACCTGACTGGACTGCCTCTCAGGGCCTACAACCTATTCGCTCGTCCCTGGGTGTCTTGGCCTACAACACAAAGTAGGACCACCTCAACCCAACACAACATGTCGACATGTGCAACAAACAAAGATAAACACAAAGCCAACAAATACAAATAATCGTACAGATCTATTGAGCAACTACAACTATCATATCACTATCCTGACCAGGATAAATAATCTAGTGGGCCGGCATTGGTGCCTTCGACCCACGTGCACAGTAAGGAAAACTCACCTCACAGTCTGAATATAGTCCGCATAACTCCCAACTCCAACAACCGGATCAACCCAAATCCTAAATTTCAAAACATTTCCCATTCTAAATGAATAACATTTTCCCAAAATACCCTTGGTCAAAACTGGTCAAAATCAAAAAGTCAACCGAGTCAACTTAGGCTTCATACACGAGGCGTACTCCGGATGTACGCGGGGCGTACTCGAGGTCCAAGGCATCAGGGTCAAATATGCGTACGCGTAACGTACCATTTGGTATGCCCTACATACGAAATAGTTTTCTTCTTAATTGCTTAAGAGCTTAATCCTTCGACTTAATACGTCCAAAAGAAAATCCAAGGCGGAAATACCACTAAGAGTCATAAAGTTTCCAACTTTATGACTTTGCATGCTCATTAAGTGCTTAATACCAACAATCCCAACTTCTTAACACCTTAAGACCTTCTAGAGCATGCATGGGGAAGAACTAAGCACCAAGATCTCATTTTTATGACTCAAGACGCCTCATTGGGTCTAAAAGGACGGCTTATTGGGTCCAGAGCATTCCATGCTCAAGAATCACAAAGGTTGGGACCAAAAATTCCCTAAATGAAAGAATATCTAGATCTACAAGATAGGATGATCAAGTTAGAAGCTTTTTACCTCCTGGAGGTTGCTAGCAAGTAGAGAATCCAAGATCCAAGCTTCTTCCAAGCTCCAATGTATTTCTACCACCTTCTTCTTCTTCAAGAACACCACCAAAACACACAAATAAGCTCAAAACACTCTCTTCTCACTTAAGGTTACCTAGAGGGACGTTTTCTCAGATGGAGGCTTTTTAGGGTGAAGGTCTTGGGGACATAAAGTTGTTTAAATAGGGTCCAAACCCTAAATTTTAGGGTTTGGAACCCTCGCACGTACGCCCTGCATACGCAATGTATGCCCTGCGTACTAAGCTCCTAGCGTGTACACGTTGCGTACGAAGAGTATGCACGGCGTACTAAGTTCCGGCCAATAATTACCAAAATGACACTTTGGGGCATTTTGCACTCTTCCTCATGCACAAGGACTATAATGAAATATTTCTTCATACCTAGGGTTAAAAATAGTAATTACCTCAACATCGGGATGTTACATGTAAGGCGTTGATTTGGTAGTGGTGTGTTGGTGGTTAGATGATGGAGACGTATGAGGAGGAGGGTAGAGGATGGAGGTGGTCATGGTGCTAGAATTGGTTGGAGGTGGTAACTAGTTAAATTGGGCAAAGGTGTTATATAAATTGTATCTAGTGTTGACCAATTCTATTGAGGAAAACTCGTTCAATTTGTTGAGTGTGCAAAACAACTCACAATGGATTAGAATGAGTCTTCCGATTTTAATGACGTGTTCGACTTTTTCACATGTTGACTGTATAAGATTTAATATTTTTTAATGCATAAAGTGATTGTAAATATTGCATTAAAAGCTTGTACGAATTAATTTTAAGTGTTTGACTAAATATGCATTGTAAGGTATTATATATATATATATATATATATATATATATATATATATATATATATATATATAGGGGTGAGATCCGTTGAGAACTCATAGTTTCCCGAGAACCCGAGAACTAAAGGTGGAGCGTCGGATCAAAATTAACTCCTTAAGGGCATGATTGTCTTCTTACCAATCTCATGTAACTTTTTGTATTATTAGAAGTATTAATTAAAAACTCTCAAATTAACATTATAAATCAAACTTTTGGAATTTTTATTTTATAAAAATAACAATTTTCGTTTTTTTTTAATTTCAGATTTTTTTAATTTTTTCAAAAAACATAATTTTTTTAAAAAAGTTGAAAAAAAACATTTTTTTTTCAAAAACTGCATTTTTTTAAAAAAACAGTAAATTTTATAAACTTAGTAAATTAAAAAAAAACTAGAATATTTAAAAAAAAAACTATAACTTTTTTAACAAAAAAAATCAACCTTTTAGGAGTATATAAGCATTTTTTTTCAAGTGAATGTATACATATTTCTTATACTATAATATTCGTAAGTATATCATACAAAAGACACATTTTTATTTACTAATCTATAAACACAATAGAATAAATATCTTATTCGATACAAAATAAAATATAAAAAACAAAAAATGCTACAAATTTCAAAGCGTTTCATGTCTTCATGTCAATATTTCTATATTTTCTTCAATTTATCATTTTTCATCTCTTCAATATTCACCATAATTTCTTCCAAATCTACAAGAAAATTAAAAAGAAATTGATTGATGCAAAAACACTCACAAAAATACATATGTGATTTACATGTGAATCACATGTAATTCAAATGTGAATTACATGTGAATTACATGTAATTCATATGTGATTTACATGTGAATCACATGTAATTCATATATGAATTACATGTGAATCATATGTGAATAACATGTGATTTACATGTGACTCATATGTGAATTACATGTGAATCACATGTAATTGATATGTGAATTACATGTGATTTACATGTGTATCACATGTGATTCATATGTGATTTACATGTGAATCGCATGTAATTCATATGTGAATTACATATGATTTACATGTGAATCACATGTAATTCATATGTGAATCACAAGTGAATTACAATATGAAATATATGAAGCTATTCTATGTTGCACGGTTGCAAATATGGGTGATCGTATTTGAAATGTTTCATCTAATAGATTTTATATTTTTTAAAGCCAATACTAACCATGGTTTCATTACTCCATCATAGTGTACAATTGTTGCCTCCTCGATACTTCCTGCTTGGTTCTAGAATGATACCCAAATCCATGAACATGCCTTTTTCGCTCCAATCCATTGTCTGGATGTAAAATGTCAGCCAACCTAATAATTTAATAGATGTTGAGTTGTTCATTGATTTCAACGACTTTGCCAGAAACAAGCGAGTTAATATCACTAGTATATAGTTTAGTTACCTTACCCGTCCGTCATCATCATCATCATCATCATGACACATATAGATAATATTGATCCACCTTTAAACATGCTCATCTGGTAATTGGTACCTGCCATGACAGGAAAGCAAATGAACAGAAAAAAAATCACAACAATCCTAGTTTATTTATGTTCAATGCACAATTAACATTTCAAGAGAGAGATATAACTTAATTACAGGTATTATTATAAGTCCATAATTATCATCATAATTGTTAAACTAAATTTTTTCTTGTAAACAATGGACCTAAAGTTCATCTGTTCTTCTAAGTAAGCCTGAAGGTTCCTCATGTACTCCCTTTTGAAGCCTTTTGAACATAACATAATTTTGTCATTTTGTAAAAAGATAATGCCATTTTTTTGTGAAATTGGTTAAACATAAGTAGTTGTTTGAAATGTAAACAAAATTAGGTGCAAAAAAGTTGGTTCAGGTGTTTGGATTTTAGGAAAATCACATGACTTTAAGTCCCTTTAAAGTCATGACATCACATTGTTGAATAAGAACCACGATTTTTGCCAAACATATGAATATAACATCAACTATAACAGATTTCTGCAGTATAAAAGCACACCCAACTTCAATATTAACACAATAGGACCAATACTGATAAACAGTGGTAGCTAAGAGTGACAAGATATAGTGAAAGACTACTAATTTATGAAAAACATACCCTAAATTTCTTATTCTCCTCCATAATAACGCATAAATACTGCTCTTTGATCCTTGACAATTGACATCGATTGACATATGTGAAAGGCATAATTGATTGGGGCATTTTGTCGAACACATGGAAGACGTAAATGATTTCAAACAAACTTTATAAAACATACCTAGCTCAAAACAAAGAGATACATTAAACATATATGAGATTGATTGATACCAAAATCGAATGACGGAGAATCAATTTGTATTGAAAATGAAACGAACCAGAGAAAGAAATGCAGGCTAGTAGAGAAACAAAACAATTAACCTAGAATCAGCAAATAGAAGAGAGAGAAGAGAAACAAAACTATTAACCAGAGAAAGAAAACTCACCAGATTTATAACGATGGCGTATGTCCGCTTTACGAACCCTAAATCGGCCCCTGGATATGCCTCTGATCCTTCGGAATCACGTAACTTTATCATGTTGATAATCTGAGGCTTCATAACACTAAGATTTCAGAAGCATCAAAAGGATGAAGGATTGAATGCGATTCGACGGATGAGGTCCGAAGACGATGGATCGTGGGTTCCCAGAGAGCGAGAGAGCGAAAGAGCGTAGAAGTTGGCGTGATTCATTTGATAAGAGGGTATGAATTTTGTTATCCTAAAATGCGCTTGATTAATTTAAAAAACATGCCCCCGTGCCTTTTCTTTCCCAGGTATTTACAAAAATGCCACAAAAGATCCTAACCATTGCTTATTTTGATCTAACGATCCTCATTTGGTTCTCGGGTTCTCGGGAAACTATAGGTTCTCAAATGATCATTCATCTCTCTCTCTCTCTCTCTCTCTCTCTATATATATATATATATATATATATATATATATATATATATATATATATATATATATATATATATATATATATATAAGACTATCCTTTTATAAAATATAACTTAGATGTTTATAAATAATATGCACTCAAGTTATTATTTATAAAAGCCAGAAACATCATAACTCTAGATGTAAGACATCTTGTTTTGGTTAGGGTGATCAAATTAAAATAATACTTTAAAGTACCATGAATAATAGATCGATGGCTGGTCCAAAAATATTTTAGGCCGGAAGCAAAAAAGTGTCCATTTAAGAAAGTATTTAAATTAAAATTATAATTTTTTTTTTCAAAAATTGAAATTTAAAAACCAAACCTTAGCTTGAGCATTGATTATATATGATGAACATTTGCAAAAAATTAAACGTAAAACCTTCTAAAAATACAATGTTCAATTTTTGGAAAAATAATAAATAAACATTGTTTATAAATGACAAATATAATGTAACTTAAAAAATAGAAACATGTAGGCATTTAATTTGCTTGACCTTTACTATACAATGTCCAACTTCCACGACTGTGGAGGTTCATGGTGTCGAGGACGGATAACAACAATGAATAAAAATATGTAGGCATTTAATTTTCCTGACTTTTATTATACAAACCAAACACCTATCAAACTTTCAATAACCAATCCATTCTCCGATAAATACCAACAATTTTACTATAATTTTTTCAAATAATTTCTTTCTACATTTAGTATAGAAACCAAACAACTATCAAACTTTCAAACCCCTACCATGGAAATTTTTCCAAAACTAGCATACTTCCAAACCAAACAACCTTGGTAGGTGGAAGAAACCGCATTAGGTCGTGCTTTGATCTCGATGTCCCACGACCCCTGAAATAGAAGAGAAACCTTTTGGCAATCTATTTGAAACCACTTCCACAACGATATGGGACAAGTTGTTTATCAGGATCTCGATGAACTTTTGTCAAAAGGACGCGATACGAGGAAAAAAAATAACCGAGTTCAATCGCATTTACAAGGAACTCAAAAACGCACATCCGAATACATGTAATGGCTCTGAGATAATAGATATGATGCTGAGAAAATACAAAGAAACCAAATTTAACTTTAAACGTTTTGCCTATATCATTGCTTGGTTTGAGATGCACGATTCTACGAGATGGTTTTGAAGATGAAAACTAAATTTCGTACTAAGTAATTTTTTTTATTTAAATTCATGTACCATTTTCTTTCTATGTTTGATTTTTCCCCATTTTTTATTTTTGTCTATGTAATGTTTTATTTTATTAAAAATCTAGTGTTTTATTTCCTTTAGTTAATTTAAAAAAATATGATTTAATTAATTAAAAAATAAAAAGTAAATTACTTTGATGATGTGTAATTGTGGGTATATCAAGTATAAAATGGTGTGGTAGTGGTGATGATTAGACGCTTAGGTAGCATCACTTTTTAGTGACTAAGTGGTGGGTAAACCCATGGTATTGACAACTACCAAGTGGGGATATAATTAGATTGAATTCAGATCAACATATATTAAAAAAACGTGCGAGTAAAAACTAAGTTGAACAAAGGATGATTTGAACCCGCAAGGCTTGCGAGATTATATAAATGCACCTGCTAATTCGTCGAGAAAAGAATTCTTAACAACGAGGCCCTTCTTGATATACAAATCTTGTATTTATTAGAAAAAAAGAAACTGAGGCCCGAATACATGACATAGGGTCATGACCGTCTCCCAACCATCCCCACCGTTGGGTCGGACCTGAGTAGAGCATAGGATGTGTATGATGGCTAGTGTGTTAGGATGCAAATTTATTCATGGATGATGAGAAGAGAAGACTTAGAAGACCCAGATAGACATGAGGGTCTTAATTCATGACTTCGAATATATATATATATATATATATATATATATATATATATATATATATATATATATATATATATATATATATATAGAGAGAGAGAGAGAGAGAGAGAGAGAGACTTGTATGCACATCTACAAATAATAATTGTCATATTTGTTGTAGATTGTGCTTGAGAGATGTAATATTTGAGAGTTTTGATTTGAGTTATTTATTTAGATTAGATCTAGTTCATACCTTTTGTAACTCTTCACTATGATTGATCATGTATTTTAACACTCAAATCATCGTGTCGATTGTGTTCTTATTATTCTACATGTCAAATTAAGCTTTCATATCGTAACAAATGGTATCATAGCCAAACCATGGAGATTCAAGCAATTCATTCATGGAGAGATTCAAGATTTGAAAAATTCTACATAATTGGATTTATTTTTTGTAAGAATCTCAAAATCTCTTGGGATCATAACAATAATTTTCAAAGTTACTGTTCATCATACTTTTCTATTGAATCTAATTTGACTATTAATCCCAACATCCCAATCTATTTTGATCAAATGTATTTATTTTTAGTTCGGCCCACATTTTAGATCCATAATCTTTTATGTTTTCTATTTTTTGGCCCAAAATCAACATTCACACGTCACTTCTAATTCACAATTTCACGTCATCTAGGATCTAGTGATCGTTTGACGACTCATTTCAAAATCTCTATTCTTACTTCTGATGCAAAATTCATGAAATGTTACATTTTTTTGTTGACTTTTTCGGATTTGTTGCTTCATAATTATTCTCAAGTCGCGCGGGAGTTTCACATTGCTATTTCCGATTCAAGCACATTCTCATGACTATTTGAAGATTTTATAATCATATTTTGATTATAAAAAGGGGGAATTTGGTATGGTTACTTGAAAGGAGATTATAATTTCTCAAAATTGTGATTTTAGTGAAGCTTAAGAAAGATTTATTGAAGTTGGGTATTTTTGGTGTCTTGGTGAGCATAAATCAGAGTTTATTTCTTGTGATGACTACATTCTTCGATTAACTTGACTTTGGTTCTTCTTGATTGAGTTTGGTTGAGAAGTAGAATTTTGATTAGTTACATGGCGCTTTTTGGTGATTATGGCATTAGTGAATGTTCTTCATGATTGATTTTAAAGACCGATGTGCTGTCGAGGCGGAGTTCATAATTGTTTGAGAAGCATAAAAGTGATTCAAAATGCTTGATTCCGAAGTGGGTATTTCTGATGATTTCTTTCTAAGAAATCATATTTTTGGGATTCATTCGGATCATTCCCTTTGGATCTTTTTCTACATTTTTACATATCTTAGAGCTCATCTATGTTTATTGACAAAAAAATATTGGAATTTTTTGTATTTATTCATCGTTGCTTCTCAATTTGATATCATGTTTGAATTTCTTATTCACTAGTAGTTGATTTAGATTTTAGAGTTTCGTCATCCATTCCGAACTTTAAGGGCAAGAATTTTGTGATGCAAAGGTTTATTGGATTAGGTGTCTAAGCCCATAATTATAATTGGTATGTACTTGACCCGAGAGTAGCATGGTCCATTTGGGTTGCCTTCATCAGAACCATCTGATAGGATGGATATTTGAGAAAGAGGTTATTTATGATTTATTAATATATTACAAGTATAATATATTAATTGTGAAATCATATTATTTAATTAGTATTGATCGAGAATTAATTTGGAATTAATTTAGTGATCAAAAGAGACTAATTAAATTAACGGGGACTGATTATGTAAATCTGTGATATATATAGTGTTTGGGCTATTGATCCATGTTGGGCTAAGTTTGTGTAAGTATCCATGAAGAGTTAGCCCACATGAGATATGGATCATAACCTAAGTGTATGGATTAGGGTTTACCCATGACTCTTGGAATCCTACACTATATATGAGTTATCCCTTAGCCAAAATCGGTTGCCCTAAGTCTTTTATGAAGAGCTATAACCGATTTGAGTGTGCTCCATACTCTCTCTCTCAAAGTCCTCCTTTGTTCATGGTGCTTGTGAACCATTTGAGGCATCACACTTGAGGTGCTAAGCTCTTGAAAGTCCAAAACTACAAGCTACAATAAAGAGGTATTCTTCTAACTTGATTTTATGATTCATGTACAAAAATTGTATGCTAGTTGTAGGATTCATGCTTTGGAATTTTTATTGCATGTATAACTAGAGAAAACTTAGATCCAAAGCTATTAGGGTTGTATGTGCACCATAGGAGTGTTATAGTACACAAAACCCAACAAGGTTTTCATGGAGGTTGACCAGATAAGAATTGGAATACCCAATTCGACATGTGAGTTTTTAGCTTATGAGAGAGAGAGAGAAAGATATATATATATATATATATATATATATATATATATATATATATATATATATATATATAGAGAGAGAGAGAGAGAGGGAGAGGGAGAGAGAGAAAGAGAGAGAGAGACTTCTACATGAACTCTATAAATAGTGATTGTCATATTCATTATAGAGTGTCCTTGAGAGATGTAATCTTTAAGAGTTGTGAGTTGAGTTATTTATTTGCACTATATCTGGTTTATACTGTTTGTAACACCTCAATATGATTGATGATGCCTTTTAACATCTAGATCATTATGTTGATTGTTTTCTTATTATTTTGCATGTCAAATCTAAGCTTTCATGTGCTAACATAGTGCCTTCCCTCTTTTGTGGCCTTTTCTTTCTGCATTTGATTCCTCTTTATAACCGTAAGTTACATGGAATGATATAAAGGGGTGAAGCTCAAATATATAAAGAAATACATATCATATCTTTTATGTTGGTTATCTTCAAAAATGTTGAAGCAAAAGTTACATTCAAGTTCTTGGTGTTTGAAGACTAGTATCTTTTGTTTTCATCAAAGTTGTTGGAGTGGACATTCACTAACACATGCTTCATTAAGTTCAAGGACTATATCAAAGGATTAAAAGTTTTTTGTATTTAAACCCTTACCCTTGCATGTTTATATTATTACTTCCACGGTTTGCAAAGTGATGCTTGCTTGGGTTTTACCATCAAACATGTTTTGTTTTTCATGCTTCTTGAATTGCGTTATTTTAAACTTCTGTATGTTATAAAACCCATTTAAGAAGTGATGATGACGGGTGATTTGTGCTAACTATGTCATAGTATTCATTGTTATAAAAATGAAAACATGTGAGTGAGATAAAGCGAGGAATGGAGATGGATGTAGTTGCATATTTCGATGCATTCCTTTCGTTTATATTGTATATGAATGTTTATATATTTTAAGAGTTTCAAAAAGAAAAGAGTAAATAGTTTAATCAAATAGTTTTATACATTTTAAGAGTTCTAAAGAGAAGAGATAGTAAATACTTTAACCAAAAAGTTTTATACATTTTGAGTGTTTCGAAGAGAAAAAGATAAAAAGTTTATCTAAAGAGTTAAACGATTTAAAGTGTTTTAGTGAAAAAAATGTTGGGGTTCGAAGGTTGTGAGATGTCGAAATTATCTTTGTTATTTGTAATGTCAAATATTGGATTGTATATTTATTTTAAGGACTACTTTTGTAACGAAGCTTAGATGTCGAAGTCCTTATATTTTTTGTGCTTTCAGTTTTCCCTATAAATATGGGAAGGATAATTTAGAGGTTAAGAACTTTTCCTGATTTGTATTCGTATTCTCTTTCAATCTCTTGTATTCAACTGATCAAGCAATACAACGTGCCAAACAAATTATATTTAGATCTCTTGTTCTAAATCATTTCTAACTCTGATTTAGTTTGATTTACTCGATTCAATTGGAACTACATTTGGTACCAGAGCAGGAATCAAACTGTTTTGACCTGATTTTCTTCTGTATCAAAAGTTTTTTGAATCTCGTTCTAGATTAAAAAGTTTCCGCACTTTTTGATACTGAAAATCTTTGTAGATCTTCAGTTCTGATTTGATTCTGCATTCCGATTGTCAATTCGTGTGTTCGGTGTTCATTTGCTGTTTGATTCATCTTATTCATCTCAAATTTCTCAAGCTTTTTTCTGAATTCGTCCGTACATCAATGGCGAACTTCAACATGAATACTATGACTTCTTTCTCGTATTTACTAGGACCTTCAACTAAGATTCCTATGCTTATTCCAGAGTATTATGATCAATGGGCTGATCGAATGGAGGATTACTTGAATGGACTCGATGAAGAGCTATGGAAGTGCATTACTGATGATGTTCATCCACCTTCATCTGTTCAAAGCATTGGAAGTTCTGCATCAATTCAAAGTGTTACTGAACAAACTGAGAGGCTACAGAGGAATGAGAAAAGATGCATGAAAGAGCTTCGTGGTGCTCTTCCTCCTATAGTGTATAATTACGTTCGAACTTGCAAAACATCAAAACAAATCTGGAATACACTGAAGGAAAAGTATCAGGGGAGTGAAAAGACCAAAATCAGTTCAGTCAAGCAATGTCTGATTGGATTAAGGGATTTTAAGCAAAAAGATGGTGAATCGATCGAGTTATACTATGATCGTCTGAACGAGCTCATCTCCAAGTGTAATTGGTATGGAATTACCAGATCTACTATGGAATACAACCTTACTTTCATAATGGGGCTTCGCAAGGAATGGAGGAATGTGAGTTTGATGATGAAGACATAACAAACTTTCAATTTTTTGACTCTCAATGATCTTCACAATCTGCCAAAAGCTCACGAAAATGAAGTAAATGAAATAGCTGACAATCTGGGAGGTCTATTAGCTTTGGTTTCGAAAGTATCGGGAAGAGTAGGTGAGATGGAAGCTACTGAGAAGGAAAGCTCTGAAGACGAAGGTCTTATCGTCAATTCTGATGACGAAGCGGTGGCTTTTTACTCCAACAACAGAGTAAAGAAGTTTTATAAGAAGCCATTCAATGGAAAGTCGAAAGTTGGTGAAATGAGGGGAAGTAAAATTAAGAAGGCTAGTGATGAGAAGAAATTTGAGAAAAAGGAGGTTAAAGTTGAAGATTTGAAACACGAGAAAAAGCTAAAGGGAGATTCGGGAGTTGATTGTCATTACTGTCATGGTGCAAATCACATGGACAATGATTGTATGCTGAAAAAGAAAGAAGAAAAGATGAATAGGGTTAAGGATGAGGCATACTATTCCGAAAAGCTGGAAGAAGTGAGGGCAAAGTCGAAAGGGATGTCACTGGTTGCGAGAGGAGAAGATGAGGATGAGGGAAAATACCAAATATGGTCTTCAGGCTCGGATGACGAAGAAATGAGAAATCCGACACATGGAGCCATGTTTGCGAAGTTTGAGGAGGATGAAGATGAGAAGATTACTGGTCGTTGCTTTGTTTCGACATCAGCAGACAAAGAACCAATGACTTCGAAGGTACGTTCTCTACTTCAATCCTTTAATATTCCTTCAAGTGCTTATAATTCTTTGTTAACTGAGTTTGATGATGCTGTTACTTATGTTAATAATCTAGTGATCTCTGCTAGCAATGAGGCTAAAAATCTAGTACTCAGTTACTAGAAACCCAAAGGATGTTGGAGGCGAAGAAGGATAAAATAGATCATCTAGAGTTGCAAATAACGAACATTATGATTGATAGAGATAATTTGAATGCAGATAATAGGATTTTGTTAAAACAAAGGAATATTTACTGTAATTCTGCTAAAAGACTCTATTGTAAACTGACTGAATTGCATCACTCTAGTGATATAAGTAAAGAACAACATAGGAAGCTTCTACCATTCTTATCTTTCGAAAGGGAAAAAGTTGATGCAACTTCATATGACTATTTCAGACTTTGATAAAGTCCCTGATAATAGATATCCCTATTGAATAGTGAAAATTGATGAACATTTAGATGCTAATGATCTTGTTGATATATTTAATAAGACTTTGACTGTAAATGAACAAATCAAGATTTTGAAAAAGACTAAGAATTCAAATTCTGACTCTCAAAACCACTTTGCTGATATCGAAGATGACAATATCAATGAAATTGAAGTAGAGGAGGTTGTTGATTATTCTCAGTTATCTGTCATTAATGTCAAATCATTAGCTAAGGGTAAAGAAAAATGTCATGATTCAAATATTAAAGTTGACAAAGATCAACCCTCTACTTCAAAAGTTTTTGACCCTGACCATGTGACTGTCGAAGATAGTCAGACTGACAGTGATGATGATGATGAGGTTTCGAAGGAAACAACAGATCCAAATGTTTCGAAAGAAACAAAAAGTCCTCGCATTGTTGAAGATCAGGTGTATGAAGAAACAACGAAATTTGACAAAATCATGAAAGAAAACAGTTCTCATTATCTTGAACCTAATTTTGTGGTTTATGCAAACTTCACGTGCTCTGATAATATCAGTTTTCCAAACCAAATTTTCGTTGCAAAGGGAACTGGAGATAGTGTAAAACCAAAAATTAACAAACTGGTTGAAGAAGACAATAAGAAAGCTTCGAAGGATGGATTTTTCTCAAATCAAAGCACCGTTGAGAACAATCATACCAAAAACTCATACACTTTTCAAAGACAAAAGCCAAGTCGAACTTGGCTGGTTAAAACTAAATCGTCAAAGGTTGAGAAACAAACAAACGATAAAGTTTTTGAAAAACCAATTAATAAAATTCAGAGCCAAAAAGAAAAGATTCAAAAGATTTCACAAGAAAATGGGATTTCAATGAATAAGGCACGAAGCAAAGCTTATTGGAATACTTATGTGTCCAAAAAGAAACAACAAAATTTTTCTTCCAAAAAGTCTGAAAAGAAAAAGTATGAATCTGTTAAGACAAATTCACAAAATTCATTTTCTGGTGAAAAGAAATCAATGTCAAAACCTTTGAAATCACAAAAGGATTTTTCTAAAGACAAGGAAAATGTTTCGAAACCAACTCAAAAGTCAAATGTTCAAACTTCTTATCATGAGAATTATGTGAAAAGTCAACAAAAAGATTTTGTTAAGAACTCTAACAATCCAAGGTTTTCACAAAATAATTTTCAGAGAAGTGATTTTCAATCAAACAAACAAAAGACTTATCATCGTGTTCCTTATCAAAATCAATTTTCAAATTCACAAACAGTTTTTCCAAAGAATAATGTTGGTTATCAAAACCGATTTCAGAATCGTTATAATCCTCATTTTTCGACAAGAAAGACAACTAGACACTTTGAGAAATTCAAAGTTCAAGGGAGAAGAAATGAATCTTTCAAGCCTGATCAACCTCATTTTCAAAACCCACCTTCGAAACAAACCACAAAAGATACATTTGTGAAAGGAAAAACAGATGTGCAAAATATCAATCATTGGTTGGAAGGAAAGGAAAAGAGTTTTCAATCTGGGAAATTCTCTCAAGAACAGATTAATGATGCATATGAGAAGTATTTAAATGAATCCTCAAATGGAAGTTCTTCGTCAAAAGAATCAAATCCTTCTGTTAAAAAAATGAGGTGCATGTTGATGTTGACTTTAAATCGTCGAATGATTATATTTCGATACCCTTAAATAATGATGTGGACTTAATTAATAGTGTCAAAACAAAAGTTCAAAACTGGATAATTGGATCTTCGATACATCAAGCATTTTATTCTAATAACCAATGACCCAAACAGCCTTGGGGACCTAAATTCTTTAAATGATTGCAGGTTTTGTGTGACGAGCAATACAATGAAAAATGGTATATCGACAGTGGTTTCTCTCGTCACACGACTGGGAAGAAGGAAAACCTAAGGGATTTTCGAAGTCTGGACAATGCTGGTGTGGTGAAATTTGGAAATAACAAGTGTCAAGTCAAAGGTTATGGGAAAGTGACCAATGGGAAGTTTACAGTCAACATATTTGCTTATGTCGAAGGTCTTCAGCACAATTTGATATGTGTTTCGCAACTTGTTGTGGGTACTGGCAATCAAGTTGTTTTTAATGAAGAAGGAAGTGTCATATCCAACATCGAAACAAAAGAAGTTCTTCTTAAATTAAAACGAAAAGGAGATATGTTTACACTTGACATCAAACCCATTGTTGGTGTTCCTTCTATTTGTTTACTTTCGAAGGCTTCCTCAGATATAAGCTGGCTGTGGCATCGAAGATTGTCACATCTGAATTTTAGAAATTTGAACAAATTTGTGGTGAAAGATCTTGTTCGAGGTTTGCCTATATTAAAATTTGATAATGATACTCTTTGTGCAGATTGCGAACAAGGAAAACAACATAGGCAAGGTCATCCGATTGTGATTGATTCCAAGATCATCGAACCTTTGGAACTTCTTCATATAGAACTTTGTGGTCCTTAGACAATTGAAACCTCAACAAGAAGAGGTACATTTTGGTTATTGTTGATGATTTTTCTAGGTTTACTTGGGTATATTTTCTTTGTTTGAAATTAGAAACAGCTCAAGTGATGATCGATTTTATCAAACATGTCGAATTAATTCTGAAGAAAAAGGTTTGAAAAATCAAGAGTGATAATGAATCTGAGTTCAAAAACAAGGTTCTCGATTCGTTTTTGGCTGATAAAGGAATTTCACACAATTTCTCTTCTCCTTACCCAACTCAACAGAATGGTGTTGTCGAAAGGAGAAATCGTTCATTATGTGAGGCAGCAAGGACGATGTTGACATATGTGAATCTTCCACAATATCTCTAGGCAGAAGCTGTTTCTACTGCTTGATTTACTCAAAATCGGTCTTTTATTCATAGAAGATTCGATATCACCCCTTATGAAATCCTTAAAAACAGGAAACCAAATGTAAAATTTTTCCATGTTTTTGGTTGCAGGTGCTTCATTATGAATCTTAAGGATAATCTTTCGAAATTTTAGTCTAAGGCTGATGAAGGAATATTTTTAGGATATTCTCATAATTCTGTGGCATACAGGGTGCTCAACAAGCGAACAAGGAAGATCGAAGAAACTTTTAATCTCACATTCGATGATCACTATGTCAAAAGCGTTGAAAAACATTTTGAACAAAAACCAATCATTAATGAATCAAATTCTGAATCTGAAAGTGTTAATTCATTAGATTTTGATTACGATTTAATTTTTGGTACTCCTGATAGGGATATTGATGCTGAAATTCATGCTGAGGATAATCGAATTCCTGAAGCATCGAAACATATTGAAGATTCGACATTAATTGAACAAATTGTTGATCATCATTCGACAACAAATTCTTCGGTTTATAACGAAAGTCTGCCATTTTTACAAACTGATCAAGTGGAGGGGGAGCACTTGACATCGACCACTCATGTTGAGGGGTAGCATACTTTCAAGGGGGAGAATAAGAGAATGAATTCTGGTGTCGAGGGGGAGCATCAAGAAGATAATTTTGTCGCGGGGGAGCAAAATGATAAACAAATGAATATTTCAAATAATCAATATGAAATTTTTCATGATTCAACTGATAATGTGTCAATTGCAGGATCAGAGAATGATGAAAAATTCGAAGATGCACCTTTGGAATTTGATCCAACATATCCAGCATATCCTCTAATGGATAGATGGACTCGAAATCATCCACATGAATAAATTCTTGGTGATCCACAAGCTGGAGTATTAACAAGGGCTTAGATTCATGAAAAGAATGAGGTACTCAATACTCACCAGGAATTTTGCATGTTCAATGTTTTTATTTCGAAAATTGAACCGAAAACAGTCAAGATTGTAATGGAAAATCCTGATTGGATTGTTTCTATCACTACAAGAAAAACGTGATTTTGCTACGGAAGGAATCCGTTGCAAAAAGCTGAAATTTCGTTGCAAAAGACGAATAGCGACGGAATTTGCAACGACCTATTTCCATCCCTAAAAACGCCGTAGCGAGGAGTTTGCAACAGAAACGATAATTCCGTCGCAATTGTGACAACGGAATGAAATCCGTGGTAGATGGTATTCCGTCGTGTATGTCGTAATAGGTTTCCATCAAAAATTTCGTGGTAGTTCTTCCGTCACAAATTCCGTTGTAGTTAATCCCTAACAAAATCCATGGTGATGAATCCCTAGCAAAATCCGTGGTGATGAATCCCTAGCTAAATCCGTGGTGATGAATCCCTAGCTAAATCCGTGGTGATGAATCCCTAGAAAATTCCGTGGTGATGAATCCCTAGCTAAATCCATTTGATGATATCCTAGCAAATTCCGTGGTCATGAATCCCTAGCAATTTTAGTGGTGTATATATTATATACCAGATTCAATATGGACCGATGGATAATTGATTTATAAATTATATCCAAATAATTTTGTAGTAATATATGAAAAACAAAAAAAACAAAAAAATCATAACCATCATATCATAAAATAACAAAATAATTATTTATTACATTGAAAAAAGAAAGTTGCTACTCTAAAATACATAATCTTCAATAAACATATATCAACCTACTACTCTTCTTGTTTTGTAAAGCCATTAATAAGATCCAATGTCGTTTGAAGTTGTTTTTCAAGATGCCCGACCCTTGCTTTGTTTTCCTCTTGTTGGGCGTTCATCATTTCTTTAAGCTCTTCGTTCTGCTGTTGTTGTTTAGCAACAAGCTCCCTCATTTCTTCTATTTCATCATTTTTTTTCCGGAATGTAAGATACATCCGTTTTACCATTCCTATTGGGAAACGCCTTTGCAAAAGAGCCTAATCCATAAAGTCTTCTTTTTTATCATGACTACCAACAAAAACATAAAATAGCTTGTCCTCCTCAAATTCAACACCTTCAGCTTCCAACTCTTCCCGTTTTTCTGTATAGGCCGCCTAGAAAATAAAAATATTATAACTTAAAAGATATCAAATTTAGGAATGATATTATGGAGTAGCTACAATATAAAAGTTAATTTAAACTGAAATGAATATTACATGAATTTGTCTATCTTTTTCATTTGTGAAAGTGACTCCATCATGATTCTTAGTGTGTGTATACAGGAACAATTCACTATGAGGTGGCTCATGTCCTAATTTCCTCTTCTGCATAAATACCATATAAAAAGTCAAATATACAGATAAACATATGCAAACATTGATACGATGTACCATTTAAAAAATTACCAAATCAGAAGCTATCTTCAAATGACATGAGGATCCAACGTTATGTGTGGGTTTTGCTACTCCATCAGCCACACCGTTACGCCTATTCTTCTTGTTCTGCTCAGATTTTAGCTTGTATTCTTCTGTATTCCATTTTAATTGCCAGGAGTTCCAGACTTCCTGTGGAATATGAGCTGGTTTAAAGCCATGTTTGTTTCTTTTTGGGCTCCTCATGTTGAAGAGATATTGACCATAACTTTGTGCCGCTTTCCTTGCCCAAGCTTGCCTCACCAGCGAGTCTATTGTCTCATCCCAACAACATTTTTCTACACATTAACAATATAAACATAAGTTGAAGTGTAAATGTTTACCAAACAACAATTTATGACTTATAGTTACCTGAAACTCCTCCCAATATAATTCGCGCATTTCTTTGCTTACTTGTGCCCAAGCGTACCCTTCTGGATCTACTCTTTGTTTAAAGGACTGACTAATAACGTGTGCACAAGGGCCACAATATTAATACATAAAAAAAGTTGTAATTAAGATTTGATACATAAAAAAAGTTGTAATTAAGATTTGAATTGGTAACTCACGTATTTTTCCAAACATGAACATTAAAACGTCCATCTGGTCCACAATATTCAGAGGAATTGTTTTCACCTTATACACTTTCCACTACAGATCCATTCATGGGTGGTTGTGTTGGTGATGGGGTAGATTGTGGGATAGGTGTTTTTGATGGGGTATATTCTGGGGTAGGTGTTGGGATAGATGTATATGTTGAGGATGTGGTAGTTCCTTTACTTAAGGAGGGTGTGGTAGTTATTGTAGTTGTGGAGGATGGTAGTGTAGATGCAGGTTTTGAGGTTGTGGTAGTAGATATAGGTGTTGATGATGTGGTAGTGGGTGTTGGTGTTGAGGATGGTTTAGATAATGTAGGTTCTGAAGTTTTCGTTATTGATGTTCATGTTGACGATTGTATTGTTCCAGTTTTTGAAGTTTTAAATGTTTTTTCTAAGGAGGGTGTGGATGTTTTAAGTGATGCCGAGGAAGTGGTAGTCATGGGTGATGTTAATGATATAGGTTTAGGGGTTTTGTTGGTAGATGTTATGGGTGCTTTGGATGTGGTTGTTGGTATTGGCAAGTCGATTTCTTCATCTTGTAATAACTGTCTGTTTAGGAATTTTGCAGCAGAAATCCTATTGCGTTTCATAACTTGTGGTGCAATGAATTTAGTTGGCTTCACACCGGATGCTCCTTTTGCTTTCGAGGTCGACATCTTTCTGACACAAAAAATAAAAATAAATTATATATGAAGGCATTACTTTGCATGCAAACTATTGAATACAATCAAAACCAATTTACATGAAGATGATCAGACAACAAAAAACGATCGATCATCACGACAACACTAAATTAAATAAATATAAATTTTAGATGAGTGACAACCTATATCGCCAAACTCAGTGGACAAACGTATAACGAACAAAGATTTCGATCAATAAGCCGCCGGAGATGATGATTACAGAAAATGTAAACCCTATTTCTAATCGGTAATTAATTACCCTAATATGCAGCATAAACGTGTGTAGGTTGGAGGGAAACGAATTGTGAAATACTTTGAACCTCCGCTAATAAAAAATTCGAACTGTGCTAATTACAGCTAAATATTTAGTAATTCAAATTTATTTAAAGTAGCTACAAATTAATAGATAGGGTATATACATATAAATAACGTCAAGAAAGAACATAGAATAACGATGTGTTCATAGTATAATTTTAACTTAAAATTATATACGAGGACTAAACATTAATAAACTATACATCTTTATGCTTTTCTGTTTAAACCGAAATTTATATACAAAAGACGTACGGGTCATGTCAATATATATGGTAGTGGCTTATTGTGTCCATGGATGACATATGGTTGATTGGTCCACATGGTAATGGCCATTGGTCAACATGGTAATTGCTTATGGTGTCCATGGTTGACATATGGGCCATTGGTCAACATGGTAGTTGCTTAAGGTGTCCATGGTTGACATATGGATGACATATGGGCCATTGGTCAACATGGTTGTTGCTTATGGTGTCCATGGTTGACATATGGATGGCATATAGGCCATTGGTCAACATGGTTGTTGCTGATGGTGTCCATGGTTGACATATAGATGACATATGGGACATGGGTCAACATGGTTGTTGCTTATGGTGTCCATGGTTAACATATGGGCCATTGGTCAACATGGTAGTTGCTTAAGGTGTCCATGGTTGACATATGGATGACATATGGGCCATTGGTCAACATGGTAGTTGCTTATGGTGTCCATGTGTTGAAAATATACGATCAGATTACCACGAATAAAGGCTCGGATACCAGTTACTGGGTGACAGATATATATATTTAAGGAGATAAGATGCGGAAAAAAAATAAGAAGTGCGGAATAAATATAAACTGGAAAGCTATAAATGACTGAAAGCTATAAATGAAATAAATGACAGTATTTAAATGACGTAAAGCTGTAATAAAATATATAAATATATAAATATATATAAAGTCGGTTCGTCAATAAATTGACTGAACTGGTTTAGAATTGGATTGGATCTTAATAGACTGTGTCTCTATTTGTTCAAAGTTCAATCCGGTAAGTAACAATAAGTTCTTTTTATGTAACAATGAATTGTTTACAAAACGATACAAAATACACGGGTAATGTTTTTTTGTATGTGGGTATGGGGTTTTTTAAGGTGATTTGATGAGGTTGAAGTGGGTATTTGGAGGGTGGTAGAAGGTGTAATAAGGTTGTAGTTTTGGTGGTATAAGGTAACAAAGAGGGTGATGTTGAAAGAGCTTTGGGTGGTTACGAATATATATTTTCGTAGTAAATCTCTCTGGATAGCCAATTCTCTCTCGCGTCTCTCTGGGGTTTGCAGTGGTCAAAAAAATCGAGGAAAATTCCTGGATGTAGGTAAGGTCCTGAATAATTTGCGGTGCAAATCTCTCCTGTATTATCTTGTTGAGTTGTGCTCGGTGAATTTTTTATTAACTTGCAAATTCTGATGTCGAAAAACAGCAAGGTGGTGATGGTTGTGGTGATTTGAAATGGTTTTTGGAGGAGGTTTAAGGAGGGTACTTGGAGGGTGTTTGGAGAGTATTTTGAGGTTGTTTGGAGGTTGATATAAGGTGGTGATGGTGGTGAAAGTTTATGAAGATGATGATGTTTGATGGGTTGAAGATGAACACCTTGAGTTTGAATGAAGAAGATGAAGATGGTTGATAATGTTCTTCATTTTTGGTTGTTGTTGATCTTGATGTTCTTGGTTATTGTTGTTTGGTGATTGAGAGAGTTTTATGTTACAGGGAATTTACAAAGAAAAATGAACACTCACACTATAACATATGAATCTCTCTTACTCTCTTCTATCTCTCTCTCTCTCTCTCTCTCTCATTATCACCTACACTATCACATGTGCATATATACTTGAAATGTCTTCAAGCACTTAGTCTTTTTTATTAAAAAGAATGGCTGGTCTATGCAAGTTGTAGAAGAAAAAACGTGGGGTGGGGTGGCTTATCATTTCCCTCCCTTTTCCTTTTGACCTTTCCACCTAATATATGAATATATAATACATATACACATATATAATACATACATATATATATATATATATATATATATATATATATATATATATATATATATATAATTCATATATATATATATATATATATATATATATAATACATATATATATATATATATATATATATATATATATATATATATATATATATATATATATATATATATATATATATATAATACATATATATATATATATAATACATACATATATATATATAATACATATATATATATATATATATATATATATATATATATATATATATATATATGTATTATATATATATATATATATATATATATAATACATATATATATGTATTATATATATATATATATATATATATATATATATATATATATATATATATAGTACATATATATATATATATATATATATATATATATATATATATATATATATATATATATATATATATATCGTTGAAACTGTTTAGTCATGCATATGTGTTTTCGTCATTCGCTGGTTATTGTATTTTCCGTTTTGATCACGCATTCATGCAACCTGAAATAACTGATAATATTTGTTAGATAATACAAATACAGCTCGTCTTATTTCAGTGATGGTTACATACAATGTCACATACAAAGACATTTTTCAACAATTTCCCCCTATGTGATCATTGCTGAAATAAGGACAGGTATGATATAATCACATTGACAGTTTAACTTTTGATGATTCGAGATAAAAGATTTGTCAATAGATAACATTTATATAAAACCATAGTAATTGATTTGAAAGTTTTTGACTTGGTTTAACATATCTTATGTAAAAGATTTTCAGAAATTTGTTTCCGAATCAAAGTCTCGGGTTCGGTTATCAAAGGGTAGTCATATATGTATCTAAAGAAATTTCTTAAGATTTTATAGCATTATTTCTGACGACAAGTGGTCTAACAGGTCGATTTAGATGAACGCTCATAGGTATAGCTCACACTTCACTTGGGTGTTTGGTTGTTCTGGCAGCAGAACAAGTTAATGATCACTAAAAATAAGTGATATCTCTCTCTGACGACTCACACTCATATTGGAGGTGTTCAGCTATGCTTTTCCTGTAAAGTCACTTAGTCTCATTATTAGATAATCAATCACATAAGACTGGTTTCGGCATTACTCAGCGGGTTTCTTCATTCATGCCATTAAAGTTCACTCTCTCTCCGTCGGGAAATACATGTAGAGGGGTTTAGCAATTTTCATAGTGCAGTTTGCAACTAAGATTCTTCAGTGATGAAGGCTACAGTATCCCGGGAAATCCATTGTTGTTGCAGCTTCTTCTTTGATAGTATCCTGTTTGTTGATCAATATCGATTTATTGTAAAAAGATATTTTGTTTTAGCATTGAGAATTTGCTACATTTGAGACCTTTTTAAGAATATTTGACTTGAGTGATTGAGATATCTTCTTTTGTGAAAAATGGTTAAAACAAATCGCGGGATTTTATGATTTTTGTTTTGAAATAACCATTTGGTTGAAAGTTTGTTTGAAAATACCAAATATAGAATATTTTTTTTTGTTTTGTTTGGTATATCTTTATTGAATCCATTTGTTTTCTTGTTGATTTGTCTTTGAGGATTGGATGTTGATAGATATTTGTTTTTCCTTTGGTTTTCTTGTAAGGATATGTCGTTGTTTGCTTGATGGATCATGGGATCGCAAGTCTTCATTTTTGGTTGGCTTTTATCTAGGTAGGGATAGGTGGCATAAAAGACAGTTTGTCTAGTATGTAAGAAATGAATGTATCGTCCCTGGTCATTTTGATATCTAAGCAAAAATGAGACTGTGACAAGGTATAATTGGGTATACCTTATAAGCAATAGTGACACACCTAAGCTCACAAGAAATGATTTCCACAATGATTTAGATCGACGAGGCACAAATTCTCACATGGGTTTTTGTTTTCATCTGAACCTCCTAACCTTATGTCCCTTGATTGTTTAAAATCGTCAATAATGAAATAAAATCGAAGGAAATAAAGTTATATACATTATGAAAAGTAGGATATTTGAACCTTCACTCCAATTGAGAATCAATATGACTTAAAATCTTCATCGAGCATAAGCATCTGAAAATTAAGTCAAGAGAAGATTAATCACAAGGTTCTATAAAAGCTTATTATGGCAAGTCTTTTATTAATTTTTTTTTTGAAGATTTGTTTTTCTGAATATTTTTGGAAATATTGGTTATTTGAATGTTTTTGGTATTTTTGAAAGGAAAGCAGTTTTCAATTGTTTTTAAATTTTCCTTTTGAATGAAAGTAAACACACTTTTGTACAAACAAAAAGTAAAAGTTTAAGGATAGATGTTATCTGGATTTAACATTCCTAGACGGCCTAGGAAGTATTGAAACTTTGTTTCATCGAGAGCCTTAGTGAAGACATCGGCAATTTGATCTTCGGTGTTGATGAAGTGCAATTCGATATGACCCTTTTGAATGTTGTCTTTGATGAAATGATATCGAATGTCGATGTGCTTTGTCATGGAATGGTGAACGGGATTGTGAGAAATGGCAATTGCACTAGTTGAGTCACAAAATATGGGAATTTGTGAAATTTTGAAGCCATAGTCTCGCAGTTGAGTTTGCATCCATATGACTTGCGAACAACAGCTGGCGGCAGCGACGTATTCAGCTTCTGCTGTTGATGTGGATACACAAGTCTGTTTCTTTGAAGTCCAACTCACTAGTCTACCTCCTAGGAATTGACAGCTATCAGATGTACTCTTTCTATCTAACTTGCATCCTCCATAGTCTGAGTCGGTGAAAGCGTTCAGCTGAAAATCGGATTTAGCTGGATACCAAAGGCCAAGTTTGGGAGTGCCTTTTAGGTATTTGAAGATGCGCTTCACAGCAACTACATGGGATTCCATAGGATTTGCTTGGTATCTGGCACAGACACATGTAGAAAACATGATGTCAGGTCTGCTGGCAGTGAGGTATAAGAGTGATCTGATCATTCCACGATATCTTTTCTGATCAACAGGTTTGCCATTTAAGTCTGCATCGATTTTGTATCCAAAAGCCATTGGGGTTTTTGCGGTATTGGATTTGTCCATTGAAAAGCGAGTGAGTAGGTTTTTGACATAATTCTCTTGGTTGATGAAAATGCCATCAGTTGACTGTTTGATTTGAAGTCCGAGAAAAGTAGTCATCTCCCCAATCATGCTCATTTCAAATTTGCTCTTCATTAGATCTGCAAACTTAATACTCAAAGATTCATCAGTAGAACCGAAAATAATGTCATCAACATATATTTGTACGATTAAAAGATGTTTATTATAGATTTTACGAAAAAGGGTTTGATCGATTGAACCTCTTTTAAAACCTGATTCTTCGAGAAAGGTTGTCAATGTGGCATACCAGGCTCGGGGTGCTTGTTTCAAGCCATAGACAGCTTTCTGCAATTTGAAGCTGTGATCAGGAAATTTGGGATCTTCGAAACCTGGTGGTTGTTGGATGTATACATCGCGATCTAACTCTCCATGTAGGAATGCACATTTAACATCCATTTGGAATACTTTGAAGTTCTTATGTGCAGCATATGCAAGAAAGATGCGAATTGCTTCAATTCTGGCAACTGGAGCATATGTTTCATCGTAGTCGATTCCTTCTTGTTGTGAATATCCTTTGACTACGAGACGTGCCTTGTTTCGACAAACGATTCCTTGATCGTCAGTTTTGTTTCTGAATACCCATCTTGAACCTATAACAGAAACATCGGGTGGGGTAGGGACAAGATTCCATACGTCATTTCTTTCAAATTCTTCTAGCTCTTCTTGCATAGCTTTTACTCAGTCTGGATCTTTGAGAGCAGAATGTATGGTTTTGGGTTCAGTCATGGATAAGAAGGCTCCAAATAAACAATCATTAGAAGTTGCGGATCTAGTTTGGATGCCTGAGTTTGGATCTCCGATGATTTGGTCAGTTGGGTGGTTTTTGGTCCATTTTATTAAGCGATTCTCTTCCGCTATAATAATTGGAATTTCAGTATCCCATTGTTCTTCTCCGGGAGTTTCATCTTGGAATAGGTTTGAAGGTTCCCCCATAAATGATGCATCGGGATTGTTTTGGATATTTGGGGATGGGGTATTTAAAGGAGGATTTGGTGTTTGTTCCAATGAAGAAGTATGTGTAGGTGGTTCCCCCTTGAATTGATCTGCATCATTTCGGTTTGTTTGTGGAGTTCCTTCAGTGGTCGTTCCTGTAGAATCAATAGAAGTAGTTAGAAGTTCAGAATTGTAAGCGGTTTTGGGTTGTTCAAAAAGTAAATCAAGATCGATTTCAATGTCTATGTCAGGAGAAGGTGTTTGTTGAATTGGATTTTGAAAAATATTATCAATCATTTTAGAACCAAAATGTTCACGATCCAATTTTCTAACATAAAATTCATCGAAATGAACATCGGTACTTTCTTCAATTACTCTGGTACGTTTGTTCAGTACACGATAAGCAGCTGAGGAAAATGAGTAACCAAGGAAAATTCCTTCGTCCGACCTTGATTCAAATTTTGAAAGGTGATCTTTATTGTTCTTTATGAAGCATCGACAACCAAAAATATGGAAAAATTTGATGTTTGGTTTTCAGTTGTTAATGACTTCATATGGTGTTTTATGAAGATGTTTATGGATTAAGGAACGATTTTGAGTGTAGCAAGCTGTGGCTATTGCTTCTGCCTAGAAGTATTGTGGCAGATCAGCGAAGATAAGCATTGATCTTGCAGCTTCACATAGAGTTCTGTTCCTTCTTTCGACAACGCCGTTCTGTTGTGGAGTGTATGGGGCTGAGAAGTTATGTTCAATTCCTTTGTCTTTGAGAAATGAATCTAGAGTCTTGTTTTTGAACTCTAAACCATTATCACTTCGGATTCTTCGAACAGGTCGTTTGAGCTTCAGTTCGATTTGTTTGATGAAGTTGATCATCTCTTCAGGTGCTTCTAATTTTAGTCTAAAGAAAAAGACCCAAGTAAAGCGCGAGAAACCATCAACGACAACAAGAATATACTTCTTCCCTTGTATGGTTTGGGTTTTGGCAGGGCCACAAAGGTCTATGTGCAACAATTCTAGTGGTTCGGATACACTAGATTCTGAGATGCTTTTGTGAGTTGATTTGGAAAGTTTTCCTTTTTCACATGCGGCACACAGAGTTTCATTATCAAGCTTCAGAAGTAGCAGTCCTCTAACAAGATCATCGCCGATCAGTTTGTTGATGTACCCAAAGTTTAGATGGGAAAGGCGACGGTGCCATAACCAACTGATATCTGCTGGGGATTTTGATAGCAGACATATATCGGGTTTACCATAGATAAGATCCATGTCAAGTGGATACATATTTCCGGCACGGTAAGAATCAACAATGATTTCTTTGGTTTTGGCGTCCATGATCAAGCTTCTTTGTTTGGTGAATAGGACTTCAAGATTGTTATCACACAGTTGAGAAACACTGATATGGTTGTGTTTCAGGTCATCGACATAGGCAACTTTCTTTATGGTGAAGTTACCATTTGTTATGTTTCCATAACCCTTGATTTTTGCCGTCATGTTGTTGCCGAAGGTAACGTCTTGATTGGTTTGGGAGGGTTTGAAGTCACGCAGGTAGTTTCGGTTTCCTGTCATATGCTTGGAGCAGCCACTATCAATATACCATGTATCATCATTGGGTTCTCCAGCATTAAATACCTGCAATTAGACAGAAGGTTTAGGTACCCAAATCTGAATGTGTCCTGGTTTGTTAGTTGTTGTTATTTTGGGTGTTTTGCTTAATGAATTTCTTATAGCATTTGACTTCATATTGCTATAAGAGTTTGGTTTATAAGGATGGAATGGTTGAGGTTTGATTTTATTTATCAAATTTTCCCAAAAAGTGATTTGTTTCTGAAAATTCGTTGGTTGATAAAATCTGTGATTTGGTGAATGATATCCTAGATGTGAATTTTTTTTTGAAAAGTTCTCTTCATATCTGGGATGTGATTGGCGGTTATGAAAGACTTTTTGATGATGATGTTTTGAAACTTTCTGATTTGGTCGTTTTTGAAAGTTCATTGAATTTTTAAAGGTGATCTCTTGAAAGCGGTTTTCAAAAGGTTTTTGAAAAGGTTTTGGTTTTTGTTTGGAAACCTGTTTTTGAGGTATGACGTATGGTTTAACAGGTTTCTTTGGTTTGTTTTCAAAAGCCTTTGGTTTGTTAAGTGGGGTTATGGTTGCTTCATTGGTATGTTTGATTTGGTTTGTTGAAGGACTAGCACAGTTTGTTTCAGATTTTACAACTCTTTTGATAGACTTTTTGGAAACAGTGAAAGCAGTGTCATCTGGGCTACAGTTGATAACTGTTTCGTCATCTGAATCTTCCTCATTAGCAGATGTGAAAAGATCTGGAAGAGTGGATTCAGAGTTTTCACAAATTGTCATGTTTTCTTGTTTAGCTAGTTCATTTTCAAAGGATTCTCTTCCAATTCCTGGTCTGTAATTCGTATCAATTTTGCCAGTTCCTAAGGTGTTCGCTTTGGTGAAAACATCATCACTTAGTTTTTTAGCAATTTTGATAGAATTCATATTCCATATCAATCTTTTGTTTTCAGATTCAAGAAAATTGGTTTGGTTTAAAGAATCAGTCAGTTTTTCATTTAAAATTTTGTATTTTTCAGTTGATTCTTGAAAGTTTTGTTTCAACTGAAGGATTTCCTTTTCTAAAACATCTTTTGTTTCAGAGGAAATGACTGACTGATTTTTTTGTTCCAAATCCTTTTTTCTGAATTAGGGTTTGATTTAATTGTTCCAAGACGTGATTATAATCTTCTGATTTTCTTTCAACGTCTCTTTCCAATTTGTTCTTTATCCTTGTTGATTCTCCAAATTTGAGTTGCAAGGTTTGTAACTCAGATTTGCAGATATCGGAATTGATCATTGTGTCATGATATTTTTTGAAATCAGCTTCTAGACTTTTCTCAATCTTGGTTATATGGGACTCAAAAATTGATTTCGAAAGACCAAGTTCAGAGATCATAGACCATACCTGTTCTATGACGTTTGGAGCTCTTGAAGGTCTATCAACACCAACTACGAAACAGAAGTTTGATTGTGTTGGTTCATTGTCAGCTTCGTCTTCAGAAGTTGGCCAGTATTCCACATTTGGTTCATGGATTGCCATCAATGCTCTTTGCTTATCTTGATTTTCCTGTTTCTTTAATTCATCGGCTTTTTGAGCGTAATATGCTGAGTCTTTGACTTTGGTTTTGTTTTTGGCTCGGCATTCTCTGGCATAGTGATTAGTTCCTTTGCAGTTGTGACAAATGATCACTTCTTCATCACTATCATCCTTTTGACTTTTAATCGGAAGTCTTTTAGGAGCTTGAGTTTGGATTTGTTGGGAAGATTGGGAAGGGTTCTGTTGGAATCCAAAATTTTGGTTGTTTTGAAAGCCATTGTTTTGATTAGTGTAACCTTGATTTTGGAATCCTCTGTTTTGGTTTTGAAAACTGTTGTTTTGGTTATTGTTATGATGACTTGAGTTGGGATTGTTTTGAAATCCCTGGTTTTGAAAACCTTGGTTTGAATTGTTTTGGAAGGAAGGTCTTTGAAAATTTTGTCCAAAATAAGGTCTTGGTTGAAAACCTGAGTTGTTTTGAACAGGTTGAGGTGTTGGTTGAAATCCAGAATTATTTTGTCCAAATGATGGTCGGTTTTGAAAATTTGGTTTAAAATTCGATTGACCGTGATTTGGAATAAATCTCTGGAGGTTTGTGTTTGCTACCAAAGCACACAGTTGTTGGTAGTCTGCTTCATCATTTAAATCAGATTGATCAAAAGAATTCTTCAAAAAGGGTTGGTTTTGAAAAGATGTCTGATTAAAATGATTGAAGTTTTGTTCATTAAAAGGTGTTTGGTTTTGAGAAGATGTGGAAACGAGAGCAAGTGGTCCTCCAAAAGCTGTAGTGGTTGGTGGGTCAATCGAGGATTCATACGATTGAAGTTCTCCATACAAATTGTATAAAGTTTCAGTATGAATGGCTGGATTTCCCTGAATGATGAGTTTAACCATCTTCCAGCTTTCGTAAAGATTGTTTAGAAACTTGAGATTTATCTCGTGTTGTGTCTTTTTGATGCCCAAATTGTTCATTTTTACCATGATAAAATTGAACCTATCATGAGCATCATGGATGGTTTCTGATGAAAGCATCTTGAAATTATCGAATTCATTTAAAACAGATGTTCTTTTGTTTCCAATAATTCTTTGATTTCCACAAAAACGATTTTTTAAATTTCCCCAGATTTGATTTGCAGTCAACAGTATTATGTCATCCATTTGACTTAGAATACTGTGGGGAATTCCAGACACAAGTTCCTTTTTGGCTTGGAGTTGCAACCTTTTTTCGGTTTCAGCAATAGTGGCTTGATTTGTAGCAAGAGTAGCCATATTTTATGGTGTAACATATGTTCCTTCTACACAATTCCAGACATCTTCACTTATGGTGTTAAGATGAAGATTCATACGGCCAACCCACAAATTATACTCTTCAGGAATAAGTATGGGTGCCCGTGAACCAAATCCCAAGCTGTTAGCAATAGAAACAGAGTTCATGTTGGAGTAATTAGCAGAAGACATTTTTTTGTTTTGAAAGGATTTTGAACAAGTGATATTAAAATGAAATTTTTAAAGAAAAACTTATGGAAGGTTTATAAACGCTAACCAAAAGTTTTCGACAAAAATTTCAAAGTAAATCACACAAGCTCTTAATTTTTTTGTTTAAGATTTTTTTTTTAATTTTTTTTTTAATTTTTTAATTTTTTTTAAGGATTTTGAACAAGTGATATTAAAATGAAATTTTTAAAGAAAATCTTATGGAAGGTTTATAAACGCTAACCAAAAGTTTTCGACAAAAAATTCAAGGTAAATCACACAAGCTCTGATACCAATTGTTGAAAATATACGATCTGATTACCACGAATAAAGGCTCGGATACCAGTTACCGGGTGACAGATATATATATTTAAGGAGATAAGATGCGGAAAAAAAATAAGAAGTGCGGAATAAATATAAACTGGAAAGCTATAAATGACTGAAAGCTATAAATGAAATAAATGACAGTATTTAAATGACGTAAAGCTGTAATAAAATATATAAATATATATAAAGTCGGTTCGTCAATAAATTGACTGAACTGGTTTAGAATTGGACTGGATCTTAATAGACTGTGTCTCTATTTGTTCAAAGTTCAATCCGGTAAGTAACAATAAGTTCTTTTTATGTAACAATGAATTGTTTACAAAACGATACAAAATACACGGGTAATGTTTTTTTGTATGTGGGTATGGGGTTTTTTAAGGTGATTTGATGAGGTTGAAGTGGGTATTTGGAGGGTGGTAGAAGGTGTAATAAGGTTGTAGTTTTGGTGGTATAAGGTAACAAAGAGGGTGATGTTGAAAGAGCTTTGGGTGGTTACGAATATAGATTTTCGTAGTAAATCTCTCTGGATAGCCAATTCTCTCTCGCGTCTCTCTGGGGTTTGCAGTGGTCAAAAAAATCGAGGAAAATTCCTGGATGTAGGTAAGGTCCTGAATGATTTGCGGTGCAAATCTCTCCCGTATTATCTTGTTGAGTTGTGCTCGGTGAATTTTTTCTTAACTTGCAAATTCTGATGTCGAAAAACAGCAAGGTGGTGATGGTTGTGGTGATTTGAAATGGTTTTTGGAGGAGGTTTAAGGAGGGTACTTGGAGGGTGTTTGGAGAGTATTTTGAGGTTGTTTGGAGGTTGATATAAGGTGGTGATGGTGGTGAAAGTTTATGAAGATGATGATGTTTGATGGGTTGAAGATGAACACCTTGAGTTTGAATGAAGAAGATGAAGATGGTTGATAATGTTCTTCATTTTTGGTTGTTGTTGATCTTGATGTTCTTGGTTATTGTTGTTTGGTGATTGAGAGAGTTTTATGTTCCAGGGAATTTACAAAGAAAAATGAACACTCACACTATAACATATGAATCTCTCTTACTCTCTTCTATCTCTCTCTCTCTCTCTCTCTCTCTCATTATCACCTACACTATCACATGTGCATATATACTTGAAATGTCTTCTAGCACTTAGTCTTTTTTATTGAAAAGAATGGCTGGTGTATGCAAGTTGTAGAAGAAAAAACGTGGGGTGGGGTGGCTTATCATTTCCCTCCCTTTTCCTTTTGACCTTTCCACCTAATATATGAATATATAATACATATACACATATATAATACATATATATAAATATATATATATATATATATAATACATATATATCTATAATACATACATACATATATATATATATATATATATATATATATATATATATATATATAATACATACATACATATATATATAATACATATATATATATATACATATATATATATATATATATATATAATATACATACATATATATAATACATATATATATATATAATACATACATACATATACATACATATATATATATATATATATATATATATATATATATATATATATATATATGTATTACAGACATATATATATGTATTACATATATATATATATATATATATATATATATATATATTACATATATATATAATACATATATATATATATATATATATATATATATATATATATATATATATATATATATATCGTTGAAACTGTTTAGTCATGCATATGTGTTTTCGTCATTCGCTGGTTTTTGTATTTTCCGTTTTGATCACACATTCATGCAACCTGAAATAACTGATAATATTTGTTAGATAATACAAATACAGCTCGTCTTATTTCAGTGATGGTTACATACAATGTCACATACAAAGACATTTTTCAACACCATGGTTGACATATGGATGACATATGGGGCATTGGTCAACATGGTTGTTGCTTATGGTGTCCATGGTTGACATATGGATGACATATGGGCCATTGGTCAACATGGTTGTTGCTTATGGTGTCCATGGTTGACATATGGGTCATTGGTCAACATGGTAGTTGCTTAAGGTGTCCATGGTTGACATATGGATGAAATATGGGCCATTGGTCAACATGGTAGTTGCTTATGGTGTCCATGGTTGACATATGGATGAAATATGGGCCATTGGTTAACATGGTTGTTGCTTATGGTGCCCATGGTTGACATATGGATGACATATGGACCATTTGTCAACACGGTTGTTGCTTATGGTGTCCATGGTTGACATATGGATGACATATGCGCCATTGGTCAACATGGTTGTTGCTTAAGGTGTCCATGGTTGACATATGGATGAAATATGGGCCATTGGTCAACATGGTAGTTGCTTATGGTGTCCATGGTTGACATATGGATGACATATGGGCCATTGGTCAACATGTTTGTTGCTTATGGTGTCCATGGTTGATATATGGATGACATATGGGTCATCGGTCGACATGGTTGTTGCTTATGGTGTGCATGGTTGACATATGGGCCATTTTTCAACATGGTAGTTGCTTATGGTGTCCAAGGTTGACATATGGATGACATATGGGCCATTGGTCAACAGGGTAGTTGCTTATGGTGTCCCTGATTGACATATGGATGACATATGGGCCATTGGTCAACATGGTTGTCGCTTATTGTGTCCATGGTTGACATATGGATGACATATGGTCCATTGGTCAACATGGTTGTTGCTTATGGTGTCCATGGTTGACATATGGGCCATTGGTCAACATCGTAGTTGTTTAAGGTGTCCATGGTTGACATATAGATGACATATCGGTCATTGGTCAACATGGTAGTTGCTTATAGTGTCTATGGTTGAAATATGGATGACATATGGGTCATTGCTGAACATGGTTGTTGCTTATGGTGTCCATGGTAGACATATGGATGACATATGGGCCATTGGTCAACATGGTTGTTGCTTATGGTATCCATGGTTGACATATGGGCCATTGGTCAACATGGTAGTTGCTTAAGGTGTCTATGGTTGAAATATGGATGACATATGGGCCATTGGTCAACATGGTAGTTGCTTATGGTGTCCATGGTTGACATATGGTTGAGATATGGGCCATTGGTCAACATGGTTGTTGCTTATGGTGTGCATGGTTGACATATGGATGACATATGGGCCATTGGTCAACATGGTTGTTGCTTATGGTGTCCATGGTTGACATATGGGCCATTGGTCAACATGGTAGTTGCTTAAGGTGTCCATGGTTGACATATGGATGAAATATGGGCCATTGGTCAACATGGTAGTTGCTTATGGTGTCCATGATTGACATATGGATGACATATGGGCCATTGGTCAACATGTTTGTTGCTTATGGTGTCCATGGTTGACATATGGGTCATTGGTCAACATGGTTGTTGCTTATGGTGTGGATGGTTGACATATGGTCCATTGGTCAACATGGTAGTTGCTTAAGGTGTCCATGGTTGACATATGGATGACATATGGGCCATTGGTCAACATGGTAGTTGCTTATGGTGTCAATGATTGACATATGGATGACATATAGGCCATTGGTCAACATGGTTGTTGCTTAATTTGTCCATGGTTGACATATGGATGACATATGGTCCATTGGTCATCATGGTTGTTGCTTATGGTGTCCATGGTTGACATATGGATGACATATGGGCCATTGGTCAACATGGTTGTTGCTTATGGTGTCCATGGTTGACGTATGGGCCATTGGTCAACAAGGTAGTTGCTTAAGGTGTCCATGGTTGACATATGGATGACATATGGGCCATTGGTCAACATGGTTGTTGCTTATGGTGTCCATGGTTGACATATGGGCCATTGGTCAACATGGTAGTTGCTTAAGGTGACCACGGTTGACATATGGATGACATATGGGCCATTGGTCAACATGGTTGTTGCTTATGGTGTCTATGGTTGACATATGGATGACATATGGGCCATTGGTCAACATGGTTGTTGCTTATGGTGTCCATGGTTGACATATGGATGACATATGGGCCATTGGTCAACATGGTTGTTGCTTATGGTGTCCATGGTTGACATATGGGTCATTGGTCAACATGGTAGTTGCTTAAGGTGTCCATGGTTGACATATGGATGAAATATGGGCCATTGGTCAACATGGTAGTTGCTTATGGTGTCCATGGTTGACATATGGATGAAATATGGGCCATTGGTTAACATGGTTGTTGCTTATGGTGCCCATGGTTGACATATGGATGACATATGGGCCATTTGTCAACATGGTTGTTGCTTATGGTGTCCATGGTTGACATATGGATGACATATGGGCCATTGGTCAACATGGTTGTTGCTTAAGGTGTCCATGGTTGACATGTGGATGAAATATGGGCCATTGGTCAACATGGTAGTTGCTTATGGTGTCCATGGTTGACATATGGATGACATATGGGCCATTGGTCAACATGTTTGTTGCTTATGGTGTCCATGGTTGATATATGGATGACATATGGGTCATTGGTCAACATGGTTGTTGGTTATGGGGTGCATGGTTGACATTCGGGCAATTTGTCAACATGGTAGTTGCTTAAGGTGTCCATGGTTGACATATGGATGACATATGGGCCATTGGTCAACAGGGTAGTTGCTTATGGTGTCCCTGATTGACATATGGTCAACATGGTTGTCGCTTATTGTGTCCATGGTTGACATATGGATGACATATGGTCCATTGGTCAACATGGTTGTTGCTTATGGTGTCCATGGTTGACATATGGGCCATTGGTCAACATCGTAGTTGCTTAAGGTGTCCATGGTTGACATATTGATGACGTATGGGCCATTGGTCAACATGGTAGTTGCTTATAGTGTCTATGGTTGAAATATGGATGACATATGGGCCATTGCTCAACATGGTTGTTGCTTATGGTGTCCATGGTTGACATATGGATGACATATGGGCCATTGGTCAACATGGTTGTTGCTTATGGTATCCATGGTTGACATATGGGCCATTGGTCAACATGGTAGTTGCTTAAGGTGTCTATGGTTGAAATATGGATGACATATGGGCCATTGGTCAACATGGTAGTTGCTTATGGTGTCCATGGTTGACATATGGTTGAGATATGGGCCATTGGTCAACATGGTTGTTGCTTATGGTGTGCATGGTTGACATATGGATGACATATGGGCCATTGGTCAACATGGTTGTTGCTTATGGTGTCCATGGTTGACATATGGGTCATTGGTCAACATGGTAGTTGCTTAAGGTGTCCATGGTTGACATATGGATGAAATATGGGCCATTGGTCAACATGGTAGTTGCTTATGGTGTCCATGGTTGACATATGGATGAAATATGGGCCATTGGTTAACATGGTTGTTGCTTATGGTGCCCATGGTTGACATATGGATGACATATGGACCATTTGTCAACACGGTTGTTGCTTATGGTGTCCATGGTTGACATATGGATGACATATGCGCCATTGGTCAACATGGTTGTTGCTTAAGGTGTCCATGGTTGACATATGGATGAAATATGGGCCATTGGTCAACATGGTAGTTGCTTATGGTGTCCATGGTTGACATATGGATGACATATGGGCCATTGGTCAACATGTTTGTTGCTTATGGTGTCCATGGTTGATATATGGATGACATATGGGTCATCGGTCGACATGGTTGTTGCTTATGGTGTGCATGGTTGACATATGGGCCATTTTTCAACATGGTAGTTGCTTATGGTGTCCAAGGTTGACATATGGATGACATATGGGCCATTGGTCAACAGGGTAGTTGCTTATGGTGTCCCTGATTGACATATGGATGACATATGGGCCATTGGTCAACATGGTTGTCGCTTATTGTGTCCATGGTTGACATATGGATGACATATGGTCCATTGGTCAACATGGTTGTTGCTTATGGTGTCCATGGTTGACATATGGGCCATTGGTCAACATCGTAGTTGTTTAAGGTGTCCATGGTTGACATATAGATGACATATCGGTCATTGGTCAACATGGTAGTTGCTTATAGTGTCTATGGTTGAAATATGGATGACATATGGGTCATTGCTGAACATGGTTGTTGCTTATGGTGTCCATGGTAGACATATGGATGACATATGGGCCATTGGTCAACATGGTTGTTGCTTATGGTATCCATGGTTGACATATGGGCCATTGGTCAACATGGTAGTTGCTTAAGGTGTCTATGGTTGAAATATGGATGACATATGGGCCATTGGTCAACATGGTAGTTGCTTATGGTGTCCATGGTTGACATATGGTTGAGATATGGGCCATTGGTCAACATGGTTGTTGCTTATGGTGTGCATGGTTGACATATGGATGACATATGGGCCATTGGTCAACATGGTTGTTGCTTATGGTGTCCATGGTTGACATATGGGCCATTGGTCAACATGGTAGTTGCTTAAGGTGTCCATGGTTGACATATGGATGAAATATGGGCCATTGGTCAACATGGTAGTTGCTTATGGTGTCCATGATTGACATATGGATGACATATGGGCCATTGGTCAACATGTTTGTTGCTTATGGTGTCCATGGTTGACATATGGGTCATTGGTCAACATGGTTGTTGCTTATGGTGTGGATGGTTGACATATGGTCCATTGGTCAACATGGTAGTTGCTTAAGGTGTCCATGGTTGACATATGGATGACATATGGGCCATTGGTCAACATGGTAGTTGCTTATGGTGTCAATGATTGACATATGGATGACATATAGGCCATTGGTCAACATGGTTGTTGCTTAATTTGTCCATGGTTGACATATGGATGACATATGGTCCATTGGTCATCATGGTTGTTGCTTATGGTGTCCATGGTTGACATATGGATGACATATGGGCCATTGGTCAACATGGTTGTTGCTTATGGTGTCCATGGTTGACGTATGGGCCATTGGTCAACAAGGTAGTTGCTTAAGGTGTCCATGGTTGACATATGGATGACATATGGGCCATTGGTCAACATGGTTGTTGCTTATGGTGTCCATGGTTGACATATGGGCCATTGGTCAACATGGTAGTTGCTTAAGGTGACCACGGTTGACATATGGATGACATATGGGCCATTGGTCAACATGGTTGTTGCTTATGGTGTCTATGGTTGACATATGGATGACATATGGGCCATTGGTCAACATGGTTGTTGCTTATGGTGTCCATGGTTGACATATGGATGACATATGGGCCATTGGTCAACATGGTTGTTGCTTATGGTGTCCATGGTTGACATATGGGTCATTGGTCAACATGGTAGTTGCTTAAGGTGTCCATGGTTGACATATGGATGAAATATGGGCCATTGGTCAACATGGTAGTTGCTTATGGTGTCCATGGTTGACATATGGATGAAATATGGGCCATTGGTTAACATGGTTGTTGCTTATGGTGCCCATGGTTGACATATGGATGACATATGGGCCATTTGTCAACATGGTTGTTGCTTATGGTGTCCATGGTTGACATATGGATGACATATGGGCCATTGGTCAACATGGTTGTTGCTTAAGGTGTCCATGGTTGACATGTGGATGAAATATGGGCCATTGGTCAACATGGTAGTTGCTTATGGTGTCCATGGTTGACATATGGATGACATATGGGCCATTGGTCAACATGTTTGTTGCTTATGGTGTCCATGGTTGATATATGGATGACATATGGGTCATTGGTCAACATGGTTGTTGGTTATGGGGTGCATGGTTGACATTCGGGCAATTTGTCAACATGGTAGTTGCTTAAGGTGTCCATGGTTGACATATGGATGACATATGGGCCATTGGTCAACAGGGTAGTTGCTTATGGTGTCCCTGATTGACATATGGTCAACATGGTTGTCGCTTATTGTGTCCATGGTTGACATATGGATGACATATGGTCCATTGGTCAACATGGTTGTTGCTTATGGTGTCCATGGTTGACATATGGGCCATTGGTCAACATCGTAGTTGCTTAAGGTGTCCATGGTTGACATATTGATGACGTATGGGCCATTGGTCAACATGGTAGTTGCTTATAGTGTCTATGGTTGAAATATGGATGACATATGGGCCATTGCTCAACATGGTTGTTGCTTATGGTGTCCATGGTTGACATATGGATGACATATGGGCCATTGGTCAACATGGTTGTTGCTTATGGTATCCATGGTTGACATATGGGCCATTGGTCAACATGGTAGTTGCTTAAGGTGTCTATGGTTGAAATATGGATGACATATGGGCCATTGGTCAACATGGTAGTTGCTTATGGTGTCCATGGTTGACATATGGTTGAGATATGGGCCATTGGTCAACATGGTTGTTGCTTATGGTGTGCATGGTTGACATATGGATGACATATGGGCCATTGGTCAACATGGTTGTTGCTTATGGTGTCCATGGTAGTTGCTTAAGGTGTCCATGGTTGACATATGGATGAAATATGGGCCATTGGTCAAGATGGTAGTTGCTTATGGTGTCCATGGTTGACATATGGATGACATATGGGCCATTGGTCAACATGTTTGTTGCTTATGGTGTCCATGGTTGACATATGGATGACATATGGGTCATTGGTCAACATGGTTGTTGCTTATGGTGTGGATGGTTGACATATGGTCCATTGGTCAACATGGTAGTTGCTTAAGGTGTCCATGGTTGACATATGGATGACATATGGGCCATTGGTCAACATGGTAGTTGCTTATGGTGTCAATGATTGACATATGGATGACATATAGGTCATTGGTCAACATGGTTGTTGCTTAATTTGTCCATGGTTGACATATGGATGACATATGGTCCATTGGTCATCATGGTTGTTGCTTATGGTGTCCATGGTTGACATATGGATGACATATGGGCCATTGGTCAACATGGTTGTTGCTTATGGTGTCCATGGTTGACGTATGGGCCATTGGTCAACATGGTAGTTGCTTAAGGTGTCCATGGTTGACATATGGATGACATATGTGCCATTGGTCAACATGGTTGTTGCTTATGGTGTCCATGGTTGACATATGGGCCATTGGTCAACATGGTAGTTGTTTAAGGTGTCCATAGTTGACATATGGATGACATATGGGCCATTGGTCAACATGGTTGTTGCTTATGGTGTCTATGGTAGTTGCTTAAGGTGTCCATGGTTGACATATGGATGAAATATGGGCCATTGGTCAACATGGTAGTTGCTTCTGGTGTCCATGGTTGACATATGGATGACATATGGGCCATTGGTCAACATGTTTGTTGCTTATGGTGTCCATGGTTGACATATGGATGACATATGGGTCATTGGTCAACATGGTAGTTGCTTATAGTGTCTATGGTTGAAATATGGATGACATATGGGCCATTGCTCAACATGGTTGTTGCTTATGGTGTCCATGGTTGACATATGGATGACATATGGGCCATTGGTCAACATGGTTGTTGCTTATGGTATCCATGGTTGACATATGGGCCATTGGTCAACATGGTAGTTGCTTAAGGTGTCTATGGTTGAAATATGGATGACATATGGGCCATTGGTCAACATGGTAGTTGCTTATGGTGTCCATGGTTGACATATGGTTGAGATATGGGCCATTGGTCAACATGGTTGTTGCTTATGGTGTGCATGGTTGACATATGGATGACATATGGGCCATTAGTCAACATGGTTGTTGCTTATGGTGTCCATGGTAGTTGCTTAAGGTGTCCATGGTTGACATATGGATGAAATATGGGCCATTGGTCAAGATGGTAGTTGCTTATGGTGTCCATGGTTGACATATGGATGACATATGGGCCATTGGTCAACATGTTTGTTGCTTATGGTGTCCATGGTTGACATATGGATGACATATGGGTCATTGGTCAACATGGTTGTTGCTTATGGTGTGGATGGTTGACATATGGTCCATTGGTCAACATGGTAGTTGCTTAAGGTGTCCATGGTTGACATATGGATGACATATGGGCTATTGGTCAACATGGTAGTTGCTTATGGTGTCAATGATTGACATATGGATGACATATAGGTCATTGGTCAACATGGTTGTTGCTTAATTTGTCCATGGTTGACATATGGATGACATATGGTCCATTGGTCATCATGGTTGTTGCTTATGGTGTCCATGGTTGACATATGGATGACATATGGGCCATTGGTCAACATGGTTGTTGCTTATGGTGTCCATGGTTGACGTATGGTCCATTGGTCAACATGGTAGTTGCTTAAGGTGTCCATGGTTGACATATGGATGACATATGGGCCATTGGTCAACATGGTTGTTGCTTATGGTGTCCATGGTTGACATATGGGCCATTGGTCAACATGGTAGTTGTTTAAGGTGTCCATGGTTGACATATGGATGACATATGGGCCATTGGTCAACATGGTTGTTGCTTATGGTGTCTATGGTTGACATATGGATGACATATGGGCCATTGGTCAACATGGTTGTTGCTTATGGTGTCCATGGTTGACATATGGGTGAAATATGGGCCATTGGTCAACATGGTAGTTGCTTATGGTGTCCATGGTTGACATATGGATGAAATATGGGCCATTGGTTAACATGGTTGTTGCTTATGGTGCCCATGGTTGACATATGGATGACATATGGGCCATTGGTCAACATGGTTGTTGCTTATGGTCTCCATGGTTGACATATGGATGACATATGGGCCATTGGTCAACATGGTTGTTGCTTAAGGTGTCCACGATTGACATATGGATGAAATATGGGCCATTGGTCAACATGGTAGTTGCTTATGGTGTCCATGGTTGACATATGGATGACATATGGGCCATTGGTCAACATGTTTGTTGCTTATAGTGTCCATGGTTGATATATGGATGACATATGGGTCATTGGTCAACATGGTTGTTGCTTATGGTCTGCATGGTTGACATATGGGCCATTTGTCAACATGGTAGTTGCTTAAGGTGTCCATGGTTGACATATGGATGACATATGGGCCATTGGTCAACAGGGTAGTTGCTTATGGTGTCCCTGATTGACATATGGATGACATATGGGCCATTGGTCAACATGGTTGTCGCTTATTGTGTCCATGGTTGACATATGGATGACATATGGTCCATTGGTCAACATGGTTGTTGCTTATGGTGTCCATGGTTGACATATGGGCCATTGGTCAACATCGTAGTTGCTTAAGGTGTCCATGGTTTACATATGGATGACATATGGGCCATTGGTCAACATGGTAGTTGCCTATAGTGTCTATGGTTGAAATATGGGCCATTGGTCAACATGGTAGTTGCTTAAGGTGTCTATGGTTGAAATATGGATGACATATGGGCCATTGGTCAACATGGTAGTTGCTTATGGTGTCCATGGTTGACATATGGTTGAGATATGGGCCTTTGGTCAACATGGTTGTTGCTTATGGTGTGCATGGTTGACATATGGATGACATATGGGCCATTGGTCAACATGGTTGTTGCTTATGGTGTCTATGGTAGTTGCTTAAGGTGTCCATGGTTGACATATGGATGAAATATGGGCCATTGGTCAACATGGTTGTTGCTTATGGTGTCCATGGTTGACATATGGATGACATATGGGCCATTGGTCAACATGGTTGTTGCTTATGGTGTCCATGGTTGAAATATGGGCCATTGGTCAACATGGTAGTTGCTTAAGGTGTCTATGGTTGAAATATGGATGACATATGGGCCATTGGTCAACATGGTAGTTGCTTATGGTGTCCATGGTTGACATATGGTTGAGATATGGGCCTTTGGTCAACATGGTTGTTGCTTATGGTGTGCATGGTTGACATATGGATGACATATGGGCCATTGGTCAACATGGTTGTTGCTTATGGTGTCTATGGTAGTTGCTTAAGGTGTCCATGGTTAACATATGGATGAAATATGGGCCATTGGTCAACATGGTAGTTGCTTCTGGTGTCCATGGTTGACATATGGATGACATATGGGCCATTGGTCAACATGTTTGTTGCTTATGGTGTCCATGGTTGACATATGGATGACATATGGGTCATTGGTCAACATGGTAGTTGCTTATAGTGTCTATGGTTGAAATATGGATGACATATGGGCCATTGCTCAACATGGTTGTTGCTTATGGTGTCCATGGTTGACATATGGATGACATATGGGCCATTGGTCAACATGGTTGTTGCTTATGGTATCCGTGGTTGACATATGGGCCATTGGTCAACATGGTAGTTGCTTAAGGTGTCTATGGTTGAAATATGGATGACATATGGGCCATTGGTCAACATGGTAGTTGCTTATGGTGTCCATGGTTGACATATGGTTGAGATATGGGCCATTGGTCAACATGGTTGTTGCTTATGGTGTGCATGGTTGACATATGGATGACATATGGGCCATTAGTCAACATGGTTGTTGCTTATGGTGTCCATGGTAGTTGCTTAAGGTGTCCATGGTTGACATATGGATGAAATATGGGCCATTGGTCAAGATGGTAGTTGCTTATGGTGTCCATGGTTGACATATGGATGACATATGGGCCATTGGTCAACATGTTTGTTGCTTATGGTGTCCATGGTTGACATATGGATGACATATGGGTCATTGGTCAACATGGTTGTTGCTTATGGTGTGGATGGTTGACATATGGTCCATTGGTCAACATGGTAGTTGCTTAAGGTGTCCATGGTTGACATATGGATGACATATGGGCTATTGGTCAACATGGTAGTTGCTTATGGTGTCAATGATTGACATATGGATGACATATAGGTCATTGGTCAACATGGTTGTTGCTTAATTTGTCCATGGTTGACATATGGATGACATATGGTCCATTGGTCATCATGGTTGTTGCTTATGGTGTCCATGGTTGACATATGGATGACATATGGGCCATTGGTCAACATGGTTGTTGCTTATGGTGTCCATGGTTGACGTATGGTCCATTGGTCAACATGGTAGTTGCTTAAGGTGTCCATGGTTGACATATGGATGCCATATGGGCCATTGGTCAACATGGTTGTTGCTTATGGTGTCCATGGTTGACATATGGGCCATTGGTCAACATGGTAGTTGTTTAAGGTGTCCATGGTTGACATATGGATGACATATGGGCCATTGGTCAACATGGTTGTTGCTTATGGTGTCTATGGTTGACATATGGATGACATATGGGCCATTGGTCAACATGGTTGTTGCTTATGGTGTCCATGGTTGACATATGGGTGAAATATGGGCCATTGGTCAACATGGTAGTTGCTTATGGTATCCATGGTTGACATATGGATGAAATATGGGCCATTGGTTAACATGGTTGTTGCTTATGGTGCCCATGGTTGACATATGGATGACATATGGGCCATTGGTCAACATGGTTGTTGCTTATGGTCTCCATGGTTGACATATGGATGACATATGGGCCATTGGTCAACATGGTTGTTGCTTAAGGTGTCCACGGTTGACATATGGATGAAATATGGGCCATTGGTCAACATGGTAGTCGCTTATGGTGTCCATGGTTGACATATGGATGACATATGGGCCATTGGTCAACATGTTTGTTGCTTATGGTGTCCATGGTTGATATATGGATGACATATGGGTCATTGGTCAACATGGTTGTTGCTTATGGTCTGCATGGTTGACATATGGGCCATTTGTCAACATGGTAGTTGCTTAAGGTGTCCATGGTTGACATATGGATGACATATGGGCCATTGGTCAACAGGGTAGTTGCTTATGGTGTCCCTGATTGACATATGGATGACATATGGGCCATTGGTCAACATGGTTGTCGCTTATTGTGTCCATGGTTGACATATGGATGACATATGGTCCATTGGTCAACATGGTTGTTGCTTATGGTGTCCATGGTTGACATATGGGCCATTGGTCAACATCGTAGTTGCTTAAGGTGTCCATGGTTTACATATGGATGACATATGGGCCATTGGTCAACATGGTAGTTGCCTATAGTGTCTATGGTTGAAATATGGATGACATATGGGCCATTGCTCAACATGGTTGTTGCTTATGGTGTCCATGGTTGACATATGGATGACATATGGGCCATTAGTCAACATGGTTGTTGCTTATGGTATCCATGGTTGACATATGGGCCATTGGTCAACATGGTAGTTGCTTAAGGTGTCTATGGTTGAAATATGGATGACATATGGGCCATTGGTCAACATGGTAGTTGCTTATGGTGTCCATGGTTGACATATGGGCCATTGGTCAACATGGTTGTTGCTTATGGTGTGCATGGTTGACATATGGATGACATATGGGCCATTGGTCAACATGGTTTTTGCTTATGGTGTCTATGGTAGTTGCTTAAGGTGTCCATGGTTGACATATGGATGAAATATGGGCCATTGGTCAACATGGTAGTTGCTTATGGTGTCCATGGTTGACATATGGATGACATATGGGCCATTGGTCAACATGTTTGTTGCTTATGGTGTCCATGGTTGACATATGGATGACATATGGGTCATTGGTCAACATGGTTGTTGCTTATGGTGTGGATGGTTGACATATGGTCCATTGGTCAACATGGTAGTTGCTTAAGGTGTCCATGGTTGACATATGGATGACATATGGGCCATTGGTCAACATGGTAGTTGCTTATGGTGTCAATGATTGACATATGGATGACATATAGGTCATTGGTCAACATGGTTGTTGCTTAATTTGTCCATGGTTGACATATGGATGACATATGGTCCATTGGTCATCATGGTTGTTGCTTATGGTGTCCATGGTTGACATATGGATGACATATGGGCCATTGGTCAACATGGTTGTTGCTTATGGTGTCCATGGTTGACGTATGGTCCATTGGTCAACATGGTAGTTGCTTAAGGTGTCCATGGTTGACATATGGATGACATATGGGCCATTGGTCAACATGGTTGTTGCTTATGGTGTCCATGGTTGACATATGGGCCATTGGTCAACATGGTAGTTGTTTAAGGTGTCCATGGTGTACATATGGATGACATATGGGCCATTGGTCAACATGGTTGTTGCTTATGGTGTCTATGGTTGACATATGGATGACATATGGGCCATTGGTCAACATGGTTGTTGCTTATGGTGTCAATGGTTGACATATGGATGAAATATGGGCCATTGGTCAACATGGTAGTTGCTTATGGTGTCCATGGTTGACATATGGATGAAATATGGGCCATTGGTTAACATGGTTGTTGCTTATGGTGCCTATGGTTGACATATGGATGACATATGGGCCATTGGTCAACATGGTTGTTGCTTATGGTCTCCATGGTTGACATATGGATGACATATGGGCCATTGGTCAACATGGTTGTTGCTTAAGGTGTCCACGGTTGACATATGGATGAAATATGGGCCATTGGTCAACATGGTAGTTGCTTATGGTGTCCATGGTTGACATATGGATGACATATGGGCCATTGGTCAACATGTTTGTTGCTTATGGTGTCCATGGTTGATATATGGATGACATATGGGTCATTGGTCAACATGGTTATTGCTTATGGTGTGCATGGTTGACATATGGGCCATTTGTCAACATGGTAGTTGCTTAAGGTGTCCATGGTTGACATATGGATGACATATGGGCCATTGGTCAACAGGGTAGTTGCTTATGGTGTCCCTGATTGACATATGGATGACATATGGGCCATTGGTCAACATGGTTGTCGCTTATTGTGTCCATGGTTGACATATGGATGACATATGGTACATTGGTCAACATGGTTGTTGCTTATGGTGTCCATGGTTGACATATGGGCCATTGGTCAACATCGTAGTTGCTTAAGGTGTCCATGGTTTACATATGGATGACATATGGGCCATTGGTCAACATGGTAGTTGCCTATAGTGTCTATGGTTGAAATATGGATGACATATGGGCCATTGCTCAGCATGGTTGTTGCTTATGGTGTCCATGGTTGACATATGGATGACATATGGGCCATTGGTCAACATGGTTGTTGCTTATGGTATCCATGGTTGACATATGGGCCATTGGTCAACATGGTAGTTGCTTAAGGTGTCTATGGTTGAAATATGGATGACATATGGGCCATTGGTCAACATGGTAGTTGCTTATGGTGTCCATGGTTGACATATGGTTGAGATATGGGCCATTGGTCAACATGGTTGTTGCTTATGGTGTGCATGGTTGACATATGGATGACATATGGGCCATTGGTCAACATGGTTGTTGCTTATGGTGTCTATGGTAGTTGCTTAAGGTGTCCATGGTTGACATATGGATGAAATATGGGCCATTGGTCAACATGGTAGTTGCTTATGGTGTCCATGGTTGACATATGGATGACATATGGGCCATTGGTCAACATGTTTGTTGCTTATTGTGTCCATGGTTGACATATGGATGACATATGGGTCATTGGTCAACATGGTTGTTGCTTATGGTGTGGATGGTTGACATATGGTCCATTGGTCAACATGGTAGTTGCTTAAGGTGTCCATGGTTGACATATGGATGACATATGGGCCATTGGTCAACATGGTAGTTGCTTATGGTGTCAATGATTGACATATGGATGACATATAGGTAATTGGTCAACATGGTTGTTGCTTAATTTGTCCATGGTTGACATATGGATGACATATGGTCCATTGGTCATCATGGTTGTTGCTTATGGTGTCCATGGTTGACATATGGATGACATATGGGCCATTGGTCAACATGGTTGTTGCTTATGGTGTCCATGGTTGACGTATGGGCCATTGGTCAACATGGTAGTTGCTTAAGGTGTCCATGGTTGACATATGGATGACATATGGGCCATTGGTCAACATGGTTGTTGCTTATGGTGTGCATGGTTGACATATGGGCCATTGGTCAACATGGTAGTTGCTTAAGGTGTCCATGGTTGACATATGGATGACATATGGGCCATTGGTCAACATGGTTGTTGCTTATGGTGTCTATGGTTGACATATGGATGAAATATGGGCCATTGGTCAACATGGTAGTTGCTTATGGTGTCCATGGTTGACATATGGATGCATATGGGCCATTGGTCAACATGATTGTTGCTTATGGTGTCCATGGTTGACATATGGATGACATATGGGTCATTGGTCAACATGGTAGTTGCTTATAGTGTCTATGGTTGAAATATGGATGACATATGGGCCATTGCTCAACATGGTTGTTGCTTATGGTGTCCATGGTTGACATATGGATGACATATGGGCCATTGGTCAACATGGTTGTTGCTTATGGTGTGCATGGTTGACATATGGATGACATATGGGCCATTGGTCAACATGGTTGTTGCTTATGGTGTCTATGGTAGTTGCTTAAGGTGTCCATGGTTGACATATGGATGAAATATGGGCCATTGGTCAACATGGTAGTTGCTTATGGTGTCCATGGTTGACATATGGATGACATATGGGCCATTGGTCAACATGTTTGTTGCTTATTGTGTCCATGGTTGACATATGGATGACATATGGGTCATTGGTCAACATGGTTGTTGCTTATGGTGTGGATGGTTGACATATGGTCCATTGGTCAACATGGTAGTTGCTTAAGGTGTCCATGGTTGACATATGGATGACATATGGGCCATTGGTCAACATGGTAGTTGCTTATGGTGTCAATGATTGACATATGGATGACATATAGGTAATTGGTCAACATGGTTGTTGCTTAATTTGTCCATGGTTGACATATGGATGACATATGGTCCATTGGTCATCATGGTTGTTGCTTATGGTGTCCATGGTTGACATATGGATGACATATGGGCCATTGGTCAACATGGTTGTTGCTTATGGTGTCCATGGTTGACGTATGGGCCATTGGTCAACATGGTAGTTGCTTAAGGTGTCCATGGTTGACATATGGATGACATATGGGCCATTGGTCAACATGGTTGTTGCTTATGGTGTGCATGGTTGACATATGGGCCATTGGTCAACATGGTAGTTGCTTAAGGTGTCCATGGTTGACATATGGATGACATATGGGCCATTGGTCAACATGGTTGTTGCTTATGGTGTCTATGGTTGACATATGGATGAAATATGGGCCATTGGTCAACATGGTAGTTGCTTATGGTGTCCATGGTTGACATATGGATGCATATGGGCCATTGGTCAACATGATTGTTGCTTATGGTGTCCATGGTTGACATATGGATGACATATGGGTCATTGGTCAACATGGTAGTTGCTTATAGTGTCTATGGTTGAAATATGGATGACATATGGGCCATTGCTCAACATGGTTGTTGCTTATGGTGTCCATGGTTGACATATGGATGACATATGGGCCATTGGTCAACATGGTTGTTGCTTATGGTATCCATGGTTGACATATGGGCCATTGGTCAACATGGTAGTTGCTTAAGGTGTCTATGGTTGAAATATGGATGACATATGGGCCATTGGTCAACATGGTAGTTGCTTATGGTGTCCATGGTTGACATATGGTTGAGATATGGGCCATTGGTCAACATGGTTGTTGCTTATGGTGTGCATGGTTGACATATGGATGACATATGGGCCATTGGTCAACATGGTTGTTGCTTATGGTGTCCATGGTAGTTGCTTAAGGTGTCCATGGTTGACATATGGATGAAATATGGGCCATTGGTCAAGATGGTAGTTGCTTATGGTGTCCATGGTTGACATATGGATGACATATGGGCCATTGGTCAACATGTTTGTTGCTTATGGTGTCCATGGTTGACATATGGATGACATATGGGTCATTGGTCAACATGGTTGTTGCTTATGGTGTGGATGGTTGACATATGGTCCATTGGTCAACATGGTAGTTGCTTAAGGTTTCCATGGTCAACATGACGTAAAGCTGTAATAAAATATATAAATATATATAAAGTCGGTTCGTCAATAAATTGACTGAACTGGTTTAGAATTGGACTGGATCTTAATAGACTGTGTCTCAATTTGTTCAAAGTTCAATCCGGTAAGTAACAATAAGTTCTTTTTATGTAACAATGAATTGTTTACAAAACGATACAAAATACACGGGTAATGTTTTTTTGTATGTGGGTATGGGGTTTTTTAAGGTGATTTGATGAGGTTGAAGTGGGTATTTGGAGGGTGGTAGAAGGTGTAATAAGGTTGTAGTTTTGGTGGTATAAGGTAACAAAGAGGGTGATGTTGAAAGAGCTTTGGGTGGTTACGAATATAGATTTTCGTAGTAAATCTCTCTGGATAGCCAATTCTCTCTCGCGTCTCTCTGGGGTTTGCAGTGGTCAAAAAAATCGAGGAAAATTCCTGGATGTAGGTAAGGTCCTGAATGATTTGCGGTGCAAATCTCTCCCGTATTATCTTGTTGAGTTGTGCTCGGTGAATTTTTTCTTAACTTGCAAATTCTGATGTCGAAAAACAGCAAGGTGGTGATGGTTGTGGTGATTTGAAATGGTTTTTGGAGGAGGTTTAAGGAGGGTACTTGGAGGGTGTTTGGAGAGTATTTTGAGGTTGTTTGGAGGTTGATATAAGGTGGTGATGGTGGTGAAAGTTTATGAAGATGATGATGTTTGATGGGTTGAAGATGAACACCTTGAGTTTGAATGAAGAAGATGAAGATGGTTGATAATGTTCTTCATTTTTGGTTGTTGTTGATCTTGATGTTCTTGGTTATTGTTGTTTGGTGATTGAGAGAGTTTTATGTTCCAGGGAATTTACAAAGAAAAATGAACACTCACACTATAACATATGAATCTCTCTTACTCTCTTCTATCTCTCTCTCTCTCTCTCTCTCTCTCATTATCACCTACACTATCACATGTGCATATATACTTGAAATGTCTTCTAGCACTTAGTCTTTTTTATTGAAAAGAATGGCTGGTGTATGCAAGTTGTAGAAGAAAAAACGTGGGGTGGGGTGGCTTATCATTTCCCTCCCTTTTCCTTTTGACCTTTCCACCTAATATATGAATATATAATACATATACACATATATAATACATATATATAAATATATATATATATATATATATATATATAATACATATATATCTATAATACATACATACATATATATATATATATATATATATATATATATATATATATATATATATATATATATATAATACATACATACATATATATATAATACATATATATATATATATATACATATATATATATATATATATATATATATATATATATATAATATACATACATATATATAATACATATATATATATATATAATACATACATACATATACATACATATATATATATATATATATATATATATATATATATATATATATATATATATATATGTATTACAGACATATATATATGTATTACATATATATATATATATATATATATATATATATATATATATATATTACATATATATATAATACATATATATATATATATATATATATATATATATATATATATATATATATATATATATATATATATATATATCGTTGAAACTGTTTAGTCATGCATATGTGTTTTCGTCATTCGCTGGTTTTTGTATTTTCCGTTTTGATCACACATTCATGCAACCTGAAATAACTGATAATATTTGTTAGATAATACAAATACAGCTCGTCTTATTTCAGTGATGGTTACATACAATGTCACATACAAAGACATTTTTCAACACCATGGTTGACATATGGATGACATATGGGGCATTGGTCAACATGGTTGTTGCTTATGGTGTCCATGGTTGACATATGGATGACATATGAGCCATTGGTCAACATGGTTGTTGCTTATGGTGTCCATGGTTGACATATGGGTCATTGGTCAACATGGTAGTTGCTTAAGGTGTCCATGGTTGACATATGGATGAAATATGGGCCATTGGTCAACATGGTAGTTGCTTATGGTGTCCATGGTTGACATATGGATGAAATATGGGCCATTGGTTAACATGGTTGTTGCTTATGGTGCCCATGGTTGACATATGGATGACATATGGACCATTTGTCAACACGGTTGTTGCTTATGGTGTCCATGGTTGACATATGGATGACATATGCGCCATTGGTCAACATGGTTGTTGCTTAAGGTGTCCATGGTTGACATATGGATGAAATATGGGCCATTGGTCAACATGGTAGTTGCTTATGGTGTCCATGGTTGACATATGGATGACATATGGGCCATTGGTCAACATGTTTGTTGCTTATGGTGTCCATGGTTGATATATGGATGACATATGGGTCATCGGTCGACATGGTTGTTGCTTATGGTGTGCATGGTTGACATATGGGCCATTTTTCAACATGGTAGTTGCTTATGGTGTCCAAGGTTGACATATGGATGACATATGGGCCATTGGTCAACAGGGTAGTTGCTTATGGTGTCCCTGATTGACATATGGATGACATATGGGCCATTGGTCAACATGGTTGTCGCTTATTGTGTCCATGGTTGACATATGGATGACATATGGTCCATTGGTCAACATGGTTGTTGCTTATGGTGTCCATGGTTGACATATGGGCCATTGGTCAACATCGTAGTTGTTTAAGGTGTCCATGGTTGACATATAGATGACATATCGGTCATTGGTCAACATGGTAGTTGCTTATAGTGTCTATGGTTGAAATATGGATGACATATGGGTCATTGCTGAACATGGTTGTTGCTTATGGTGTCCATGGTAGACATATGGATGACATATGGGCCATTGGTCAACATGGTTGTTGCTTATGGTATCCATGGTTGACATATGGGCCATTGGTCAACATGGTAGTTGCTTAAGGTGTCTATGGTTGAAATATGGATGACATATGGGCCATTGGTCAACATGGTAGTTGCTTATGGTGTCCATGGTTGACATATGGTTGAGATATGGGCCATTGGTCAACATGGTTGTTGCTTATGGTGTGCATGGTTGACATATGGATGACATATGGGCCATTGGTCAACATGGTTGTTGCTTATGGTGTCCATGGTTGACATATGGGCCATTGGTCAACATGGTAGTTGCTTAAGGTGTCCATGGTTGACATATGGATGAAATATGGGCCATTGGTCAACATGGTAGTTGCTTATGGTGTCCATGATTGACATATGGATGACATATGGGCCATTGGTCAACATGTTTGTTGCTTATGGTGTCCATGGTTGACATATGGGTCATTGGTCAACATGGTTGTTGCTTATGGTGTGGATGGTTGACATATGGTCCATTGGTCAACATGGTAGTTGCTTAAGGTGTCCATGGTTGACATATGGATGACATATGGGCCATTGGTCAACATGGTAGTTGCTTATGGTGTCAATGATTGACATATGGATGACATATAGGCCATTGGTCAACATGGTTGTTGCTTAATTTGTCTATGGTTGACATATGGATGACATATGGTCCATTGGTCATCATGGTTGTTGCTTATGGTGTCCATGGTTGACATATGGATGACATATGGGCCATTGGTCAACATGGTTGTTGCTTATGGTGTCCATGGTTGACGTATGGGCCATTGGTCAACAAGGTAGTTGCTTAAGGTGTCCATGGTTGACATATGGATGACATATGGGCCATTGGTCAACATGGTTGTTGCTTATGGTGTCCATGGTTGACATATGGGCCATTGGTCAACATGGTAGTTGCTTAAGGTGACCACGGTTGACATATGGATGACATATGGGCCATTGGTCAACATGGTTGTTGCTTATGGTGTCTATGGTTGACATATGGATGACATATGGGCCATTGGTCAACATGGTTGTTGCTTATGGTGTCCATGGTTGACATATGGATGACATATGGGCCATTGGTCAACATGGTTGTTGCTTATGGTGTCCATGGTTGACATATGGGTCATTGGTCAATATGGTAGTTGCTTAAGGTGTCCATGGTTGACATATGGATGAAATATGGGCCATTGGTCAACATGGTAGTTGCTTATGGTGTCCATGGTTGACATATGGATGAAATATGGGCCATTGGTTAACATGGTTGTTGCTTATGGTGCCCATGGTTGACATATGGATGACATATGGGCCATTTGTCAACATGGTTGTTGCTTATGGTGTCCATGGTTGACATATGGATGACATATGGGCCATTGGTCAACATGGTTGTTGCTTAAGGTGTCCATGGTTGACATGTGGATGAAATATGGGCCATTGGTCAACATGGTAGTTGCTTATGGTGTCCATGGTTGACATATGGATGACATATGGGCCATTGGTCAACATGTTTGTTGCTTATGGTGTCCATGGTTGATATATGGATGACATATGGGTCATTGGTCAACATGGTTGTTGCTTATGGGGTGCATGGTTGACATTCGGGCAATTTGTCAACATGGTAGTTGCTTAAGGTGTCCATGGTTGACATATGGATGACATATGGGCCATTGGTCAACAGGGTAGTTGCTTATGGTGTCCCTGATTGACATATGGTCAACATGGTTGTCGCTTATTGTGTCCATGGTTGACATATGGATGACATATGGTCCATTGGTCAACATGGTTGTTGCTTATGGTGTCCATGGTTGACATATGGGCCATTGGTCAACATCGTAGTTGCTTAAGGTGTCCATGGTTGACATATGGATGACGTATGGGCCATTGGTCAACATGGTAGTTGCTTATAGTGTCTATGGTTGAAATATGGATGACATATGGGCCATTGCTCAACATGGTTGTTGCTTATGGTGTCCATGGTTGACATATGGATGACATATGGGCCATTGGTCAACATGGTTGTTGCTTATGGTATCCATGGTTGACATATGGGCCATTGGTCAACATGGTAGTTGCTTAAGGTGTCTATGGTTGAAATATGGATGACATATGGGCCATTGGTCAACATGGTAGTTGCTTATGGTGTCCATGGTTGACATATGGTTGAGATATGGGCCATTGGTCAACATGGTTGTTGCTTATGGTGTGCATGGTTGACATATGGATGACATATGGGCCATTGGTCAACATGGTTGTTGCTTATGGTGTCCATGGTAGTTGCTTAAGGTGTCCATGGTTGACATATGGATGAAATATGGGCCATTGGTCAAGATGGTAGTTGCTTATGGTGTCCATGGTTGACATATGGATGACATATGGGCCATTGGTCAACATGTTTGTTGCTTATGGTGTCCATGGTTGACATATGGATGACATATGGGTCATTGGTCAACATGGTTGTTGCTTATGGTGTGGATGGTTGACATATGGTCCATTGGTCAACATGGTAGTTGCTTAAGGTGTCCATGGTTGACATATGGATGACATATGGGCCATTGGTCAACATGGTAGTTGCTTATGGTGTCAATGATTGACATATGGATGACATATAGGTCATTGGTCAACATGGTTGTTGCTTAATTTGTCCATGGTTGACATATGGATGACAAATGGTCCATTGGTCATCATGGTTGTTGCTTATGGTGTCCATGGTTGACATATGGATGACATATGGGCCATTGGTCAACATGGTTGTTGCTTATGGTGTCCATGGTTGACGTATGGGCCATTGGTCAACATGGTAGTTGCTTAAGGTGTCCATGGTTGACATATGGATGACATATGTGCCATTGGTCAACATGGTTGTTGCTTATGGTGTCCATGGTTGACATATGGGCCATTGGTCAACATGGTAGTTGTTTAAGGTGTCCATAGTTGACATATGGATGACATATGGGCCATTGGTCAACATGGTTGTTGCTTATGGTGTCTATGGTTGACATATGGATGATATATGGGCCATTGGTCAACATGGTTGTTGCTTATGGTGTCCATGGTTGACATATGGATGACATATGGGCCATTGGTCAACATGGTTGTTGCTTATGGTGTCCATGGTTGAAATATGGGCCATTGGTCAACATGGTAGTTGCTTAAGGTGTCTATGGTTGAAATATGGATGACATATGGGCCATTGGTCAACATGGTAGTTGCTTATGGTGTCCATGGTTGACATATGGTTGAGATATGGGCCTTTGGTCAACATGGTTGTTGCTTATGGTGTGCATGGTTGACATATGGATGACATATGGGCCATTGGTCAACATGGTTGTTGCTTATGGTGTCTATGGTAGTTGCTTAAGGTGTCCATGGTTGACATATGTATGAAATATGGGCCATTGGTCAACATAGTAGTTGCTTCTGGTGTCCATGGTTGACATATGGATGACATATGGGCCATTGGTCAACATGTTTGTTGCTTATGGTGTCCATGGTTGACATATGGATGACATATGGGTCATTGGTCAACATGGTAGTTGCTTATAGTGTCTATGGTTGAAATATGGATGACATATGGGCCATTGCTCAACATGGTTGTTGCTTATGGTGTCCATGGTTGACATATGGATGACATATGGGCCATTGGTCAACATGGTTGTTGCTTATGGTATCCATGGTTGACATATGGGCCATTGGTCAACATGGTAGTTGCTTAAGGTGTCTATGGTTGAAATATGGATGACATATGGGCCATTGGTCAACATGGTAGTTGCTTATGGTGTCCATGGTTGACATATGGTTGAGATATGGGCCATTGGTCAACATGGTTGTTGCTTATGGTGTGCATGGTTGACATATGGATGACATATGGGCCATTAGTCAACATGGTTGTTGCTTATGGTGTCCATGGTAGTTGCTTAAGGTGTCCATGGTTGACATATGGATGAAATATGGGCCATTGGTCAAGATGGTAGTTGCTTATGGTGTCCATGGTTGACATATGGATGACATATGGGCCATTGGTCAACATGTTTGTTGCTTATGGTGTCCATGGTTGACATATGGATGACATATGGGTCATTGGTCAACATGGTTGTTGCTTATGGTGTGGATGGTTGACATATGGTCCATTGGTCAACATGGTAGTTGCTTAAGGTGTCCATGGTTGACATATGGATGACATATGGGCTATTGGTCAACATGGTAGTTGCTTATGGTGTCAATGATTGACATATGGATGACATATAGGTCATTGGTCAACATGGTTGTTGCTTAATTTGTCCATGGTTGACATATGGATGACATATGGTCCATTGGTCATCATGGTTGTTGCTTATGGTGTCCATGGTTGACATATGGATGACATATGGGCCATTGGTCAACATGGTTGTTGCTTATGGTGTCCATGGTTGACGTATGGTCCATTGGTCAACATGGTAGTTGCTTAAGGTGTCCATGGTTGACATACGGATGACATATGGGCCATTGGTCAACATGGTTGTTGCTTATGGTGTCCATGGTTGACATATGGGCCATTGGTCAACATGGTAGTTGTTTAAGGTGTCCATGGTTGACATATGGATGACATATGGGCCATTGGTCAACATGGTTGTTGCTTATGGTGTCTATGGTTGACATATGGATGACATATGGGCCATTGGTCAACATGGTTGTTGCTTATGGTGTCCATGGTTGACATATGGGTGAAATATGGGCCATTGGTCAACATGGTAGTTGCTTATGGTGTCCATGGTTGACATATGGATGAAATATGGGCCATTGGTTAACATGGTTGTTGCTTATGGTGCCCATGGTTGACATATGGATGACATATGGGCCATTGGTCAACATGGTTGTTGCTTATGGTCTCCATGGTTGACATATGGATGACATATGGGCCATTGGTCAACATGGTTGTTGCTTAAGGTGTCCACGGTTGACATATGGATGAAATATGGGCCATTGGTCAACATGGTAGTTGCTTATGGTGTCCATGGTTGACATATGGATGACATATGGGCCATTGGTCAACATGTTTGTTGCTTATGGTGTCCATGGTTGATATATGGATGACATATGGGTCATTGGTCAACATGGTTGTTGCTTATGGTCTGCATGGTTGACATATGGGCCATTTGTCAACATGGTAGTTGCTTAAGGTGTCCATGGTTGACATATGGATGACATATGGGCCATTGGTCAACAGGGTAGTTGCTTATGGTGTCCCTGATTGACATATGGATGACATATGGGCCATTGGTCAACATGGTTGTCGCTTATTGTGTCCATGGTTGACATATGGATGACATATGGTCCATTGGTCAACATGGTTGTTGCTTATGGTGTCCATGGTTGACATATGGGCCATTGGTCAACATCGTAGTTGCTTAAGGTGTCCATGGTTTACATATGGATGACATATGGGCCATTGGTCAACATGGTAGTTGCCTATAGTGTCTATGGTTGAAATATGGATGACATATGGGCCATTGCTCAACATGGTTGTTGCTTATGGTGTCCATGGTTGACATATGGATGACATATGGGCCATTGGTCAACATGGTTGTTGCTTATGGTATCCATGGTTGACATATGGGCCATTGGTCAACATGGTAGTTGCTTAAGGTGTCTATGGTTGAAATATGGATGACATATGGGCCATTGGTCAACATGGTAGTTGCTTATGGTGTCCATGGTTGACATATGGGCCATTGGTCAACATGGTTGTTGCTTATGGTGTGCATGGTTGACATATGGATGACATATGGGCCATTGGTCAACATGGTTTTTGCTTATGGTGTCTATGGTAGTTGCTTAAGGTGTCCATGGTTGACATATGGATGAAATATGGGCCATTGGTCAACATGGTAGTTGCTTATGGTGTCCATGGTTGACATATGGATGACATATGGGCCATTGGTCAACATGGTTGTTGCTTATGGTGTCCATGGTTGACATATGGATGACATATGGGTCATTGGTCAACATGGTTGTTGCTTATGGTGTGGATGGTTGACATATGGTCCATTGGTCAACATGGTAGTTGCTTAAGGTGTCCATGGTTGACATATGGATGACATATGGGCCATTGGTCAACATGGTAGTTGCTTATGGTGTCAATGATTGACATATGGATGACATATAGGTCATTGGTCAACATGGTTGTTGCTTAATTTGTCCATGGTTGACATATGGATGACATATGGTCCATTGGTCATCATGGTTGTTGCTTATGGTGTCCATGGTTGACATATGGATGACATATGGGCCATTGGTCAACATGGTTGTTGCTTATGGTGTCCATGGTTGACGTATGGTCCATTGGTCAACATGGTACTTGCTTAAGGTGTCCATGGTTGACATATGGATGACATATGGGCCATTGGTCAACATGGTTGTTGCTTATGGTGTCCATGGTTGACATATGGGCCATTGGTCAACATGGTAGTTGTTTAAGGTGTCCATGGTGTACATATGGATGACATATGGGCCATTGGTCAACATGGTTGTTGCTTATGGTGTCTATGGTTGACATATGGATGACATATGGGCCATTGGTCAACATGGTTGTTGCTTATGGTGTCAATGGTTGACATATGGATGAAATATGGGCCATTGGTCAACATGGTAGTTGCTTATGGTGTCCATGGTTGACATATGGATGAAATATGGGCCATTGGTTAACATGGTTGTTGCTTATGGTGCCTATGGTTGACATATGGATGACATATGGGCCATTGGTCAACATGGTTGTTGCTTATGGTCTCCATGGTTGACATATGGATGACATATGGGCCATTGGTCAACATGGTTGTTGCTTAAGGTGTCCACGGTTGACATATGGATGAAATATGGGCCATTGGTCAACATGGTAGTTGCTTATGGTGTCCATGGTTGACATATGGATGACATATGGGCCATTGGTCAACATGTTTGTTGCTTATGGTGTCCATGGTTGATATATGGATGACATATGGGTCATTGGTCAACATGGTTATTGCTTATGGTGTGCATGGTTGACATACGGGCCATTTGTCAACATGGTAGTTGCTTAAGGTGTCCATGGTTGACATATGGATGACATATGGGCCATTGGTCAACAGGGTAGTTGCTTATGGTGTCCCTGATTGACATATGGATGACATATGGGCCATTGGTCAACATGGTTGTCGCTTATTGTGTCCATGGTTGACATATGGATGACATATGGTCCATTGGTCAACATGGTTGTTGCTTATGGTGTCCATGGTTGACATATGGGCCATTGGTCAACATCGTAGTTGCTTAAGGTGTCCATGGTTTACATATGGATGACATATGGGCCATTGGTCAACATGGTAGTTGCCTATAGTGTCTATGGTTGAAATATGGATGACATATGGGCCATTGCTCAGCATGGTTGTTGCTTATGGTGTCCATGGTTGACATATGGATGACATATGGGCCATTGGTCAACATGGTTGTTGCTTATGGTATCCATGGTTGACATATGGGCCATTGGTCAACATGGTAGTTGCTTAAGGTGTCTATGGTTGAAATATGGATGACATATGGGCCATTGGTCAACATGGTAGTTGCTTATGGTGTCCATGGTTGACATATGGTTGAGATATGGGCCATTGGTCAACATGGTTGTTGCTTATGGTGTGCATGGTTGACATATGGATGACATATGGGCCATTGGTCAACATGGTTGTTGCTTATGGTGTCTATGGTAGTTGCTTAAGGTGTCCATGGTTGACATATGGATGAAATATGGGCCATTGGTCAACATGGTAGTTGCTTATGGTGTCCATGGTTGACATATGGATGACATATGGGCCATTGGTCAACATGTTTGTTGCTTATTGTGTCCATGGTTGACATATGGATGACATATGGGTCATTGGTCAACATGGTTGTTGCTTATGGTGTGGATGGTTGACATATGGTCCATTGGTCAACATGGTAGTTGCTTAAGGTGTCCATGGTTGACATATGGATGACATATGGGCCATTGGTCAACATGGTAGTTGCTTATGGTGTCAATGATTGACATATGGATGACATATAGGTCATTGGTCAACATGGTTGTTGCTTAATTTGTCCATGGTTGACATATGGATGACATATGGTCCATTGGTCATCATGGTTGTTGCTTATGGTGTCCATGGTTGACATATGGATGACATATGGGCCATTGGTCAACATGGTTGTTGCTTATGGTGTCCATGGTTGACGTATGGGCCATTGGTCAACATGGTAGTTGCTTAAGGTGTCCATGGTTGACATATGGATGACATATGGGCCATTGGTCAACATGGTTGTTGCTTATGGTGTTCATGGTTGACATATGGGCCATTGGTCAACATGGTAGTTGCTTAAGGTGTCCATGGTTGACATATGGATGACATATGGGCCATTGGTCAACATGGTTGTTGCTTATGGTGTCTATGGTTGACATATGGATGAAATATGGGCCATTGGTCAACATGGTAGTTGCTTATGGTGTCCATGGTTGACATATGGATGCATATGGGCCATTGGTCAACATGATTGTTGCTTATGGTGTCCATGGTTGACATATGGATGACATATGGGTCATTGGTCAACATGGTAGTTGCTTATAGTGTCTATGGTTGAAATATGGATGACATATGGGCCATTGCTCAACATGGTTGTTGCTTATGGTGTCCATGGTTGACATATGGATGACATATGGGCCATTGGTCAACATGGTTGTTGCTTATGGTATCCATGGTTGACATATGGGCCATTGGTCAACATGGTAGTTGCTTAAGGTGTCTATGGTTGAAATATGGATGACATATGGGCCATTGGTCAACATGGTAGTTGCTTATGGTGTCCATGGTTGACATATGGTTGAGATATGGGCCATTGGTCAACATGGTTGTTGCTTATGGTGTGCATGGTTGACATATGGATGACATATGGGCCATTGGTCAACATGGTTGTTGCTTATGGTGTCCATGGTAGTTGCTTAAGGTGTCCATGGTTGACATATGGATGAAATATGGGCCATTGGTCAAGATGGTAGTTGCTTATGGTGTCCATGGTTGACATATGGATGACATATGGGCCATTGGTCAACATGTTTGTTGCTTATGGTGTCCATGGTTGACATATGGATGACATATGGGTCATTGGTCAACATGGTTGTTGCTTATGGTGTGGATGGTTGACATATGGTCCATTGGTCAACATGGTAGTTGCTTAAGGTTTCCATGGTTGACATATGGATGACATATGGGCCATTGGTCAACATGGTAGTTGCTTATGGTGTCAATGATTGACATATGGATGACATATAGGTCATTGGTCAACATGGTTGTTGCTTAATTTGTCCATGGTTGACATATGGATGACATATGGTCCATTGGTCATCATGGTTGTTGCTTATGGTGTCCATGGTTGACATATGGATGACATATGGGCCATTAGTCAACATGGTTGTTGCTTATGGTGTCCATGGTTGACGTATGGTCCATTGGTCAACATGGTAGTTGCTTAAGGTGTCCATGGTTGACATATGGATGACATATGGGCCATTGGTCAACATGGTTGTTGCTTATGGTGTCCATGGTTGACATATGGGCCATTGGTCAACATGGTAGTTGTTTAAGGTGTCCATGGTTGACATATGGATGACATATGGGCCATTGGTCAACATGGTTGCTGCTTATGGTGTCTATGGTTGACATATCGATGACATATGGGCCATTGGTCAACATGGTTGTTGCTTATGGTGTCCATGGTTGACATATGGATGAAATATGGGCCATTGGTCAACATGGTAGTTGCTTATGGTGTCCATGGTTGACATATGGATGAAATATGGGCCATTGGTTAACATGGTTGTTGCTTATGGTGCCTATGGTTGACATATGGATGACATATGGGCCATTGGTCAACATGGTTGTTGCTTATGGTCTCCATGGTTGACATATGGATGACATATGGGCCATTGGTCAACATGGTTGTTGCTTAAGGTGTCCACGGTTGACATATGGATGAAATATGGGCCATTGGTCAACATGGTAGTTGCTTATGGTGTCCATGGTTGACATATGGGCCATTGGTCAACATGTTTGTTGCTTATGGTGTCCATGGTTGATATATGGATGACATATTGGTCATTGGTCAACATGGTTGTTGCTTATGGTCTGCATGGTTGACATATGGGCCATTTTTCAACATGGTAGTTGCTTAAGGTGTCCATGGTTGACATATGGATGACATATGGGCCATTAGTCAATAGGGTAGTTGCTTATGGTGTCCCTGATTGACATATGGATGATATATGGGCCATTGGTCAACATGGTTGTCGCTTATTGTGTCCATGGTTGACATATGGATGACATATGGTCCATTGGTCAACATGGTTGTTGCTTATGGTGTCCATGGTTGACATATGGGCCATTGGTCAATATCGTAGTTGCTTAAGGTGTCCATGGTTTACATATGGATGACATATGGGCCATTGGTCAACATGGTAGTTGCTTATAGTGTCTATGGTTGAAATATGGATGACATATGGGCCATTGCTCAACATGGTTGTTGCTTATGGTGTCCATGGTTGACATATGGATGACATATGGGCCATTGGTCAACATGGTTGTTGCTTATGGTATCCATGGTTGACATATGGGCCATTGGTCAACATGGTAGTTGCTTAAGGTGTCTATGGTTGAAATATGGATGACATATGGGCCATTGGTCAACATGGTAGTTGCTTATGGTGTCCATGGTTGACATATGGTTGAGATATGGGCCATTGGTCAACATGGTTGTTGCTTATGGTGTGCATGGTTGACATATGGATGACATATGGGCCATTGGTCAACATGGTTGTTGCTTATGGTGTCTATGGTAGTTGCTTAAGGTGTCCATGGTTGACATATGGATGAAATATGGGCCATTGGTCAACATGGTAGTTGCTTATGGTGTCCATGGTTGACATATGGATGACATATGGGCCATTGGTCAACATGTTTGTTGCTTATGGTGTCCATGGTTGACATATGGATGACATATGGGTCATTGGTCAACATGGTTGTTGCTTATGGTGTGGATGGTTGACATATGGTCCATTGGTCAACATGGTAGTTGCTTAAGGTGTCCATGGTTGACATATGGATGACATATGGGCCATTGGTCAACATGGTAGTTGCTTATGGTGTCAATGATTGACATATGGATGACATATAGGTCATTGGTCAACATGGTTGTTGCTTAATTTGTCCATGGTTGACATATGGATGACATATGGTCCATTGGTCATCATGGTTGTTGCTTATGGTGTCCATGGTTGACATATGGATGACATATGGGCCATTGGTCAACATGGTTGTTGCTTATGGTGTCCATGGTTGACGTATGGGCCATTGGTCAACATGGTAGTTGCTTAAGGTGTCCATGGTTGACATATGGATGACATATGGGCCATTGGTCAACATGGTTGTTGCTTATGGTGTCCATGGTTGACATATGGGCCATTGGTCAACATGGTAGTTGCTTAAGGTGTCCATGGTTGACATATGGATGACATATGGGCCATTGGTCAACATGGTTGTTGCTTATGGTGTCTATGGTTGACATATGGATGAAATATGGGCCATTGGTCAACATTGTTGTTGCTTATGGTGTCCATGGTTGACATATGGATGACATATGGGCCATTGGTCAACATGGTTGTTGCTTATGGTGTCCATGGTTGACATATGGATGACATATGGGCCATTGGTCAACATGGTTGTTGCTTATGGTGTCCATGGTTGACATATGGGTCATTGGTCAACATGGTAGTTGCTTAAGGTGTCCATGGTTGACATATGGATGAAATATGGGCCATTGGTCAACATGGTTGTTGCTTATGGTGTCCATGGTTGACATATGGATGACATATGGGCCATTGGTCAACATGGTTGTTGCTTATGGTGTCTATGGTTGACATATGGATGACATATGGGCCATTGGTCAACATGGTTGTTGCTTATGGTGTCCATGGTTGACATATGGATGACATATGGGCCATTGGTCAACATGGTTGTTGCTTATGGTGTCTATGGTTGACATATGGATGAAATATGGGCCATTGGTCAACATGGTTGTTGCTTATGGTGTCCATGGTTGACATATGGATGACATATGGGCCATTGGTCAACATGGTTGTTGCTTATGATGTCTATGGTTGACATATGGATGAAATATGGGCCATTGGTCAACATGGTAGTTGCTTATGGTGTCCATGGTTGACATATGGATGCATATGGGCCATTGGTCAACATGATTGTTGCTTATGGTGTCCATGGTTGACATATGGATGACATATGGGTCATTGGTCAACATGGTAGTTGCTTATAGTGTCTATGGTTGAAATATGGATGACATATGGGCCATTGCTCAACATGGTTGTTGCTTATGGTGTCCATGGTTGACATATGGATGACATATGGGCCATTGGTCAACATGGTTGTTGCTTATGGTATCCATGGTTGACATATGGGCCATTGGTCAACATGGTAGTTGCTTAAGGTGTCTATGGTTGAAATATGGATGACATATGGGCCATTGGTCAACATGGTAGTTGCTTATGGTGTCCATGGTTGACATATGGTTGAGATATGGGCCATTGGTCAACATGGTTGTTGCTTATGGTGTGCATGGTTGACATATGGATGACATATGGGCCATTGGTCAACATGGTTGTTGCTTATGGTGTCTATGGTAGTTGCTTAAGGTGTCCATGGTTGACATATGGATGAAATATGGGCCATTGGTCAACATGGTAGTTGCTTATGGTGTCCATGGTTGACATATGGATGACATATGGGCCATTGGTCAACATGTTTGTTGCTTATGGTGTCCTTGGTTGACATATGGATGACATATGGGTCATTGGTCAACATGGTTGTTGCTTATGGTGTGGATGGTTGACATATGGTCCATTGGTCAACATGGTAGTTGCTTAAGGTTTCCATGGTTGACATATGGATGACATATGGGCCATTGGTCAACATGGTAGTTGCTTATGGTGTCAATGATTGACATATGGATGACATATAGGTCATTGGTCAACATGGTTGTTGCTTAATTTGTCCATGGTTGACATATGGATGACATATGGTCCATTGGTCATCATGGTTGTTGCTTATGGTGTCCATGGTTGACATATGGATGACATATGGGCCATTGGTCAACATGGTTGTTGCTTATGGTGTCCATGGTTGACGTATGGTCCATTGGTCAACATGGTAGTTGCTTAAGGTGTCCATGGTTGACATATGGATGACATATGGGCCATTGGTCAACATGGTTGTTGCTTATGGTGTCCATGGTTGACATATGGGCCATTGGTCAACATGGTAGTTGTTTAAGGTGTCCATGGTTGACATATGGATGACATATGGGCCATTAGTCAACATGGTTGTTGCTTATGGTGTCTATGGTTGACATATGGATGACATATGGGCCATTGGTCAACATGGTTGTTGCTTATGGTGTCCATGGTTGACATATGGATGAAATATGGGCCATTGGTCAACATGGTAGTTGCTTATGGTGTCCATGGTTGACATATGGATGAAATATGGGCCATTGGTTAACATGGTTGTTGCTTATGGTGCCCATGGTTGACATATGGATGACATATGGGCCATTGGTCAACATGGTTGTTGCTTATGGTCTCCATGGTTGACATATGGATGACATATGGGCCATTGGTCAACATGGTTGTTGCTTATGGTGTCCATGGTTGACATATGGGCCATTGGTCAACATGGTAGTTGTTTAAGGTGTCCATGGTGTACATATGGATGACATATGGGCCATTGGTCAACATGGTTGTTGCTTATGGTGTCTATGGTTGACATATGGATGACATATGGGCCATTGGTCAACATGTTTGTTGCTTATGGTGTCAATGGTTGACATATGGATGAAATATGGGCCATTGGTCAACATGGTAGTTGCTTATGGTGTCCATGGTTGACATATGGATGAAATATGGGCCATTGGTTAACATGGTTGTTGCTTATGGTGCCTATGGTTGACATATGGATGACATATGGGCCATTGGTCAACATGGTTGTTGCTTATGGTCTCCATGGTTGACATATGGATGATATATGGGCCATTGGTCAACATGGTTGTTGCTTAAGGTGTCCACGGTTGACATATGGATGAAATATGGGCCATTGGTCAACATGGTAGTTGCTTATGGTGTCCATGGTTGACATATGGATGACATATGGGCCATTGGTCAACATGTTTGTTGCTTATGGTGTCCATGGTTAATATATGGATGACATATGGGTCATTGGTCAACATGGTTGTTGCTTATGGTCTGCATGGTTGACATATGGGCCATTTGTCAACATGGTAGTTGCTTAAGGTGTCCATGGTTGACATATGGATGACATATGGGCCATTGGTCAACAGGGTAGTTGCTTATGGTGTCCCTGATTGACATATGGATGACATATGGGCCATTGGTCAACATGGTTGTCGCTTATTGTGTCCATGGTTGACATATGGATGACATATGGTCCATTGGTCAACATGGTTGTTGCTTATGGTGTCTATGGTTGACATATGGATGAAATATGGGCCATTGGTCAACATTGTTGTTGCTTATGGTGTCCATGGTTGACATATGGATGACATATGGGCCATTGGTCAACATGGTTGTTGCTTATGGTGTCCATGGTTGACATATGGATGACATATGGGCCATTGGTCAACATGGTTGTTGCTTATGGTGTCCATGGTTGACATATGGGTCATTGGTCAACATGGTAGTTGCTTAAGGTGTCCATGGTTGACATATGGATGAAATATGGGCCATTGGTCAACATGGTTGTTGCTTATGGTGTCCATGGTTGACATATGGATGACATATGGGCCATTGGTCAACATGGTTGTTGCTTATGGTGTCTATGGTTGACATATGGATGACATATGGGCCATTGGTCAACATGGTTGTTGCTTATGGTGTCCATGGTTGACATATGGATGACATATGGGCCATTGGTCAACATGGTTGTTGCTTATGGTGTCTATGGTTGACATATGGATGAAATATGGGCCATTGGTCAACATGGTTGTTGCTTATGGTGTCCATGGTTGACATATGGATGACATATGAGCCATTGGTCAACATGGTTGTTGCTTATGGTGTCCATGGTTGACATATGGGTCATTGGTCAACATGGTAGTTGCTTAAGGTGTCCATGGTTGACATATGGATGAAATATGGGCCATTGGTCAACATGGTAGTTGCTTATGGTGTCCATGGTTGACATATGGATGAAATATGGGCCATTGGTAAACATGCTTGTTGCTTATGGTGCCCATGGTTGACATATGGATGACATATGGGCCATTTGTCAACATGGTTGTTGCTTATGGTGTCCATGGTTGACATATGGATGACATATGGGCCATTGGTCAACATGGTTGTTGCTTAAGGTGTCCATGGTTGACATATGGATGAAATATGGGCCATTGGTCAACATGGTAGTTGCTTATGGTGTCCATGGTTGACATATGGATGACATATGGGCCATTGGTCAACATGTTTGTTGCTTATGGTGTCCATGGTTGATATATGGATGACATATGGGTCATTGGTCAACATGGTTGTTGCTTATGGTGTGTATGGTTGACATATGGGCCATTTGTCAACATGGTAGTTGCTTAAGGTGACCATGGTTGACATATGGATGACATATGGGCCATTGGTCAACAGGGTAGTTGCTTATGGTGTCCCTGATTGACATATGGATGACATATGGGCCATTGGTCAACATGGTTGTCGCTTATTGTGTCCATGGTTGACATATGGATGACATATGGTCCATTGGTCAACATGGTTGTTGCTTATGGTGTCCATGGTTGACATATGGGCCATTGGTCAACATCGTAGTTGCTTAAGGTGTCCATGGTTTACATATGGATGACATATGGGCCATTGGTCAACATGGTAGTTGCTTATAGTGTCTATGGTTGAAATATGGATGACATATGGGCCATTGCTCAACATGGTTGTTGCTTATGGTGTCCATGGTTGACATATGGATGACATATGGGCCATTGGTCAACATGGTTGTTGCTTATGGTATCCATGGTTGACATATGGGCCATTGGTCAACATGGTAGTTGCTTAAGGTGTCTATGGTTGAAATATGGATGACATATGGGCCATTGGTCAACATGGTAGTTGCTTATGGTGTCCATGGTTGACATATGGTTGAGATATGGGCCATTGGTCAACATGGTTGTTGCTTATGGTGTGCATGGTTGACATATGGATGACATATGGGCCATTGGTCAACATGGTTATTGCTTATGGTGTCCATGGTAGTTGCTTAAGGTGTCCATGAGTGACATATGGATGAAATATGGGCCATTGGTCAACATGGTAGTTGCTTATGGTGTCCATGGTTGACATATGGATGACATATGGGCCATTGGTCAACATGTTTGTTGCTTATGGTGTCCATGGTTGACATATGGATGACATATGGGTCATTGGTCAACATGGTTGTTGCTTATGGTGTGGATGGTTGACATATGGTCCATTGGTCAACATGGTAGTTGCTTAAGGTGTCCATGGTTGACATATGGATGACATATGGGCCATTGGTCAACATGGTAGTTGCTTATGGTGTCAGTGATTGACATATGGATGACATATAGGCCATTGGTCAACATGGTTGTTGCTTAATTTGTCCATGGTTGACATATGGATGACATATGGTCCATTGGTCATCATGGTTGTTGCTTATGGTGTCCATGGTTGACATATGGATGACATATGGGCCATTGGTCAACATGGTTGTTGCTTATGGTTTCCATGGTTGACGTATGGGCCATTGGTCAACATGGTAGTTGCTTAAGGTGTCCATGGTTGACATATGGATGACATATGGGCCATTGGTCAACATGGTTGTTGCTTATGGTGTCCATGGTTGACATATGGGCCATTGGTCAACATGGTAGTTGCTTAAGGTGTCCATGGTTGACATATGGATGACATATGGGCCATTGGTCAACATGGTAGTTGCTTATAGTGTCTATGGTTGAAATATGGATGACATATGGGCCATTGCTCAACATGGTTGTTGCGTATGGTGTCCATGGTTGACATATGGATGACATATGGGCCATTGGTCAACATGGTTGTTGCTTATGGTCTCTATGGTTGACATTTGGATGATATATGGACCGTTGGTCAACATGGTTGTTGCTTATGGTGTCCATGGTTGACATATGGATGACATATGGGCCATTGGACAACATGGTAGTTGCTTAAGGTGTCCATGGTTGACATATGGATGACATATGGGCCATTGGTCAACATGGTTGTTGCTTATGGTGTCTATGGTTGACATATGGATGACATATGGGCCATTGGTCAACATGGTTGTTGCTTATGGTGTCCATGGTTGATATATGGATGACATATGGGCCATTGGTCAACATGGTTGTTGCTTATGGTGTCCATGGTTGACATATGGGCCATTGGTCAACATGGTAGTTGCTTAAGGTGTCCATGGTTGACATATGGATGACATATGGGCCATTGGTCAACATGGTTGTTGCTTATGGTGTCCATGGTTGACATATGGATGACATATGGGCCATTGGTCAACATGGTTGTTGCTTATGGTGTCCATGGTTGACATATGGGCCATTGGTCAACATGGTAGTTGCTTAAGGTGTCCATGGTTGACATATGGATGACATATGGGCCATTGGTCAAGATGGATGTCGCTTATGGTGTCCATGGTTGACATATGGATGACATATGGGCCATTGGTCAACATGGTTGTTGCTTATGGTGTCCATGGTTGACATATGGATGACATATGGGCCATTGGTCAACATGGTTGTTGCTTATGGTGTCCATGGTTGACATATGGGCCATTGGTCAACATGGTAGTTGCTTAAGGTGTCCATGGTTGACATATAGATGAGATATGGGCCATTGGTCAACATGGTTGTTGCTTATGGTGCCCATGGTTGACATATGGATGACATATGGGCCATTGGTCAACATGGTTGTTGCTTATGGTCTCCATGGTTGACATATGGATGACATATGGGCCATTGGTCAACATGGTTGTTGCTTAAGGTGTCCACGGTTGACATATGGATGAAATATGGGCCATTGGTCAACATGGTAGTTGCTTATGGTCTGCATGGTTGACATATGGGCCATTTGTCAACATGGTAGTTGCTTAAGGTGTCCATGGTTGACATATGGATGACATATGGGCCATTGGTCAACAGGGTAGTTGCTTATGGTGTCCCTGATTGACATATGGATGACATATGGGCCATTGGTCAACATGGTTGTCGCTTATTGTGTCCATGGTTGACATATGGATGACATATGGTCCATTGGTCAACATGGTTGTTGCTTATGGTGTCCATGGTTGACATATGGGCCATTGGTCAATATCGTAGTTGCTTAAGGTGTCCATGGTTTACATATGGATGACATATGGGCCATTGGTCAACATGGTAGTTGCTTATAGTGTCTATGGTTGAAATATGGATGACATATGGGCCATTGCTCAACATGGTTGTTGCTTATGGTGTCCATGGTTGACATATGGATGACATATGGGCCATTGGTCAACATGGTTGTTGCTTATGGTATCCATGGTTGACATATGGGCCATTGGTCAACATGGTAGTTGCTTAAGGTGTCTATGGTTGAAATATGGATGACATATGGGCCATTGGTCAACATGGTAGTTGCTTATGGTGTCCATGGTTGACATATGGTTGAGATATGGGCCATTGGTCAACATGGTTGTTGCTTATGGTGTGCATGGTTGACATATGGATGACATATGGGCCATTGGTCAACATGGTTGTTGCTTATGGTGTCTATGGTAGTTGCTTAAGGTGTCCATGGTTGACATATGGATGAAATATGGGCCATTGGTCAACGTGGTAGTTGCTTATGGTATCCATGGTTGACATATGGATGACATATGGGCCATTGGTCAACATGTTTGTTGCTTATGGTGTCCATGGTTGACATATGGATGACATATGGGTCATTGGTCAACATGGTTGTTGCTTATGGTGTGGATGGTTGACATATGGTCCATTGGTCAACATGGTAGTTGCTTAAGGTGTCCATGGTTGACATATGGATGACATATGGGCCATTGGTCAACATGGTAGTTGCTTATGGTGTCAATGATTGACATATGGATGACATATAGGTCATTGGTCAACATGGTTGTTGCTTAGTTTGTCCATGGTTGACATATGGATGACATATGGTCCATTGGTCATCATGGTTGTTGCTTATGGTGTCCATGGTTGACATATGGATGACATATGGGCCATTGGTCAACATGGTTGTTGCTTATGGTGTCCATGGTTGACGTATGGGCCATTGGTCAACATGGTAGTTGCTTAAGGTGTCCATGGTTGACATATGGATGACATATGGGCCATTGGTCAACATGGTTGTTGCTTATGGTGTCCATGGTTGACATATGGGCCATTGGTCAACATGGTAGTTGCTTAAGGTGTCCATGGTTGACTTATGGATGACATATGGGCCATTGGTAAACATGGTTGTTGCTTATGGTGTCTATGGTTGACATATGGATGAAATATGGGCCATTGGTCAACATTGTTGTTGCTTATGGTGTCCATGGTTGACATATGGATGACATATGGGCCATTGGTCAACATGGTTGTTGCTTATGGTGTCCATGGTTGACATATGGATGACATATGGGCCATTGGTCAACATGGTTGTTGCTTATGGTGTCCATGGTTGACATATGGGTCATTGGTCAACATGGTAGTTGCTTAAGGTGTCCATGGTTGACATATGGATGAAATATGGGCCATTAGTCAACATGGTTGTTGCTTATGGTGTCCATGGTTGACATATGGATGACATATGGGCCATTGGTCAACATGGTTGTTGCTTATGGTGTCTATGGTTGACATATGGATGACATATGGGCCATTGGTCAACATGGTTGTTGCTTATGGTGTCCATGGTTGACATATGGATGACATATGGGCCATTGGTCAACATGGTTGTTGCTTAAGGTGTCCATGGTTGACATATGGATGAAATATGGGCCATTGGTCAACATGGTAGTTGCTTATGGTGTCCATGGTTGACATATGGATGACATATGGGCCATTGGTCAACATATTTGTTGCTTATGGTGTCCATGGTTGATATATGGATGACATATGGGTCATTGGTCAACATGGTTGTTGCTTATGGTGTGTATGGTTGACATATGGGGCATTTGTCAACATGGTAGTTGCTTAAGGTGACCATGGTTGACATATGGATGACATATGGGCCATTGGTCAACAGGGTAGTTGCTTATGGTGTCCCTGATTGACATATGGATGACATATGGGCCATTGGTCAACATGGTTGTCGCTTATTGTGTCCATGGTTGACATATGGATGACATATGGTCCATTGGTCAACATGGTTGTTGCTTATGGTCTCCATGGTTGACATATGGGCCATTGGTCAACATCGTAGTTGCTTAAGGTGTCCATGGTTTACATATGGATGACATATGGGCCATTGGTCAACATGGTAGTTGGTTATAGTGTCTATGGTTGAAATATGGATGACATATGGGCCATTGCTCAACATGGTTGTTGCTTATGGTGTCCATGGTTGACATATGGATGACATATGGGCCATTGGTCAACATGGTTGTTGCTTATGGTATCCATGGTTGACATATGGGCCATTGGTCAACATGGTAGTTGCTTAAGGTGTCTATGGTTGAAATATGGATGACATATGGGCCATTGGTTAACATGGTAGTTGCTTATGGTGTCCATGGTTGACATATGGTTGAGATATGGGCCATTGGTCAACATGGTTGTTGCTTATGGTGTGCATGGTTGACATATGGATGACATATGGGCCATTGGTCAACATGGTTGTTGCTTATGGTGTCCATGGTTGACATATGGATGACATATGGGTCATTGGTCAACATGGTTGTTGCTTATGGTGTGGATGGTTGACATATGGTCCATTGGTCAACATGGTAGTTGCTTAAGGTGTCCATGGTTGACATATGGATGACATATGGGCCATTGGTCAACATGGTAGTTGCTTATGGTGTCAGTGATTGACATATGGATGACATATAGGCCATTGGTCAACATGGTTGTTGCTTAATTTGTCCATGGTTGACATATGGATGACATATGGTCCATTGGTCATCATGGTTGTTGCTTATGGTGTCCATGGTTGACATATGGATGACATATGGGCCATTGGTCAACATGGTTGTTGCTTATGGTGTCCATGGTTGACGTATGGGCCATTGGTCAACATGGTAGTTGCTTAAGGTGTCCATGGTTGACATATGGATGACATATGGGCCATTGGTCAACATGGTAGTTGCTTATAGTGTCTATGGTTGAAATATGGATGACATATGGGCCATTGCTCAACATGGTTGTTGCGTATGGTGTCCATGGTTGACATATGGATGACATATGGGCCATTGGTCAACATGGTTGTTGCTTATGGTGTCCATGGTTGACATTTGGATGATATATGGACCGTTGGTCAACATGGTTGTTGCTTATGGTGTCCATGGTTGACATATGGATGACATATGGGCCATTGGACAACATGGTAGTTGCTTAAGGTGTCCATGGTTGACATATGGATGACATATGGGCCATTGGTCAACATGGTTGTTGCTTATGGTGTCTATGGTTGACATATGGATGACATATGGGCCATTGGTCAACATGGTTGTTGCTTATGGTGTCCATGGTTGACATATGGATGACATATGGGCCATTGGTCAACATGGTTGTTGCTTATGGTGTCCATGGTTGACATATGGGCCATTGGTCAACATGGTAGTTGCTTAAGGTGTCCATGGTTGACATATGGATGACATATGGGCCATTGGTCAACATGGTTGTTGCTTATGGTGTCCATGGTTGACATATGGATGACATATGGGCCATTGGTCAACATGGTTGTTTCTTATGGTGTCCATGGTTGACATATGGGCCATTGGTCAACATTGTAGTTGCTTAAGGTGTCCATGGTTGACATATGGATGACATATGGGCCATTGGTCAAGATGGATGTCGCTTATGGTGTCCATGGTTGACATATGGATGACATATGGGCCATTGGTCAACATGGTTGTTGCTTATGGTGTCCATGGTTGACATATGGATGACATATGGGCCATTGGTCAACATGGTTGTTGCTTATGGTGTCCATGGTTGACATATGGGCCATTGGTCAACATGGTAGTTGCTTAAGGTGTCCATGGTTGACATATAGATGAGATATGGGCCATTGGTCAACATGGTAGTTGCTTATGTTGTCCATGGTTGACATATGGATGACATATGGGCCATTGCTCAACATGGTTGTTGCTTATGGTGTCCATGGTTGACATATGGATGACATATGGGCCATTGGTCAACATGGTTGTTGCTTATGCTATCCATGGTTGACATATGGGCCATTGGTCAACATGGTTGTTGCTTATGGTCTCCATGGTTGACATATGGATGACATATGGGCCATTGGTCAACATGGTTGTTGCTTAAGGTGTCCACGGTTGACATATGGATGAAATATGGGCCATTGGTCAACATGGTAGTTGCTTATGGTGTCCATGGTTGACATATGGATGACATATGGGCCATTGGTCAACATGTTTGTTGCTTATGGTGTCCATGGTTGATATATGGATGACATATGGGTCATTGGTCAACATGGTTATTGCTTATGGTGTGCATGGTTGACATATGGGCCATTTGTCAACATGGAAGTTGCTTAAGGTGTCCATGGTTGACATATGGATGACATATGGGCCATTGGTCAACAGGGTAGTTGCTTATGGTGTCCCTGATTGACATATGGATGACATATGGGCCATTGGTCAACATGGTTGTCGCTTATTGTGTCCATGGTTGACATATGGATGACATATGGTCCATTGGTCAACATGGTTGTTGCTTATGGTGTCCATGGTTGACATATGGGCCATTGGTCAACATCGTAGTTGCTTAAGGTGTCCATGGTTTACATATGGATGACATATGGGCCATTGGTCAACATGGTAGTTGCCTATAGTGTCTATGGTTGAAATATGGATGACATATGGGCCATTGCTCAGCATGGTTGTTGCTTATGGTGTCCATGGTTGACATATGGATGACATATGGGCCATTGGTCAACATGGTTGTTGCTTATGGTATCCATGGTTGACATATGGGCCATTGGTCAACATGGTAGTTGCTTAAGGTGTCTATGGTTGAAATATGGATGACATATGGGCCATTGGTCAACATGGTAGTTGCTTATGGTGTCCATGGTTGACATATGGTTGAGATATGGGCCATTGGTCAACATGGTTGTTGCTTATGGTGTGCATGGTTGACATATGGATGACATATGGGCCATTGGTCAACATGGTTGTTGCTTATGGTGTCTATGGTAGTTGCTTAAGGTGTCCATGGTTGACATATGGATGAAATATGGGCCATTGGTCAACATGGTAGTTGCTTATGGTGTCCATGGTTGACATATGGATGACATATGGGCCATTGGTCAACATGTTTGTTGCTTATTGTGTCCATGGTTGACATATGGATGACATATGGGCCATTGGTCATCATGGTTGTTGCTTATGGTGTCCATGGTTGACGTATGGGCCATTGGTCAACATGGTAGTTGCTTAAGGTGTCCATGGTTGACATATGGATGACATATGGGCCATTGGTCAACATGGTAGTTGCTTATAGTGTCTATGGTTGAAATATGGATGACATATGGGCCATTGCTCAACATGGTTGTTGCGTATGGTGTCCATGGTTGACATATGGATGACATATGGGCCATTGGTCAACATGGTTGTTGCTTATGGTGTCCATGGTTGACATTTGGATGATATATGGACCGTTGGTCAACATGGTTGTTGCTTATGGTGTCCATGGTTGACATATGGATGACATATGGGCCATTGGACAACATGGTAGTTGCTTAAGGTGTCCATGGTTGACATATGGATGACATATGGGCCATTGGTCAACATGGTTGTTGCTTATGGTGTCTATGGTTGACATATGGATGACATATGGGCCATTGGTCAACATGGTTGTTGCTTATGGTGTCCATGGTTGACATATGGATGACATATGGGCCATTGGTCAACATGGTTGTTGCTTATGGTGTCCATGGTTGACATATGGGCCATTGGTCAACATGGTAGTTGCTTAAGGTGTCCATGGTTGACATATGGATGACATATGGGCCATTGGTCAACATGGTTGTTGCTTATGGTGTCCATGGTTGACATATGGATGACATATTGGCCATTGGTCAACATGGTTGTTTCTTATGGTGTCCATGGTTGACATATGGGCCATTGATCAGCATTGTAGTTGCTTAAGGTGTCCATGGTTGACATATGGATGACATATGGGCCATTGGTCAAGATGGATGTCGCTTATGGTGTCCATGGTTGACATATGGATGACATATGGGCCATTGGTCAACATGGTTGTTGCTTATGGTGTCCATGGTTGACATATGGATGACATATGGGCCATTGGTCAACATGGTTGTTGCTTATGGTGTCCATGGTTGACATATGGGCCATTGGTCAACATGGTAGTTGCTTAAGGTGTCCATGGTTGACATATAGATGAGATATGGGCCATTGGTCAACATGGTAGTTGCTTATGTTGTCCATGGTTGACATATGGATGACATATGGGCCATTGCTCAACATGGTTGTTGCTTATGGTGTCCATGGTTGACATATGGATGACATATGGGCCATTGGTCAACATGGTTGTTGCTTATGCTATCCATGGTTGACATATGGGCCATTGGTCAACATGGTTGTTGCTTATGGTCTCCATGGTTGACATATGGATGACATATGGGCCATTGGTCAACATGGTTGTTGCTTAAGGTGTCCACGGTTGACATATGGATGAAATATGGGCCATTCGTCAACATGGTAGTTGCTTATGGTGTCCATGGTTGACATATGGATGACATATGGGCCATTGGTCAACATGTTTGTTGCTTATGGTGTCCATGGTTGATATATGGATGACATATGGGTCATTGGTCAACATGGTTATTGCTTATGGTGTGCATGGTTGACATATGGGCCATTTGTCAACATGGAAGTTGCTTAAGGTGTCCATGGTTGACATATGGATGACATATGGGCCATTGGTCAACAGGGTAGTTGCTTATGGTGTCCCTGATTGACATATGGATGACATATGGGCCATTGGTCAACATGGTTGTCGCTTATTGTGTCCATGGTTGACATATGGATGACATATGGTCCATTGGTCAACATGGTTGTTGCTTATGGTGTCCATGGTTGACATATGGGCCATTGGTCAACATCGTAGTTGCTTAAGGTGTCCATGGTTTACATATGGATGACATATGGGCCATTGGTCAACATGGTAGTTGCCTATAGTGTCTATGGTTGAAATATGGATGACATATGGGCCAATGCTCAGCATGGTTGTTGCTTATGGTGTCCATGGTTGACATATGGATGACATATGGGCCATTGGTCAACATGGTTGTTGCTTATGGTATCCATGGTTGACATATGGGCCATTGGTCAACATGGTAGTTGCTTAAGGTGTCTATGGTTGAAATATGGATGACATATGGGCCATTGGTCAACATGGTAGTTGCTTATGGTGTCCATGGTTGACATATGGTTGAGATATGGGCCATTGGTCAACATGGTTGTTGCTTATGGTGTGCATGGTTGACATATGGATGACATATGGGCCATTGGTCAACATGGTTGTTGCTTATGGTGTCTATGGTAGTTGCTTAAGGTGTCCATGGTTGACATATGGATGAAATATGGGCCATTGGTCAACATGGTAGTTGCTTATGGTGTCCATGGTTGACATATGGATGACATATGGGCCATTGGTCAACATGTTTGTTGCTTATTGTGTCCATGGTTGACATATGGATGACATATGGGTCATTGGTCAACATGGTTGTTGCTTATGGTGTGGATGGTTGACATATGGTCCATTGGTCAACATGGTAGTTGCTTAAGGTGTCCATGGTTGACATATGGATGACATATGGGCCATTGGTCAACATGGTAGTTGCTTATGGTGTCAATGATTGACATATGGATGACATATAGGTCATTGGTCAACATGGTTGTTGCTTAATTTGTCCATGGTTGACATATGGATGACATATGGTCCATTGGTCATCATGGTTGTTGCTTATGGTGTCCATGGTTGACATATGGATGACATATGGGCCATTGGTCAACATGGTTGTTGCTTATGGTGTCCATGGTTGACGTATGGGCCATTGGTCAACATGGTAGTTGCTTAAGGTGTCCATGGTTGACATATGGATGACATATGGGCCATTGGTCAACATGGTTGTTGCTTATGGTGTTCATGGTTGACATATGGGCCATTGGTCAACATGGTAGTTGCTTAAGGTGTCCATGGTTGACATATGGATGACATATGGGCCATTGGTCAACATGGTTGTTGCTTATGGTGTCTATGGTTGACATATGGATGAAATATGGGCCATTGGTCAACATGGTAGTTGCCTATGGTGTCCATGGTTGACATATGGATGCATATGGGCCATTGGTCAACATAATTGTTGCTTATGGTGTCCATGGTTGACATATGGATGACATATGGGTCATTGGTCAACATGGTAGTTGCTTATAGTGTCTATGGTTGAAATATGGATGACATATGGGCCATTGCTCAACATGGTTGTTGCTTATGGTGTCCATGGTTGACATATGGATGACATATGGGCCATTGGTCAACATGGTTGTTGCTTATGGTATCCATGGTTGACATATGGGCCATTGGTCAACATGGTAGTTGCTTAAGGTGTCTATGGTTGAAATATGGATGACATATGGGCCATTGGTCAACATGGTAGTTGCTTATGGTGTCCATGGTTGACATATGGTTGAGATATGGGCCATTGGTCAACATGGTTGTTGCTTATGGTATGCATGGTTGACATATGGATGACATATGGGCCATTGGTCAACATGGTTGTTGCTTATGGTGTCCATGGTAGTTGCTTAAGGTGTCCATGGTTGACATATGGATGAAATATGGGCCATTGGTCAAGATGGTAGTTGCTTATGGTGTCCATGGTTGACATATGGATGACATATGGGCCATTGGTCAACATGTTTGTTGCTTATGGTGTCCATGGTTGACATATGGATGACATATGGGTCATTGGTCAACATGGTTGTTGCTTATGGTGTGGATGGTTGACATATGGTCCATTGGTCAACATGGTAGTTGCTTAAGGTTTCCATGGTTGACATATGGATGACATATGGGCCATTGGTCAACATGGTAGTTGCTTATGGTGTCAATGATTGACATATGGATGACATATAGGTCATTGGTCAACATGGTTGTTGCTTAATTTGTCCATGGTTGACATATGGATGACATATGGTCCATTGGTCATCATGGTTGTTGCTTATGGTGTCCATGGTTGACATATGGATGACATATGGGCCATTAGTCAACATGGTTGTTGCTTATGGTGTCCATGGTTGACGTATGGTCCATTGGTCAACATGGTAGTTGCTTAAGGTGTCCATGGTTGACATATGGATGACATATGGGCCATTGGTCAACATGGTTGTTGCTTATGGTGTCCATGGTTGACATATGGGCCATTGGTCAACATGGTAGTTGTTTAAGGTGTCCATGGTTGACATATGGATGACATATGGGCCATTGGTCAACATGGTTGCTGCTTATGGTGTCTATGGTTGACATATGGATGACATATGGGCCATTGGTCAACATGGTTGTTGCTTATGGTGTCCATGGTTGACATATGGATGAAATATGGGCCATTGGTCAACATGGTAGTTGCTTATGGTGTCCATGGTTGACATATGGATGAAATATGGGCCATTGGTTAACATGGTTGTTGCTTATGGTGCCCATGGTTGACATATGGATGACATATGGGCCATTGGTCAACATGGTTGTTGCTTATGGTCTCCATGGTTGACATATGGATGACATATGGGCCATTGGTCAACATGGTTGTTGCTTAAGGTGTCCACGGTTGACATATGGATGAAATATGGGCCATTGGTCAACATGGTAGTTGCTTATGGTGTCCATGGTTGACATATGGGCCATTGGTCAACATGTTTGTTGCTTATGGTGTCCATGGTTGATATATGGATGACATATGGGTCATTGGTCAACATGGTTGTTGCTTATGGTCTGCATGGTTGACATATGGGCCATTTTTCAACATGGTAGTTGCTTAAGGTGTCCATGGTTGACATATGGATGACATATGGGCCATTAGTCAATAGGGTAGTTGCTTATGGTGTCCCTGATTGACATATGGATGACATATGGGCCATTGGTCAACATGGTTGTCGCTTATTGTGTCCATGGTAGACATATGGATGGCATATGGTCCATTGGTCAACATGGTTGTTGCTTATGGTGTCCATGGTTGACATATGGGCCATTGGTCAATATCGTAGTTGCTTAAGGTGTCCATGGTTTACATATGGATGACATATGGGCCATTGGTCAACATGGTAGTTGCTTATAGTGTCTATGGTTGAAATATGGATGACATATGGGCCATTGCTCAACATGGTTGTTGCTTATGGTGTCCATGGTTGACATATGGATGACATATGGGCCATTGGTCAACATGGTTGTTGCTTATGGTATCCATGGTTGACATATGGGCCATTGGTCAACATGGTAGTTGCTTAAGGTGTCTATGGTTGAAATATGGATGACATATGGGCCATTGGTCAACATGGTAGTTGCTTATGGTGTCCATGGTTGACATATGGTTGAGATATGGGCCATTGGTCAACATGGTTGTTGCTTATGGTGTGCATGGTTGACATATGGATGACATATGGGCCATTGGTCAACATGGTTGTTGCTTATGGTGTCTATGGTAGTTGCTTAAGGTGTCCATGGTTGACATATGGATGAAATATGGGCCATTGGTCAACATGGTAGTTGCTTATGGTGTCCATGGTTGACATATGGATGACATATGGGCCATTGGTCAACATGTTTGTTGCTTATGGTGTCCATGGTTGACATATGGATGACATATGGGTCATTGGTCAACATGGTTGTTGCTTATGGTGTGGATGGTTGACATATGGTCCATTGGTCAACATGGTAGTTGCTTAAGGTGTCCATGGTTGACATATGGATGACATATGGGCCATTGGTCAACATGGTAGTTGCTTATGGTGTCAATGATTGACATATGGATGACATATAGGTCATTGGTCAACATGGTTGTTGCTTAATTTGTCCATGGTTGACATATGGATGACATATGGTCCATTGGTCATCATGGTTGTTGCTTATGGTGTCCATGGTTGACATATGGATGACATATGGGCCATTGGTCAACATGGTTGTTGCTTATGGTGTCCATGGTTGACGTATGGGCCATTGGTCAACATGGTAGTTGCTTAAGTTGTCCATGGTTGACATATGGATGACATATGGGCCATTGGTCAACATGGTTGTTGCTTATGGTGTCCATGGTTGACATATGGGCCATTGGTCAACATGGTAGTTGCTTAAGGTGTCCATGGTTGACATATGGATGACATATGGGCCATTGGTCAACATGGTTGTTGCTTATGGTGTCTATGGTTGACATATGGATGAAATATGGGCCATTGGTCAACATTGTTGTTGCTTATGGTGTCCATGGTTGACATATGGATGACATATGGGCCATTGGTCAACATGGTTGTTGCTTATGGTGTCCATGGTTGACATATGGATGACATATGGGCCATTGGTCAACATGGTTGTTGCTTATGGTGTCCATGGTTGACATATGGGTCATTGGTCAACATGGTAGTTGCTTAAGGTGTCCATGGTTGACATATGGATGAAATATGGGCCATTGGTCAACATGGTTGTTGCTTATGGTGTCCATGGTTGACATATGGATGACATATGGGCCATTGGTCAACATGGTTGTTGCTTATGGTGTCTATGGTTGACATATGGATGACATATGGGCCATTGGTCAACATGGTTGTTGCTTATGGTGTCCATGGTTGACATATGGATGACATATGGGCCATTGGTCAACATGGTTGTTGCTTATGGTGTCTATGGTTGACATATGGATGAAATATGGGCCATTGGTCAACATGGTTGTTGCTTATGGTGTCCATGGTTGACATATGGATGACATATGGGCCATTGGTCAACATGGTTGTTGCTTATGATGTCTATGGTTGACATATGGATGAAATATGGGCCATTGGTCAACATGGTAGTTGCTTATGGTGTCCATGGTTGACATATGGATGCATATGGGCCATTGGTCAACATGATTGTTGCTTATGGTGTCCATGGTTGACATATGGATGACATATGGGTCATTGGTCAACATGGTAGTTGCTTATAGTGTCTATGGTTGAAATATGGATGACATATGGGCCATTGCTCAACATGGTTGTTGCTTATGGTGTCCATGGTTGACATATGGATGACATATGGGCCATTGGTCAACATGGTTGTTGCTTATGGTATCCATGGTTGACATATGGGCCATTGGTCAACATGGTAGTTGCTTAAGGTGTCTATGGTTGACATATGGATGACATATGGGCCATTGGTCAACATGGTTGTTGCTTATGGTGTTCATGGTTGACATATGGGCCATTGGTCAACATGGTAGTTGCTTAAGGTGTCCATGGTTGACATATGGATGACATATGGGCCATTGGTCAACATGGTTGTTGCTTATGGTGTCTATGGTTGACATATGGATGAAATATGGGCCATTGGTCAACATGGTAGTTGCCTATGGTGTCCATGGTTGACATATGGATGCATATGGGCCATTGGTCAACATAATTGTTGCTTATGGTGTCCATGGTTGACATATGGATGACATATGGGTCATTGGTCAACATGGTAGTTGCTTATAGTGTCTATGGTTGAAATATGGATGACATATGGGCCATTGCTCAACATGGTTGTTGCTTATGGTGTCCATGGTTGACATATGGATGACATATGGGCCATTGGTCAACATGGTTGTTGCTTATGGTATCCATGGTTGACATATGGGCCATTGGTCAACATGGTAGTTGCTTAAGGTGTCTATGGTTGAAATATGGATGACATATGGGCCATTGGTCAACATGGTAGTTGCTTATGGTGTCCATGGTTGACATATGGTTGAGATATGGGCCATTGGTCAACATGGTTGTTGCTTATGGTGTGCATGGTTGACATATGGATGACATATGGGCCATTGGTCAACATGGTTGTTGCTTATGGTGTCTATGGTAGTTGCTTAAGGTGTCCATGGTTGACATATGGATGAAATATGGGCCATTGGTCAACATGGTAGTTGCTTATGGTGTCCATGGTTGACATATGGATGACATATGGGCCATTGGTCAACATGTTTGTTGCTTATGGTGTCCATGGTTGACATATGGATGACATATGGGTCATTGGTCAACATGGTTGTTGCTTATGGTGTGGATGGTTGACATATGGTCCATTGGTCAACATGGTAGGTTCTTAAGGTTTCCATGGTTGACATATGGATGACATATGGGCCATTGGTCAACATGGTAGTTGCTTATGGTGTCAATGATTGACATATGGATGACATATAGGTCATTGGTCAACATGGTTGTTGCTTAATTTGTCCATGGTTGACATATGGATGACATATGGTCCATTGGTCATCATGGTTGTTGCTTATGGTGTCCATGGTTGACATATGGATGACATATGGGCCATTGGTCAACATGGTTGTTGCTTATGGTGTCCATGGTTGACGTATGGTCCATTGGTCAACATGGTAGTCGCTTAAGGTGTCCATGGTTGACATATGGATGACATATGGGCCATTGGTCAACATGTTTGTTGCTTATGGTGTCCATGGTTGACATATGGGCCATTGGTCAACATGGTAGTTGTTTAAGGTGTCCATGGTTGACATATGGATGACATATGGGCCATTAGTCAACATGGTTGTTGCTTATGGTGTCTATGGTTGACATATGGATGACATATGGGCCATTGGTCAACATGGTTGTTGCTTATGGTGTCCATGGTTGACATATGGATGAAATATGGGCCATTGGTCAACATGGTAGTTGCTTATGGTGTCCATGGTTGACATATGGATGAAATATGGGCCATTGGTTAAAATGGTTGTTGCTTATGGTGCCCATGGTTGACATATGGATGACATATGGGCCATTGGTCAACATGGTTGTTGCTTATGGTCTCCATGGTTGACATATGGATGACATATGGGCCATTGGTCAACATGGTTGTTGCTTAAGGTGTCCACGGTTGACATATGGATGAAATATGGGCCATTGGTCAACATGGTAGTTGCTTATGGTGTCCATGGTTGACATATGGATGACATATGGGCCATTGGTCAACATGTTTGTTGCTTATGGTGTCCATGGTTGATATATGGATGACATATGGGTCATTGATCAACATGGTTGTTGCTTATGGTCTGCATGGTTGACATATGGGCCATTTGTCAACATGGTAGTTGCTTAAGGTGTCCATGGTTGACATATGGATGACATATGGGCCATTGGTCAACAGGGTAGTTGCTTATGGTGTCCCTGATTGACATATGGATGACATATGGGCCATTGGTCAACATGGTTGTCGCTTATTGTGTCCATGGTTGACATATGGATGACATATGGTCCATTGGTCAACATGGTTGTTGCTTATGGTGTCCATGGTTGACATATGGGCCATTGGTCAATATCGTAGTTGCTTAAGGTGTCCATGGTTTACATATGGATGACATATGGGCCATTGGACAACATGGTAGTTGCTTATAGTGTCTATGGTTGAAATATGGATGACATATGGGCCATTGCTCAACATGGTTGTTGCTTATGGTGTCCATGGTTGACATATGGATGACATATGGGCCATTGGTCAACATGGTTGTTGCTTATGGTATCCATGGTTGACATATGGGCCATTGGTCAACATGGTAGTTGCTTAAGGTGTCTATGGTTGAAATATGGATGACATATGGGCCATTGGTCAACATGGTAGTTGCTTATGGTGTCCATGGTTGACATATGGTTGAGATATGGGCCATTGGTCAACATGGTTGTTGCTTATGGTGTGCATGGTTGACATATGGATGACATATGGGCCATTGGTCAACATGGTTGTTGCTTATGGTGTCTATGGTAGTTGCTTAAGGTGTCCATGGTTGACATATGGATGAAATATGGGCCATTGGTCAACATGGTAGTTGCTTATGGTGTCCATGGTTGACATATGGATGACATATGGGCCATTGGTCAACATGTTTGTTGCTTATGGTGTCCATGGTTGACATATGGATGACATATGGGTCATTGGTCAACATGGTTGTTGCTTATGGTGTGGATAGTTGACATATGGTCCATTGGTCAACATGGTAGTTGCTTAAGGTGTCCATGGTTGACATATGGATGACATATGGGCCATTGGTCAACATGGTAGTTGCTTATGGTGTCAATGATTGACATATGGATGACATATAGGTCATTGGTCAACATGGTTGTTGCTTAATTTGTCCATGGTTGACATATGGATGACATATGGGCCATTGGTCAACATGGTTGTTGCTTATGGTGTCCATGGTTGACGTATGGGCCATTAGTCAACATGGTAGTTGCTTAAGGTGTCCATGGTTGACATATGGATGACATATGGGCCATTGGTCAACATGGTTGTTGCTTATGGTGTCCATGGTTGACATATGGGCCATTGGTCAACATGGTAGTTGCTTAAGGTGTCCATGGTTGACATATGGATGACATATGGGCCATTGGTCAACATGGTTGTTGCTTATGGTGTCTATGGTTGACATATGGATGAAATATGGGCCATTGGTCAACATTGTTGTTGCTTATGGTGTCCATGGTTGACATATGGATGACATATGGGCCATTGGTCAACATGGTTGTTGCTTATGGTGTCCATGGTTGACATATGGATGACATATGGGCCATTGGTCAACATGGTTGTTGCTTATGGTGTCCATGGTTGACATATGGGTCATTGGTCAACATGGTAGTTGCTTAAGGTGTCCATGGTTGACATATGGATGAAATATGGGCCATTGGTCAACATGGTTGTTGCTTATGGTGTCCATGGTTGACATATGGATGACATATGGGCCATTGGTCAACATGGTTGTTACTTATGGTGTCTATGGTTGACATATGGATGACATATGGGCCATTGGTCAACATGGTTGCTTATGGTGTCCATGGTTGACATATGGATGACATATGGGCCATTGGTCAACATGGTTGTTGCTTATGGTGTCTATGGTTGACATATGGATGAAATATGGGCCATTGGTCAACATGGTTGTTGCTTATGGTGTCCATGGTTGACATATGGATGACATATGAGCCATTGGTCAACATGGTTGTTGCTTATGGTGTCCATGGTTGACATATGGGTCATTGGTCAACATGGTAGTTGCTTAAGGTGTCCATGGTTGACATATGGATGAAATATGGGCCATTGGTCAACATGGTAGTTGCTTATGGTGTCCATGGTTGACATATGGATGAAATATGGGCCATTGGTAAACATGCTTGTTGCTTATGGTGCCCATGGTTGACATATGGATGACATATGGGCCATTTGTCAACATGGTTGTTGCTTATGGTGTCCATGGTTGACATATGGATGACATATGGGCCATTGGTCAACATGGTTGTTGCTTAAGGTGTCCGTGGTTGACATATGGATGAAATATGGGCCATTGGTCAACATGGTAGTTGCTTATGGTGTCCATGGTTGACATATGGATGACATATGGGCCATTGGTCAACATGTTTGTTGCTTATGGTGTCCATGGTTGATATATGGATGACATATGGGTCATTGGTCAACATGGTTGTTGCTTATGGTGGGTATGGTTGACATATGGGCCATTTGTCAACATGGTAGTTGCTTAAGGTGACCATGGTTGACATATGGATGACATATGGGCCATTGGTCAACAGGGTAGTTGCTTATGGTGTCCCTGATTGACATATGGATGACATATGGGCCATTGGTCAACATGGTTGTCGCTTATTGTGTCCATGGTTGACATATGGATGACATATGGTCCATTGGTCAACATGGTTGTTGCTTATGGTGTCCATGGTTGACATATGGGCCATTGGTCAACATCGTAGTTGCTTAAGGTGTCCATGGTTTACATATGGATGACATATGGGCCATTGGTCAACATGGTAGTTGCTTATAGTGTCTATGGTTGAAATATGGATGACATATGGGCCATTGCTCAACATGGTTGTTGCTTATGGTGTCCATGGTTGACATATGGATGACATATGGGCCATTGGTCAACATGGTTGTTGCTTATGGTATCCATGGTTGACATATGGGCCATTGGTCAACATGGTAGTTGCTTAAGGTGTCTATGGTTGAAATATGGATGACATATGGGCCATTGGTCAACATGGTAGTTGCTTATGGTGTCCATGGTTGACATATGGTTGAGATATGGGCCATTAGTCAACATGGTTGTTGCTTATGGTGTGCATGGTTGACATATGGATGACATATGGGCCATTGGTCAACATGGTTATTGCTTATGGTGTCCATGGTAGTTGCTTAAGGTGTCCATGAGTGACATATGGATGAAATATGGGCCATTGGTCAACATGGTAGTTGCTTATGGTGTCCATGGTTGACATATGGATGACATATGGGCCATTGGTCAACATGTTTGTTGCTTATGGTGTCCATGGTTGACATATGGATGACATATGGGTCATTGGTCAACATGGTTGTTGCTTATGGTGTGGATGGTTGACATATGGTCCATTGGTCAACATGGTAGTTGCTTAAGGTGTCCATGGTTGACATATGGATGACATATGGGCCATTGGTCAACATGGTAGTTGCTTATGGTGTCAGTGATTGACATATGGATGACATATAGGCCATTGGTCAACATGGTTGTTGCTTAATTTGTCCATGGTTGACATATGGATGACATATGGTCCATTGGTCATCATGGTTGTTGCTTATGGTGTCCATGGTTGACATATGGATGACATATGGGCCATTGGTCAACATGGTTGTTGCTTATGGTTTCCATGGTTGACGTATGGGCCATTGGTCAACATGGTAGTTGCTTAAGGTGTCCATGGTTGACATATAGATGACATATGGGCCATTGGTCAACATGGTTGTTGCTTATGGTGTCCATGGTTGACATATGGGTCATTGGTCAACATGGTAGTTGCTTAAGGTGTCCATGGTTGACATATGGATGACATATGGGCCATTGGTCAACATGGTAGTTGCTTATAGTGTCTATGGTTGAAATATGGATGACATATGGGCCATTGCTCAACATGGTTGTTGCGTATGGTGTCCATGGTTGACATATGGATGACATATGGGCCATTGGTCAACATGGTTGTTGCTTATGGTCTCCATGGTTGACATTTGGATGATATATGGACCGTTGGTCAACATGGTTGTTGCTTATGGTGTCCATGGTTAACATATGGATGACATATGGGCCATTGGACAACATGGTAGTTGCTTAAGGTGTCCATGGTTGACATATGGATGACATATGGGCCATTGGTCAACATGGTTGTTGCTTATGGTGTCTATGGTTGACATATGGATGACATATGGGCCATTGGTCAACATGGTTGTTGCTTATGGTGTCCATGGTTGACATATGGATGACATATGGGCCATTGGTCAACATGGTTGTTGCTTATGGTGTCCATGGTTGACATATGGGCCATTGGTCAACATGGTAGTTGCTTAAGGTGTCCATGGTTGACATATGGATGACATATGGGCCATTGGTCAACATGGTTGTTGCTTATGGTGTCCATGGTTGACATATGGATGACATATGGGCCATTGGTCAACATGGTTGTTGCTTATGGTGTCCATGGTTGACATATGGGCCATTGGTCAACATGGTAGTTGCTTAAGGTGTCCATGGTTGACATATGGATGACATATGGGCCATTGGTCAAGATGGATGTCGCTTATGGTGTCCATGGTTGACATATGGATGACATATGGGCCATTGGTCAACATGGTTGTTGCTTATGGTGTCCATGGTTGACATATGGATGACATATGGGCCATTGGTCAACATGGTTGTTGCTTATGGTGTCCATGGTTGACATATGGGCCATTGGTCAACATGGTAGTTGCTTAAGGTGTCCATGGTTGACATATAGATGAGATATGGGCCATTGGTCAACATGGTTGTTGCTTATGGTGCCCATGGTTGACATATGGATGACATATGGGCCATTGGTCAACATGGTTGTTGCTTATGGTCTCCATGGTTGACATATGGATGACATATGGGCCATTGGTCAACATGGTTGTTGCTTAAGGTGTCCACGGTTGACATATGGATGAAATATGGGCCATTGGTCAACATGGTAGTTGCTTATGGTCTGCATGGTTGACATATGGGCCATTTGTCAACATGGTAGTTGCTTAAGGTGTCCATGGTTGACATATGGATGACATATGGGCCATTGGTCAACAGGGTAGTTGCTTATGGTGTCCCTGATTGACATATGGATGACATATGGGCCATTGGTCAACATGGTTGTCGCTTATTGTGTCCATGGTTGACATATGGATGACATATGGTCCATTGGTCAACATGGTTGTTGCTTATGGTGTCCATGGTTGACATATGGGCCATTGGTCAATATCGTAGTTGCTTAAGGTGTCCATGGTTTACATATGGATGACATATGGGCCATTGGTCAACATGGTAGTTGCTTATAGTGTCTATGGTTGAAATATGGATGACATATGGGCCATTGCTCAACATGGTTGTTGCTTATAGTGTCCATGGTTGACATATGGATGACATATGGGCCATTGGTCAACATGGTTATTGCTTATGGTATCCATGGTTGACATATGGGCCATTGGTCAACATGGTAGTTGCTTAAGGTGTCTATGGTTGAAATATGGATGACATATGGGCCATTGGTCAACATGGTAGTTGCTTATGGTGTCCATGGTTGACATATGGTTGAGATATGGGCCATTGGTCAACATGGTTGTTGCTTATGGTGTGCATGGTTGACATATGGATGACATATGGGCCATTGGTCAACATGGTTGTTGCTTATGGTGTCTATGGTAGTTGCTTAAGGTGTCCATGGTTGACATATGGATGAAATATGGGCCATTGGTCAACGTGGTAGTTGCTTATGGTGTCCATGGTTGACATATGGATGACATATGGGCCATTGGTCAACATGTTTGTTGCTTATGGTGTCCATGGTTGACATATGGATGACATATGGGTCATTGGTCAACATGGTTGTTGCTTATGGTGTGGATGGTTGACATATGGTCCATTGGTCAACATGGTAGTTGCTTAAGGTGTCCATGGTTGACATATGGATGACATATGGGCCATTGGTCAACATGGTAGTTGCTTATGGTGTCAATGATTGACATATGGATGACATATAGGTCATTGGTCAACATGGTTGTTGCTTAGTTTGTCCATGGTTGACATATGGATGACATATGGTCCATTGGTCATCATGGTTGTTGCTTATGGTGTCCATGGTTGACATATGGATGACATATGGGCCATTGGTCAACATGGTTGTTGCTTATGGTGTCCATGGTTGACGTATGGGCCATTGGTCAACATGGTAGTTGCTTAAGGTGTCCATGGTTGACATATGGATGACATATGGGCCATTGGTCAACATGGTTGTTGCTTATGGTGTCCATGGTTGACATATGGGCCATTGGTCAACATGGTAGTTGCTTAAGGTGTCCATGGTTGACTTATGGATGACATATGGGCCATTGGTCAACATGGTTGTTGCTTATGGTGTCTATGGTTGACATATGGATGAAATATGGGCCATTGGTCAACATTGTTGTTGCTTATGGTGTCCATGGTTGACATATGGATGACATATGGGCCATTGGTCAACATGGTTGTTGCTTATGGTGTCCATGGTTGACATATGGATGACATATGGGCCATTGGTCAACATGGTTGTTGCTTATGGTGTCCATGGTTGACATATGGGTCATTGGTCAACATGGTAGTTGCTTAAGGTGTCCATGGTTGACATATGGATGAAATATGGGCCATTAGTCAACATGGTTGTTGCTTATGGTGTCCATGGTTGACATATGGATGACATATGGGCCATTGGTCAACATGGTTGTTGCTTATGGTGTCTATGGTTGACATATGGATGACATATGGGCCATTGGTCAACATGGTTGTTGCTTATGGTGTCCATGGTTGACATATGGATGACATATGGGCCATTGGTCAACATGGTTTTTGCTTAAGGTGTCCATGGTTGACATATGGATGAAATATGGGCCATTGGTCAACATGGTAGTTGCTTATGGTGTCCATGGTTGACATATGGATGACATATGGGCCATTGGTCAACATATTTGTTGCTTATGGTGTCCATGGTTGATATATGGATGACATATGGGCCATTGGTCAACATGGTTGTTGCTTATGGTGTGTATGGTTGACATATGGGGCATTTGTCAACATGGTAGTTGCTTAAGGTGACCATGGTTGACATATGGATGACATATGGGCCATTGGTCAACAGGGTAGTTGCTTATGGTGTCCCTGATTGACATATGGATGACATATGGGCCATTGGTCAACATGGTTGTCGCTTATTGTGTCCATGGTTGACATATGGATGACATATGGTCCATTGGTCAACATGGTTGTTGCCTATGGTCTCCATGGTTGACATATGGGCCATTGGTCAACATCGTAGTTGCTTAAGGTGTCCATGGTTTACATATGGATGACATATGGGCCATTGGTCAACATGGTAGTTGCTTATAGTGTCTATGGTTGAAATATGGATGACATATGGGCCATTGCTCAACATGGTTGTTGCTTATGGTGTCCATGGTTGACATATGGATGACATATGGGCCATTGGTCAACATGGTTGTTGCTTATGGTATCCATGGTTGACATATGGGCCATTGGTCAACATGGTAGTTGCTTAAGGTGTCTATGGTTGAAATATGGATGACATATGGGCCATTGGTCAACATGGTAGTTGCTTATGGTGTCCATGGTTGACATATGGTTGAGATATGGGCCATTGGTCAACATGGTTGTTGCTTATGGTGTGCATGGTTGACATATGGATGACATATGGGCCATTGGTCAACATGGTTGTTGCTTATGGTGTCCATGGTTGACATATGGATGACATATGGGTCATTGGTCAACATGGTTGTTGCTTATGGTGTGGATGGTTGACATATGGTCCATTGGTCAACATGGTAGTTGCTTAAGGTGTCCATGGTTGACATATGGATGACATATGGGCCATTGGTCAACATGGTAGTTGCTTATGGTGTCAGTGATTGACATATGGATGACATATAGGCCATTGGTCAACATGGTTGTTGCTTAATTTGTCCATGGTTGACATATGGATGACATATGGTCCATTGGTCATCATGGTTGTTGCTTATGGTGTCCATGGTTGACATATGGATGACATATGGGCCATTGGTCAACATGGTTGTTGCTTATGGTGTCCATGGTTGACGTATGGGCCATTGGTCAACATGGTAGTTGCTTAAGGTGTCCATGGTTGACATATGGATGACATATGGGCCATTGGTCAACATGGTAGTTGCTTATAGTGTCTATGGTTGAAATATGGATGACATATGAGCCATTGCTCAACATGGTTGTTGCGTATGGTGTCCATGGTTGACATATGGATGACATATGGGCCATTGGTCAACATGGTTGTTGCTTATGGTGTCCATGGTTGACATTTGGATGATATATGGACCGTTGGTCAACATGGTTGTTGCTTATGGTGTCCATGGTTGACATATGGATGACATATGGGCCATTGGACAACATGGTAGTTGCTTAAGGTGTCCATGGTTGACATATGGATGACATATGGGCCATTGGTCAACATGGTTGTTGCTTATGGTGTCTATGGTTGACATATGGATGACATATGGGCCATTGGTCAACATGGTTGTTGCTTATGGTGTCCATGGTTGACATATGGATGACATATGGGCCATTGGTCAACATGGTTGTTGCTTATGGTGTCCATGGTTGACATATGGGCCATTGGTCAACATGGTAGTTGCTTAAGGTGTCCATGGTTGACATATGGATGACATATGGGCCATTGGTCAACATGGTTGTTGCTTATGGTGTCCATGGTTGACATATGGATGACATATGGGCCATTGGTCAACATGGTTGTTTCTTATGGTGTCCATGGTTGACATATGGGCCATTGGTCAACATTGTAGTTGCTTAAGGTGTCCATGGTTGACATATGGATGACATATGGGCCATTGGTCAAGATGGATGTCGCTTATGGTGTCCATGGTTGACATATGGATGACATATGGGCCATTGGTCAACATGGTTGTTGCTTATGGTGTCCATGGTTGACATATGGATGACATATGGGCCATTGGTCAACATGGTTGTTGCTTATGGTGTCCATGTTTGACATATGGGCCATTGGTCAACATGGTAGTTGCTTAAGGTGTCCATGGTTGACATATAGATGAGATATGGGCCATTGGTCAACATGGTAGTTGCTTATGTTGTCCATGGTTGACATATGGATGACATATGGGCCATTGCTCAACATGGTTGTTGCTTATGGTGTCCATGGTTGACATATGGATGACATATGGGCCATTGGTCAACATGGTTGTTGCTTATGCTATCCATGGTTGACATATGGGCCATTGGTGAACATGGTAGTTGCTTAAGGTGTCCATGGTTGAAATATGGATTACATATGGGCCATTGGTCAACATGGTAGTTGCTTGTGGTGTCCACGGTTGACATATGGTTGACATATGGGACATTGGTCAACATGGTTGCTGCTTATGGTGTCCATGGTTGACATATGGATGACATATGGGACATTGGTCAACATGGTTGTTGCTTATGGTGTCCATGATTGACATATGGATGACATATGGGCCATTGGTCAACATGGTAGTTGCTTAAGGTATCCATGGTTGACATATGGATGACATATGGGCCATTGGTCAACATGGTTGTTGTTTATGGTGTCCATGGTTGACATATGGATGACATATGGGCCATTGGTCAACATGGTTGCTGCTTATGGTGTCCATGGTTGACATATGGATGACATATGGGCCATTGGTCAACATGGTTGTTGCTTATGGTGTCCATGGTTGACATATGTATGACATGTGGGTCATTGGCCAACATGGTTGTTGCTTATGGTGTCCATGGTTGACATATGGGCCATTGGTCAATATGGTAGTTGCTTAAGGTGTCTATGGTTGACATATGGGCCATTGGTCAACATGGTAGTTGCTTATGGTGTCCATGGTTGACATATGGATGACATATGGGCCATTGGTCAACATGGTTGTTGCTTATGGTGTCCATGGTTGACATATGGGCCATTGGTCAACATGGTTGTTGCTTATGGTGTCCATGATTGACATATGGGCCATTGGTCAACATGGTAGTTGCTTAAGGTGTCCATGGTTGAGATATGGATGAAATATGGGCCATTGGTCAACATGGTAGTTGCTTGTGGTGTCCATGGTTGACATATGGATGACATATGGGCCATTGGTCAACATGTTTGTTGCTTATGGTGTCCATGGTTGACATATGGAGGACATATGGGTCATTGGTCAACATGGTTGTTGCGTATGGTGTGCATGGTTGACATATGGGCCATTGGTCGACATGGTAGTTGCTTAAGGTGTCCATGGTTGACATATGGATGACATATGGGCCATTAGTCAACATGCTAGTTGCTTAAGGTGTCCATGATTGACATATGGATGACATATGGGCCATTGGTCAACATGGTTGTTGCTTATGGTGTCCATGGTTGACATATGGGCCATTGGTCAACATGGTTGTTGCTTATGGTGTCCATGGTTGACATATGGATGACATATGGGCCATTGGTCAACATGGTTGTTGCTTATGGTGTCCATGGTTAACATATGGGCCATTGGTCAACATGGTAGTTGCTTAAGGTGTCCATGGTTGACATATGGATGACATATGGGCCATTGGTCAACAAGGTTGTCGCTTATGGTGTCCATGGTTGATATATGGATGACATATGGGACATTGGTCAACATGGTTGTTGCTTATGGTGTCCATGGTTGACATATGGATAACATATGGGCCATTGGTCAACATGGTTGTTTCTTATGGTGTCCATGGTGGACATATGGATGATATATGGGCCATTGGTGAACATGGTTGTTGCTTATGGTGTCCATGGTTGACATATGGATGACATATGGGCCATTGGTCAACATGGTAGTTACTTAAGTTATCCATGGTTGACATATGGGCCGTTGGTCGCCATGGTTGTTGCTTATGGTGTCCATGGTTGACATATGGATGACATATGGGCCATTGGTCAACATGGTTGTTGCTTATTGTGTCCATGGTCGACATATGGATGACATATGGGCCATTGGTCAACATGGTTGTTGCTTATGGTGTCCATGGTTGACATATGGATGACATATGGGCCATTGGTCAACGTGGTTGTTGCTTATGGTGTCCATGGTTGACATATGGGCCATTGGTCAACATGGTAGTTGCATAATGTGTCCATGGTTGACATATGGATGACATATGGGCCATTGGTCAACATGGTAGTTGTTTATTGTGTCCATGGTTGACATATGGATGACATATGGGCCATTGGTCAACATGGTTGTTGCTTATGGTGTCCATGGTTGACATATGGGCCATTGGTCAACATGGTTGTTGCTTATGGTATCCATGGTTGACATATGGGCCATTGGTCAACATGGTAGTTGCTTATGGTGTCCATGGTTAACATATGGACGACATATGGGCCATTGGTCAACATGGTAGTTGCTTATGGTGTCCATGATTGACATATGGATGACAAATGGGCCATTGGTCAACATGGTAGTTGCTTATGGTGTCCATGGTTGACATATGGTTGACATATGGGCCATTGGTCAACATGGTTGTTGCTTATGGTGTCCATGGTTGACATATGGATGACATATGGGCCATTGGTCAACATGGTTGTTGCTTTATGGTGTCCATGGTTGACATATGGGACATTGGTCAACATGGTTGTTGCTTATGGTGTCCATGGTTGACATATGGATGACATATGGGCCATTGGTCAACATGGTAGTTACTTAAGGTGTCCATGGTTGACATATGGGCCATTGGTCAACATGGTTGTTGCTTATGGTGTCCATGGTTGCCACATGGATGACATATGGGCCATTTGTCAACATGGTTGTTGCTTATGGTGTCCATGGTTGACATATGGATGACATATGGGCCATTGGTCAACATGGTTGTTGCTTATGGTGTCCATGGTGGACATATGGACGACATATGGGCCATTGGTCAACATGGTTGTTGCTTATGGTGTCCATGGTTGACATATAGATGACATATGGGCCATTGGTCAACATGGTTGTTGCTTATGGTGTCCATGGTTGGCATATGGGCCATTGGTCAACATGGTAGTTGCTTAAGGTGTCTATGGTTGACATATGGATGACATATGGGCCATTGGTCAACATGGTAGTTGCTTATGGTGTCCACGGTTGACGTATGGATGAGATATGGGCAATTGGTCAACATGGTTGTTGCTTATGGTGTGCATGGTTGACATATGGATGACATACGGGCCATTGGTCAACATGGTTGTTGCTTATGGTATCCATGGTTGACATATGGGCCATTGGTCAACATGGTAGTTGCTTTAGGTGTCCATGGTTGACATATGGATGACATATGGGCCATTGGTCAACATGGTAGTTGCTTATGGTGTCCATGGTTGATATATGGATGACATATGGGGCATTGGTCAACATGTTCTTTGCTTATGGTGTCCATGGTTGACATATGGATGACATATGGGTCATTGGTCAATATGGTTGTTGCTTATGGTGTGGATGGTTGACATATGGTCCATTGGTCAACATGGTATTTGCTTAAGGTGTCCATGGTTGACATATGGATGACATATGGGCCATTGGTCAACATGGTAGTTGCTTATGGTGTCAATGATTGACATATGGATGACATATAGGCCATTGGTCAACATGGTTGTTGCTTAATTTGTCCATGGTTGACATATGGATGACATATGGTCCATTGGTCATCATGGTTGTTGCTTATGGTGTCCATGGTTGACATATGGATGAAATATGGGCCATTGGTCAACATGGTTGTTGTTTATGGTGTCCATGGTTGACGTATGGGCCATTGGTCAACATGCTAGTTGCTTAAGGTGTCCATGGTTGACATATGTATGACATATGGGCCATTGGTCAACATGGTTGTTGCTTATGCTGTCCATGGTTGACATATGGGCCATTGGTCAACATGGTAGTTGCTTAAGGTGTCCATGGTTGACATATGGATGACATATGGGCCATTGGTCAACATGGTTGTTGCTTATGGTGTCCATGGTTGACATATGAATGACATATGGGCCATTGGTCAACATGGTTGTTGCTTATGGTGTCCATGGTTGACATATGGATGACATATTGGCCATTGGTCAACATGATTGTTGCTTATGGTGTCCATGGTTGACATATGGATGATATATGGGCCGTTGGTCAACATGGTTGTTGCTTATGGTGTCCATTGTTGACATATGGATGAAATATGGGCCATTGGACAACATGGTAGTTGCTTAAGGTGTCCATGGTTGACATATGGCTGACATATGGGCCATTGGTCAACATGGTTGTTGCTTATGGTGTCTATGGTTGATATATGGATGACATATGGGCCATTGGTCAACATGGTTGTTGCTTATGGTGTCCATGGTTGACATATGGATGATATATGGGCCATTGGTCAACATGGTTGTTGCTTATGGTGTCCATGGTTGACATATGGATGACATATGGGCCATTGGTCAACATGGTTGTTGCTTATGGTGTCCATGGTTGACGTATGGGACATTGGTCAACATGGTAGTTACTTAAGGTGTCCATGGTTGACATATGGATGACATATGGGCCATTGGTCAACATTGTTGTTGCTTATGGTGTCCATGGTTGACATATGGGCCATTGGTCAACATGGTAGTTGCTTAAGGTGTCCATGGTTGGCATATGGATGACATATGGGCCATTAGTCAACATGGTTGTTGCTTATGGTGTCCATGGTTGACATATGCATGACATATGGGCCATTGGTAACCATGGTTGTTGCTTATGGTGTCCATGGTTGATATATGGATGACATATGAGCCATTGGTCAACATGGTTGTTGCTTATGGTGTCCATGGTTGACATATGGATGATATATGGGCCGTTGGTCAACATGGTTGTTGCTTATGGTGTCCATGGTTGACATATGGATGACATATGGGCCATTGGACAACATGGTAGTTGCTTAAGGTGTCCATGGTTGACATATGGATGACATATGAGCCATTGGTCAACATGGTTGTTGCTTATGGTGTCTATGGTTGACATATGGATGACATATGGGCCATTGGTCAACATGGTTGTTGCTTATGGTGTCCATGGTTGACATATGGATGACATATGGGCCATTGGTCAACATGGTTGTTGCTTATGGTGTCCATGGTTGACATATGGGCCATTGGTCAACATGGTAGTTGCTTAAGGTGTCCATGGTTGACATATGGATGACATATGGGCCATTGGTCAACATGGATGTCGCTTATGGTGTCCATGTTTGATATATGGATGACATATGGGCCATTGGTCAACATGGTTGTTGCTTATGGTGTCCATGGTTGACATATGGATGACATATGGGCCATTGGTCAACATGGTTGTTGCTTATGGTGTCCATGGTTGACATATGGGCCATTGGTCAACATGGTAGTTGCTTAAGGTGTCCATGGTAGACATATGGACGAGATGTGGGCCATTAGTCAACATGGTAGTTGCTTATGTTGTCCATGGTTGACATATTGATGACATATGGGCCATTGCTCAACATGGTTGTTGCTTATGGTGTCCATGGTTGACATATGGATGACATATGGGCCATTGGTCAACATGGTTGTTGCTTATGGTATCCATGGTTGACATATGGGCGATTGGTCAATATGGTAGTTGCTTAAGGTGTCCATGGTTGAAATATGGATGACATATGGGCCATTGGTCAACATGGTAATTGCTTATGGTGTCCATGGTTGACATATGGGACATTGGTCAACATGGTTGTTGCTTATGGTGTCCATGGTTGACATATGGATGACATATTGGCCATTGGTCAACATGGTTGTTGCTTATAGTGTCCATGGTTGACATATGGATGACATATGGGCCATTGGTCAACATGGTAGTTGCTTAAGGTATCCACGGTTGATATATGGATGACATATGGGCCATTGGTCAACATGGTTGTTGCTTATGGTGTCCATGGTTGACATATAGATGACATATGGGCCATTGGTCAACATGGTTGTTGCTTATGGTGTCCATGGTTGACATATGGATGACATATGGGCCATTGGCCAACATGGTTGTTGCTTATGGTGTCCATGGTTGACATATGGGCCATTGGTCAATATGGTAGTTGCTTAAGGTGTCCATGGTTAACATATCGATGACATATGGGCCATTGGTCAACATGGTAGTTGCTTATGGTGTCCATGGTTGACATATGGATGATATATGGGCCGTTGGTCAACATGGTTGTTGCTTATGGTGTCCATGGTTGACATATGGGCCATTGGTCAACATGGTTGTTGTTTATGGTGTCCATGGTTGACATATGGATGACATATGGGCCATTGGCCAACATGGTTGTTGCTTATGGTGTCCATGGTTGACATATGGGCCATTGGTCAATATGGTAGTTGCTTAATGTGTCCATGGTTGACATATGGATGACATATGGGCCATTGGTCAACATGGTAGTTGCTTATGGTGTCCATGGTTGACATATGGATGACATATGGGCCATTCGTCAACATGGTTGTTGCTTATGGTGTCCATGGTTGACATATGGGCCATTGGTCAACATGGTTGTTGCTTATGGTGTCCATGCTTGACATATAGGCCATTGGTCAACATGGTAGTTGCTTAAGGTGTCCATGGTTGAGATATGGATGAAATATGGGCCATTGGTCAACATGGTAGTTGCTTATGGTGTCCATGGTTGACATATAGATGAAATATGGGCCATTGGTCAACATGTTTGTTGCTTATGGTGTCCATGGTTGACATATGGATGACATATGGGTCATTGGTCAACATGGTTGTTGCTTATGGTGTGCATGGTTGACATATGGGCCATTGGTCAACATGGTAGTTGCTTAAGGTGTCCATGGTTGACATATGGATGACATATGGGCCATTGGTCAACATGGTAGTTGCTTATGGTGTCCATGATTGACATATGGATGACATATGGGCCATTGGTCAACATGGTTGTTGCTTATGGTGTCCATGGTTGACATATGGATGACATATGGGCCATTGGTCAACATGGTTGTTGCTTATGGTGTCCATGGTTGACATATGGATGACATATGGGCCATTGGTCAACATGGTTGTTGCTTATGGTGTCCATGGTCAACATATGGGCCATTGGTCAACATGGTAGTTGCTTAAGGTGTCCACATTTGACATATGGATGACATATGGGCCATTGGTCAACATGGTTGTTGCTTATGGTGTCCATGGTTGACATATGGGACATTGGTCAACATGGTTGTTGCTTATGGTGTCCATGGTTGACATATGGATGACATATGGGCCATTGGTCAACATGGTAGTTGCTTAAGGTGTCCATGGTTGACATATGGATGACATATGGGCCATTGGTCAACATGGTAGTTGCTTATGGTGTCCATGGTTGACAAATGGATGACATATGGGCCATTGGTCAACATGGTTGTTGCTTATGGTGTCCATGGTTGACGTATGGATGACATATTGGCCATTGGTCAACATGGTTGTTGCTTATGGTGTCCATGGTTGACATATGGATGATATATGGGCCGTTGGTCAACATGGTTGTTGCTTATGGTGTCCATTGTTGACATATGGATGAAATATGGGCCATTGGACAACATGGTAGTTGCTTAAGGTGTCCATGGTTGACATATGGCTGACATATGGGCCATTGGTCAACATGGTTGTTGCTTATGGTGTCTATGGTTGACATATGGATGACATATGGGCCATTGGTCAACATGGTTGTTGCTTATGGTGTCCATGGTTGACATATGGATGATATATAGGCCATTGGTCAACATGGTTGTTGCTTATGGTGTCCATGGTTGACATATGGATGATATATGGGCCATTGGTCAACATGGTTGTTGCTTATGGTGTCCATGGTTGACGTATGGGCCATTGGTCAACATGGTAGTTACTTAAGGTGTCCATGGTTGACATATGGATGACATATGGGCCATTGGTCAACATTATTGTTGCTTATGGTGTCCATGGTTGACATATGGGCCATTGGTCAACATGGTAGTTGCTTAAGGTGTCCATGGTTGGCATATGGATGACATATGGGCCATTAGTCAACATGGTTGTTGCTTATGGTGTCCATGGTTGACATATGCATGACATATGGGCCATTGGTAACCATGGTTGTTGCTGATGGTGTCCATGGTTGATATATGGATGACATATGGGCCATTGGTCAACATGGTTGTTGCTTATGGTGTCCATGGTTGACATATGGATGATATATGGGCCGTTGGTCAACATGGTTGTTGCTTATGGTGTCCATGGTTGACATATGGATGACATATGGGCCATTAGACAACATGGTAGTTGCTTAAGGTGTCCATGGTTGACATATGGATGACATATGGGCCATTGGTCAACATGGTTGTTGCTTATGGTGTCTATGGTTGACATATGGATGACATATGGGCCATTGGCCAACATGGTTGTTGCTTATGGTGTCCATGGTTGACATATGGATGACATATGGGCCATTGGTCAACATGGTTGTTGCTTATGGTGTCCATGGTTGACATATGGGCCATTGGTCAACATGGTAGTTGCTTAAGGTGTCCATGGTTGACATATGGATGACATATGGGCCATTGGTCAACATGGATGTCGCTTATGGTGTCCATGGTTGATATATGGATGACATATGGGACATTGGTCAACATGGTTGTTGCTTATGGTGTCCATGGTTGACATATGGATGACATATGGGCCATTGGTCAACATGGTTGTTGCTTATGGTGTCCATGGTTGACATATGGGCCATTGGTCAACATGGTAGTTGCTTAAGGTGTCCATGGTAGACATATGGACGAGATATGGGCCATTAGTCAACATGGTAGTTGCTTATGTTGTGCATGGTTGACATATGGATGACATATGGGCCATTGGTCAACATGGTTGTCGCTTATGGTGTCCATGGTTGACATATGGATGACATATGGGCCATTGGTCAACATGGTAGTTGCTTAAGGTATCCATGGTTGACATATGGATGACATATGGGCCATTGGTCAACATGGTTGTTGCTTATGGTGTCCATGGTTGACATATGGATGACATATGGGCCATTGGTCAACATGGTTGTTGCTTATGGTGTCCATGGTTGACATATGGATGACATATGGGCCATTGGCCAACATGGTTGTTGCTTATGGTGTCCATGGTTGACATATGGGCCATTGGTCAATATGGTAGTTGCTTAAGGTGTCCATGGTTGACATATGGATGACATATGGGCCATTGGTCAACATGGTAGTTGCTTATGGTGTCCATGGTTGACATATGGATGATATATGGGCCGTTGGTCAACATGGTTGTTGCTTATGGTGTCCATGGTTGACATATGGATGATATATGGGCCATTGGTCAACATGGTTGTTGCTTATGGTGTCCATGGGTGACATATGGATGATATATGGGCCATTGGTCAACATGGTTGTTGCTTATGGTGTCCATGGTTGACGTATGGGCCATTGGTCAACATGGTAGTTACTTAAGGTGTCCATGGTTGACATATGGATGACATATGGGCCATTGGTCAACATTATTGTTGCTTATGGTGTCCGTGGTTGACATATGGGCCATTGGTCAACATGGTAGTTGCTTAAGGTGTCCATGGTTGGCATATGGATGACATATGGGCCATTAGTCAACATGGTTGTTGCTTATGGTGTCCATGGTTGACATATGGGACATTGGTCAACATGGTTGTTGCTTATGGTGTCCATGGTTGACATATGGATGACATATGGGCCATTGGTCAACATGGTTGTTGCTTATGGTGTCCATGGTTAACATATGGGCCATTGGTCAACATGGTAGTTGCTTAAGGTGTCCACGGTTGACATATGGATGACATATGGGCCATTGGTCAACATGGTTGTTGCTTATGGTGTCCATGGTTGACATATGGGACATTGGTCAACATGGTTGTTGCTTACGGTGTCCATGGTTGACATATGGATGACATATGGGCCATTGGTCAACATGGTTGTTGCTTATGGTGTCCATGGTTGACATATGGATGATATATGGGCCGTTGGTCAACATGGTTGTTGCTTATGGTGTCCATGGTTGACATATGGATGACATATGGGCCATTGGTCAACATGGTAGTTACTTAAGGTGTCCATGGTTGACATATGGGCCATTGGTCAACATGGTAGTTGCTTAAGGTGTCCATGGTTGACATATGGATGACATATGGGCCATTGGTCAACATGGTAGTTGCTTATGGTGTCCATGGTTGACAAATGGATGACATATGGGCCATTGGTCAACATGGTTGTTGCTTATGGTGTCCATGGTTGACATATGGATGACATATTAGCCATTGGTCAACATGGTTGTTGCTTATGGTGTCCATGGTTGACATATGGATGATATATGGGCCGTTTTTCAACATGGTTGTTGCTTATGGTGTCCATTGTTGACATATGGATGAAATATGGGCCATTGGACAACATGGTAGTTGCTTAAGGTGTCCATGGTTGACATATGGATGACATATGGGCCATTGGTCAACATGGTTGTTGCTTATGGTGTCTATGGTTGACATATGGATGACATATGGGCCATTGGTCAACATGGTTGTTGCTTATGGTGTCCATGGTTGACATATGGATGATATATGGGCCATTGGTCAACATGGTTGTTGCTTATGGTGTCCATGGTTGACATATGGATGATATATGGGCCATTGGTCAACATGGTTGTTGCTTATGGTGTCCATGGTTGACGTATGGGCCATTGGTCAACATGGTAGTTACTTAAGGTGTCCATGGTTGACATATGGATGACATATGGGCCATTGATCAACATTATTGTTGCTTATGGTGTCCATGGTTGACATATGGGCCATTGGTCAACATGGTAGTTGCTTAAGGTGTCCATGGTTGGCATATGGATGACATATGGGCCATTAGTCAACATGGTTGTTGCTTATGGTGTCCATGGTTGACATATGCATGACATATGGGCCATTGGTAACCATGGTTGTTGCTTATGGTGTCCATGGTTGATATATGGATGACATATGGGCCATTGGTCAACATGGTTGTTGCTTATGGTGTCCATGGTTGACATATGGATGATATATGGGCCGTTGGTCAACATGGTTGTTGCTTATGGTGTCCATGGTTGACATATGGATGATATATGGGCCATTGGTCAACATGGTTGTTGCTTATGGTGTCCATGGGTGACATATGGATGATATATGGGCCATTGGTCAACATGGTTGTTGCTTATGGTGTCCATGGTTGACGTATGGGCCATTGGTCAACATGGTAGTTACTTAAGGTGTCCATGGTTGACATATGGATGACATATGGGCCATTGGTCAACATTATTGTTGCTTATGGTGTCCGTGGGTGACATATGGGCCATTGGTCAACATGGTAGTTGCTTAAGGTGTCCATGGTTGGCATATGGATGACATATGGGCCATTAGTCAACATGGTTGTTGCTTATGGTGTCCATGGTTGACATATGGGACATTGGTCAACATGGTTGTTGCTTATGGTGTCCATGGTTGACATATGGATGACATATGGGCCATTGGTCAACATGGTTGTTGCTTATGGTGTCCATGTTTAACATATGGGCCATTGGTCAACATGGTAGTTGCTTAAGGTGTCCACGGTTGACATATGGATGACATATGGGCCATTGGTCAACATGGTTGTTGCTTATGGTGTCCATGGTTGACATATGGGACATTGGTCAACATGGTTGTTGCTTACGGTGTCCATGGTTGACATATGGATGACATATGGGCCATTGGTCAACATGGTTGTTGCTTATGGTGTCCATGGTTGACATATGGATGATATATGGGCCGTTGGTCAACATGGTTGTTGCTTATGGTGTCCATGGTTGACATATGGATGACATATGGGCCATTGGTCAACATGGTAGTTACTTAAGGTGTCCATGGTTGACATATGGGCCATTGGTCAACATGGTAGTTGCTTAAGGTGTCCATGGTTGACATATGGATGACATATGGGCCATTGGTCAACATGGTAGTTGCTTATGGTGTCCATGGTTGACAAATGGATGACATATGGGCCATTGGTCAACATGGTTGTTGCTTATGGTGTCCATGGTTGACATATGGATGACATATTAGCCATTGGTCAACATGGTTGTTGCTTATGGTGTCCATGGTTGACATATGGATGATATATGGGCCGTTTTTCAACATGGTTGTTGCTTATGGTGTCCATTGTTGACATATGGATGAAATATGGGCCATTGGACAACATGGTAGTTGCTTAAGGTGTCCATGGTTGACATATGGCTGACATATGGGCCATTGGTCAACATGGTTGTTGCTTATGGTGTCTATGGTTGACATATGGATGACATATGGGCCATTGGTCAACATGGTTGTTGCTTATGGTGTCCATGGTTGACATATGGATGATATATGGGCCATTGGTCAACATGGTTGTTGCTTATGGTGTCCATGGTTGACATATGGATGATATATGGGCCATTGGTCAACATGGTTGTTGCTTATGGTGTCCATGGTTGACGTATGGGCCATTGGTCAACATGGTAGTTACTTAAGGTGTCCATGGTTGACATATGGATGACATATGGGCCATTGATCAACATTATTGTTGCTTATGGTGTCCATGGTTGACATATGGGCCATTGGTCAACATGGTAGTTGCTTAAGGTGTCCATGGTTGGCATATGGATGACATATGGGCCATTAGTCAACATGGTTGTTGCTTATGGTGTCCATGGTTGACATATGCATGACATATGGGCCATTGGTAACCATGGTTGTTGCTTATGGTGTCCATGGTTGATATATGGATGACATATGGGCCATTGGTCAACATGGTTGTTGCTTATGGTGTCCATGGTTGACATATGGATGATATATGGGCCGTTGGTCAACATGGTTGTTGCTTATGGTGTCCATGGTTGACATATGGATGATATATGGGCCATTGGTCAACATGGTTGTTGCTTATGGTGTCCATGGGTGACATATGGATGATATATGGGCCATTGGTCAACATGGTTGTTGCTTATGGTGTCCATGGTTGACGTATGGGCCATTGGTCAACATGGTAGTTACTTAAGGTGTCCATGGTTGACATATGGATGACATATGGGCCATTGGTCAACATTATTGTTGCTTATGGTGTCCGTGGGTGACATATGGGCCATTGGTCAACATGGTAGTTGCTTAAGGTGTCCATGGTTGGCATATGGATGACATATGGGCCATTAGTCAACATGGTTGTTGCTTATGGTGTCCATGGTTGACATATGGGACATTGGTCAACATGGTTGTTGCTTATGGTGTCCATGGTTGACATATGGATGACATATGGGCCATTGGTCAACATGGTTGTTGCTTATGGTGTCCATGTTTAACATATGGGCCATTGGTCAACATGGTAGTTGCTTAAGGTGTCCACGGTTGACATATGGATGACATATGGGCCATTGGTCAACATGGTTGTTGCTTATGGTGTCCATGGTTGACATATGGGACATTGGTCAACATGGTTGTTGCTTACGGTGTCCATGGTTGACATATGGATGACATATGGGCCATTGGTCAACATGGTTGTTGCTTATGGTGTCCATGGTTGACATATGGATGATATATGGGCCGTTGGTCAACATGGTTGTTGCTTATGGTGTCCATGGTTGACATATGGATGACATATGGGCCATTGGTCAACATGGTAGTTACTTAAGGTGTCCATGGTTGACATATGGGCCATTGGTCAACATGGTAGTTGCTTAAGGTGTCCATGGTTGACATATGGATGACATATGGGCCATTGGTCAACATGGTAGTTGCTTATGGTGTCCATGGTTGACAAATGGATGACATATGGGCCATTGGTCAACATGGTTGTTGCTTATGGTGTCCATGGTTGACATATGGATGACATATTAGCCATTGGTCAACATGGTTGTTGCTTATGGTGTCCATGGTTGACATATGGATGATATATGGGCCGTTTTTCAACATGGTTGTTGCTTATGGTGTCCATTGTTGACATATGGATGAAATATGGGCCATTGGACAACATGGTAGTTGCTTAAGGTGTCCATGGTTGACATATGGCTGACATATGGGCCATTGGTCAACATGGTTGTTGCTTATGGTGTCTATGGTTGACATATGGATGACATATGGGCCATTGGTCAACATGGTTGTTGCTTATGGTGTCCATGGTTGACATATGGATGATATATGGGCCATTGGTCAACATGGTTGTTGCTTATGGTGTCCATGGTTGACATATGGATGATATATGGGCCATTGGTCAACATGGTTGTTGCTTATGGTGTCCATGGTTGACGTATGGGCCATTGGTCAACATGGTAGTTACTTAAGGTGTCCATGGTTGACATATGGATGACATATGGGCCATTGATCAACATTATTGTTGCTTATGGTGTCCATGGTTGACATATGGGCCATTGGTCAACATGGTAGTTGCTTAAGGTGTCCATGGTTGGCATATGGATGACATATGGGCCATTAGTCAACATGGTTGTTGCTTATGGTGTCCATGGTTGACATATGCATGACATATGGGCCATTGGTAACCATGGTTGTTGCTTATGGTGTCCATGGTTGATATATGGATGACATATGGGCCATTGGTCAACATGGTTGTTGCTTATGGTGTCCATGGTTGACATATGGATGATATATGGGCCGTTGGTCAACATGGTTGTTGCTTATGGTGTTCATGGTTGACATATGGATGACATATAGGCCATTAGACAACATGGTAGTTGCTTAAGGTGTCCATGGTTGACATATGGATGACATATGGGCCATTGGTCAACATGGTTGTTGCTTATGGTGTCTATGGTTGACATATGGATGACATATGGGCCATTGGTCAACATGGTTGTTGCTTATGGTGTCCATTGTTGACATATGGATGACATATGGGCCATCGGTCAACATGGTTGTTGCTTATGGTGTCCATGGTTGACATATGGGCCATTGGTCAACATGGTAGTTGCTTAAGGTGTCCATGGTTGACATATGGATGACATATGGGCCATTGGTCAACATGGATGTCGCTTATGGTGTCCATGGTTGATATATGGATGACATATGGGACATTGGTCAACATGGTTGTTGCTTATGGTGTCCATGGTTGACATATGGATGACATATGGGCCATTGGTCAACATGGTTGTTGCTTATGGTGTCCATGGTTGACATATGGGCCATTGGTCAACATGGTAGTTGCTTAAGGTGTCCATGGTAGACATATGGACGAGATATGGGCCATTAGTCAACATGGTAGTTGCTTATGTTGTCCATGGTTGACATATTGATGACATATGGGCCATTGCTCAACATAGTTGTTGCTTATGGTGTCCATGGTTGACATATGGATGACATATGGGCCATTGGTCAACATGGTTGTTGCTTATGGTATCCATGGTTGACATATGGGCGATTGGTCAACATGGTAGTTGCTTAAGGTGTCCATGGTTGACATATGGATGACATATAGGCCATTGGTCAACATGGTTGTTGCTTAATTTGTCCATGGTTGACATATGGGACATTGGTCAACATGGTTGTTGCTTATGGTGTCCATGGTTGACATATGGATGACATATGGGCCATTGGTCAACATGGTTGTTGCTTATGGTGTCCATGGTTGACATATGGATGACATATGGGCCATTGGTCAACATGGTAGTTGCTTAAGGTATCCATGGTTGACATATGGATGACATATGGGCCATTGGTCAACATGGTTGTTGCTTATGGTGTCCATGGTTGACATATGGATGACATATGGGCCATTGGTCAACATGGTTGTTGCTTATGGTGTCCATGGTTGACATATGGATGACATATGGGCCATTGGCCAACATGGTTGTTGCTTATGGTGTCCATGGTTGACATATGGGCCATTGGTCAATATGGTAGTTGCTTAAGGTGTCCATGGTTGACATATGGATGACATATGGGCCATTGGTCAACATGGTAGTTGCTTATGGTGTCCATGGTTGACATATGGATGATATATGGGCCGTTGGTCAACATGGTTGTTGCTTATGGTGTCCATGGTTGACATATGGATGATATATGGGCCATTGGTCAACATGGTTGTTGCTTATGGTGTCCATGGGTGACATATGGATGATATATGGGCCATTGGTCAACATGGTTGTTGCTTATAGTGTCCATGGTTGACGTATGGGCCATTGGTCAACATGGTAGTTACTTAAGGTGTCCATGGTTGACATATGGATGACATATGGGCCATTGGTCAAAATTATTGTTACTTATGGTGTCCGTGGTTGACATATGGGCCATTGGTCAACATGGTAGTTGCTTAAGGTGTCCATGGTTGGCATATGGATGACATATGGGCCATTAGTCAACATGGTTGTTGCTTATGGTGTCCATGGTTGACATATGGGACATTGGTCAACATGGTTGTTGCTTATGGTGTCCATGGTTGACATATGGATGACATATGGGCCATTGGTCAACATGGTTGTTGCTTATGGTGTCCATGGTTAACATATGGGCCATTGGTCAACATGGTAGTTGCTTAAGGTGTCCACGGTTGACATATGGATGACATATGGGCCATTGGTCAACATGGTTGTTGCTTATGGTGTCGATGGTTGACATATGGGACATTGGTCAACATGGTTGTTGCTTATGGTGTCCATGGTTGACATATGGATGACATATGGGCCATTGGTCAACATGGTTGTTGCTTATGGTGTCCATGGTTGACATATGGATGATATATGGTCCGTTGGTCAACATGGTTGTTGCTTATGGTGTCCATGGTTGACATATGGATGACATATGGGCCATTGGTCAACATGGTAGTTACTTAAGGTGTCCATGGTTGACATATGGGCCATTGGTCAACATGGTAGTTGCTTAAGGTGTCCATGGTTGACATATGGATGACATATGGGCCATTGGTCAACATGGTAGTTGCTTATGGTGTCCATGGTTGACAAATGGATGACATATGGGCCATTGGTCAACATGGTTGTTGCTTATAGTGTCCATGGTTGACATATGGATGACATATTGGCCATTGGTCAACATGGTTGTTGCTTATGGTGTCCATGGTTGACATATGGATGATATATGGGCCGTTGGTCAACATGGTTGTTGCTTATGGTGTCCATTGTTGACATATGGATGAAATATGGGCCATTGGACAACATGGTAGTTGCTTAAGGTGTCCATGGTTGACATATGGCTGATATATGGGCCATTGGTCAACATGGTTGTTGCTTATGGTGTCTATGGTTGACATATGGATGACATATGGGCCATTGGTCAACATGGTTGTTGCTTATGGTGTCCATGGTTGACATATGGATGATATATGGGCCATTGGTCAACATGGTTGTTGCTTATGGTGTCCATGGTTGACATATGGATGATATATGGGCCATTGGTCAACATGGTTGTTGCTTATGGTGTCCATGGTTGACATATGGATGATATATGGGCCATTGGTCAACATGGTTGTTGCTTATGGTGTCCATGGTTGACGTATGGGCCATTGGTCAACATGGTAGTTACTTAAGGTGTCCATGGTTGACATATGGATGACATATGGGCCATTGATCAACATTATTGTTGCTTATGGTGTCCATGGTTGACATATGGGCCATTGGTCAACATGGTAGTTGCTTAAGGTGTCCATGGTTGGCATATGGATGACATATGGGCCATTAGTCAACATGGTTGTTGCTTATGGTGTCCATGGTTGACATATGCATGACATATGGGCCATTGGTAACCATGGTTGTTGCTTATGGTGTCCATGGTTGATATATGGATGACATATGGGCCATTGGTCAACATGGTTGTTGCTTATGGTGTCCATGGTTGACATATGGATGATATATGGGCCGTTGGTCAACATGGTTGTTGCTTATGGTGTTCATGGTTGACATATGGATGACATATAGGCCATTAGACAACATGGTAGTTGCTTAAGGTGTCCATGGTTGACATATGGATGACATATGGGCCATTGGTCAACATGGTTGTTGCTTATGGTGTCTATGGTTGACATATGGATGACATATGGGCCATTGGTCAACATGGTTGTTGCTTATGGTGTCCATTGTTGACATATGGATGACATATGGGCCATCGGTCAACATGGTTGTTGCTTATGGTGTCCATGGTTGACATATGGGCCATTGGTCAACATGGTAGTTGCTTAAGGTGTCCATGGTTGACATATGGATGACATATGGGCCATTGGTCAACATGGATGTCGCTTATGGTGTCCATGGTTGATATATGGATGACATATGGGACATTGGTCAACATGGTTGTTGCTTATGGTGTCCATGGTTGACATATGGATGACATATGGGCCATTGGTCAACATGGTTGTTGCTTATGGTGTCCATGGTTGACATATGGGCCATTGGTCAACATGGTAGTTGCTTAAGGTGTCCATGGTAGACATATGGACGAGATATGGGCCATTAGTCAACATGGTAGTTGCTTATGTTGTCCATGGTTGACATATTGATGACATATGGGCCATTGCTCAACATAGTTGTTGCTTATGGTGTCCATGGTTGACATATGGATGACATATGGGCCATTGGTCAACATGGTTGTTGCTTATGGTATCCATGGTTGACATATGGGCGATTGGTCAACATGGTAGTTGCTTAAGGTGTCCATGGTTGACATATGGATGACATATAGGCCATTGGTCAACATGGTTGTTGCTTAATTTGTCCATGGTTGACATATGGGACATTGGTCAACATGGTTGTTGCTTATGGTGTCCATGGTTGACATATGGATGACATATGGGCCATTGGTCAACATGGTTGTTGCTTATGGTGTCCATGGTTGACATATGGATGACATATGGGCCATTGGTCAACATGGTAGTTGCTTAAGGTATCCATGGTTGACATATGGATGACATATGGGCCATTGGTCAACATGGTTGTTGCTTATGGTGTCCATGGTTGACATATGGATGACATATGGGCCATTGGTCAACATGGTTGTTGCTTATGGTGTCCATGGTTGACATATGGATGACATATGGGCCATTGGCCAACATGGTTGTTGCTTATGGTGTCCATGGTTGACATATGGGCCATTGGTCAATATGGTAGTTGCTTAAGGTGTCCATGGTTGACATATGGATGACATATGGGCCATTGGTCAACATGGTAGTTGCTTATGGTGTCCATGGTTGACATATGGATGATATATGGGCCGTTGGTCAACATGGTTGTTGCTTATGGTGTCCATGGTTGACATATGGATGATATATGGGCCATTGGTCAACATGGTTGTTGCTTATGGTGTCCATGGGTGACATATGGATGATATATGGGCCATTGGTCAACATGGTTGTTGCTTATAGTGTCCATGGTTGACGTATGGGCCATTGGTCAACATGGTAGTTACTTAAGGTGTCCATGGTTGACATATGGATGACATATGGGCCATTGGTCAAAATTATTGTTACTTATGGTGTCCGTGGTTGACATATGGGCCATTGGTCAACATGGTAGTTGCTTAAGGTGTCCATGGTTGGCATATGGATGACATATGGGCCATTAGTCAACATGGTTGTTGCTTATGGTGTCCATGGTTGACATATGGGACATTGGTCAACATGGTTGTTGCTTATGGTGTCCATGGTTGACATATGGATGACATATGGGCCATTGGTCAACATGGTTGTTGCTTATGGTGTCCATGGTTAACATATGGGCCATTGGTCAACATGGTAGTTGCTTAAGGTGTCCACGGTTGACATATGGATGACATATGGGCCATTGGTCAACATGGTTGTTGCTTATGGTGTCGATGGTTGACATATGGGACATTGGTCAACATGGTTGTTGCTTATGGTGTCCATGGTTGACATATGGATGACATATGGGCCATTGGTCAACATGGTTGTTGCTTATGGTGTCCATGGTTGACATATGGATGATATATGGTCCGTTGGTCAACATGGTTGTTGCTTATGGTGTCCATGGTTGACATATGGATGACATATGGGCCATTGGTCAACATGGTAGTTACTTAAGGTGTCCATGGTTGACATATGGGCCATTGGTCAACATGGTAGTTGCTTAAGGTGTCCATGGTTGACATATGGATGACATATGGGCCATTGGTCAACATGGTAGTTGCTTATGGTGTCCATGGTTGACAAATGGATGACATATGGGCCATTGGTCAACATGGTTGTTGCTTATAGTGTCCATGGTTGACATATGGATGACATATTGGCCATTGGTCAACATGGTTGTTGCTTATGGTGTCCATGGTTGACATATGGATGATATATGGGCCGTTGGTCAACATGGTTGTTGCTTATGGTGTCCATTGTTGACATATGGATGAAATATGGGCCATTGGACAACATGGTAGTTGCTTAAGGTGTCCATGGTTGACATATGGCTGATATATGGGCCATTGGTCAACATGGTTGTTGCTTATGGTGTCTATGGTTGACATATGGATGACATATGGGCCATTGGTCAACATGGTTGTTGCTTATGGTGTCCATGGTTGACATATGGATGATATATGGGCCATTGGTCAACATGGTTGTTGCTTATGGTGTCCATGGTTGACATATGGATGATATATGGGCCATTGGTCAACATGGTTGTTGCTTATGGTGTCCATGGTTGACGTATGGGCCATTGGTCAACATGGTAGTTACATAAGGTGTCCATGGTTGACATATGGATGACATATGGGCCATTGGTCAACATTATTGTTGCTTATGGTGTCCATGGTTGACATATGGGCCAGTGGTCAACATGGTAGTTGCTTAAGGTGTCCATGGTTGGCATATGGATGACATATGGGCCATTAGTCAACATGGTTGTTGCTTATGGTGTCCATGGTTGACATATGCATGACATATGGGCCATTGGTAACCATGGTTGTTGCTTGTGGTGTCCATGGTTGATATATGGATGACATATGGGCCATTGGTCAACATGGTTGTTGCTTATGGTGTCCATGGTTGACATATGGATGATATATGGGCCGTTGGTCAACATGGTTGTTGCTTATGGTGTCCATGGTTGACATATGGATGACTATGGGCCATTAGACAACATGGTAGTTGCTTAAGGTGTCCATGGTTGACATATGGATGACATATGGGCCATTGGTCAACATGGTTGTTGCTTATGGTGTCTATGGTTGACATATGGATGACATATGGGCCATTGGTCAAAATGGTTGTTGCTTATGGTGTCCATGGTTGACATATGGATGACATATGGGCGATTGGTCAACATGGTTGTTGCTTATGGTGTCCATGGTTGACATATGGGCCATTGGTCAACATGGTAGTTGCTTAAGGTGTCCATGGTTGACATATGGGCCATTGGTCAACATGGATGTCGCTTATGGTGTCCATGGTTGATATATGGATGACATATGGGACATTGGTCAACATGGTTGTTGCTTATGGTGTCCATGGTTGACATATGGATGACATATGGGCCATTGGTCAACATGGTTGTTGCTTATGGTGTCCATGGTTGACATATGGGCCATTGGTCAACATGGTAGTTGCTTAAGGTGTCCATGGTAGACATATGGACGAGATATGGGCCATTAGTCAACATGGTAGTTGCTTATGTTGTCCATGGTTGACATATTGATGACATATGGGCCATTGCTCAACATGGTTGTTGCTTATGGTGTCCATGGTTGACATATGGATGGCATATGGGCCATTGGTCAACATGGTTGTTGCTTATGGTATCCATGGTTGACATATGGGACATTGGTCAACATGGTTGTTGCTTATGGTGTCCATGGTTGACATATGGATGACATATGTGCCATTGGTCAACATGGTTGTTGCTTATGGTGTCCATGGTTGACATATGGATGACATATGGGCCATTGGTCAACATGGTAGTTGCTTAAGGTATCCATGGTTGACATATGGATGACATATGGGCCATTGGTCAACATGGTTGTTGCTTATGGTGTCCATGGTTGACATATAGATGACATATGGGCCATTGGTCAACATGATTGTTGCTTATGGTGTCCATGGTTGACATATGGATGACATATGGGCCAGTGGCCAACATGGTTGTTGCTTATGGTGTCCATGGTTGACATATGGGCCATTGGTCAATATGGTAGTTGCTTAAGGTGTCCATGGTTGACATATGGATGACATATGGGCCATTGGTCAACATGGTAGTTGCTTATGGTGTCCATGGTTGACATATGGATGATATATGGGCCGTTGGTCAACATGGTTGTTGCTTATGGTGTCCATGGTTGACATATGGATGATATATGGGCCATTGGTCAACATGGTTGTTGCTTATGGTGTCCATGGTTGACATATGGATGATATATGGGCCATTGGTCAACATGGTTGTTGCTTATGGTGTCCATGGTTGACATATGGATGATATATGGGCCATTGGTCAACATGGTTGTTGCTTATGGTGTCCATGGTTGACGTATGGGCCATTGGTCAACATGGTAGTTACTTAAGGTGTCCATGGTTGACATATGGATGACATATGGGCCATTGGTCAACATTATTGTTGCTTATGGTGTCCATGGTTGACATATGGGCCATTGGTCAACATGGTAGTTGCTTAAGGTGTCCATGGTTGGCATATGGATGACATATGGGCCGTTAGTCAACATGGTTGTTGCTTATGGTGTCCATGGTTGTCATATGCATGACATATGGGCCATTGGTAACCATGGTTGTTGCTTATGGTGTCCATGGTTGATATATGGATGACATATGGGCCATTGGTCAACATGGTTGTTGCTTATGGTGTCCATGGTTGACATATAGATGATATATGGGCCGTTGGTCAACATGGTTGTTGCTTATGGTGTCCATGGTTGACAAATGGATGACATATGGGCCATTAGACAACATGGTAGTTGCTTAAGGTGTCCATGGTTGACATATGGATGACATATGGGCCATTGGTCAACATGGTTGTTGCTTATGGTGTCTATGGTTGACATATGGATAACATATGGGCCATTGGTCAACATGGTTGTTGCTTATGGTGTCCATGGTTGACATATGGATGACATATGGGCCATTGGTCAACATGGTTGTTGCTTATGGTGTCCATGGTTGACATATGGGCCATTGGTCAACATGGTAGTTGCTTAAGGTGTCCATGGTTGACATATGGGCCATTGGTCAACATGGATGTCGCTTATGGTGTCCATGGTTGATATATGGATGACATATGGGACATTGGTCAACATGGTTGTTGCTTATGGTGTCCATGGTTGACATATGGATGACATATGGGCCATTGGTCAACATGGTTGTTGCTTATGGTGTCCATGGTTGACATATGGGCCATTGGTCAACATGGTAGTTGCTTAAGGTGTCCATGGTAGACATATGGACGAGATATGGGCCATTAGTCAACATGGTAGTTGCTTATGTTGTCCATGGTTGACATATTGACGATATATGGGCCATTGCTCAACATGGTTGTTGCTTATGGTGTCCATGGTTGACATATGGATGGCATATGGGCCATTGGTCAACATGGTTGTTGCTTATGGTATCCATGGTTGACATATGGGCGATTGGTCAACATGGTAGTTGCTTAAGGTGTCCATGGTTGACATATGGATGACATATAGGCCATTGGTCAACATGGTTGTTGCTTAATTTGTCCATGGTTGACATATGGGACATTGGTCAACATGGTTGTTGCTTATGGTGTCCATGGTTGACATATGGATGACATATGGGCCATTGGTCAACATGGTTGTTGCTTATGGTGTCCATGGTTGACATATGGATGATATATGGGCCATTGGTCAACATGGTTGTTGCTTATGGTGTCCATGGTTGACGTATGGGCCATTGGTCAACATGGTAGTTACATAAGGTGTCCATGGTTGACATATGGATGACATATGGGCCATTGGTCAACATTATTGTTGCTTATGGTGTCCATGGTTGACATATGGGCCAGTGGTCAACATGGTAGTTGCTTAAGGTGTCCATGGTTGGCATATGGATGACATATGGGCCATTAGTCAACATGGTTGTTGCTTATGGTGTCCATGGTTGACATATGCATGACATATGGGCCATTGGTAACCATGGTTGTTGCTTGTGGTGTCCATGGTTGATATATGGATGACATATGGTCCATTGGTCAACATGGTTGTTGCTTATGGTGTCCATGGTTGACATATGGATGATATATGGGCCGTTGGTCAACATGGTTGTTGCTTATGGTGTCCATGGTTGACATATGGATGACATATGGGCCATTAGACAACATGGTAGTTGCTTAAGGTGTCCATGGTTGACATATGGATGACATATGTCAACATGGTTGTTGCTTATGGTGTCTATGGTTGACATATGGATGACATATGGGCCATTGGTCAACATGGTTGTTGCTTATGGTGTCCATGGTTGACATATGGATGACATGTGGGCGATTGGTCAACATGGTTGTTGCTTATGGTGTCCATGGTTGACATATGGGCCATTGGTCAACATGGTAGTTGCTTAAGGTGTCCATGGTTGACATATGGGCCATTGGTCAACATGGATGTCGCTTATGGTGTCCATGGTTGATATATGGATGACATATGGGACATTGGTCAACATGGTTGTTGCTTATGGTGTCCATGGTTGACATATGGATGACATATGGGCCATTGGTCAACATGGTTGTTGCTTATGGTGTCCATGGTTGACATATGGGCCATTGGTCAACATGGTAGTTGCTTAAGGTGTCCATGGTAGACATATGGACGAGATATGGGCCATTAGTCAACATGGTAGTTGCTTATGTTGTCCATGGTTGACATATTGATGACATATGGGCCATTGCTCAACATGGTTGTTGCTTATGGTGTCCATGGTTGACATATGGATGGCATATGGGCCATTGGTCAACATGGTTGTTGCTTATGGTATCCATGGTTGACATATGGGCGATTGGTCAACATGGTAGTTGCTTAAGGTGTCCATGGTTGACATATGGATGACATATAGGCCATTGGTCAACATGGTTGTTGCTTAATTTGTCCATGGTTGACATATGGGACATTGGTCAACATGGTTGTTACTTATGGTGTCCATGGTTGACATATGGATGACATATGGGCCATTGGTCAACATGGTTGTTGCTTATGGTGTCCATGGTTGACATATGGATGACATATGGGCCATTGGTCAACATGGTAGTTGCTTAAGGTATCCATGGTTGACATATGGATGACATATGGGCCATTGGTCAACATGGTTGTTGCTTATGGTGTCCATGGTTGACATATAGATGACATATGGGCCATTGGTCAACATGGTTGTTGCTTATGGTGTCCATGGTTGACATATGGATGACATATGGGCCAGTGGCCAACATGGTTGTTGCTTATGGTGTCCATGGTTGACATATGGGCCATTGGTCAATATGGTAGTTGCTTAAGGTGTCCATGGTTGACATATGGATGACATATGGGCCATTGGTCAACATGGTAGTTGCTTATGGTGTCCATGGTTGACATATGGATGATATATGGGCCGTTGGTCAACATGGTTGTTGCTTATGGTGTCCATGGTTGACATATGGATGATATATGGGCCATTGGTCAACATGGTTGTTGCTTATGGTGTCCATGGTTGACATATGGATGATATATGGGCCATTGGTCAACATGGTTGTTGCTTATGGTGTCCATGGTTGACGTATGGGCCATTGGTCAACATGGTAGTTACTTAAGGTGTCCATGGTTGACATATGGATGACATATGGGCCATTGGTCAACATTATTATTGCTTATGGTGTCCATGGTTGACATATGGGCCATTGGTCAACATGGTAGTTGCTTAAGGTGTCCATGGTTGGCATATGGATGACATATGGGCCATTAGTCAACATGGTTGTTGCTTATGGTGTCCATGGTTGACATATGGGCCATTGGTAACCATGGTTGTTGCTTATGGTGTCCATGGTTGATATATGGATGACATATGGGCCATTGGTCAACATGGTTGTTGCTTATGGTGTCCATGGTTGACATATAGATGATATATGGGCCGTTGGTCAACATGGTTGTTGCTTATGGTGTCCATGGTTGAAATATGGATGACATATGGGCCATTAGACAACATGGTAGTTGCTTAAGGTGTCCATGGATGACATATGGATGACATATGGGCCATTGGTCAACATGGTTGTTGCTTATGGTGTCTATGGTTGACATATGGATAACATATGGGCCATTGGTCAACATGGTTGTTGCTTATGGTGTCCATGGTTGACATATGGATGACATATGGGCCATTGGTCAACATGGTTGTTGCTTATGGTGTCCATGGTTGACATATGGGCCATTGGTCAACATGGTAGTTGCTTAAGGTGTCCATGGTTGACATATGGGCCATTGGTCAACATGGATGTCGCTTATGGTGTCCATGGTTGATATATGGATGACATATGGGACATTGGTCAACATGGTTGTTGCTTATGGTGTCCATGGTTGACATATGGATGACATATGGGCCATTGGTCAACATGGTTGTTGCTTATGGTGTCCATGGTTGACATATGGGCCATTGGTCAACATGGTAGTTGCTTAAGGTGTCCATGGTAGACATATGGACGAGATATGGGCCATTAGTCAACATGGTAGTTGCTTATGTTGTCCATGGTTGACATATTGACGATATATGGGCCATTGCTCAACATGGTTGTTGCTTATGGTGTCCATGGTTGACATATGGATGGCATATGGGCCATTGGTCAACATGGTTGTTGCTTATGGTATCCATGGTTGACATATGGGCGATTGGTCAACATGGTAGTTGCTTAAGGTGTCCATGGTTGACATATGGATGACATATAGGCCATTGGTCAACATGGTTGTTGCTTAATTTGTCCATGGTTGACATATGGGACATTGGTCAACATGGTTGTTACTTATGGTGTCCATGGTTGACATATGGATGACATATGGGCCATTGGTCAACATGGTTGTTGCTTATGGTGTCCATGGTTGACATATGGATGACATATGGGCCATTGGTCAACATGGTAGTTGCTTAAGGTATCCATGGTTGACATATGGATGACATATGGGCCATTGGTCAACATGGTTGTTGCTTATGGTGTCCATGGTTGACATATAGATGACATATGGGCCATTGGTCAACATGGTTGTTGCTTATGGTGTCCATGGTTGACATATGGATGACATATGGGCCAGTGGCCAACATGGTTGTTGCTTATGGTGTCCATGGTTGACATATGGGCCATTGGTCAATATGGTAGTTGCTTAAGGTGTCCATGGTTGACATATGGATGACATATGGGCCATTGGTCAACATGGTAGTTGCTTATGGTGTCCATGGTTGACATATGGATGATATATGGGCCGTTGGTCAACATGGTTGTTGCTTATGGTGTCCATGGTTGACATATGGATGATATATGGGCCATTGGTCAACATGGTTGTTGCTTATGGTGTCCATGGTTGACATATGGATGATATATGGGCCATTGGTCAACATGGTTGTTGCTTATGGTGTCCATGGTTGACGTATGGGCCATTGGTCAACATGGTAGTTACTTAAGGTGTCCATGGTTGACATATGGATGACATATGGGCCATTGGTCAACATTATTGTTGCTTATGGTGTCCATGGTTGACATATGGGCCATTGGTCAACATGGTAGTTGCTTAAGGTGTCCATGGTTGGCATATGGATGACATATGGGCCATTAGTCAACATGGTTGTTGCTTATGGTGTCCATGGTTGACATATGCATGACATATGGGCCATTGGTAACCATGGTTGTTGCTTATGGTGTCCATGGTTGATATATGGATGACATATGGGCCATTGGTCAACATGGTTGTTGCTTATGGTGTCCATGGTTGACATATAGATGATATATGGGCCGTTGGTCAACATGGTTGTTGCTTATGGTGTCCATGGTTGAAATATGGATGACATATGGGCCATTAGACAACATGGTAGTTGCTTAAGGTGTCCATGGTTGACATATGGATGACATATGGGCCATTGGTCAACATGGTTGTTGCTTATGGTGTCTATGGTTGACATATGGATAACATATGGGCCATTGGTCAACATGGTTGTTGCTTATGGTGTCCATGGTTGACATATGGATGACATATGGGCCATTGGTCAACATGGTTGTTGCTTATGGTGTCCATGGTTGACATATGGGCCATTGGTCAACATGGTAGTTGCTTAAGGTGTCCATGGTTGACATATGGGCCATTGGTCAACATGGATGTCGCTTATGGTGTCCATGGTTGATATATGGATGACATATGGGACATTGGTCAACATGGTTGTTGCTTATGGTGTCCATGGTTGACATATGGATGACATATGGGCCATTGGTCAACATGGTTGTTGCTTATGGTGTCCATGGTTGACATATGGGCCATTGGTCAACATGGTAGTTGCTTAAGGTGTCCATGGTAGACATATGGACGAGATATGGGCCATTAGTCAACATGGTAGTTGCTTATGTTGTCCATGGTTGACATATTGACGATATATGGGCCATTGCTCAACATGGTTGTTGCTAATGGTGTCCATGGTTGACATATGGATGGCATATGGGCCATTGGTCAACATGGTTGTTGCTTATGGTATCCATGGTTGACATATGGGCGATTGGTCAACATGGTAGTTGCTTAAGGTGTCCATGGTTGACATATGGATGACATATAGGCCATTGGTCAACATGGTTGTTGCTTAATTTGTCCATGGTTGACATATGGGACATTGGTCAACATGGTTGTTGCTTATGGTGTCCATGGTTGACATATGGATGACATATGGGCCATTGGTCAACATGGTTGTTGCTTATGGTGTCCATGGTTGACATATGGATGATATATGGGCCATTGGTCAACATGGTTGTTGCTTATGGTGTCCATGGTTGACGTATGGGCCATTGGTCAACATGGTAGTTACATAAGGTGTCCATGGTTGACATATGGATGACATATGGGCCATTGGTCAACATTATTGTTGCTTATGGTGTCCATGGTTGACATATGGGCCAGTGGTCAACATGGTAGTTGCTTAAGGTGTCCATGGTTGGCATATGGATGACATATGGGCCATTAGTCAACATGGTTGTTGCTTATGGTGTCCATGGTTGACATATGCATGACATATGGGCCATTGGTAACCATGGTTGTTGCTTGTGGTGTCCATGGTTGATATATGGATGACATATGGGCCATTGGTCAACATGGTTGTTGCTTATGGTGTCCATGGTTGACATATGGATGATATATGGGCCGTTGGTCAACATGGTTGTTGCTTATGGTGTCCATGGTTGACATATGGATGACATATGGGCCATTAGACAACATGGTAGTTGCTTAAGGTGTCCATGGTTGACATATGGATGACATATGGGCCATTGGTCAACATGGTTGTTGCTTATGGTGTCTATGGTTGACATATGGATGACATATGGGCCATTGGTCAACATGGTTGTTGCTTATGTTGTCCATGGTTGACATATGGATGACATATGGGCGATTGGTCAACATGGTTGTTGCTTATGGTGTCCATGGTTGACATATGGGCCATTGGTCAACATGGTAGTTGCTTAAGGTGTCCATGGTTGACATATGGGCCATTGGTCAACATGGATGTCGCTTATGGTGTCCATGGTTGATATATGGATGACATATGGGACATTGGTCAACATGGTTGTTGCTTATGGTGTCCATGGTTGACATATGGATGACATATGGGCCATTGGTCAACATGGTTGTTGCTTATGGTGTCCATGGTTGACATATGGGCCATTGGTCAACATGGTAGTTGCTTAAGGTGTCCATGGTAGACATATGGACGAGATATGGGCCATTAGTCAACATGGTAGTTGCTTATGTTGTCCATGGTTGACATATTGATGACATATGGGCCATTGCTCAACATGGTTGTTGCTTATGGTGTCCATGGTTGACATATGGATGGCATATGGGCCATTGGTCAACATGGTTGTTGCTTATGGTATCCATGGTTGACATATGGGCGATTGGTCAACATGGTAGTTGCTTAAGGTGTCCATGGTTGACATATGGATGACATATAGGCCATTGGTCAACATGGTTGTTGCTTAATTTGTCCATGGTTGACATATGGGACATTGGTCAACATGGTTGTTACTTATGGTGTCCATGGTTGACATATGGATGACATATGGGCCATTGGTCAACATGGTTGTTGCTTATGGTGTCCATGGTTGACATATGGATGACATATGGGCCATTGGTCAACATGGTAGTTGCTTAAGGTATCCATGGTTGACATATGGATGACATATGGGCCATTGGTCAACATGGTTGTTGCTTATGGTGTCCATGGTTGACATATAGATGACATATGGGCCATTGGTCAACATGGTTGTTGCTTATGGTGTCCATGGTTGACATATGGATGACATATGGGCCAGTGGCCAACATGGTTGTTGCTTATGGTGTCCATGGTTGACATATGGGCCATTGGTCAATATGGTAGTTGCTTAAGGTGTCCATGGTTGACATATGGATGACATATGGGCCATTGGTCAACATGGTAGTTGCTTATGGTGTCCATGGTTGACATATGGATGATATATGGGCCGTTGGTCAACATGGTTGTTGCTTATGGTGTCCATGGTTGACATATGGATGATATATGGGCCATTGGTCAACATGGTTGTTGTTTATGGTGTCCATGGTTGACATATGGATGATATATGGGCCATTGGTCAACATGGTTGTTGCTTATGGTGTCCATGGTTGACATATGGATGATATATGGGCCATTGGTCAACATGGTTGTTGCTTATGGTGTCCATGGTTGACGTATGGGCCATTGGTCAACATGGTAGTTACTTAAGGTGTCCATGGTTGACATATGGATGACATATGGGCCATTGGTCAACATTATTGTTGCTTATGGTGTCCATGGTTGACATATGGGCCATTGGTCAACATGGTAGTTGCTTAAGGTGTCCATGGTTGGCATATGTATGACATATGGGCCATTAGTCAACATGGTTGTTGCTTATGGTGTCCATGGTTGAAATATGGATGACATATGGGCCATTAGACAACATGGTAGTTGCTTAAGGTGTCCATGGATGACATATGGATGACATATGGGCCATTGGTCAACATGGTTGTTGCTTATGGTGTCTATGGTTGACATATGGATAACATATGGGCCATTGGTCAACATGGTTGTTGCTTATGGTGTCCATGGTTGACATATGGATGACATATGGGCCATTGGTCAACATGGTTGTTGCTTATGGTGTCCATGGTTGACATATGGGCCATTGGTCAACATGGTAGTTGCTTAAGGTGTCCATGGTTGACATATGGGCCATTGGTCAACATGGATGTCGCTTATGGTGTCCATGGTTGATATATGGATGACATATGGGACATTGGTCAACATGGTTGTTGCTTATGGTGTCCATGGTTGACATATGGATGACATATGGGCCATTGGTCAACATGGTTGTTGCTTATGGTGTCCATGGTTGACATATGGGCCATTGGTCAACATGGTAGTTGCTTAAGGTGTCCATGGTAGACATATGGACGAGATATGGGCCATTAGTCAACATGGTAGTTGCTTATGTTGTCCATGGTTGACATATTGACGATATATGGGCCATTGCTCAACATGGTTGTTGCTTATGGTGTCCATGGTTGACATATGGATGGCATATGGGCCATTGGTCAACATGGTTGTTGCTTATGGTATCCATGGTTGACATATGGGCGATTGGTCAACATGGTAGTTGCTTAAGGTGTCCATGGTTGACATATGGATGACATATAGGCCATTGGTCAACATGGTTGTTGCTTAATTTGTCCATGGTTGACATATGGGACATTGGTCAACATGGTTGTTACTTATGGTGTCCATGGTTGACATATGGATGACATATGGGCCATTGGTCAACATGGTTGTTGCTTATGGTGTCCATGGTTGACATATGGATGACATATGGGCCATTGGTCAACATGGTAGTTGCTTAAGGTATCCATGGTTGACATATGGATGACATATGGGCCATTGGTCAACATGGTTGTTGCTTATGGTGTCCATGGTTGACATATAGATGACATATGGGCCATTGGTCAACATGGTTGTTGCTTATGGTGTCCATGGTTGACATATGGATGACATATGGGCCAGTGGCCAACATGGTTGTTGCTTATGGTGTCCATGGTTGACATATGTTTCATTGGTCAATATGGTAGTTGCTTAAGGTGTCCATGGTTGACATATGGATGACATATGGGCCATTGGTCAACATGGTAGTTGCTTATGGTGTCCATGGTTGACATATGGATGATATATGGGCCGTTGGTCAACATGGTTGTTGCTTATGGTGTCCATGGTTGACATATGGATGATATATGGGCCATTGGTCAACATGGTTGTTGTTTATGGTGTCCATGGTTGACATATGGATGATATATGGGCCATTGGTCAACATGGTTGTTGCTTATGGTGTCCATGGTTGACATATGGATGATATATGGGCCATTGGTCAACATGGTTGTTGCTTATGGTGTCCATGGTTGACGTATGGGCCATTGGTCAACATGGTAGTTACTTAAGGTGTCCATGGTTGACATATGGATGACATATGGGCCATTGGTCAACATTATTGTTGCTTATGGTGTCCATGGTTGACATATGGGCCATTGGTCAACATGGTAGTTGCTTAAGGTGTCCATGGTTGGCATATGTATGACATATGGGCCATTAGTCAACATGGTTGTTGCTTATGGTGTCCATGGTTGAAATATGGATGACATATGGGCCATTAGACAACATGGTAGTTGCTTAAGGTGTCCATGGATGACATATGGATGACATATGGGCCATTGGTCAACATGGTTGTTGCTTATGGTGTCTATGGTTGACATATGGATAACATATGGGCCATTGGTCAACATGGTTGTTGCTTATGGTGTCCATGGTTGACATATGGATGACATATGGGCCATTGGTCAACATGGTTGTTGCTTATGGTGTCCATGGTTGACATATGGGCCATTGGTCAACATGGTAGTTGCTTAAGGTGTCCATGGTTGACATATGGGCCATTGGTCAACATGGATGTCGCTTATGGTGTCCATGGTTGATATATGGATGACATATGGGACATTGGTCAACATGGTTGTTGCTTATGGTGTCCATGGTTGACATATGGATGACATATGGGCCATTGGTCAACATGGTTGTTGCTTATGGTGTCCATGGTTGACATATGGGCCATTGGTCAACATGGTAGTTGCTTAAGGTGTCCATGGTAGACATATGGACGAGATATGGGCCATTAGTCAACATGGTAGTTGCTTATGTTGTCCATGGTTGACATATTGACGATATATGGGCCATTGCTCAACATGGTTGTTGCTTATGGTGTCCATGGTTGACATATGGATGGCATATGGGCCATTGGTCAACATGGTTGTTGCTTATGGTATCCATGGTTGACATATGGGCGATTGGTCAACATGGTAGTTGCTTAAGGTGTCCATGGTTGACATATGGATGACATATAGGCCATTGGTCAACATGGTTGTTGCTTAATTTGTCCATGGTTGACATATGGGACATTGGTCAACATGGTTGTTACTTATGGTGTCCATGGTTGACATATGGATGACATATGGGCCATTGGTCAACATGGTTGTTGCTTATGGTGTCCATGGTTGACATATGGATGACATATGGGCCATTGGTCAACATGGTAGTTGCTTAAGGTATCCATGGTTGACATATGGATGACATATGGGCCATTGGTCAACATGGTTGTTGCTTATGGTGTCCATGGTTGACATATAGATGACATATGGGCCATTGGTCAACATGGTTGTTGCTTATGGTGTCCATGGTTGACATATGGATGACATATGGGCCAGTGGCCAACATGGTTGTTGCTTATGGTGTCCATGGTTGACATATGGGCCATTGGTCAATATGGTAGTTGCTTAAGGTGTCCATGGTTGACATATGGATGACATATGGGCCATTGGTCAACATGGTAGTTGCTTATGGTGTCCATGGTTGAAATATGGATGACATATGGGCCATTAGACAACATGGTAGTTGCTTAAGGTGTCCATGGATGACATATGGATGACATATGGGCCATTGGTCAACATGGTTGTTGCTTATGGTGTCTATGGTTGACATATGGATAACATATGGGCCATTGGTCAACATGGTTGTTGCTTATGGTGTCCATGGTTGACATATGGATGACATATGGGCCATTGGTCAACATGGTTGTTGCTTATGGTGTCCATGGTTGACATATGGGCCATTGGTCAACATGGTAGTTGCTTAAGGTGTCCATGGTTGACATATGGGCCATTGGTCAACATGGATGTCGCTTATGGTGTCCATGGTTGATATATGGATGACATATGGGACATTGGTCAACATGGTTGTTGCTTATGGTGTCCATGGTTGACATATGGATGACATATGGGCCATTGGTCAACATGGTTGTTGCTTATTGTGTCCATGGTTGACATATGGGCCATTGGTCAACATGGTAGTTGCTTAAGGTGTCCATGGTAGACATATGGACGAGATATGGGCCATTAGTCAACATGGTAGTTGCTTATGTTGTCCATGGTTGACATATTGACGATATATGGGCCATTGCTCAACATGGTTGTTGCTTATGGTGTCCATGGTTGACATATGGATGGCATATGGGCCATTGGTCAACATGGTTGTTGCTTATGGTATCCATGGTTGACATATGGGCGATTGGTCAACATGGTAGTTGCTTAAGGTGTCCATGGTTGACATATGGATGACATATAGGCCATTGGTCAACATGGTTGTTGCTTAATTTGTCCATGGTTGACATATGGGACATTGGTCAACATGGTTGTTACTTATGATGTCCATGGTTGACATATGGATGACATATGGGCCATTGGTCAACATGGTTGTTGCTTATGGTGTCCATGGTTGACATATGGATGACATATGGGCCATTGGTCAACATGGTAGTTGCTTAAGGTATCCATGGTTGACATATGGATGACATATGGGCCATTGGTCAACATGGTTGTTGCTTATGGTGTCCATGGTTGACATATAGATGACATATGGGCCATTGGTCAACATGGTTGTTGCTTATGGTGTCCATGGTTGACATATGGATGACATATGGGCCAGTGGCCAACATGGTTGTTGCTTATGGTGTCCATGGTTGACATATGGGCCATTGGTCAATATGGTAGTTGCTTAAGGTGTCCATGGTTGACATATGGATGACATATGGGCCATTGGTCAACATGGTAGTTGCTTATGGTGTCCATGGTTGACATATGGATGATATATGGGCCGTTGGTCAACATGGTTGTTGCTTATGGTGTCCATGGTTGACATATGGATGATATATGGGCCATTGGTCAACATGGTTGTTGCTTATGGTGTCCATGGTTGACATATGGATGATATATGGGCCATTGGTCAACATGGTTCTTGCTTATGGTGTCCATGGTTGACGTATGGGCCATTGGTCAACATGGTAGTTACTTAAGGTGTCCATGGTTGACATATGGATGACATATGGGCCATTGGTCAACATTATTGTTGCTTATGGTGTCCATGGTTGACATATGGGCCATTGGTCAACATGGTAGTTGCTTAAGGTGTCCATGGTTGGCATATGGATGACATATGGGCCATTAGTCAACATGGTTGTTGCTTATGGTGTCCATGGTTGACATATGCATGACATATGGGCCATTGGTAACCATGGTTGTTGCTTATGGTGTCCATGGTTGATATATGGATGACATATGGGCCATTGGTCAACATGGTTGTTGCTTATGGTGTCCATGGTTGACATATGGATGACATATGGGCCATTGGTCAACATTATTGTTGCTTATGGTGTCCATGGTTGACATATGGGCCATTGGTCAACATGGTAGTTGCTTAAGGTGTCCATGGTTGGCATATGTATGACATATGGGCCATTAGTCAACATGGTTGTTGCTTATGGTGTCCATGGTTGAAATATGGATGACATATGGGCCATTAGACAACATGGTAGTTGCTTAAGGTGTCCATGGATGACATATGGATGACATATGGGCCATTGGTCAACATGGTTGTTGCTTATGGTGTCTATGGTTGACATATGGATAACATATGGGCCATTGGTCAACATGGTTGTTGCTTATGGTGTCCATGGTTGACATATAGATGACATATGGGCCATTAGACAACATGGTAGTTGCTTAAGGTGTCCATGGTTGACATATGGATGACATATGGGCCATTGGTCAACATGGTTGTTGCTTATGGTGTCTATGGTTGACATATGGATAACATATGGGCCATTGGTCAACATGGTTGTTGCTTATGGTGTCCATGGTTGACATATGGATGACATATGGGCGATTGGTCAACATGGTTGTTGCTTATGGTGTCCATGGTTGACATATGGGCCATTGGTCAACATGGTAGTTGCTTAAGGTGTCCATGGTTGACATATGGGCCATTGGTCAACATGGATGTCGCTTATGGTGTCCATGGTTGATATATGGATGACATATGGGACATTGGTCAACATGGTTGTTGCTTATGGTGTCCATGGTTGACATATGGATGACATATGGGCCATTGGTCAACATGGTTGTTGCTTATGGTGTCCATGGTTGACATATGGGCCATTGGTCAACATGGTAGTTGCTTAAGGTGTCCATGGTAGACATATGGACGAGATATGGGCCATTAGTCAACATGGTAGTTGCTTATGTTGTCCATGGTTGACATATTGACGATATATGGGTCAATGCTCAACATGGTTGTTGCTTATGGTGTCCATGGTTGACATATGGATGGCATATGGGCCATTGGTCAACATGGTTGTTGCTTATGGTATCCATGGTTGACATATGGGCGATTGGTCAACATGGTAGTTGCTTAAGGTGTCCATGGTTGACATATGGATGACATATAGGCCATTGGTCAACATGGTTGTTGCTTAATTTGTCCATGGTTGACATATGGGACATTGGTCAACATGGTTGTTGCTTATGGTGTCCATGGTTGACATATGGATGACATATGGGCCATTGGTCAACATGGTTGTTGCTTATGGTGTCCATGGTTGACATATGGATGACATATGGGCCATTGGTCAACAAGGTAGTTGCTTAAGGTATCCATGGTTGACATATGGATGACATATGGGCCATTGGTCAACATGGTTGTTGCTTATGGTGTCCATGGTTGACATATGGATGACATATGGGCCATTGGTCAACATGGTTGTTGCTTATGGTGTCCATGGTTGACATATGGATGACATATGGGCCATTGGCCAACATGGTTGTTGCTTATGGTGACCATGGTTGGCATATGGGCCATTGGTCAATATGGTAGTTGCTTAAGGTGTCCATGGTTGACATATGGATGACATATGGGCCATTGGTCAACATGGTAGTTGCTTATGGTGTCCATGGTTGACATATGGATGATATATGGGCCGTTGGTCAACATGGTTGTTGCTTATGGTGTCCATGGTTGACATATGGATGATATATGGGCCATTGGTCAACATGGTTGTTGCTTATGGTGTCCATGGTTGACATATGGATGATATATGGGCCATTGGTCAACATGGTTGTTGCTTATGGTGTCCATGGTTGACGTATGGGCCATTGGTCAACATGGTAGTTACTTAAGGTGTCCATGGTTGACATATAGATGACATATGGGCCATTGGTCGACATTATTGTTGCTTATGGTGTCCATGGTTGACATATGGGCCATTGGTCAACATGGTAGTTGCTTAAGGTGTCCATGGTTGGCATATGGATGACATATGGGCCATTAGTCAACATGGTTGTTGCTTATGGTGTCCATGGTTGACATATGCATGACATATGGGCCATTGGTAACCATGGTTGTTGCTTATGGTGTCCACGGTTGATATATGGATGACATATGGGCCATTGGTCAACATGGTTGTTGCTTATGGTGTCCATGGTTGACATATGGATGATATATAGGCCGTTGGTCAACATGGTTGTTGCTTATAGTGTCCATGGTTGACATATGGATGACATATGGGCCATTAGACAACATGGTAGTTGCTTAAGGTGTCCATGGTTGACATATGGTTGACATATGGGCCATTGGTCAACATGGTTGTTGCTTATGGTGTCTATGGTTGACATATGGATGACATATGGGCCATTGGTCAACATGGTTGTTGCTTATGGTGTCCATGGTTGACATATGGATGACATATGGGCCATTGGTCAACATGGTTGTTGCTTATGGTGTCCATGGTTGACATATGGGCCATTGGTCAACATGGTAGTTGCTTAAGGTGTCCATGGTTGACATATGGATGACATATGGGCCATTGGTCAACATGGATGTCGCTTATGGTGTCCATGGTTGACATATGGATGACATATGGGACATTGGTCAACATGGTTGTTGCTTATGGTGTCCATGGTTGACATATGGATGACATATGGGCCATTGGTCAACATGGTTGTTGCTTATGGTGTCCATGGTTGACATATGGGCCATTGGTCAACATGGTAGTTGCTTAAGGTGTCCATGGTAGACATATGGACGAGATATGGGCCATTAGTCAACATGGTAGTTGCTTATGTTGTCCATGGTTGACATATTGATGACATATGGGCCATTGCTCAACATGGTTGTTGCTTATGGTGTCCATGGTTGACATATGGATGACATATGGGCCATTGGTCAACATGGTTGTTGCTTATGGTATCCATGGTTGACATATGGGCGATTGGTCAACATGGTAGTTGCTTAAGGTGTCCATGGTTGACATATGGATGACATATAGGCCATTGGTCAACATGGTTGTTGCTTAATTTGTCCATGGTTGACATATGGGACATTGGTCAACATGGTTGTTGCTTATGGTGTCCATGGTTGACATATGGATGACATATGGGCCATTGGCCAACATGGTTGTTGCTTATGGTGTCCATGGTTGACATATGGGCCATTGGTCAATATGGTAGTTGCTTAAGGTGTCCATGGTTGACATATGGATGACATATGGGTCATTGGTCAACATGGTAGTTGCTTATGGTGTCCATGGTTGACATATGGATGATATATGGGCCGTTGGTCAACATGGTTGTTGCTTATGGTGTCCATGGTTGACATATGGGCCATTGGTCAACATGGTTGTTGCTTATGGTGTCCATGGTTGAAATATGGATGACATATGGGCCATTGGCCAACATGGTTGTTGCTTATGGTGTCCATGTTTGACATATGGGCCATTGGTCAATATGGTAGTTGCTTAAGGTGTCCATGGTTGACATATGGATGACATATGGGCCATTGGTCAACATGGTAGTTGCTTATGGTGTCCATGGTTGACATATGGATGACATATGGGCCATTCGTCAACATGGTTGTTGCTTATGGTGTCCACGGTTGACATATGGGCCATTGGTCAACATGGTTGTTGCTTATGGTGTCCATGCTTGACATATGGGCCATTGGTCAACATGGTAATTGCTTAAGGTGTCCATGGTTGAGATATGGATGAAATATGGGCCATTGGTCAACATGGTAGTTGCTTATGGTGTCCATGGTTGACATATAGATGAAATATGGGCCATTGGTCAACATGTTTGTTGCTTATGGTGTCCATGGTTGACATATGGATGACATATGGGTCATTGGTCAACATGGTTGTTGCTTATGGTGTGCATGGTTGACATATGGGCCATTGGTCAACATGGTAGTTGCTTAAGGTGTCCATGGTTGACATATGGATGACATATGGGCCATTGGTCAACATGGTTGTTGCTTATGGTGTCCATGGTTGACATATGGATGACATATGGGCCATTGGTCAACATGGTAGTTGCTTAAGGTATCCATGGTTGACATATGGATGACATATGGGCCATTGGTCAACATGGTTGTTGCTTATGGTGTCCATGGTTGACATATGGGCCATTGGTCAACATGGTTGTTGCTTATGGTGTCCATGGTTGACATATGGATGACATATGGGCCATTGGCCAACATGGTTGTTGCTTATGGTGTCCATGGTTGACATATGGGCCATTGGTCAATATGGTAGTTGCTTAAGGTGTCCATGGTTGACATATGGATGACATATGGGCCATTAGTCAACATGGTAGTTGCTTATGGTGTCCATGGTTGACATATGGATGATATATGGGTCGTTGGTCAACATGGTTGTTGCTTATGGTGTCCATGGTTGACAAATGGGCCATTGGTCAACATGGTTGTTGCTTATGGTGTCCATGGTTGACATATGGATGACATATGGGCCAATCGCCAACATGGTTGTTGCTTATGGTGTCCGTGATTGACATATGGGCCATTGGTCAATATGGTAGTTGCTTAAGGTGTCCATGGTTGACATATGGATGACATATGGGCCATTGGTCAACATGGTAGTTGCTTATGGTGTCCATGGTTGACATATGGATGACATATGGGCCATTCGTCAACATGGTTGTTGCTTATGGTGTCCATGGTTGACATATGGATGACATATGGGCCATTGGTCAACATGGTTGTTGCTTATGGTGTCCATGCTTGACATATGGGCCATTGGTCAACATGGTAGTTGCTTAAGGTGTCCATGGTTGAGATATGGATGAAATATGGGCCATTGGTCAACATGGTAGTTGCTTATGGTGTCCATGGTTGACATATAGATGAAATATGGGCCATTGGTCAACATGTTTGTTGCTTATGGTGTCCATGGTTGACATATGGATGACATATGGGTCATTGGTCAACATGGTTGTTGCTTATGGTGTGCATGGTTGACATATGGGCCATTGGTCAACATGGTAGTTGCTTAAGGTGTCCATGGTTGACATATGGATGACATATGGGCCATTGGTCAACATGGTAGTTGCTTATGGTGTCCATGATTGACATATGGATGACATATGGCCATTGGTCAACATGGTTGTTGCTTATGGTGTCCATGGTTGACATATGGATGACATATGGGCCATTGGTCAACATGGTTGTTGCTTATGGTGTCCATGGTTGACATATGGATGACATATGGGCCATTGGTCAGCATGGTTGTTGCTTATGGTGTCCATGGTTAACATATGGGCCATTGGTCAACATGGTAGTTGCTTAAGGTGTCCACGGTTGACATATGGATGACATATGGGCCATTGGTCAACATGGTTGTTGCTTATGGTGTCCATGGTTGACATATGGGACATTGGTCAACATGGTTGTTGCTTATGGTGTCCATGGTTGACATATGGATGACATATGGGCCATTGGTCAACATGGTTGTTGCTTATGGTGTCCATGGTTGACATATGGATGATATCTGGGCCGTTGGTCAACATGGTTGTTGCTTATGGTGTCCATGGTTGACATATGGATGACATATGGGCCATTGGTCAACATGGTAGTTACTTAAGGTGTCCATGGTTGACATATAGGCCTTTGGTCACCATGGTTGTTGCTTATGGTGTCCATGGTTGACATATGGGCCATTGGTCAACATGGTTGTTGCTTATGGTGTCCATGGTTGACATATGGATGACATATGGGCCATTGGTCAACATGGTTGTTGCTTATGGTGTCCATGGTTGACATATGGGCCATTGGTCAACATGGTAGTTGCATAAGGTGTCCATGGTTGACATATGGATGACATATGGGCCATTGGTCAACATGGTAGTTGCTTATGGTGTCCATGGTTGACATATGGATGACATATGGGCCATTGGTCAACATGGTTGTTGCTTATGGTGTCCATGGTTGACATATGGGCCATTGGTCAACATGGTAGTTGCTTAAGGTGTCCATGGTTGACATATGGGCCATTGGTCAACATGGATGTCGCTTATGGTGTCCATGGTTGATATATGGATGACATATGGGACATTGGTCAACATGGTTGTTGCTTATGGTGTCCATGGTTGACATATGGATGACATATGGGCCATTGGTCAACATGGTTGTTGCTTATGGTGTCCATGGTTGACATATGGGCCATTGGTCAACATGGTAGTTGCTTAAGGTGTCCATGGTAGACATATGGACGAGATATGGGCCATTAGTCAACATGGTAGTTGCTTATGTTGTCCATGGTTGACATATTGACGATATATGGGTCATTGCTCAACATGGTTGTTGCTTATGGTGTCCATGGTTGACATATGGATGGCATATGGGCCATTGGTCAACATGGTTGTTGCTTATGGTATCCATGGTTGACATATGGGCGATTGGTCAACATGGTAGTTGCTTAAGGTGTCCATGGTTGACATATGGATGACATATAGGCCATTGGTCAACATGGTTGTTGCTTAATTTGTCCATGGTTGACATATGGGACATTGGTCAACATGGTTGTTGCTTATGGTGTCCATGGTTGACATATGGATGACATATGGGCCATTGGTCAACATGGTTGTTGCTTATGGTGTCCATGGTTGACATATGGATGACATATGGGCCATTGGTCAACAAGGTAGTTGCTTAAGGTATCCATGGTTGACATATGGATGACATATGGGCCATTGGTCAACATGGTTGTTGCTTATGGTGTCCATGGTTGACATATGGATGACATATGGGCCATTGGTCAACATGGTTGTTGCTTATGGTGTCCATGGTTGACATATGGATGACATATGGGCCATTGGCCAACATGGTTGTTGCTTATGGTGACCATGGTTGGCATATGGGCCATTGGTCAATATGGTAGTTGCTTAAGGTGTCCATGGTTGACATATGGATGACATATGGGCCATTGGTCAACATGGTAGTTGCTTATGGTGTCCATGGTTGACATATGGATGATATATGGGCCGTTGGTCAACATGGTTGTTGCTTATGGTGTCCATGGTTGACATATGGATGATATATGGGCCATTGGTCAACATGGTTGTTGCTTATGGTGTCCATGGTTGACATATGGATGATATATGGGCCATTGGTCAACATGGTTGTTGCTTATGGTGTCCATGGTTGACGTATGGGCCATTGGTCAACATGGTAGTTACTTAAGGTGTCCATGGTTGACATATAGATGACATATGGGCCATTGGTCGACATTATTGTTGCTTATGGTGTCCATGGTTGACATATGGGCCATTGGTCAACATGGTAGTTGCTTAAGGTGTCCATGGTTGGCATATGGATGACATATGGGCCATTAGTCAACATGGTTGTTGCTTATGGTGTCCATGGTTGACATATGCATGACATATGGGCCATTGGTAACCATGGTTGTTGCTTATGGTGTCCACGGTTGATATATGGATGACATATGGGCCATTGGTCAACATGGTTGTTGCTTATGGTGTCCATGGTTGACATATGGATGATATATAGGCCGTTGGTCAACATGGTTGTTGCTTATAGTGTCCATGGTTGACATATGGATGACATATGGGCCATTAGACAACATGGTAGTTGCTTAAGGTGTCCATGGTTGACATATGGTTGACATATGGGCCATTGGTCAACATGGTTGTTGCTTATGGTGTCTATGGTTGACATATGGATGACATATGGGCCATTGGTCAACATGGTTGTTGCTTATGGTGTCCATGGTTGACATATGGATGACATATGGGCCATTGGTCAACATGGTTGTTGCTTATGGTGTCCATGGTTGACATATGGGCCATTGGTCAACATGGTAGTTGCTTAAGGTGTCCATGGTTGACATATGGATGACATATGGGCCATTGGTCAACATGGATGTCGCTTATGGTGTCCATGGTTGACATATGGATGACATATGGGACATTGGTCAACATGGTTGTTGCTTATGGTGTCCATGGTTGACATATGGATGACATATGGGCCATTGGTCAACATGGTTGTTGCTTATGGTGTCCATGGTTGACATATGGGCCATTGGTCAACATGGTAGTTGCTTAAGGTGTCCATGGTAGACATATGGATGAGATATGGGCCATTAGTCAACATGGTAGTTGCTTATGTTGTCCATGGTTGACATATTGATGACATATGGGCCATTGCTCAACATGGTTGTTGCTTATGGTGTCCATGGTTGAGATATGGATGACATATGGGCCATTGGTCAACATGGTTGTTGCTTATGGTATCCATGGTTGACATATGGGCGATTGGTCAACATGGTAGTTGCTTAAGGTGTCCATGGTTGACATATGGATGACATATAGGCCATTGGTCAACATGGTTGTTGCTTAATTTGTCCATGGTTGACATATGGGACATTGGTCAACATGGTTGTTGCTTATGGTGTCCATGGTTGACATATGGATGACATATGGGCCATTGGCCAACATGGTTGTTGCTTATGGTGTCCATGGTTGACATATGGGCCATTGGTCAATATGGTAGTTGCTTAAGGTGTCCATGGTTGACATATGGATGACATATGGGTCATTGGTCAACATGGTAGTTGCTTATGGTGTCCATGGTTGACATATGGATGATATATGGGCCGTTGGTCAACATGGTTGTTGCTTATGGTGTCCATGGTTGACATATGGGCCATTGGTCAACATGGTTGTTGCTTATGGTGTCCATGGTTGACATATGGATGACATATGGGCCATTGGCCAACATGGTTGTTGCTTATGGTGTCCATGGTTGACATATGGGCCATTGGTCAATATGGTAGTTGCTTAAGGTGTCCATGGTTGACATATGGATGACATATGGGCCATTGGTCAACATGGTAGTTGCTTATGGTGTCCATGGTTGACATATAGATGAAATATGGGCCATTGGTCAACATGTTTGTTGCTTATGGTGTCCATGGTTGACATATGGATGACATATGGGTCATTGGTCAACATGGTTGTTGCTTATGGTGTGCATGGTTGACATATGGGCCATTGGTCAACATGGTAGTTGCTTAAGGTGTCCATGGTTGACATATGGATGACATATGGGCCATTGGTCAACATGGTTGTTGCTTATGGTGTCCATGGTTGACATATGGATGACATATGGGCCATTCGTCAACATGGTTGTTGCTTATGGTGTCCACGGTTGACATATGGGCCATTGGTCAACATGGTTGTTGCTTATGGTGTCCATGCTTGACATATGGGCCATTGGTCAACATGGTAATTGCTTAAGGTGTCCATGGTTGAGATATGGATGAAATATGGGCCATTGGTCAACATGGTAGTTGCTTATGGTGTCCATGGTTGACATATAGATGAAATATGGGCCATTGGTCAACATGTTTGTTGCTTATGGTGTCCATGGTTGACATATGGATGACATATGGGTCATTGGTCAACATGGTTGTTGCTTATGGTGTGCATGGTTGACATATGGGCCATTGGTCAACATGGTAGTTGCTTAAGGTGTCCATGGTTGACATATGGATGACATATGGGCCATTGGTCAACATGGTTGTTGCTTATGGTGTCCATGGTTGACATATGGATGACATATGGGCCATTGGTCAACATGGTAGTTGCTTAAGGTATCCATGGTTGACATATGGATGACATATGGGCCATTGGTCAACATGGTTGTTGCTTATGGTGTCCATGGTTGACATATGGGCCATTGGTCAACATGGTTGTTGCTTATGGTGTCCATGGTTGACATATGGATGACATATGGGCCATTGGCCAACATGGTTGTTGCTTATGGTGTCCATGGTTGACATATGGGCCATTGGTCAATATGGTAGTTGCTTAAGGTGTCCATGGTTGACATATGGATGACATATGGGCCATTAGTCAACATGGTAGTTGCTTATGGTGTCCATGGTTGACATATGGATGATATATGGGTCGTTGGTCAACATGGTTGTTGCTTATGGTGTCCATGGTTGACAAATGGGCCATTGGTCAACATGGTTGTTGCTTATGGTGTCCATGGTTGACATATGGATGACATATGGGCCAATCGCCAACATGGTTGTTGCTTATGGTGTCCGTGATTGACATATGGGCCATTGGTCAATATGGTAGTTGCTTAAGGTGTCCATGGTTGACATATGGATGACATATGGGCCATTGGTCAACATGGTAGTTGCTTATGGTGTCCATGGTTGACATATGGATGACATATGGGCCATTCGTCAACATGGTTGTTGCTTATGGTGTCCATGGTTGACATATGGATGACATATGGGCCATTGGTCAACATGGTTGTTGCTTATGGTGTCCATGCTTGACATATGGGCCATTGGTCAACATGGTAGTTGCTTAAGGTGTCCATGGTTGAGATATGGATGAAATATGGGCCATTGGTCAACATGGTAGTTGCTTATGGTGTCCATGGTTGACATATAGATGAAATATGGGCCATTGGTCAACATGTTTGTTGCTTATGGTGTCCATGGTTGACATATGGATGACATATGGGTCATTGGTCAACATGGTTGTTGCTTATGGTGTGCATGGTTGACATATGGGCCATTGGTCAACATGGTAGTTGCTTAAGGTGTCCATGGTTGACATATGGATGACATATGGGCCATTGGTCAACATGGTAGTTGCTTATGGTGTCCATGATTGACATATGGATGACATATGGCCATTGGTCAACATGGTTGTTGCTTATGGTGTCCATGGTTGACATATGGATGACATATGGGCCATTGGTCAACATGGTTGTTGCTTATGGTGTCCATGGTTGACATATGGATGACATATGGGCCATTGGTCAGCATGGTTGTTGCTTATGGTGTCCATGGTTAACATATGGGCCATTGGTCAACATGGTAGTTGCTTAAGGTGTCCACGGTTGACATATGGATGACATATGGGCCATTGGTCAACATGGTTGTTGCTTATGGTGTCCATGGTTGACATATGGGACATTGGTCAACATGGTTGTTGCTTATGGTGTCCATGGTTGACATATGGATGACATATGGGCCATTGGTCAACATGGTTGTTGCTTATGGTGTCCATGGTTGACATATGGATGATATCTGGGCCGTTGGTCAACATGGTTGTTGCTTATGGTGTCCATGGTTGACATATGGATGACATATGGGCCATTGGTCAACATGGTAGTTACTTAAGGTGTCCATGGTTGACATATAGGCCTTTGGTCACCATGGTTGTTGCTTATGGTGTCCATGGTTGACATATGGATGACATATGGGCGATTGGTCAACATGGTTGTTGCTTATGGTGTCCATGGTTGACATATGGATGACATATGGGCCATTGGTCAACATGGTTGTTGCTTATGGTGTCCATGGTTGACATATGGGCCATTGGTCAACATGGTAGTTGCATAAGGTGTCCATGGTTGACATATGGATGACATATGGGCCATTGGTCAACATGGTAGTTGCTTATGGTGTCCATGGTTGACATATGGATGACATATGGGCCATTGGTCAACATGGTTGTTGCTTATGGTGTCCATGGTTGACATATGGGCCATTGGTCAACATGGTTGTTGCTTATGGTATCCATGGTTGACATATGGGCCATTGGTCAACATGGTAGTTGCTTAAGGTGTCAATGGTTAACATATGGATGGCATATGGGCCATTGGTCAACATGGTAGTTGCTTATGGTGTCCATGATTGACATATGGATGACATATGGGCCATTGGTCAACATGGTAGTTGCTTATGGTGTCCATGGTTGACATATGGTTGACATATGGGCCATTGGTCAACATGGTTGTTGCTTATGGTGTCCATGGTTAACATATGGATGACATATGGGCCATTGGTCAACATGGTTGTTGCTTATGGTGTCCATAGTTGACACATGGATGACATATGGGACATTGGTCAACATGGTTGTTGCTTATGGTGTCCATGGTTGACATATGGATGACATATGGGCCATTGGTCAACATGGTAGTTACTTAAGGTGTCCATGGTTGACATATGGGCCATTGGTCAACATGGTTGTTGCTTATGGTGTCCATGGTTGGCATATGGATGACATATGGGCCATTGGTCAACATGGTTGTTGCTTATGGTGTCCATGGTTGAAATATGGATGACATATGGGCCATTGGTCAACATGGTTGTTGCTTATGGTGTTCATGGTTGACATATGGATGGCATATGGGCCATTGGTCAACATGGTTGTTGCTTATGGTGTCCATGGTTGGCATATGGGTCATTGGTCAATATGGTAGTTGCTTAAGGTGTCCATGGTTGACATATGGATGAAATATGGTCCATTGGTCAACATGGTAGTTGCTTATGGTGTCCATGGTTGACATATGGATGACATATGGGCCATTGGTCAACATGGTTGTTGCTTATGGTGTCCATGGTTGACGTATGGATGGCATATGGGCCATTGGTCAACATGGTTGTTGCTTATGGTATCCATGGTTGACATATGGGCCATTGGTCAACATGGTAGTTGGTTTAGGTGTCCATGGTTGACATATGGATGACTTATGGGCCATTGGTCAACATGGTAGTTGCTTATGGTGTCCATGATTGACATATGGATGACATATGGGCCATTGGTCAACATGGTAGTTGCTTATGGTGTCCATGGTTGACATATGGTTGACATATGGGCCATTGGTCAACATGGTTGTTGCTTATGGTGTCCATGGTTGACATATGGATGACATATGGGCCATTGGTCAACATGGTTGTTGCTTATGGTGTCCATGGTTGATATATGGATGACATATGGGCCATTGGTCAACATGGTTGTTGCTTATGGTGTCCATGGTTGACATATGGATGACATATGGGCCATTGGTCAACATGGCAGTTGCTTAAGGTGTCCATGGTTGACATATGGATGGCATATGGGTCATTGGTCAACATGGTTGTTGCTTATGGTGTCCGTGGTTGATATATGGATGACATATGGGCCATTGGTCAACATGGTTGTTGCTTATGGTCTCCATGGTTGACATATGGGCCATTGGTCAATATGGTAGTTGCTTAAGGTGTCCATGGTTGACATATGGATGACATATGGGCCATTAGTCAACATGGTAGTTGCTTATGGTGTCCATGGTTGACATATGGATGATATATGGGCCGTTGGTCAACATGGTTGTTGCTTATGGTGTCCATGGTTGACAAATGGGCCATTGGTCAACATGGTTGTTGCTTATGGTGTCCATGGTTGACATATGGATGACATATGGGCCAATCGCCAACATGGTTGTTGCTTATGGTGTCCGTGGTTGACATATGGGCCATTGGTCAATATGGTAGTTGCTTAAGGTGTCCATGGTTGACATATGGATGACATATGGGCCATTGGTCAACATGGTAGTTGCTTATGGTGTCCATGTTTGACATATGGATGACATATGGGCCATTCGTCAACATGGTTGTTGCTTATGGTGTCCATGGTTGACATATGGATGACATATGGGCCATTGGTCAACATGGTTGTTGCTTATGGTGCCCATGCTTGACATATGGGCCATTGGTCAACATGGTAGTTGCTTAAGGTGTCCATGGTTGAGATATGGATGAAATATGGGCCATTGGTCAACATGGTAGTTGCTTATGGTGTCCATGGTTGACATATAGATGAAATAAGGGCCATTGGTCAACATGTTTGTTGCTTATGGTGTCCATGGTTGACATATGGATGACATATGGGTCATTGGTCAACATGGTTGTTGCTTATGGTGTGCATGGTTGACATATGGGCCATTGGTCAACATGGTAGTTGCTTAAGGTGTCCATGGTTGACATATGGATGACATATGGGCCATTGGTCAACATGGTAGTTGCTTATGGTGTCCATGTTTGACATATGGATGACATATGGCCATTGGTCAACATGGTTGTTGCTTATGGTGTCCATGGTTGACATATGGATGACATATGGGCCATTGGTCAACATGGTTGTTGCTTATGGTGTCCATGGTTGACATATGGATGACATATGGGCCATTGGTCAGCATGGTTGTTGCTTATGGTGTCCATGGTTAACATATGGGCCATTGGTCAACATGGTAGTTGCTTAAGGTGTCCACGGTTGACATATGGATGACATATGGGCCATTGGTCAACATGGTTGTTGCTTATGGTGTCCATGGTTGACATATGGGACATTGGTCAACATGGTTGTTGCTTATGGTGTCCATGGTTGACATATGGATGACATATGGGCCATTGGTCAACATGGTTGTTGCTTATGGTGTCCATGGTTGACATATGGATGATATCTGGGCCGTTGGTCAACATGGTTGTTGCTTATGGTGTCCATGGTTGACATATGGATGACATATGGGCCATTGGTCAACATGGTAGTTACTTAAGGTGTCCATGGTTGACATATAGGCCTTTGGTCACCATGGTTGTTGCTTATGGTGTCCATGGTTGACATATGGATGACATATGGGCCATTAGTCAACATGGTTGTTGCTTATGGTGTCCATGGTTGACATATGGATGACATATGGGCCATTGGTAAACATGGTTGTTGCTTATGGTGTCCATGGTTGACATATGGGCCATTGGTCAACATGGTAGTTGCATAAGGTGTCCATGGTTGACATATGGATGACATATGGGCCATTGGTCAACATGGTAGTTGCTTATGGTGTCCATGGTTGACATATGGATGACATATGGGCCATTGGTCAACATGGTTGTTGCTTATGGTGTCCATGGTTGACATATGGGCCATTGGTCAACATGGTTGTTGCTTATGGTATCCATGGTTGACATATGGGCCATTGGTCAACATGGTAGTTGCTTAAGGTGTCAATGGTTAACATATGGATGGCATATGGGCCATTGGTCAACATGGTAGTTGCTTATGGTGTCCATGATTGACATATGGATGACATATGGGCCATTGGTCAACATGGTAGTTGCTTATGGTGTCCATGGTTGACATATGGTTAACATATGGGCCATTGGTCAACATGGTTGTTGCTTATGGTGTCCATGGTTGACATATGGATGACATATGGGCCATTGGTCAACATGGTTGTTGCTTATGGTGTCCATAGTTGACACATGGATGACATATGGGACATTGGTCAACATGGTTGTTGCTTATGGTGTCCATGGTTGACATATGGATGACATATGGGCCATTGGTCAACATGGTAGTTACTTAAGGTGTCCATGGTTGACATATGGGCCATTGGTCAACATGGTTGTTGCTTATGGTGTCCATGGTTGGCATATGGATGACATATGGGCCATTGGTCAACATGGTTGTTGCTTATGGTGTCCATGGTTGAAATATGGATGACATATGGGCCATTGGTCAACATGGTTGTTGCTTATGGTGTTCATGGTTGACATATGGATGGCATATGGGCCATTGGTCAACATGGTTGTTGCTTATGGTGTCCATGGTTGGCATATGGGTCATTGGTCAATATGGTAGTTGCTTAAGGTGTCCATGGTTGACATATGGATGAAATATGGTCCATTGGTCAACATGGTAGTTGCTTATGGTGTCCATGGTTGACATATGGATGACATATGGGCCATTGGTCAACATGGTTGTTGCTTATGGTGTCCATGGTTGACGTATGGATGACATATGGGCCATTGGTCAACATGGTTGTTGCTTATGGTATCCATGGTTGACATATGGGCCATTGGTCAACATGGTAGTTGGTTTAGGTGTCCATGGTTGACATATGGATGACTTATGGGCCATTGGTCAACATGGTAGTTGCTTATGGTGTCCATGATTGACATATGGATGACATATGGGCCATTGGTCAACATGGTAGTTGCTTATGGTGTCCATGGTTGACATATGGTTGACATATGGGCCATTGGTCAACATGGTTGTTGCTTATGGTGTCCATGGTTGACATATGGATGACATATGGGCCATTGGTCAACATGGTTGTTGCTTATGGTGTCCATGGTTGATATATGGATGACATATGGGCCATTGGTCAACATGGTTGTTGCTTATGGTGTCCATGGTTGACATATGGATGACATATGGGCCATTGGTCAACATGGCAGTTGCTTAAGGTGTCCATGGTTGACATATGGATGGCATATGGGTCATTGGTCAACATGGTTGTTGCTTATGGTGTCCGTGGTTGATATATGGATGACATATGGGCCATTGGTCAACATGGTTGTTGCTTATGGTCTCCATGGTTGACATATGGGCCATTGGTCAACATGGTAGTTGCTTATGGTGTCCATGGTTGACATATGGAGGACATATGGGCCATTGGTCAACATATATCATTTGTGCCGGTTGTGTATTAAAATTTAAAATTTTCAAATACTTAATTTTGTAGGAAATATTAATTTTTTAAATAATTTTATTAATAATTTAGGGTCCCCGATTAATCGCTGCTGAGTCTGATTAATCGCTTATCGCCAGTCGACCGCCGAGCTACCGACGAGCGATTTTTACAACCTTGATTAATTAAAATAGAAATTGAATTTTCTTTTAAATATGAGTTTTTACAAAACTACCATTAATAATTAAATACGAGTCATTGTATGTATTAGGATAATTTGGTCATTTTGTAATGGAACGTCTTCTAGGCGCCATAATGTTTTCCGACGAAACACGTTGTTTCAGTTCTTCACTCTGAAATTCAGTCACTTTGAAACATCCCCAACTTAAAAATTCCGACAGACAAAAAACCCTAAAATCAATTTCGCAAAATCGTTATCTTAGTGAATGTTTATTATTATGGAAGCCAGTACTTCATCTAAGATTCAATCAAGAAATCAAACGAAATCGCTATCAGACATGCCATTTGAAGTGATGGAGAAAATAATAGTCGACTTGGCAAAAATTTCAGCAGTCGAGGCTTTCAGGATGAAGAGTGTGTAAGTTTTGCCTTTGATCATTCTATTTCACAAGTGTATTTGAGTTGTCTTTACATTATCGAGCGAATATTGTGTTTCGTTTGCAGTTGCAGATTCTTCAACGAGGCAGGAAAAACGGATGAAGTATATAAACATATGGAGTTAGATGGATTATGATTTCGTGTTTTCTCTGACCAGAAACATACAGTTGTCAATAAATGCATAGAGATGAGAAACCCAAATATTCTATTCAGGAATGGATTGGTACGTTGTTGTATATATGCATGGTAGTAATAAATCTGTTACTTGTTTTGCATAACTTTAACTAGAAATTATGTGTTTAATGTTTTTTTCAGATGAAGTTATTTTTCTTAGAAGCTGAACATGAAGGGAAAACGATGCTTGAAGAAGCATCTTCATTGGGACATTTGGATTCAACATTTGTCCTGGGAATGATGCTGATGGCTGAAGGGAGACATAGGAAGCACGAAGCTTTGGACATGTTGAACAATGCTTACCGCAGAGCAAAAGGTAAGTGGAATCTTAGAGCAACTTGTTCTAAGGTTCATCTCCACTTAAATAGGGAGGGGAGGAAACATGTACACTTCCATGGCTTCCATAGATCTTGTGCATTGCATAAGTCTGTAGGTAGTGTGTCAGACGCTTTTGTGAATGGATACAGATGGGTGTTTATGTGTGACATTTGTTTATGGGATGCTTGTTTCGTTAGGTTTTCTAGGGAGCTTGGTATAATTTATGAGTAGTTTGTTGATATGTACTTTCATATTATGACAAGTAATGCTTTGTAGATTCTTTTGGTTTAATATACGAATATATAGTAATTTACTTGATAAGTAATTATTTGATGTTGTTACTTGATTAGTAAATATGTTGTGTTGTTAATAAGGGACTAAAAGAGTTAAAGTTTGTAATGATGTTTGAATGATGTTTAAATAATGTTTGAATAATGTATTTTGGACTTTTAATATTAGTGTTTATATTGTATTGTGATTATAGTTGTATGTAGCAAATGTTTGTTCTTTCCTTGTATTAAATACATATAAAATACAATTGTAAAGGCATAAACAAACATGTATTTTATTTTGGACTTGGTAATTTGGTTTAATATCAACTAGTGGAGAACCCAAGCTTTGCATAGGGTAAAATTGAAAAGGAATAAACATAGGGACTAAAAGTGGCAACAAAGAAAAAGTATTGTGGCTAAAATCAAAGTAAAAAAAGTTACTATAAACATAGGGACTAAAAGTGGCAACAAAAGAAAACTATTGTGTCTAAAATCTAAAGTAAATAAGTTTACTGTTAAAATCTTGTTCCACTTTTAATATGTATATTAATACATGAATATATACTAGTAATTTGGTGAAATGTTAATATAAATGTATTACATTATGGATTATGATATATATGTTATTTTTGTCTTTTTCATTTCAACAATCAAAAGTCTAATAGCTATAAAAGGCTATAATATTTGAATATGTGTTTTGACACAATACCCTTAGTATTCAAATATTTGGAATGATTTCAGGGGCAATTTGGTCTTTTTACACTCTAAATTGTTAAGGTGCCATCATACCTCTGACGTCACGCCGGCGTTCCAGTTCTTCAACCATTCGAAACATCTCAACTTTTCCGGATGATAAATCTGCATACAAACACTAAAACCCCCAAATCGTAGAAGGATAATCGTTCTCAAAAACGATTTTCTCCGATAATAGAGACTCCTGTACTCCTCTCGACCAGATCAGCATAAAGTAAGTTTTTTCCATACCCTGTTACACTGTCTTTCATAGTTATACTTAATTTAAAAAAAAATTGAAATCAACTACTCCAATGTGTATTTTGTAAGTAGAATGTCGAATACTAGAAGTCGCCGTTCGTTAGATGATCTCCCACTAGAGCTTTTGAGTCAGATATTTGTAGTATTAGGGTCAAAATCTGCGAAAGACATCGTCTCTGCAAGACTTTGGTAATTCTCAATAAACATCAACTAATGAATGTATATTTGATGAAATAAAGCCTTATTTGTTTGTTATTTACTGTGTATTTAATTTTTTGAAGTTCAAAGAAGATGTATGAAGCAGGGGGTGATCCTCAAGTGTACAGAATAACATGCATTGACATGTTTGAAGGAATGGGTCCCAAAAATCTGAAAGCTGATTTATTTATACGCACATGTGCATTGCATAATAACATTGAAGCCATGTTAAAACAAGGACTTGTATGTGTAGTTTCAGTAATTATATGTAATCTATACCATTTATTAATATTTAGTGTCATTGATGTTATATATTGATATTGTTATTCTATCAACAAGATGAGTGCTTTTATTATGGCAATTTTGATTTAGGAATGACTTTGTTGAGACAAGCAGCAGATGAAGATCATCTTGAGGCAATTTATTTGCTTGGAATGATCTACATTTCAAGAGGGCCTCATCAATGTGATGAAGGTATGTATATATGGTATATATGTAAATTAAATTATATATATATATAGTTAATTAAGGCATGTTTGTAGTTTGGGGTTAATATTTAGTTGTGTTGTGTTGTATAATATTTACTGTTTTATTGAAAATGGTACATTGGATTAATTGATGGATATTTTAATGTGTAGGTTTACAATTACTTGATGCCTATTTTGGCTGGGCAGTTCCGGATGATGGGGAGTACACGGGTGTTGTTGATAGTGCCAAAGAGTTGTTGCGGGCTGTTGATGTTGTTCATAGACTTACAACGAATAACATCACTTTCCAATGTGAAGACCCGCGTCATTCTGTTAAAGGTGCATTCGCAATAGGCCATGAAGAGGATGAGGATCGACAAAGATATTGCACGGTTTATCGTTTGTATGTAGAGTATGGTAGGTTTTGTATATTTCTTAAAAATATTAATGGTTGATAATAGAATGGACATTGAATATTAGTGTTCTTATTGTATTGTATATGAAGTTGTATAGTACCACTATAATTTTATTTTGGTTTTGTGTTTACATCGTTATGTTAAAAGGGCATTTTAGTCATTTTTGCTTGCTTTGTTGTTTGAGTAGGATGAAGTATACGTAAAACACATGTTATTTTTGTGATGAAGTGTAGTTAATGTAATTAAAAATAAGTTTGTAATGAATTCGTTATTAAGGAAAATTAATCTACATAGATTATATATACTTTAACATGCCCGGTTAATGTAATTAAAAATAACTTTGTAATGAATTCGTTGTTAATTATTCATTATATACTATGTTTTCAATAAATTATACACAACTTGATTAGAACAACTGGCTTAACCGCACCCTTTTCTAGCATAAGCATAAGTTCAAGTCTGCTTGCCAGCAATATCTACTTTATAATTCATTTTTACATTTTTTATCCATTAGTTTATGCCACATATTACCAATTCAAAACATTTCATTCAAACCATATCTTACAAATTCCATTGATCATAATAATAATTCATCCATAGTATAAGAAGATTAATTAAGCATACAACATCCCAACAAATGCCATCACAAATTAGCTACGCGTTTTGTTCCATAGCAAAACAAGCAAACGAAATCATATTCCATAGCAGAATTCCCTAACAAATACCTACGAATGGTACCTCCGTAGCAATTCAAATATGGATTTGGTTTCCGTCACAAACTCCGTTGCATAGTAACCACGATGATGAAAGTGATTTGGTAACAAATGTCGTTGGAAAATTGCTACGAATTTTTGTTCCATAGCACTATCGGTAGCATAATACCAACAGATATGGAGTCGGTAAAAATTTCCCTAGCAACTCCCACTCTCTCTACCAGAAATAAAATCCGTATACAATGTGGTAGCAACATTGCTATGGAATGACATTCCATAGCACGATCCATTGCAGATTAACAACGAAAATACGTTCCATAGTAACCTTCCTTAGCAAAATCACGTTTTTCTTGTAGTGCATGCAATTTGAATTGGCTGAATTTGAAAGAAATAAAGTTTGGCGTCTAGTTCCTAAACCAGAAGATATGTCAGTGATTGGATTAAAATGGATTTTTAAAAATAAAACTGATAAAGAAGGTAACGTTGTTCGAAACAAAGCTAGTCTTGTAGTTAAAGGTTATTCACAACATGGTATGCAACTCTTACCAATTTCATAAAGCAATCGAAATTTAAACAAGGATCAGTTGATCCCACTCTCTTTTGAAAGAAAGTTGGGGATCATCTTATGCTTGTTCAAATTTATGTCGATGATATTATTTTTGGCTCTACTGACCCTTCTTTGTCAAGAGAATTTGAAATTTTGATGAAAAGCCAGTTTGAGATGAGTATGATGGGGAAGATAAACAATTTTCTGGGATTAAACATTCGTCAAAGCAGAGAAGGCATATTTATTAATCAAGAGAAGTATACACGAAATCTGCTGGAAAAATCTGGGATGACGGATAACACGAAGCTGAGAGTACCAATGGCTGTTGGAATGAGGCTAAATCAATCATTGGATCAACCAGCTATTGATCTCACATTGTATCGAAGCATGATAGGTTCGTTACTTTACCTCACGACAAGTCGACCTGATATTATGTTTTCTGTATGCAATTGTGCTAGGTACCAATCAAATCCCAGAGAATCTCATCTAACTACAGTCAATAACATATTTCGTTATCTTAAAGGAACAACTTCGTTAGGATTGTGGTATCCTTCGAAGTCAGGCTTCTTCATACAAGCATTCTCAGATGCTGACTTAGGAGGTTGTAATCTTGATAGAAAGAGCATAAGTGGTGGGTTTCAACTATTGGATAGGAAGTTAGTAAGCTGGAAATCAAAAAAGCAAACATGTGTGTTGATTTCCACAGCAGAAGCAGAATATGTTGTTGTTGCTGCTTGCATTTCACAAATCATATGGATACAAAGTCAACTGTGTGATTATGCAATCAACATGAAGAAAATTCCGTTGTATTATGACTCACAAAGTGCCATTCGCATCTGTCATAACCCTGTGCAACATTTGAAAACCAAACACATTGCTCTTCGTTACAATTTTATAAAAGATCATATTGAAGATGGAAACATAGAAGTTTATTTTGTAAAGACCACTGATCAGCTTGCTGATATCTTTACAAAACATTTGAATGAAAAATCGTTCGTAAGAATATTAAATGGCTTAGGAATGATGAATGCTAATTCAGTTCCTGGGCTACCTTCGTTAGAATGACAAGCTAAAAGTGTCGAAAAGATGTCGATTCAGTGGTTATTGTTCATAGTCAACGCTTCGACATGCTTCGCTTTCGACATCATGCTCAATGGGTTGACAAAATTCTTCGTTAATTTAGTAATTTCTTAAAATTTCGCTACTTTTGTCTTTCAATTCCAATCACAAAAATACCAAAAAGATTTTTCGTTATTTTTGCATTTTCATTTCATATCAAAAGCAACAAAAAGATTTTCATTTCGTTTTAAAAAATATCAAAAATACCAAAAAAAAAAATTTCGTTATTTTTTTTCTTTTCAAAAATCAAAAATCCAAAAATATATTTGTTATTGTGTTTTTGTTAATATTTTCTTGTGTAGTTTCTAGCGAAGATTTTTGGAGGGTCATGCTTGCTGCTTAAGGGAAAGGTATATTTTCGAAACTATGTCCTAGTTAGGATGTCCCTAGAAGCATGCTGCAGCATGTCGACCCAAGCCTCCACGACTCAATGGGTTTCGAAGCCTTAATGAATCTCTCATTCTGAGGATTCTTCCCAACTGGGCTATATTACCCTTAGTCATTGAGCTACCATACTCTACTCAATTGAGTTTAGAGTTTTCTGCTTGGTCCATAAATAGCAGTGGTACTTTCGAATCTTTTAACCAACCCTTTTCATCCTAAAGTTCTTTCAAGATCACACACAATGACATATGCCCAAGATATTTCTGGTATAAACCAATCAGGATCTAGACATATCAAACCTCTGTGTTTATGATCTAACATCATGAGACCGTGATGGAAGTGAAACACAAACTTTCGAAACATAAGGAATTGACGGGGAACTCTGTTCCAGAGATTAACAAAACTTTTGTTTCAGTACCCATTTTCGATACTCAAAATAATATTCTTTATTTTGTAGTGATCTTGATCAAATGTTCGAAACCCACGACATTTGTTACCCAACAAGATTTAAAAATAATTTTGGTTAGAAGAATATGATTTCTGTATGAGTGTCATTCTTAACCTTCGTTACTTAATAAATTTTCCAAAGACTACTTGTCACTGCTACACTGGTCAAACAGGTAAATTCGTTTACAACTTGTCACTCTCATGTTTAGATGTGATTTGTAACGAAATTTTAAACAACCTTCGAAACTTGATAAAAGAAGCCCTTTGATACTTCTCTACAAGTAATCGATTGTAATTCACGGGAAACCACACAAGCTGTTGATTATCTCTCTTGATAAGTAGCGAAGCGATCTTTGCCTAGGATCTAACTGCCTTTGTGTTGAAATTTAATTTTCGACATCACATGACTCAAATTTTTTTAATTTGTTTCTCATCTTTTTCTTTGGCACACATTGCACTCACGAAATCCTTGAGGTTCTGAGTAATACCAATTCAGGCTGATGATTTCACAAGTCTGGCATATGACCTCCCTTTTCAACCCAAAAGTGAACGAGCCCAACCTCCATGCCGAAGGTTTTTGATACGTATCCACGGGGTACTTTCGAACTGACGTTTGATGTGACGGTTTGGTTACTGTGCGCTTTTCTAGGGTACATTGCTCATCACTTTTTCCTGACATTGCGTGCTTTACGGCTACAGGTATAACTTTCAAGGAACACGTGGCAAGTCTATTAATGCTAACCGTTTGGAATTCAAATCGGGCTTACATATAAAAGGAGATTTGGGGATTCATTCTAATTTTACGATCACAATTTATTCTCAAAAGAGTTGTGCTATCATATTCTATGCTTCTTCAAGTTCTTTTTCAAACCCTAATCATGGCTTCTCATCAATCGCAAACCAAAGACGATGTTTCGTCTCAACCATCGATGAAGATTCAAAGTACAAACTTTCAAGTTCAAGGCGATGAAAGTGTTTATCCGGAGGGATTACAGATGCTCGTTGTGGCTCTCAAGAGTTCTGTGTTGTTTACTACCATGTTCAACTCTTTTGCTTTTCCAATGTCTTGGTTATCTTTGGCTGGTTCTACTACAACTTACAGCAAAACCATGATGTTTGTTAATTTTCAATTGACGAATGACAAGAAGTTTAGACTGTCAAAGAAGTTATTCACTCAAATCTTGAACATCCTTAATTGTGAACCATTTTACAAAGTCTCGAAGGAACAAGTAATTCACATGTTCAATGAGATGGGTTATCAACCTACTCTCACCAAGATCAGTGAGTTCAAGAAATTGGGGTTGCCGTGTATTTGGAACTTTCTATTTGTAATTTATCTTCGATGCTTGACAGGTCGAAGTGTGGGGTTAGACAAAGGAAGATTGGAAGTGTATGCTATAGTGGCTGGCATTTACTATGATCTACAGGTGGATTATATGACACAACTTTGGAAAGAATTTACTAAAAGTATTGAAAATACGAATGTTGTTTATGGGATCTCGTGTGCTTGATATTGGAGTCTTATTCTTCAGTTCGTATATACCAAAGAGGGTATTCCTGTCCCTGAAAATGAAGAAACTGCTAATTTTGCTTTATATCAGTTTCCTAAAACTGTTGAAGATGATGCTGAAATTTTTCCAAGTATTGCTAGAATTCCAGATGCAATGCTTCGAAAAGTTGATCCTCTGAATCCTGTGTTGGTGAATTATTTGACTATAATTAATCCTGATGTTGAAACTGGGAAGTTGTTAGAAAAGACAACTGAAGGTCCTTCGAAGAAGAAAAGAGGTTCAAAGAAGGAAGCTCAGCCAAACCCTTCGATAGTTGTTCCAGTTGAAAAAGAAGCTAAATCTCCAAAGAAGGTCACAGTTAAAGTAAAAGCTTCGAAGAAAAGATCAAAGCATGTTGTTACTGAAAATGTTGATCCTTCGAAGGATGTGGTACCTTCGAAGACTGGTGTTCTCAAACAACTCAAGAAAATGGCTCATCTTTCTCGCCATTCGCCTGAAAGATCATCCATTTTTTCTCCTTCATACATTTACAAGCCACAACTTAATAGCAAAGGCATGGTGATTCGCGAAATTCCTACACCAGTGTCTCCAGCTTCAAAGAAAAGGCGTGCTGAAGACATGGCCAAGCATATTTCGAAGAAACAAAAGAGGCCAAAGAAGCAACAAAAGTTAGTTTTACATGAAGCTTCAATGGATGATGAAATGGTACCTGACTCACCACAACAAAATGATCCGAAGGGAAATTCTTCACCTGTGAGGGATTCTCCAGTCAAGTCGACTTTCAAGGCGACTTGAAATCTTGATGGCAATGTGAACACTTCTCAAGTAGACACAACCATCAATCACGGTGAACAACCAAAAATTTCGACTCCTGAGCAGAAAACGGTCATAACACCCGAGGTTTCGCATACTGAATCCTTTAATGAGGAGGTTCGAACCTCAGACATCACTGCAAATGTATCTGATACGGGTGCAAATGTCAACAAGGGTGATGGAGTTTCGACACATGAAGCCCAAGGTAATCCTTCTCTTGTGGTGTCATCTACTTTAGAAACCTCAAATATTGATACTTCAGTTTCGTTACCACCATTTCTTGTTCCCAATACATCTCATATTCCTTCTTCTACTCATTCTCCTACTTTTGATACAATTATGCAAGAACCTATTGCTTCCTTATTCCCATCACAATCTACTGAAGAACCCAGAACAGTTCTTGATGATGAAACTGATGATGGAGGGTTTGTTGGTTCTTTTGCTGACATCGAGTTTGATCCTGAAGAGGAAAACATTCCCGATAACATGCTCATGTCTGGGAAACAATTCAAGATTTTAAATCGCAAGCTCAATTCTCTACTACAATTTCAAGCTGATACAAGGGGCAAACATTCAGTTTCGGGTATTGAAGTCGATGTTATGTTGAAAGCCCAAGAGCTTCGTCTTCTCAACAAGATTGATCAGTCTGACAAAAACAACGATTTACGGGTCAAGGCTCAATCTGAGACATTCAATGGTGCACTGAAGGAATTGAAAATAGTTGCCAAACAACGACATGTTCTGTTTGTTCAGGATGTCAAAACTGTTCAAGAAAATGTAAATCGAAAGCTTGAAGAGTTACGGTCAGACATGGCAAAGGAATTACATGAAGTGACAAATAGCTACTATTCAATTCTTGAGAAGGTGGATATTCTTGCTGGGGCTGTAACTAAAATAGCTCAATCTTACAGTTCTGTTCTTCCGAAGATGGATGCACAGGCTGAGTTGGAAATGAAACATTTTGGAAATATTGATGCATTGCTGGGTGAATTGAAGACCATGGTGTCGAGTTCAAGTTCTTCTCTATTCACTCCTGAGTTTTTAACTCAGAAGTTTTGTCTGCTTGAGTCAACAATTCAGTTTGAATTGGCTCAACTTTCGAAATTGTTGAACTTACTTCCAACAGATGCCCCACCTGTTGTTATAGGGGTGCAAGGGTGAGAAAGAAAGGTGGTTGGAGTAAGTAAAGGCGAAGGTGCTTTTGGAAAGTCAAGTGGAGATGTTAGTGGTGATGCAAAAATTGTGGGAAAAGTCTTGACAACTCAAATTCCAATAACTCTGCCAATGAAGATTAATCCAATAATTTCAACAACAACAACAACAACAACAACAAAACCTTTGGAAAAAGGGATTGTTATTGGTGGTTCAAGTTCATCTTCGAAACCAACACCCACTAAAGTAGATAAAGGGAAAGGAAAAACAGTTGTTGTTGAAAAGTCGAAGGAAGAAAGAAAAGTTGAGATTGAAGCTGAAATGGAAAAACAACGACATATTCAAAGTATTCTCAGACTTCGCCAAAATGATCCTCCAACTCTAAACAAAGGTGATCCCAGAAAACTACATAGCTATGAGAATATTGAAGCTATGGTAGTTCATGGAGAAATGCATGACTTTGAGAAGAAACCAAAGAAGAGTTATGCAACTGATAACTCAGATTTGAATCAACTTGATTTTCCCATCAACAAGATGATGTATCTTACTTCGCAATATCGGATTGTGGACAAGTTTGATGACAAGGAAGAGTTCAAGAAGTTAAAGTTTCGTTTTCATGCAGTACTTGGGAAAGAAGAAGAAGAAGTGTGGTCACTCATCAAGATAGTTCGAGTTTTGAGTATATCTAAAGATTTTTTATTCGAGGGTGTACTTCAAATCTTTCGATATCATGTGATTAGGGCAAACAATACCAAATTCACCTTTACCGTTGCTGACTTTCCTCTTATGAATCTGAATGAATTGATCTCAATCGCGAAGATTCTTAAGGTCAACAATGAAACAAATCTTCAGAGTACAAGCAAATAAGATTATTTGCTTGGTCTTGCTCACATCAAGGTTTTCATAGACAATTATTTCGATTGTTTAGCCATGATAGACATTGAGATAGCTTCGACAATGGGCAAAGAGATATCTTGTTCCTCAATCAATTTTGAAGAGTAAAGCTGATTTGCAGCCTTACGATGATGGAGAGATTTGTCTAAAGCCACTTGGAATAGTGTTTATTGGAAGAAGCAAGAAGGGAAGAAAGACGAAGTATTTGTTTCAAGTTTGTGACGTCGAAAGATATACTACAACTCATTATATGAACCTGATGGTTCGTATGAATAACTGTGAAAAGAACAATGATAAAGATAAGGCAGAATTGAAGATGGTGATGAATTGGAATGCATCGATTAGAAGTTCGATGCATCAAGCAATCCAGATATTAATGACTTAGATTTGACACTTCTCACAAAGGGGGAGAATGTTGGGGTTCGAAGGTTGTGAGATGTCGAAATTATCTTTGTTATTTGTAATATTGAAATATTGGATTGTATGTTTGTTTTAAGGACTACTTTTGTAACGGAGATTAGATGTCTAAGTCCTTATATTTTTTGTGCTTTCAGTTTTCCCTATAAATATGGGAAATATACTTTAGAGGTTAAGAACTTTTCATGATTTGTATTCGTATTCTCTTTCAACCTCTTGTATTCAACTGATCAAACAATACAACGTGCCAAACAGATTATATTTAGATCTCTTGTTCTAAATCATTTCTAACTCTGATTTTGTTTGATTTACTCGATTCAATTGGAACTAACAAAAAAAAAAACTTAAAAAGAGTGTAACTAAAAGAATTAAGATTTAAGACAATGTTTTTTATAATATTATGAGTTTTTAAAGTGTTTCAAAGAGAAATAATTAAAAGATTTATCAAAAGAGTATTATGCGATTGAAAGTGCTTTGCAAAAGATTTTGGGCATTCCTCACAGGTCAAATAATTAGTTATCCCTAGATTTATCCCTAGATTATAAACGTAATGGAATCCTGATATTACTCCTTAGGCATTCCGAATGTCTAACTATTTTAACATATTTATTTAGGTGACACCATGTGAAGAGAGTTAGAGGAAGTAAGCAACGTTTTGAATACCACTATTATGTAGTGGTACTTATTTTGTGTGATGATATTACTATTGTAACCCTCTTCTATTTCTTTATTTTGAAACTTAAACTATTTTGAAACTAAGATTTTGAGACCGATTTTCGCAAAACAATGTTTTATATTTCTAAAAGATTATTTTAAATGGTTTTGAATTATTAAACCAAAAGAGGGGTGTTTCAATTTTTGTGTTGTATTATTTTAATACTATATTCTCGAGATGGCTTTGTGGATTGCCAATGTTGGGGAAGAATTGATGGTTACCGCCCATTAAATCACATATGGAAGATGATGAACTGGCCAGTGGGAATACGACAAAACCCCATATCTGAATTTTATCTTGTTTTCGGAGCAAAGGGTGATTTTATTTTATTTCGAGAGTCGGTGTATTGTGTGAGAATATTGAATCACAGGCTTTAATGAAGCAACAATCGATGAAGTCGCTGCTATGGAGGTCACAAATCACAATAGATAACAACGAAGGGTTTTGAATAAAATAATTTCACAATAAATTGTTATGATTTGGTTTTGAGAAGGAATTTAAATGGTTTTGGACTGGTGGAAGTTATGTGTGTTGTTGAATAAATATCCTCCGAAAGGTTTTAGATAGAAGAGTGGTTATTATTATTATTATTTTGATTTCAATAGTAATAATCTTTGAAAATAATAAAACATTTTGATATAAATTTTTGAGTGGCTTTTTTTAAACATTCGGATGGATTAGAAGATAAATTTGTTAAAGTTACATTATTTTTGTGTTTTCTTTCTTGTTTCGACGTTGGAGTTCACCTTACAGTCTGATGTGTGTTTAAACGACTAATGAAATTAGAGAAGTTTTATACAACAATATATATATATATATATATAGGTTTAGGTTCCATGCAAAACAAAAAACCCTAAAAAAAACTCTAAAAATAAAAAAAAATACTTATAGATCACAAAAAAAAAATTTGAATTTTTTTTTATAAAAAATCGCAGCTTTTTCTTAAAATTTGCTGAAAAAAAAATAAAAAATCAATTTTTTTTTATAAATGTTTTTTTTTTCAAAATTTTTTTCAGCAAATTTGTATAGAAAGCTGCGATTTTTTATAAAAGAATTCAAAAAAAAGTTTTGTGATCTCTAAGTATTTTTTTATGCATTTTTATGATTTTTAGGGTTTTTTGTTTTCCAAATAACCCTCTATATATATATATATATATATATATATATATATATATATATATATATATATATATATATATATATATATATATATATATATATATATATATATATAGAGGGTTATGTTATAATGTGGATGAACAACTATTGTGCGGACATGTGGACAGTGTTATTCTATAAGAATTACTAAGAGAATTGGTCGTTTAGTAATGTGAATGCGTTCAACATCATACAACTATTGTCATTTTTATGCATTCTCACTAATTCTTATTTATTTTTGTTCTCACACATCGTTTTTCACTTATTTTCATTCTTACAGAATACGACTCAATGAACATTCCGACAACATTCTGACAGAATGAGAATAATAAAAGAAAAGTCTATAAAAACCTTAAAGACGGTTTAATTAGTGAGAATATATGATAATGATAATAGTTATGTAATATTGAATGTATTCACATTATTAAACAACATATTTTCTTTATAATTTTCACAGAATAGCACTGTCCACACAATAAATATTAATCCACATTTGAACCTAGCGCGCACTCTCTCTCTCTCTCTCTCTCTCTCTATATATATATATATATATATATATATATATATATATATATATATATATATATATATATATATATATATATATATATATATATATATCTGTGTGTGTGTGTGTCATCCCAAATTTCACGGCCAGAAAAGACCGACTTGTTTATGCTTTATTTGAAAATTAGAGTATATTTTTATAGAAATATGTTGCGGAATTTGTTCCCAAAAATATGATAAAGAATTTATCAAATCATTTCTGAAGAAATGTATTATATTAAAAACCTCGGGATGTCATTGTCAATACAGATCAAAGGCATAAACAGAAACAACATAGGCCTTATAATATCTATTTATTCTAGTAGCCTATAATCCATTGATCTGTCATCAGATCATCACTTATGTGCTCTCTTGCCACTACATGTAATACAATACACTGAGTGGGTCAGGCTTGGGAAAGCCTAATAAGTACATAGGGTTTCAACCCACAATAATTAAGTTTATTAATTTCATCAAATCAAACAACCCGATTACCCGTTCCTGTTATCCTCACTTTCTGTCCCTAAAGTATCTAGAGTAAGGGACCTAACCTAAGGCTTTTCATCGGGATGGACACTACTGCTAAAGGGGTTCCTCATCAATAAGTGTCTGTAAGGCAACCATGAGGGGGATGGAGTACACCGGTGAACACACCGTTCACAAACACCTACAGGTTGCGAACCTGCTAGCGTTCCACTAGACTGCCTAGAATAGTCTGTGGTCATCATCTATACTCCGCTAGATGACTGGATCATCGTCAACATCGAGACCTCTCATCATTTTATTTCATCACACACAAACTATTTCATCTACCCATGTTTTACCCCAAAATATTTGTAGATATAAAATACATATACAGTTTAAATCATTTAAAACATGTATAAAACGTTCATCCATCATAGATATCAGGTAAACAGATAATATGCACACATAGCACGTAATTTATATAAAATACTTCATATCTATGTGTAAGATGAAAGTAACTATGCACTCACTTGGATAGTTAGTGGAAACTAACTACTATCGCGGCTTCAAACTTAACGCTGATTACCAACTTATTATCTTGCTGAAACCTTGGTATTTTATTGATTTAATTGTGTCATAAAACAAAAACTGTTATAGACGTTTCTATTTATACTCGAACTTTGAAAATTCTTAGTCACTACATAATTAATAGACAATATCCCTCAAATTGACACAACACTAAAATCATACAAATATTTCTATTGATCGACGCGTATCATTCAAAATTGACACGAATGAATTACGTATGTTTATTTTGGATGAGCCACAACTTGAATGTTTTATAAGTTCATATTTATCCACATATTTACATGGTGTATACATCTTTTTTTTTTAAAAAAAATCCTTAAATCCAATATTTAATTCGAATTTAAGTGGTGTATTTGTTTGATCCACACGCAACCTTTTCTTTTCCAATTTCATGACAAATTGACAACACATCTTTCCTTTTAGTTTGTTTACTTAATTTACTTCAATAACATATACATTATTTATAATCACGTTTTATTTTTCTTTTAATTCTATCATATAATTACTAACTTAAATATTATATCTAGTATATATTTAGTGTCTAAAGTATAACTTAAATAATTCAATCAAATTAATAAAATTTATAGCTTACAAGATATATGCTAATAAAGTATAATGTACGAATTTATCATATTATAAAATATATAATAAATGTCATCTTACGACCTATCCAAATTTATAATCGATAACTAATGTCGTAAAATATACGTAGACAATTATTTTCGGGTGTTATATCTCGAAAATATATCAAATATACATTTATTTTTTGTTCTTTATATTGACGGGCTCATAATTACGGTCTCTACCACTTTCATTTAGATTAGTATCCTAAATGATCTTTTATTTTAAACTTTTATTTAGCCCTATTTATTAAAAATGAGCTTTTACACAAATATACACAAAATTTATATCTGAATCACATTTATATAAACACGTATTATGTTTGAATAATTTTTATTTTATTTATTCACAAGAAGTTTACATTTGCTGACCGACTTAAATACATATTTTTATAGGATATGCCTGGCGAGAAACATGGGCGTTACAATTATCTCCCCCTTAGAATGATTCTGTCTTGGAATCATGCATCAGCAAACAGATGTGAATAGCGACCTCTCATGTCACTTTCTGTCTCCCAAGTGAGGTTCAGCCCATTCATATGTTTCCATCGCACCAACACTAATTCGACCATTTTACGTCGCAACTTTTTCGTCTTACGCTCAACAATTGCTTCGGGCTCCTTAATCAGCCTCTTGTTTTCATCGATCCTTAACTCTGAAAGTGGAATTATATCGGGAACTTCTCCTGTGAACTTCCTCAAATAACACACATGGAAAGTGTTATGAATACCATCTAGTTCTTCTGGCAATTCCAGCTTGTAAGCTTGGTTCCCAATTCTCTGAAGAACCTTGAATGGTCCAATGAATCTTGGACTCAACTTTCCTCTCTTTACAAATCTTATAAGTCCCTTCCACCGTGAGACTTTAAGCAAAACCGAATCTCCAACTTTGAATGTCATCGGTCGTCTCTTTTTGTCAGCATAACTCTTTTGACGATCCTGAGCCGCTAACATCCTTTATCTAATTACTTTCAGTTTTTTAGCAGTCTGATGGACTATCTCGGGGCCCATAAACAGCTTTTCTTCAGCCTCAAGCCAACAAGACGACGTACGACACTTTTGTCTATACAAAGCTTGATAAGATGCCATCTTGATGCTCGCGTGAAAACTATTATTGTAGGAAAAATGTACCAAAGGTAAGTGCTCATCCCAGTTACCTTGGAATTCCATGGTACATGCTCTTAGCATATCTTCTAGCATTTGAATCGTTCTCTCGCTATTACCAACAGTCTGCAGATGGTTAGCTGTACTTAAACACAACTTCGTACCCATTTCCTCTTGTAGACTCCTCCAAAACCTTGATGTGAAACGACTATCACGATATGATACAATCGTTAAAGGAACACTGTGAAGTCTTACTACTTCCTTCACATAAGCATTTGCAAGCTTATCCATAGACCATTTCTCATTGGTTGCTATGAAGTGTGCACTCTTAGTGAATCGATCCACAACCACCCAAATCATGTCGTGACCGTTCTTCGTCCTGGGCAGTTTAGTCACAAAATCCATGGTGATGTCTTCCCATTTACCCATGGGTACAGGTAATGGTTCTAAACTCCCATATGGTTTCTGAGGTTGTGCCTTAACTCTCGCATATGTTACACACTCGTCCATATACTTTCCAACATCGAGCTTCATCGTCGGCCACCAGTGGTAGGGTTTTAGATTCCTATACATTTTAGTGCTACCGGGATGAATCGAGTACATGGTCTTGTGAGCTTCTTCCATCAGAAGATCTCTTATTCCTCCTATCTTAGGTACCCAAATCCTGTCTTGGAATATCTTCAGTCCTTGACTGTTTGTACCGAGCACCAAAATTTTGCCTAAACGTTCTTCCTTTCGGTCATTCTTCTCTGAAGCTTCTTCTTGAGCTTTCTTGATGCTTTCCACAATTGTTGAGACAACTTCAATTCTTAACGCTCTTGGCCTTTTCCTTTCAAGGTTTACTTTTCGACTTAGAGCATTAACGACAACATTTTTGCTTTACCAGGATGGTAAAGTATCTCACAGTTGTAGTCCTTGAGTAACTCTAGCCAGCATCGTTGTCTCATGTTCAATTCCTTCTGATTAAAGAGATACCGGAGACTCTTATGATCAGTGAAAAGTTTGCACATCGTGCCATAGAGATAATGCCTCCATATCTTTAGGGCGAATACTACCGCTGCCAACTCTAGATCATAAGTGGGGTAGTTATTTTCGTTCTCTTTCAATTGTCTCGATGCATATGCTATCACCTTATCTCTTTGGGTCAGAACACAACCTAACCCAACTCCAGATGCATCGCTATAGACTGCGAAGTCTTCAACTTCATCAGGTAAAGAAAGAATTGGTGCTTCACACAACTTCTTCTTTAGCTTCTCGAATGCTTCTTCGTGTTTCTCATTCCATGTATATGTAGTTCCTTTATGGGTCAAAGCTGTCAACGGAGCAGCTATCGAAGAAAAGCCTTGGATAAACCTTCGGTAATATCCAGCTAATCCTAGAAAGCTTCGAATCTCCGTGGGACTTTTCGGTCGTTCCCACTTCATCACAGCTTCAATCTTTGCTGGGTCAACCATGATTCCTTCTTGGTTAACCACATGACCCAAGAATTGGACTTCTCGAATCCAAAAATCACATTTTGAGAACTTTGCATACAACTTCTCCTTCTTTAGAACTTCTAATAGCTCTCGCAGGTGCTTGCCATGCTCCTTCTGGCTCTTTGAGTAAATCAGAATGTCATCTATGAACACTATCACGGATTTATCGAGGAATGGTTTACAAACCCTTTTCATCAAATCCATAAATGCTGCTGGAGCATTGGTCAGTCCAAACGACATAACCAAAAACTCATAGTGTTCGTATCTCGTCCTGAAGGCCGTCTTTTCAATATCTTGCTCTCTCACCTTCAACTGATGATACCCTGACCTACGATCAATCTGCGAAAAGTAGCTTGCACCTTGACGCTGATCGAATAGGTCATCAATCCTTGGCAATGTGTATTTATTCTTTATCGTTGATTTATTCAACTCTATGTAATCTATGCACATCCTCATACTGTCGTCCTTCTTCTTTACGAATAACACCGGAGCTCCCCAGGGTGATGAACTAGGTCTAATGAAACCTTTTTCCAACAACTCCTGAAGTTGCATCATAAGTTCCTTCATTTCTATTGGTGCTAGTCGGTATGGCGCTTTTGCTATTGGTGTGGTTCCTGGTAACAAGTCGATATGTAATTCTACTTGTCTATCAGGGGGTAGTCCAGGAAGATCTTCTGGAAATGTTTCCGGAAAGTCACACACCACTAGTATCGTTTGCATTTCCTTCTTCTCCTTCTTCGCATCGATCACGAATGTCAAATATGATGCACATTCTTTGGCTAAACACTTTCTGGCTTTCATCAAGGAAATGATTCCAAAATTTACTCTGCGTTTGTCCCCGTACACCATAAATGACTCTCTTCCAGGTGGGCTAAGTCTCACCATCTTCTTCTTGCATAGTATCTCAGCATCGTATGTACTAAGCCAATCCATTCCCAGCACGATGTCGAAACCATTCAAATCAATGGGCAATAACTCCTCATGGAAATTATTCCCGTTCAAGTCGATGACGATTTTTTTAATGCAATTACTAACAGGTATGAACTTGCCACTGACAACTTCTACAACTAGAGCATTATTAAGTTTATCTACAGGCAATGCTAGTCTTCCACCAAACTTATGCGATATAAAGGAGAAATTTTCTCCAGAGTCAAACAATATATTGGCAGGCAATCCATTTACAGGAAAGGTACCTGAAGCAACATCTGCTTCGTCCCTTTCTGCTTCCAGTGTCATCTACAAAAGCTCTCGCCTTCGGCCTCGGTGGAACATTAGGCCTTGCCACCTCCTTCTTCTTCAGGCAGTCCCTCGAGATGTGCCCTTCTTCATTACACCCATAACAGACTTTCTTGTTGAGGGTGCATTCATTGGCATAGTGCCCAGGCTTTCCACATTTAAAACAAGTGACTTCTCCGTCACATTTCCCGAAGTGTTTCTTTTTACACTTCTCGCACCACTTCGCTTCGCCTCCTCCTCCTCCAAATTTCTTCGAACCAGACTTCGAGAATTTACATTTCTTGTTGGACCTTGAAGATCCATCGAACTTCCTTTTCTCACCAACCTCGGCTTTCTCCAGACCCCTTTCTCTTAACTGGGTTTCAACATTCTTGGCTGCTCTAACGGCTGCCTTCTGCGTGCTTGCCATTTTGACTGTTGCGCCAAAGTCGGCTGGCAGTCCGTTAGCAAACTTCTCAATTTTGGAGAGTTAAGTTGGCACCAAGTATGGAAATAACTTCATCTTCTTGGTGAATGCAGTAGCATAGTCATCAATGCTCATTCTTCCTTTCTTCATGTTCTGGAACTCATTGTTTAGATCTATCAGATCTATCTCTTAGCAGTACTGCATTTTTAACTGCTCCATGAACGTTTCCTAAGACATCTTCAGGGCTTCTCCTCGTGGCATCGTATCTGCCAATAACTTCCACCAGCTTAGAACTCCGGTCTTCAGTTGTCTGACCGCAAACACGGTTTTCTGCTTGTCGCTACAGTTGTAGCTTTCAAATACCATCTCCATTTCAGAGATCCAGTCCATAATATCTACTAGTTTTGGGCTTTCGGAAAGAATTGGTGGTTTTGCACCTAAGAAGTTCTTGTACATACGCCCATCTCTGTCGATTCCTCTCTCCGGGTCATTCCTCCTTGCCCCTTGGGGTCCAACTTGACTCACAGTGCGACTATAATTTCCTTCCTCTGACTGTTCGACGATCGGATCAGGTTGCACAATGGGTACGGTAGGTTCATCCCTATTTTCGTGCAGCATCTGCCTCGTCTCTTCCCTTTGTTCGGTCATCATAGCCCGAATCATGGCTTGTACTCCTGTCATCGTGATTGGCTCAGGTGCAGCTGCTACTACCAGTACTTGCTCAATCACTTGGGGTTGAGGCTGCTGATTGCCATTAGCATTAACATTTCCGACTCCATTTCGGGCCATTTTGATCTATACACCAAAGTAGGTGAATTTAGACCTTTATTTATGATAGACGTTTAAATCCTCCTTATCACTTCGAAACGTTACATGCTAGTTCTGATATCGTAGTCGAACGCTTAGAATCCTAACACATAAGGTTTCCAAATCCGGTCGGCAATAGACCATAGATCTGAACAAATAATAGCATATAAGGCATCTTTATAGCTATAACATAAAGCATTTGACACATAAAAACATTTTAGGCATCTTTCCTAAAATAAGCTAGTGCTTGTGTCTAAAATATAATAGACACTCATCTCACAATCATCGCTTAGCATTCTAAGTTTAAGTCTAGAAATCCTACAATTCCTAGTTCTCCTAAACTAAGGCTCTGATACCAACTGTGACATCCCCAAATTTCACGGCCAGAAAAGGCCGATTTGTTTATGCTTTATTTGAAAACTAGAGTATATTTTTCAAGAAATATGTTGCGGAATTTGTTCCAAAAAATATGATAAAGAATTTATCAAAGCATTTCCGAAGAAATGTATTATATTAAAAACATCCGGATGTCATTGTCAATACAGATCAAAAGCATAAACAGAAACAACATAGGCCTTATAATATCTATTTATTCTAGTAGCCTATAATCCATTGATCTCTCATCACTTCTGTCCCTAAAGCATCCGTTCCTATTATCCTCACTTTCTGTCCCTAAAGCATCTAGAGTAAGGGACCTAGCCTAAGAATTTTCATCGGGATGGACAATACTGCTAAGGGGGTTCTTCATCAATAAATGTCTGTAAGGCAACCATGAGGGGGATGAAGTACACCGGTGAACACATCGTTCACAAACACCTACAGGTTGCGAGCCTGCTAGCGTTCCACTAGAATGTCTAGAATAGTTCGTGGTCGTCATCTATACTCCGCTAGATGACAGGATCATCATCAACATCGAGGCCTCTCATCGTTTTATTCCATCACACACCAACTATTTCATCTACCCATGTTTTACCCGAACATATTTGTAGATATAAAATACATATATAGTCTAAATCATTTAAAACATGTATAAAATGTTCATCCAGCATAGATATCAGGTAAACAGATAATATGCACACATAGAACGTAATTTATATAACATACTTCATATCTATGTCTAAGATGAAAGTAACTATGCACTCACTTGGATAGTTAGTGGAAACTAACTACTATTGCGTCTTCAAACTTAACGCTGATTACCAACTTATTATCTTGCCGAAACCTTGGTATTTTATTGATTTAATTGTGTCATAAAACAAAAAAAACTGTTATAGACGTCTGTATTTATACTCAAACTTTGAAACTGCTTAGTCACTCCATAATTAATAGGCAATATCCCTCAAATTGACATAACACTAAAATAATACCAATATCTCTATTAATACCAATATCCCTCAAATTGACACAACACTAAAATAATACCAATATCTCTATTAATCGACGTGTATCATTTAAAATTGACAGGAATGAATTACGTATGTTTATTTTGGATGAGCCACAATTTAAATGTTTTATAAGTTCATATTTATCCATATAATTACATGGTGTATATATCTTTTAAAAAACAAAATACTTAAATCCAATATTTAATTTGAATTTAAGTGGTGTATTTGATTGATCCACACGTAGCCTTTTCTTATCAATTTCATGACAAATTGACAACACATCTTTCCTTTTAGTTTGTTTACTTAATTTACTTTAATAACATATACATTATTTATAATCACATTTTATTTTTCTTTTAATTCAATCATATAATTACTAACTTAAATATTATATCTAGTATATATTTAGGATCTAAAGTATATCTTAAATAATTCAATCAAATTAATAAAATTTATAGCTTACAAGATATATGCTAATAAAGTATAATGTACGAATTTATCGTATTATCAAATATGTAATAAATGTTATCTTACGACCTATCCAAATTTATAATCGATAACTAATGTCGTAAAATATACGTAGACAATTATTTTCGGGTGTTATATCTCGAAAATATATCAAATATATATTTATTTTTTGTTCTTTATATTGACATGCTCATAATTACGGTCTCTACCGCTTTCATTTAGATTAGTATCCTAAATGATCTTATATTTTTAAACTTTTATTTTAGCCCTATTTATTAAAAATGAGCTTTTACACAAATATACACAAAATTTATATCTGAATCACATTTATATAAACACATATTATGTTTGAATGATTTTTATTTTAGTTATTCACAAGAAGTTTACAGTTGTTGACCGACTTAAATACATATTTTTATAGGATATGCCTAGCGAGAAACGTGGACGTTACAATATATATAAATTTTCAGCGATTTTATGTTAAAAGCTGCAATTTTTTGATAAAAAAATTCAAAAAAAAGTTTTGTGATCTCTAAGTATTTTTTTATGCATTTTTATGATTTTTAGGGTTTTTTTAGGGTTTTTTTGTTTTCCATAGAACCTAAACCTATATATATATATAAGAGTTTAGGGAATAGTATTCTTTTTGAGTTTCAGACTTTGACCACACATGTTTTATAAGTTGGAAATTTGGTCCCTCCAGCACACTCACAACTATAGATGTCGAACATTGTTGAGAGGTGTCGAAGGTCATGGATAGTTTCGACAGTTTGTTATTTTGTTATAAGGGTACTTTATGTATCGAAGTTTTTAGTGTTCAGTCCCTTATATTTTTTTGTATGCTTTCATGATCTCTATAAATATGGAATATGTACTAGAGATAGAGAACAACTTTCATCATTTTGTCTAAATACTCTCCGTACTTCTTGAAAGCTTAATTGAGCCAAACATACTTTATTTAGATCTCATTTTTTTATTTTGTCATTTTGCCATTTTGTCATTTTGTCGAAGGTTTTGATATATAGGCTTCACTAGTAATGGCGTGGAACTCAAGTATTTTTTGAGTTCATGAAAAGCTTCTTCGTGTTCTTCAGTCCATTCAAACTTCTTGTTCTTCGTCAAGATATCATAGAAGGGCTTACACCTTTCTGAGAATCTTGAAATGAACTTGTTGAGTGCCGCTACTCTTTTGGTTAGCCTTTGGATGTCTTTTGTTGAAGACGTCGATTTCAGCTCGATGATTGCTTTGATCTGCTCCAGGCTTGCTTCTATTCCTCTATTGGTTACCATATATCCAAGGAACTTTCCCGACTTCATCCCAAAGTGGCATTTAAGTGGATTCAACTTCATGTTGTATTCGTCTAGAATGTCGAAGGCTTCTTTGAGACCCCAGAGAGATCTTCAGCTTTCATTGACTTTACCACCATGTCGTCAATATAGACCTCCATGGTGTCCCCCAACTTGTCTTTAAACATCCGGTTCACCAGTCTTTGATATGTTGCACCTGTATTTTTAAGACCAAAAGGCATTGCGGTGTAACAGTATATACCCGTTGGTGTTATAAATGTTGTATCTTCTTCATCAGATGGTTCCATCTGGATTTGTTGGAATCCTGCTGTGCCATCTATGAAGGTTAAGAGTACGTGGCCAGCTGTTGCATCTATCATAGAGTCAATGTATGGTAGAGGGAAAGGGTCCTTAGGACAAGACTTGTTAACATCCATGTAGTCTACACATACTCGCCATTTTCCGTTCTTCTATACGACAACTACATTGGCTAGCCATCTTGGGAACTTCACTTCCTTGATCATCCCTGTCTTGAGGAGCTTTTCCACTTCTTCTTGGATGATCAGATTCCTTTCGGGTGAAAAATTTCTTCTCATTTTGTGTATGGGTCTGAAAGAAGGATCAATTTTAAGTTTGTGAGTGATAATACACTTTTCTATACCTATCATATATTCATGTTTCCATGTGAACGTCTTGGTTCTGGTTCGAAGGAAGTTTAACAGGTCTTGCTCGATTTGCTCAAGTATTGAGGATCCTATGAGGACTTTGGCTTCAGGATCCTCGATGCTCAGGGGCACTTCCTTCACGTCTTGCTCCTTCGTTTCTAGAACATGTCGTGCCCCCTTCCTTAATTGCTATGCTTGCTGGGGTTTGGTCGTAGGCTTCATAGAGGTTTTATAACATTCCTTTTGACTCTTGTTGATCTCCCATGATCTTCATTGTTCCCCATGGAGTAGGCATTTTTACTCACTGATGATATATTGATGGAACCGCTTTCATCTTGTGGATCCACGGTCTACCTAGTATCACATTATAAGAAGATAAAATGTCAATAACACATAAATTTTGTATAGAGTTTACTCCCTCTATGTATATTGGTAGCTTTATCTCCCCAATAGTGTGTTTCATTTCTCCGCTATATCCTATGAGGACCGAGGATCTTTTGATTATCTCTGATTCCGGGATGTTCATCCTCTTTAGTGCGTCCAAGAGTACGATGTTGACTAAGGATCCTCCATCAACAAGGATCCTTCTGACGAAGTGGTTGGCAATGTACATGTTGGGTTAGGTGTCTAAGCCCATAACTATAATTGGTATGTACTTGACCCGAGAGTAGCATGGTCCATTTTGGGTTGCATTCACCAAAGCAATTTGATAGGATGGATATTTGAGAAAGAGGTTATTTATGATTTATTAATATATTATAAGTATAATATATTAGTTGAGAAATCATATTATTTAATTAGTATTGATCAAGAATTAATTTGAAATTAATTTAGTGATCAAAAGAGACTAATTAAATTAACGAGGACTGATTAAGTAAATAAATGATACTTATAGTTTGGGCTAATGATCCATGTTGATTATGTGGACTAAATATTTGTGGAGTCCATGAAGATTTAGTACAAAGGGCTTATCATATGGATTATTGGATTAAAGGCCCAAGGAAGTGGATTAGGCTTTACAAGTTGAAACTCTTGGAATTCTACACTATAAGTGTAACCCTTAAAACCCTAAAATGGGCACTTGTGCATTCCAAGAAGATGCTAACCGTTTTTGGTGGTTAATAGCCTCTCTCTTATTTATCCTTCTCTTGCTCTTGGTGTTTTGTGAACCATTTGAGGCATCACACTTGAGGTGTTAAGCTCCTGAGATGCCAAATTCTACATGCTACAACTAAGAGGTATTCTTCTAACTAGTTTTTTTATGTTTCAAGTATTAAGTTGTATGCTAGTTATAGGTTTCATGCTTTGGATAATTTTTGTTGCATGTATAACAAGAGAAAACTTAGATCCAAAGCATTAGGGATGTATGTGCACCATAGGGATGTTAGAGTACATAAAACCCAACAGTGGTATCAGAGCCATGGGTTGTTTTCTGTTATATTGATGCATGGCTAATTGTTCAAAGTTGAATCAAGTCGAAAATTGCACTCTGACAGAAGGACTCGACGAGTCCATAAGCTGACTCGACGAGTCGGACAGTCTGTTTGCAGTTTTTCAGGTTTTTTTTTGGCCTGTTTTGGATTAGGATCATTACCACAAACTGTTTTGGTGCATAAAATTTTATTTTGTTGATATGGTAATGATTATCCCTATCCAATAACATGATGATTGCTAAATTTTAAGATAATTACTTTATTTTGTGAAAAACTAATTATTTGTAAAATTTGAATCATTTTGCTACAAGAGTTGAATTAGATCAATTTAGTAATAGATAAAATGATATGATTATTATATTAGTTTAAAGTTTGATCTAAATGTTTCTTGAAGAGTTTCATAACTTGTCCTCAAGTTATAGAACTTGAAAAGTCTCATTCATGAAACAAATTAACTCCTTAAGTTATGGAATTCAAGAGTCTTGAAAGGTTAGAAAACTTGCCATCAAGTTTAGGAATCTAAAAGGCTTTGAAGAGTTTCAAAACTTGCCCTTGAGTTGTGGAATTTAAAATTTGACTAAAAGTTTTAATTGTGAAATATTAAATTCTAAACCTTTTGGCTTCATAACTTCAATTTAGACTTAAAAGTTTAATTATGGCTTTGTTGATAATTAATTAAAAGATTAATTAAAAGAGTATTAATAAATCCATAATTATATGGTTTGAGTTTAAATAAATTAAAAGTCTAGTTTAATTAATAGATTAAACCACCTAGTATTTTAAAAGTTTAAAATACACCCGTATATTATATAAAATTAAAAGTTTAATATATTATATATGTATAAGTAAAAAGTCAGTCTTACCGTTAGTAGGCCTCATTCATGAAGCTGGTCTATAAGGGGTGTTTAAGGAAGCGGCCTGTAAAATGACTGTCATTGGGTATCCATTCTTACCCACCGCACCCTTGACCAGTGGTATCCACACTTAAATCCTCATTAAAAGTATAATGAAATACAAAGTAACTAAACACTTTATAAATTCCCAATCTTAGTTACTTTAGGAAAAATGTGAATTTGATGCTAACCCATGAAATTTCACATTGCACCTTATTGGTTAGTTAGTGGAGCGTGTGTGGTTAACCTGCACACTAATGTGGACTAATGAAAGATGGCAATGGGTTTCTCGTAAATTATCATTGATCAATGGAGCGTGTGTGGTTAACCGGCACATTGATTAGGTGATTAATGACATCGAGAGTGATGGGTTTTACACAAACAATCATATGTGTGCATGCAACCCTAGTTGGATCAATAATTTCACTATTAGACATACAACTTTATGAACACAAAAAGAAACCTGGCATGCTTCTATAATTTTTGAAATTCACATAGAAGAATAGAACACATACCTTTTGTTGTTATGTAGTAATAACAACAAACTTTCTTGAATCTCCTTAGCTTTGAAAGCAAGTACCACAAGTGTAGTACCTCTAATGGCTCACGAACACACTTGAGTGAAAGGATGAATATAAGAGAGAGGATGGAGGGTAACAATCTCACAAAATCGGCTGTGCTAGGGTTTCTCCAAGGGGTGCCGATTTTGAGTGCCTTAGGGTGCTATTTATAGTTGAAGTCAACTAGGGTTTCAAGGTGGAAACCCTAATCCCTTAGCTTAGGGCCTAAGCAAACCCATGGAATCCTTTCCTTAAGCCCTTGGACGAAAACTCCTAGATCCCTATAGGATTTTCGGCCAAGCCTTAATAAAGGTGATCCAATGGCCCAAAGTCTCAACTATCAAATAATTACAAAACAGCCCCTACACTTTAATTAATTCCTTTAATCCCAAAATTAATTCCTAATTTATTTCTGATTAAATACTAATTAATTATATGATTCCAAATTAATATATTATTCATATAATATATAAACAAATCATATTTATACTCCAATTTATTATTCTTAACAATAAATCAATCTCTCTCCTCAACAGTCATCCTGTCTAATCACCAGTGTGAAGACCACCCAAAAGGACCATGCTACAACCGGGTCAAGTAAATACCAAATATAGTTATGGACTTAGACACTAATCTAACAGAGAGTACCAAGCTAATTTGCACGGTTATTCACACCTTGTTTGTGATCCTCGGTATCCCAGTCACAAACTTGAAGGGCATAATCGAGATTAAACATGCCATTGAAAAGTTCAATGAATCTCAAAAGAATCTAGGAATTTCAATTCATTTAAAACCTAATATTCATTTTCGTTTTTCATGGTGGAAATTGGTAAATCGTCATTTACCTACCTTCAAATATTTTGCAATTGGATTACGGCATCCCTCTTCTGAATTGCAGAATATTGTGTTGGGTCCTAGCCTTAATATTTCATTTGGGTGTTATATTAAGGACTTAAATCAATTAACTTGAATTTCTCCCTTGTAGATGTCTAGTTCTGACAACTATGGTCTACCTTATCCTTTTGGAAAAGGCTTTCCTTATAAAGATGATATTCCACAAGACGATCGAGGTGAAAGATTAATCCCTTCTTCGTGTTGTAGTGGAACTTCTCTTCCTCCACCTCCTCCTATAATTCTCCTTGACCTACATGTTCGTCGACTTGAAAAGTTCAAGATCACTCAAGCCCTATTGGCAAGCAAACACAAAGATGGAAAGTATGTGTGTGCACACGTCTTGGAGATGAAGTCACACATTGACAAGCTGGGAATGTTAGGTGCCGTTGCCTCGAGGAAGTTGGCTGTTGACTTGGTTCTTCAATCACTTCCTAAGTCATATAGTGAGTTCATTAGAGATTACTATATGATAGACCGCGACGTGACCCTTGTTGATCTTACCTATTTGCTAATTGCTTCTGAATCAGAAATGATTTGGCGCACTGGTAATGCAAATTTGATTGGAAGAGCTACTTCCCAAACTTCCATGGACATTGACAATGGAAACATTTGAAGTCCAGAAAAGTCTTCTCTTCCCAATGGAAATGGATTGGTCAAGGTCAAACTGTTTGACCAAATGGTAAAGAGAAAGGCTAAATTTGTGATTGTCCTGTGTACCATTCCGAGAGAGTCAGTTTGTTTCTATTGCCAAGAGAAGGGGCATTGGTTGCGAAGCTGCCCTGACTACCTGAGAGATCTAAGAGATGGTAAAATCAAATTGTATGGTTCTACTTCAGGTAAGTCCACTATCTAACTCTATTAAGTTCCTATTTGAAGATTCTTAATACATGATGTGATGAGATCACATTTTGATGTTTTGTAGGATCGAAGAAGAGAAAAGAAGCTTAAGCTGAGTCTGATCGCGAAGAGATGGATTTCGATTGCATGGCTCAATGATCGGATTTTTGAGCTGCTACTTAAGAGTTATGATAGATTGATTAGAAATATGTAGTAACATAGTTTTCATTGCATTGTAAGGACAAGTTTTTCCACAATTTTATAAATAAAGAAAATTTTGATTTTATATTATTTTATATTTCCTTACAATGGCATTTGTGAAAATTAATGTTTGTATGTATCTATTTTTAGCAATATGGATTTGATTCTTTCGTTTGTGGTAGTGTCTGAATTTACCAAATAAGGAAAGATTCTCATCACCAAGTTTCAATTGGACAGAAACTTGGAATCATGCAACTTGTATTGTATGATGAATGAGAAACTTCGTCTTTGGGAAATTAAGACTAATTCCTTGTTCACATGTATATATGAGTCAAGTGAAGGACTAGGGGATCGGGTACACTTGGTTGTGCACTGGTCAGGTCCACCACAAAGAACGATAAGACTATTCGTCATGATTTACTAAAAGTTTAGTAAATATGGCTATGCTTAGAAGATTAAGTGTAATTCTGAATCATTGAAAAAATTTCAATGTAAGGCGGAACGAATAAGAAGAATCAAATTAGGCAGAAAGGTAAAAGTTTCTCCAATCTGAAAGGAAAAGAGAGTACTTGAGTATCGTGTTTAATGATCATCTTAGTGATTATGAAACCATATCACAATTGATCCTCTAAGGACATCTTGGTGCATTTGTATGGATAAGAAGAGGAATCGTGAATTGTTGAAATGGTTAAACCAAGAAGATGAGTCATACTTCGTTCCAAAATCAAGTCTTAGAGTCATAATCCAAGATTGTGACTTGAGTGACATAATCTTAAGAAGGTTTATAACACATTTAGAATTGGTAGTTGTGATGTCTTTAAGACAAAGACCAACGAAGACCAATTGTATGAAGTGTTTTTCCTTGATAAGAATCCGCACTAACTCTTGAATATTTGTTTGTCAAGGAGTGTTTCTTGACAAGAGAATCTTATATGTCAAGAAGTTAGTGGGAGTCTTAAAAATCTTGAAAAAGTTTCAGGAACTAATTAAAAATAAACCATTGTTTGTCACTAGCACACGACTTGAGGTTTGTAACCCATCGTATTGATATATTCTTGTTTCTATGCCCATTCCAGTTGAAGTTAACTATGCATGTGAGTTCTATGAGTTCTCAGTTGTTTGCATAAGGCAGTGCACCTTGATCAGTTAAAGTTCATTGATCAGTAAGTATGAGCTGCTAAGCAACTTGGAAAACATGGTAGGCCCTTGTGTTGCCAAGTGGCAAGAAATTAAGATAGAACAAGTTCAGTCCATATGAGTTTGAATTTGTCATAGACCTTGTCTTATGATAATGGTTGGGAATGACAGATTCACATGGATAGGAACACATACGCCATTAAATCTAAGTGGTAAGGTTTTTCTCCAATTCATGAACATGATTGTGAGGAAACGCTTTCACTAAGTAGATTTTAAGGATATAGCAGTTGTGTTAATTGCGTTCTCAAATTCAATTATGATTACGACATCCCTCTTTATAGTTCGAATTGTGAGAAATGGAAAATAGTTTGAACATTCGGAACTTATTTCTGTAAGTTCTAAAATAGTTTAGACACATATATGGGTTTTGTAATAAAAGGTGTATGAGCTTATATAAAGTCTTATCGAAGCATCTCGTATCAGAAATCTGAACTTTAGTAAGAAAGTCAATAAAATATTGATTTCTGGAAGTCCAGCTGATTTCTTGATACATGTCAAAGCTAGTGAGAGCATAAGTGTTGTGCTAGTCACAAAATAATTGTTATGCTAGTGGGAGCATAATTATTATGGTAAGTGTTGCGAGTTAGCAATACTATTTATAGGAAACAAAGTTCTAATTTGCAAAATTGCAAAGGTTGAAAAGTTGTTTCGCTATAGTAAGGGAGAGGATACTTATACTTTATTTCGAGTCTAAAAGTTTAGATTGAAGTATTAATCAAACTTAGTCATGGATATATATGAATACCATGTTGAAATATTTCAACATTGGAAATTCTATATATGGAATATTATAGCAAAAGACTGGTCAAGTATCATGTATTTATGTAAGACATTATGAATCGTGTCCCATATGCTTCGGATATAGGATCGATTGCATATGCTATAATATTCACGTGTTCTAATTTTCCAAATGCCTAGGGCATTAAGAGAGAAAAGGACTAGAACCGGATATGACTAAAGTGGTTAAACAACTGTCAATGACAATCTAAGGTTCGCTAAGGATTGGTCGCTTGTGGGCAGTTAGAAGTATAGTAATAAATGGACCATGTTGACATCATTCTGAATAGATAGGATTCTGTTAAGAATAAATTGTCGTATGGAAAATATGGAAATGTTTCCATATTGGGAGTTGGATATTAAGAATCTATGTGTAGGTTAGAAACTTTTATGCAAGAAGGATGTTCAAAGGAATGTACTTTGAATTTCAGACTTCGCTTCCTTGGAATTGTTTTGTTATCAATCTCCAGTGGAAAGTCTTGTAATATCATTGACAAAGTCTTTGTGACTTTGGTACCATGACATTACAAAATGAATCATTGCATGATAGTTTAGAATCTTACACTTATGATAAAGATTTGGAATTGTGAAATGAGTTTGTGTTTATTTCACAAAGAAAGGACCATAGGAAAACATAGTGTGCATGCATGGAGCATGGGATAACTATTGTTTTAGTTCAAGTTTTAAGTTGATTAATCAAAACATTATACAATGAATAATGTGTAATCAATATGGTGATTAAATAAAAGGTGTTTTATTTATATTCAAAAGATTTGAGACCATATTGAATTCGATTATTCTTGTGTTTCACTTTGCATGTTTTGACTTCCTGAATAATAATATTTTTCAAACTATCCACTGTCGATCATACTTTGGAAGTAGGTATTGTGGTAAGACTGTCATGAATCCGTCTGTAGATTGTCTAGAGTGTTTAGACATAGCACAAGTTTGCTATAGTATTCATGAGTACTCCTGTAATAATATTTGAGTATTGGATTAAACCCACGCTCATCTCAATCACTTCATGGATTACATCACGAGTGATTGTAAGACGATAATATCTTATATTCTTGAAACGGAGACATATAGTTTCATTTTACAAGTCGGTTGCACATTGATGATATGTAAACGCACCGGTAACTTGGTGTTATAAAACATATTGTTGTGTGTGATTTGATGAGTAAATAGAGCAAGCATATGAGTCGAAGTTTAACCGTTCCTTTTACCCTAAGAGGGATAAAAGCGATATCTGTGGGCCCCTCAATGATTTAGTGATGACACGCTAAGTGCTTGGCCAAGCCTGGACTGATTTGATTTGTTCAATTAGTCGGTCGTCATAAATCGCAAATCGGGAAACAACACATGGACAGAGAGAATGATTATAATCCATGTCTCATGTCCATACTATATCTAGAATGGAGGAATATATGATCCTTTATCTAATGGACACGTCAGAGTTTGACAACGACTTTTGAGAGCTACGATTGCTAGTCGGTTTTTCAAGTCATACTTGCAGTTATAGTTATTAGACTTATCCAAGTAGGATACTGTTGGATTAGGTGTCTAAGCCATAACTATAATCGGTATGTATTTGACCCGAGATTAGCATGGTCCATTTTGGGTTGCATTCACCAAAGCAATTTGATAGGATGGAGATTTGAGAAAGAGGTTATTTATGATTTATTAATATATTATAAGTATAATATATTAGTTGAGAAATCATATTATTTAATTAGTATTGATCAAGAATTAATTTGGAATTAATTTAGTGATCAAAAGAGACTAATTAAATAAACGGGGACTGATTAAGTAAATCAGTGATACTTATAGTTTGGGCTAATGATCCATGTTGATTATGTGGACAAAATCTTTGTGGAGTCCATGAAGATTTAATCCAAAGGGCTTATCATATGGATTATTGGATTAAGGGCCCAAGGAAGTGGATTACGGTTTACAAGTTGAAACTCTTGGAATTCTACACTATAACTGTAACCCCTAAAACCCTAAAATGGGCACTTGTGCATTCCAAGAAGATGCTAACCGTTTTTGGTGGTTAATAGCCTCTCTCTCATTTGTCCTCCTCTTGCTCTTGGTGTTTTGTGAACCATTTGAGGCATCACACTTGAGGTGCTAAGCTCTGGAAAGGCCAAATTCTACATGCTACAACTAAGAGGTATTCTTCTAACTAGTTTTTTGTGTTTCAAGTATTAAGTTGTATGCTAGTTATAGGTTTCATGCTTTGGTTAATTTTTGTTGCATGTATAACTAGAGAAAACTTAGATCCAAAGCATTAGGGTTGTATGTAACAACCCGATATTTCAGGTCAATGTAACGACTAAAAGTCAAATATGGTAATCCTTTTGTGAATTAATGGAAATAACATCAAAAATGAAATGTTCAACAGTCTCACTTTGAGCGTACTAAGTGGTAGATATCGTAATAAGGTTTCCAAAAATATAAAGAACACTAAAATCCGAGTTATAACGAAGAAGTTATAACCAATTTAAGATCCGTAGCAAATCCGATAAAACACGGTTAAGCATAAAACGAGAAATACCAATAAAATACTTTCCAACGTTAGATGTCTAAATGAAAGTCGTAGTTATCCCAAAACCATAAACATACATAAAAAGAATGCCCAAATCTGACTTCGTATGAGGAAGTTATGATTTTTCGAAGTTTCGGACATAGCAGTAGACAGCTAAAAACTCGAATTAGAGATAGACCGACTTTTTGCCAACATGACCTAAACGAGACTTGAAGATCTCATCTATGGTATTGCAACGGTAAAAAGTCTGACAAAAACGGACATCGAATGAAGAAGTTATGGATTTTTAACGAACTTTTCCTGTCCCGACCTGTTAAAAATGTAATATTAAAAATAAAGTCAAAATTAGCCAACGAAGTCTAAACGAGAGTTGTAGAGCATAATCTCGCCTCCGCGTGCATATAAAGAATGTCAAAATCGGAGCTCGTATGCGAGAGATATGAATTTATGAAGTTCAAGACACGAAAATCGAAGCTGTAAGACAGCTCACGACGTGAGCCAGAAGTTCACGACGTGAGTCTGTGACTGATGGGTTCCAGACCTGACAGCAGGCGTCTCGTCATTGGAAGAGGATAAGGGTCGACCTCACGACGTGAGCAACTCAATTCTCACGACGTGAGACCCCAAAAGTTGGCCTATAAATAGATCGCAAGGGTTTTCCGAGTTTAATTGCTCACTTCTTCCCTTTGTCGTGCTTATGATCTGCGTTTAACCCCTCGAAGCCATCCCGAAGCCCCAGTTATCATATTCAAGTCCTGAAGGACGTTTTACGTTCCCGAGATTCCCGAGGATCTCGAGAAATTAGCTTTCTCCAGTCGAAGTTCTGCTCGACTTTTGTCTCGCTTTCTTCAAGCTACCAAGTGAGTTCATACCCCCATTTCTACGTTTTTAACTGATTTTAAATGCTTTTGAACACTTTACAGCGGAGAATACAAGTAAACACACGGTTAATCTTGTGTGAAAACATCTATCTTTCGTTATACATTTCAGATTGTTTTTAATAACTATCATATGGATCTGTTAACATGTAAAACATCTTACCTTACTTTACCCTCTCGGAATAAAACCTGATTATAAATACTATAAGCTTATTTATACGTTTGCATCATATTAAGGGTAACTATTTTTCAGTTTACCACTTTTATACATACAAGAAAATCCACCTTTTATTATGCCTTTGTTAACATTGTGAAAAAGGATAATCATTTCAGAAACAACATATTCATTTTAATACGGGACTTAATTGAGAATTTGTGAGGCATTCATCTTCAATATACCTTTTAAGGTACCACTAGAAGTCCTGTTTATAACCAGAATCTCCCGTCCGGAGAACGTGACAAGTGTGTATAAATCTATACGGGACTAATGATCCCACGCCCTGACTGCTAGCTAAAGTCCCCGGGATGACAAGTGTCATCTCATTTCGACGCCTGAAGAACGTCGCTACAGGCAAATTATGATAGTACGGTTATAAAAACTCACTGGATAGACAATTATTTTGGTATTACGTTTTTACGGGAAAAGTAACAGATACAGTTCTTTTCACATTCAAATACAAATCTTCTTATAGTTTTGTTTTACAATAAGACTATACATCATCTTTTGAGCATGTCATATTTGCTTACAGGTTACGGTCTTGGTCATTTGAGACTGCATTTCACTTTTAGGAAAAATATAGGATTTTCCTGGTTCAAATACATACAGTTTATACAACGATCTTTCATACTCATTTCATACATTTGTTAGAAAATATCGGATTTTCTGGAAAACATACACGAACTTTCAAATGACATACATTTTATCAAAACACTACTTATGAACTCACCAACTTTATTGTTGACACTTTTTCTTTGAAATAACTTGTATTCTCAGGAAAACGCTAAATCAGGTAGCAACCACTTTTGAAGACTAACGCGCTGGCGTTAGTAACATATTTTGGATCACCATATTGTATTTGATATTTAAACATGTAACACATACAATCATGTAAACTTTTCAAATATATTTATATTATGGTGGTGTGTACTATTCAATTGTTATGATACTGTACATGACGTCATCCGCCCCCGAACGTTTCCGCCGTTCAGGTTTGGGGGTGTGACAGATTGGTATCAGAGCATTGTTTATAGTGAACTAAGTATATCAAAACCATTTATTTTTGATATAGAACTATAAACACAACTGGGCAAAAACACTATGACTGAGAGTTATACTTTTAAAATGAAATTTTTATAAAGTATACATGCATACATTGCATAATAGGGCCAGTATCATATTGAAAACAATATAGAAGTATTACAGATGAGTTGTGCAGTGCAGGTATGCCTTGGAACATGTAATCGGAACTGGGATGAATATAGCCTGATCAACTATATTTTTCCGAGAGCCGACTAACGTATGCCAGGGAGTAGCTGCAGTGGACAACAAGTCTAAAAACTTACCAAAAACATAACCTTATTGAATCAAACATAACATTTAGAATACTATAGGAGTATTTGGTAAATGCAATAAGTTTAAACTTTGATACTTCAGTATGTGCTTTAGTTTATAGTAAATTCTTAACCCTATTCTCGTATAGACACAATGGCTGGATTCCACCTACCAGGAGACCCCTACTACCCCAATCAAGGCAACAGGGGATGGGAGGAAGACGACCCAGAAGAGGATGAGGAACCCATGGAGGAGGAGGAAGAGGAAGGCTCTGATGGGACAGACTCAGAACCAGAAATAATCAATCCACCAGCCGTCCGACCTCCTGCGGTTCGAAGAGGTTTTTAGGGACCAACTCCCGTCTGGGGAAGTCACATTCACCATTGGAGTCAACAGCAAGGATTGCGCCCTCCCTATGGCATGTGTCGGGACTTCTACGACGTCAGTGGTGGAAGTTCAGCTGACCGGGCTCTCCCAGTCATGGTGGGCAAAATAGCCAACCAGTCCTACCAATTAGGAGTCCAAGCGAGCCGGATTCATGAAACCGACGTAGAGGTACAAGGTAACGCAGCCGATATCCGTCGCCTGGACAGGTTGCAGGAGGATACCCAACTCCACACCGACACACTCCAAGGCCAACTAAACACAGCCCTCTCTGAGATAAGGGAAATGAGGAGCAAGCCACCTTTGACAGGCGTCTCATGGGGGCCAAGCAATCAGACATGGAGTCAAGCTCCAAGCGCAAACCACATCACAAGTAGTACTTGCCCGACTCCCAAAATTTTGTTATAGAATAGGATCTCGACTAAAAGTCTTACTTTTCTCTAACTTGTGCAATCGGAGACCTTTAGAAAGGTCAAAAATTTTCCTGACTCCAAAATGTAACCCAATATATGTTTAATATATAAGGAAGTACTCCTTTTGTGTGTTAATTCTTTGCCTACCACTCGAATTCATAAGTTTATCTATAAACTCTAATTATGAATCAAAATCGAGAACCTTGTTTATGTCGAACCAAATTCATGAAATGTTGAAAATGGCTAACTCATTAACACACGACTTTCAAACATGTGAGACTTATTGTCTTCCATTAATTTTGTTTCAGCACGATGCCTCCTCGTAGGTCAGCACGTCGAAATACGACACCGCCACCACCACCTCCAACTTACGATCCCGCTATGGTACAGGCTGCCATCACCGCAGCAGTAGCAGCTGCGCTATCCCAAATAAACTCTAATGGAGCTGGAGGGAGCGGGAGTAGTACCAATAATCAGAACCATGGCACTGGTCATGGTCATATTAGGGAATGCACCTACAAAGAATTTTCGAACGCCAAACCGAAAATGTTCAACGACACTGGAGGAGTCATTACACTTATGCAATGGTTTGAAAAGACCGAGACGGTCTTTGAAATCTGTTCATGCCAAGAAATAAGCAAGGTCAAGTTTGCTGCTTGTACCTTCACAGACCGAGCCCTCACATGGTGGAAGGGCCATGTGAAATCCGTATCTCTTCCAGTCGCCAACGCCATGAGCTGGGAGGACTTGAAGGTCCTACTGTTAGAAGAATACTGCCCGAGGGGCGAAATTCAAAAACTGGAACAGGAACTATGGAGCTTGAAAATGGTTGGTTCTGACCTAGCCGCCTATACGGCCAGGTTCAGTGATTTTTCAGCCCTATGCCCGGGAATGGTCAACCCGGAGCCGAAGAAAGTGGAAAGATACATCTGGGGGTTGTCACCCCAGATTCAAGGGCATGTTTTGGCTTCCAACCCAGTCACATTCAATAGCGCGAAGCGCCTGGCTCAACGACTAATCGATCACGGGGTTAAACAGGGTACTATCACAGTTACTGTTGACCCTCCGAAGGAGGTAGAGGACCGAAGGAAACCCTGGAACAAGAGAAAGGGGCAAGCCCCGCAAGAGAACCCCAAGAGGCAACAGTTAGTGACAGCTCACGCTGTTACTGTCCCTACCACCCCCGCACCAACAAAGCCGTACATCGGCAATCTGCCGAAGTGCAATAGGTGCAACTTTCATCACCACGGACCCTGCCGTGGGATGCATTGCACCAAGTGCAACCGGAAGGGACACACTGTCCGCTTCTGCAAGGAACCAACCCAACCAACAGCTCCAGCCGCAAATGTAGGAGTAGGTCGTACTTGTTACGAGTGTGGAGCAACGGGACACTTTCGAAGGGACTGCCCGAAAGCAAACAATGGGAATACTGGTGGAAGTGGTTGAGTATTCGCAATGGGCCAGGAGGAAGCCGTTGCAGACCCCACTGTTGTTACGGGTACGTTTCTCCTCAATAACTCATATGCCTATATGTTATTTGATAGTGGAGCGGAGAGGAGTTTTGTGAGTCATGGTTTTAAAAACCTACTCAAACAAATCCCTCAATCATTAAGTGAAACTTTTATAGTAGAAATGGCTAACGGGAAAACAGAAAGCGCTAAGGAAATATACTTAAACTGTACCCTCTCATTAAACAATAATTCCTTTCCGATCAACCTCATGCCAGTCTCAATAAAAAGTTTCGATGTCATCATAGGCATGGATTGGCTAAGTTCTCATCGTGCGGACATTTTATGTTACGATAAGGCCATTCGCCTTAATCTGCCAAATGGCGAAGCCCTCGTTATTTATGGCGACAAACCTAGCACCCCTCTTCGTATCATCTCTTGCATCAAGGCTCAAAAATATCTACGCAAGGAGTGCCACGCGTTCTTGGCACATGTTGTGGATGTGAATCGAGGAATAGAAGACTTCAAGGGCGTGCCTGACGTCGGTGACTTTCCTAATGTCTTTCCTGAGGATCTTCCAGGAGTACCGCCTGCGAGACAAGTCGAATTCAGAATCGACTTAATTCCTGGAGCCACCCCTGTGGCCAAAGCGCCGTATCGCTTAGCCCCAACAGAGATGCAAGAACTATCCAGTCAAATGAATGAACTACTCAGCAAAGGATTCATCCGACCGAGCTTCTCACCTTGGGGAGCACCAGTGCTTTTCGTGAAAAAGAAAGACGGATCATTCAGAATGTGCATCGACTACCGAGAACTCAACAAACTTACCATTAAGAACCGGTACCCCCTACCACGAATAGACGATTTGTTCGATCAACTCCAAGGAGCAAACTACTTTTCCAAGATCGATCTGAGAACGGGATATCACCAGCTGGGAGTCCTAGAGAGTGATATTCCTAAGACGGCCTTCCGAACCAGATACAGCCACTACGAATTCGTAGTGATGCCGTTTGGACTAACCAATTCACCCGCCGTGTTCATGGACTTAATGAATCGGGTATGTCGTTCGTTCCTGGACAAATTTGTGATAGTATTCATAGATGACATACTCATTTATTCAAAAAGTAAAGAGGAACATGGTCAGCACCTGAGACAACTCTTAGAGACGCTGAGAACTGAGAAGCTTTACGCGAAATTCTCAAAATGCGAGTTTTGGATTAGGAAGGTGGACTTCCTAGGTCACGTGGTCAGCGAAGAGGGAATCCACGTGGACCCTTCCAAGATCAAGGCCATTCAAAATTGGTCTGCGCCAACAACGCCAACCGAAATTCGCCTATTTCTAGGCCTTGCTGGCTATTATCGCAGGTTCATACAGAACTTCTCCAGCATTGCAAAACCTCTTACTTCCCTGACTCAGAAGGGTGTAACCTACAACTGGGGGGAAAAGCAAGATACTGCATTCCAAACCTTGAAGCAAGCCCTGTGTCGTGCACCCATCTTGTCCCTTCCAGAGGGGACAGAAGACTTCGTAGTATATTGCGATGCTTCCAATCAAGGGCTGGGTTGTGTGCTAATGCAGCGAGGAAAGATTATTGCGTACGCCTCACGACAACTGAAAACACATGAGGTCAACTACACCACTCACGACTTAGAACTTGGAGCAGTGGTGTTCGCTCTGAAGATTTGGAGGCACTACCTATATGGTACGAAGTGCACCATCTTCACAGACCAAAAAAGCCTTCAACACATATTTGATCAGAAAGAACTTAACATGAGGCAAAGACGTTGGATTGAGCTACTCAACGACTACGAATGCGAGATTCGTTATCATCCGGGAAAAGCCAATGTAGTGGCAGATGCCCTTAGCCGTAAGGAGTACTCTAGTCGAAGAGTGAAGTCATTAACCATGACGATCCATTCACACCTGTCAACACAAATCAAGGAAGCTCAATTGGAAGCCTTGAAACCCGAAAACCTGACAGGTGAAGCACTTAGAGGGATGGACAAAAATTTTGAGATCAAGAGTGACGGAGTTCGTTACCTCATGAACCGAATCTGGACACCGAAGTTCGGTGGATTCAGAGAGATAGTTATGAACGAAGCACACAAGACCCCATACTCTGTGCACCCAGGTTCAGATAAGATGTACCTGGATCTCAAGCAACTCTACTGGTGGCCAAGCATGAAAGCAGAAATTGCTACCTATGTGGGCAAGTGATTGACTTGCGCCAAGATCAAAGTAGAACATCAGAAGCCCTTAGGTCTACTCCATCAGCCCGAAATACCTGAGTGGAAGTGGGAGCAGATTTCCATGGACTTCATAACCAAACTACCCAAGACGCAGGGTGGTCACGATACCATTTGGGTGATCGTCGACAGGTTAACTAAATCTGCCCACTTCTTGCCTATCAAGGAGACCGATAAGATGGAGAAACTAACAAGAACCTACGTCCGAGAAATCGTGAGACTTCATGGAGTACCAATATCTATCATCTCGGACCGAGACAGTAGATTCACTTCAAGGTTCTAGCAGACGCTGCAGAAAGCTTTGGGAACTAGTCTCGACATGAGTACAACCTATCACCCACAAACTGACGGGCAGAGTGAGAGAACGATCCAAACCCTAGAAGACATGTTGCGAGAATGTGTAATAGACTTCGGTAAAGCATGGGACGTCCACTTGTCATTGGTAGAGTTCTCTTATAACAACAGTTATCACACTAGCATCAAGACTGCTACATTTGAAGCCCTTTACGGCCGCAAGTGCAGATCACCTCTGTGCTGGGCGGAGGTGGGCGACACGCAGTTGGCGAAAGGTCTAGTCCCTGATAGTACTCTCACTGGTCCGGAAATCATAAGGGAAACGACTGAAAAGATCATTCAAATTCGAGAGCGACTGAAAGCCTCACGAGATAGACAAAAGAGCTATGCCGACAAAAGGTGAAAACCCTTGGAATTTCAGGTTGGTAATCGCGTTCTACTGAATTTATTACCTTGGAAGGGCATGATACGCTTCGGGAAATGTGGAAAGCTAAACCCAAGGTATATTGGACCCTTCGAAATTACTGCAAGGATTGGTCCAGTAGCTTATAGACTTCAACTTCCAATCGAACTTAACAAAGTACATCCGGTGTTTCACGTGTCTAACTTGAAGAGGTGTCTATCCGACGAAACTCTTGTAATTCCACTCGAGGAAATCAAGCTGAATGAAAATCTTAACTTTGTGGAAGAACCCGTCGAAATCATGGATAGGGAAATCAAACGAACTAAGCAGAGTCGCATACCAATAGTGAAGGTTCACTGGAATGCTAAGCGGGGACCCGAATTCACTTGGGAGCGAGAAGATCAGATGCAACAAAAGTACCCGCATCTTTTCCCTAGTTCATAAACTTTTGCTTTGTAATTAATTTCGGGACGAAATTCCCTCTAACGGGGGGATGATGTAACAACCCGATATTTCAGGTCAATGTAACGAATAAAAGTCAAATATGGTAATCCTTTTGTGAATTAATGGAAATAACATCAAAAAGGAAATGTTCAACAGTCTCACTTTGAGCATACTAACTGGTAGATATCGTAATAAGGTTTCCAAAAATATAAAGAACACTAAAATCCGAGTTATAACGAAGAAGTTATAACCAATTTAAGATCCGTAGCAAATCCGATAAAACACGGTTAAGCATAAAACGAGAAATTCCAATAAAATACTTTCCAACTTTAGATGTCTAAATGAAAGTCGTAGTTATCCCAAAACCATAAACATACATAAAAAGAATGCCCAAATCTGACTTCGTATGAGGAAGTTATGATTTTTCGAAGTTTCGGACATAGCAGTAGACAGCTAAAAACTCGAATTAGAGATCGAGCGACTTTTTGCCAACATGACCTAAACGAGACTTGAAGATCTCATCTATGGTATTGCAACGGTAAAAAGTCTGACGAAAACGGACATCGAATGAAGAAGTTATGGAATTTTAACGGACTTTTCCTGTCCCGGCCTTTTAAAAATATAATATTAAAAATAAAGTCAAAATTAGCCAACGAAGTCTAAACGAGAGTTGTAGAGCATAATCTCGCCTCCGCGTGCATATAAAGAAAGTCAAAATCGGAGCTCGTATGCGAGAGATATGAATTTATGAAGTTCGAGACACGAAAATCGAAGCTGTCAGACAGCTCACGACGTGAGCCAGAAGTTCACGACGTGAGTCTGTGACTGATGGGTTCCAGAGCTGACAGCAGGTGTCTCGTCATTGGAAGAGGATAAGGTTCGACCTCACGACGTGAGCAACTCAATCCTCGTCATTGGAAGAGGATAAGGTTCCAGAGCTGACAGCAGGCGTCTCGTCATATGGATCTGTTAACATGCAAAACATCTTACCTTACTTTACCCTCTCGGAATAAAACCTGATTACAAATACTATAAGCTTATTTATACGTTTGCATCATATTAAGGGTAACTATTTTTCAGTTTACCACTTTTATACATACAAGAAAATCCACCTTTTATTATGCCTTTGTTAACATTGTGAAAAAGGATAATCATTTCAGAAACAACATATTCATTTTAATACGGGACTTAATTGAGAATTTGTGAGGCATTCATCTTCAATATACCTTTTAAGGTACCACTAGAAGTCCTGTTTATAACCAGAATCTCCCGTCCGGAGAACGTGACAAGTGTGTATAAATCTATACGGGACTAATGATCCCGCGCCCTGACTGCTAGCTACAGTCCCCGGGGTGACAAGTGTCATCTCATTTCGACGCCTGAAGAACGTCGCTACAGGCAAATTATGATAGTACGGTTATAAAAACTCTCTGGATAGACAATTATTATGGTATTACGTTTTTATGGGAAAAGTAACAGATACAGTTCTTTTCACATTCAAATACAAATCTTCTTATAGTTTTGTTTTACAATAAGACTATACATCATCTTTTGAGCATGTCATATTTGCTTACAGGTTACGGTCTTGGTCATTTGAGACTGCATTTCACTTTTAGGAAAAATATAGGATTTTCCTGGTTCAAATACATACAGTTTATACAACGATCTTTCATACTCATTTCATACATTTGTTAGAAAATATCGGATTTTCTGGAAAACATACACGAACTTTCGAATGTCATACATATTATCAAAACACTACTTATGAACTCACCAAATTTATTGTTGACACTTTTTCTTTAAAATAACTTGTATTCTCAGGAAAACGCTAAATCAGGTAGCAACCACTTTTGAAGACTAACGCGCTGGCGTTAGTAACATATTTTGGATCACCATATTGTATTTGATATTTAAACATGTAACACATACAATCATGTAAACTTTTCAAATATATTTATATTATGGTGGTGTGTACTTTCTTTACTATTCAATTGTTATGATACTGTACATGACGTCCTCCGCCCCCGAACGTTTCCGCCGTTCAGGTTTGGGGGTGTGACATTGTATGTGTTGGATTAGTGTCTAAGTCCATAACTATGATTGGTATGTACTTGACCCGATTTGGCATGGTCCATTTGGGTTGCACTTCACCGGAACAATTTATATGGATAATCTTTTGAGAATAGTATGTTTATGATTTATATTAATATATTATAAGTTCTAAAATATTAATATGGAATCATATTATTTAATTAGTATTGATCAAGAATTAATTTGGAATTAATTTAGTGATCAAAAGGAACTAATTAAATATGGACTCTTATATATATAGCATGGGCCAAGTTCATTTAGGTTGGGCTAAGCTTGCATGGATAGTCCATGGAGTTTTTAACCCATGGATCCTATGGAAATGAAAGGTCATGGGTATTAGGGTTTACATGAATGAAACCCTAATCCTCCATACTATATAAAGAGGTCTTTGGCACATGAAATGGTACTAGTGTGTGGATACAAGAGTGGGCCGATTTCTAGTGTGCATTCTATTATCTCAAGTTTTCCAAGGTGGTTTTGGTGATTTGTGATTCCACTTGAGGCTTCCACACTATTGGGGCTAAGCTCTTAAAGATAAAGACTTCAAGCTCCATCATTAAGGTATGTCATCTAACTAGGCTTTTGTAGTATAGTCGCTTCACATTATGCTAGTTAGGATGAAACCTTGGAATATTAAATATTTGAATGTATAATAGAGAAAACATAGATCCAAGGTTTATAGGGTTGCATGTACACCATAGGAGTGTTAAAATGCTCGAAACCCATCAGTGGTATCAAAGCCTAGAATTGTTTTCATTTATACTTGATGCAAATTGCTGAAAATCAAAGTTTGTATGTTGTCTGGACAGCTGACTCGCCGAGTCCATTTAGGGACTCGACGAGTCCATGCCTAAATTCATCCACCTCGTCGAGTTAGATCATGCACTCGACGAGCTGGACCCCCTGACAGCATATCTTCGAGTTTTAAGGCTGGAATTGGTCTAGAATCATTACCTTAAACTGTTTTGGACCTATAAAACCTGTTTTTGATGTGGTAATGATTATGGTAAACCAATTTCAAGGTTGTTATCAAAATTTCAAGTTTTATGTGTGTTTATGTAATTCTTGAAATTGTTGATATGATTGTTCATACACTTATGAGTTTTGGTAGCTCATAGGAATTATTTGCAAATTGGTTGTTAGTTAATTCTTGATCTAAATGTATTTTAATGGAGTCCATAATTTGTCCTCAAGTTATGGATTACCAAAAGACATTTCTTTTAAAGATTCATTAAAATGCATAGATTACAAAATTGAAGAGTCTTTTATGTTTTATGAACTCCATAACTTGTCCTCAAGTTATGGATGTTCAAGAGTCTCTTCATTAAAGTTTTTAAAACCTTAATTAAACTCATAAGTTATGAAAATCCAAACGTTTTTGAGTAGTTCAAAACTTGCCCTCAAGTTTTGGAATTTGTAAAGTCTCACACACACTTTAATTCCAAACCCTAGAGTTTTAAAAGTTAAAATTCAACCCTTATACTTTATAGTATTATAAGTTAATATATATATATATATATATATATATATATATATATATATATATATATATATATATGTATAAGAGCAAGTCAGTCTTACCGTTAGTAGACCTCATTCATGAAGCGGCTTTATAAGGGGGTATAAGGTTGTTGCCTATAAAATGGCAGCTTAATGGGTGTCCACTCTCACCCACCGCTTCCTTGACTGGTGGAGGGTCGTTAGCCGAACGGGTAGGACAATGACTATAATTTTCATTATAAGTATAATGATAAATATAAAAGTAACTAAATCTTTTATAAATTCCCAATCTTAGTTACTTTAGGAAAATGTGAATTTGGTGCTAACCCATGAAATTACACTTTTCACTTTGCTTAAGTCGTTAGTGGAGCGTGTGTGGTTAACCGACACACTAACCTGAATTTAACAAGGTAGGCAAAGGGTAACTATATGTTTATCATAGGATCGGTGGAGCGCGTGTGGTTAACCGGTACATCGATTAAGTGATAAATATTAAGGGTACCAAGTATATTTGCATGGTTATTCACACCTTATTTTGTGATCCTCGGCATCCCAGTCACAAAACTTGAGAGGGCACAATCGAGATTGAAACATTCCATTGAAAAAGATCTAGGAATTTCAAATCCGATTAAAAAACCTAATAAATTATTTCGTTTTTCTTGGTGGAAATTGGTGAATCGAAATTCGCCTACCTTCAAATATTTTATAGCTTGGATTACGGCATCCCTCTTCCAAGTTATAAAATATTGTGTTGGGTCCTAGCCTTAATATTTCATATTGGGTGTTCTATTAAGGATTTAAATCAACTAACTTGAATTTCTCCCATTGTAGATGTCTGGTTCAGACAACTCTGATCTTCCCAAATCTCTTGGAACAAGCTTTCCTAATGAAGATGATTTCTCGCGATTGGTTCATGGAAATCATTCTTCTCTTACTCCACCTTCTCCATTTATTCTCCCTGACCCACAAGCTCGAAGACTTGAAAAGTTCAAGTTCACTCAAGCCCTGCTAACAATGAAACATAAATATGGAAGACCTGTGTGCACCCATGTCTTAGAAATGAAGTCACAGATTGACATGTTGAGAATGTTGGGTGTCGTTGTTCCAAGGAAGTTGGCTATTGACTGGGTTCTTCAGTCTCTTCCTGAGTCATATAGTGAGTTTATTAAAGACTACTATGTGACAGATCACGACATGACCCTAATAGATCTTTCTTATTTGCTTGTTGCTGCTGAATCAGCAATGATTTGGCTCAATGGTCAAGCATATAGGTGGAAGATCTATTTCTCAAACTTCCATGGATATTGACAATGGTAAGAAAGATCTATTAGTCCAGAAAAGCTTTCTCTTCCCAATGGAAAGGGATCGGCCTTGGTCAACCCGGTTGACCAGAAGGTGAAGGGAAAGGCTAAGTCTATGATAGCCCCGTCTACCATTCCCAAAGAGTCTATATGTTTTCATTGTCAAGAGAAGGGGCATTGGTTGCGAAACTGCCCTAACTACCTGAAAGATCTAAGAGAAAATGAAGAATCAAAAAGTTTGACTCTAATTCAGGTAAGTCCACTATCTAACTCTGTTAAGTTCCTAATTGATAATTTTTAATACATGATGTGACTAGTTTGCATTTTGTGTGGCAGGATCAAGCAAAAGGAAGGAAGCTTAAAAGAAGAGTATGCTGAATCTGATCGTGAAGATGGATTTCAATCGCATGGTTCAAAGAACGGATTCTTGAGCTACTACTTAGGAGTTATGATAGATTGCTAGGAAATATGTAATAGCATAAGTTTTCATTTAAAGTTGCATTGTAAGGAAAAGTTTTTCCGCATTTTATAAATAAATAATTTTTTTTTTACTTTATTTTATATCTCCTTGCAATGGCATTTATGGAAAATTGATGTTTGTATGTTTCTAGCAATATTGGAAATATGAATTTGATTCTTTCATTTGTGGTAGTGTCTAAATTTACCAAATAAGGAAAGATTCTCATCACCCAAATTCCAATTGGACCAAAACTTGGAATCATGCAAGTTGTATAGTATGATGAATGAGCATTTTCATCTTTAGAAAATTAAGACTAATTCCTTGTTCACATCTATATGTGAGTCAAGTGAAGGACTAAGGGATCGAGTACACATTATTGTGCACTGGTCAAGTCCACCACAAAGATCGATAAGACTATTCATCATGATTTACTAAAGTTTAGTAAATATGGTTATACTTACAAGTTTAAGTATAATTCTGAAAACATTGGAAAAGTTTCGATGTAAGGCCGAACGAATGAGAAGAATCAAATTTGGCATAAAGATAAAAGTTTCTCAAATCTGAAAAGATGGGAGAGTACTTTAGTATCATGTTTTATGATCATCTTAATGATGGTGAGACCATATCTCAATTCATCCTCTAAGGACATCTTAGTGCATTCTTATGGCTAAGAAGATGAGTCATGAATTGTTGAAAGGGTTAAATCAAGAAGATGAGTCATACTTCGTTCCAAAACAAGTCTTAGAGTCATACTCCAAGATTGTAACTTGAGTGACACATCTTAAAGAAGGTTTATTAACACTTGTCAAATGTAGAGTAAAAGGTTTTCTACTCTTGTACATTTGAAATTGGTAAGTTGTAATGTTTTGGATAAAACAAAGACCAACTAAGGCCAATTGTGTGAAGTGTTTGTCTTGATAAGAATCCGCACTATCTCTTGAATATTTGTTTGTCAAGGAATGGGTCTTGGCAAGAGGGTCTTATATGTCAAGAGGACAGCAGGAGTCTAAAAGATCCTGAAAGAGTTTCAAGATCTAATCAAGAATAAAATTTGTAGTTTATCACTAGCGCGCGACTTGAGGTTTATAACCTATCGTGTTGACATATTCTTATTCCTGTGCCCATTCCAATTAAAGTTAGCTTTGCATCTGAGTTCTACAAGTTCTCAGTTGTTTGCATAACGACTTGGAAGCAATGGCAGGCCCTTGTGCTGCCAGGTGGCAAGAAGTTAAGGTTGCACAAGTTCGGTTCATATGAGTTTGGATTTTTCAAATTCACATGGATAAGAACACATACACCATAAAATCTAAGTGACATAAGGTTTCTCTCCGATTCATGAAAATGATGGTGAGGAAACGCTTTCACTATGTAGATTTTAAATAGATAGCAATTGTGATATTTACATTCTCAAAGTCGTTAGTGGAGCGTGTGTGGTTAACCGGAACACTAACATGGACTTGTGAGAAATGGCAAAGGTCTAAACAATTGAGACTGTGATTACGGCATCCCTTTTCATAGTTCTAAAATTGTTTAGACACACATATGAGCTATCTAAGGGAAGGTGTATGACTTTGATAAAGTTTTATCAAAGCATCTCGTATCAGAAATCTGAACTTTGGTAAGAAAGTCAATAAAGTATTGATTTCTAGAAGTCCAACTGATTTCTGAGTACATGTCAAAGCTAGTGGGAGCATAAGTGTTATGCTAATAATCATCATGTTAGTGGGAGCATGATAATTATAATAAGTGTTGCAAGTTAGCAATGTTAATTATAGAAAACAAAAGTTTCAATTGGGAAAAAGTTGTTTTGCTATAATTAAGGGAGAGGAAATTATACTTCATTTCAAATCTAAAAGCTTAGATCGTGAGTTTTTAATCAAATTTAGTCAAGTATATATATGAATGTTATGTTGGAATGGTTCAACATAAGGAAATTCTATATATGGGAACATTATTTGCGTTCTAAAATTCGATTATGATTACGACATCCCTTTTCATAATCTGAATTATGAGAACATGGCAAATAGAAATATTATATCAAAAAGACTGGTCTAGTATCATGTCTTTATGTGAGACATCATGAATCGTATACCATATGCTTCGGATATAGGATCGATTGCATGTGCTATAATATTCATCTGTTCTAAATTTTTCCAAATGCCTATGACATTAAGAGGGAAAAGTACTAGAACTGGATGTGACTAAAATGATTAAGCAATTGTCGAGGACAATCTAAGGTTTACCAAAGATTGGTTGCTCAGGGACAGTTGGAAGTATAGTGTTAAATTTTGGAAGGACCATATTGACATATTCTGAAAAGAGGCAACTCTTGTTCAGAAGTGAAAGTCAAAATGGGAGTATGGAAATGTTTCCATTGGTGGATGTTATTCAATCTGTGTAAGATTAGAAAAACTTAATGCAAGAAGGATGTTCAAAGCAATGTAGTTTGAATATGAGACTTCGTTTCCATGGAATTGATCTCCATTGGAATACTCTGTAATGTCTGATGACAAGTCTTTGTAACTTTTGTGCATAGTCATTACAAGAGGATCAATGCATATAAGTTTAGAATCTAACAGATTTTGGTAAATGGTAGGAATTTGGAATTCTTACATTTGCGGTAAGGATTTGGGATTGTGAAATGAGAATCATTGGAATTATGTTCAATCGATCTATTTCACAAAGTAAAAGATCATAGACAAACTTACTGTGCATACTTGGTGTATGGCATAGCTAATGTTTGGACAAACATAGTGTGCATACTTGGTGTATGGCATGACTATTGTTTGGATAAACATAGTATGCATGCTTGGAGCATGGCATGACTATTGTTTTGATTCAAGTATAAAGTTGATTAGTTGAAACATTATACAATGAATAATGGGTAATCAATATGGTGATAAATAAAAGGTGTTCTATTTATATTCATAAGTTCTGAGACCATATTGGATTCGATTATTCTTGTGTTTCACTTTGCATGTTTTGACTTCCAGAATAACTAGTTCATTCTTCCTGAATGACTAAGTTATTCAAACCATCCACAGTCGATAATACGTTTGAAGTAGGTATTAAGGCAAGATTGTCATGAAGCTGGTTTGTAGATGTATAAGGTACTGTACATAACAAGAGTTGCTACAACATTCATGAGTGCTCATAAGTTCTGAGTATTGGATTAAACCCACGCTCATTTGAATCACTACATGGATTTTATCACGAGTGATCATGAGACGATAATATCTTATATTCTTCAAACCTAGAGATATGAGTTGTTGACTATGAGTTGGTTATACATTGATTGTACGAAAACGTATTGGTAACTCAATGTTATAAAACGTACCTTTGTGTATGATTCAACAAGTAGTAGAACAAGCATATGAGTCGAAGTTTATCCATTCCTTTTACCCTTGATGGGATAAAAGCGATATATGTGGTCCCCTCGATGATTTAGTGATGACACCCCTAAGTGCTTGGCCAAGCCTGGACTGATTTGATTTGTTCAATTAGTCGGTCTTCATAAATTGGAAATCGGGAAAAAACAATGGACAGAGAGAATGATTACAATCCATGTCTCAGTCCATATGATATCTAGAATGGAGGAATATATGATCTCTTATCTAATGGACAAGTCATTGACTAAGGTCAGAGTTCGACAGCGGCTTTAAGAGCTACGATTGCTAGTCGGGTTTTGGAGTCATACACAATAATAGTTTTAGACTTATCCAAGTGGGAGACTGTTGGATTAGTGTCTAAGTCCATAACTATGATTGGTATGTACTTGACCCGATTTGGCATGGTCCATTTGGGTTGTACTTCATCGGAACAATTTATATGGATAGTCTTTTGAGAATAGTATGTTTATGATTTATATTAATATATTATAAGTTCTAATATATTAATATGGAATCATATTATTTAATTAGTATTGATCAAGAATTAATTTAGTGATCAAAAGGAACTAATTAAATATGGAATCTTATATATATAGCATGGGCCAGGTTCATTTAGGTTGGGCTAAGCTTGCATGGATAGTCCATGGAGTTTTTAACCCATGGATCCTATGGAAATGAAAGGTCATGGGTATTAAGGTTTACATGAATGTAACCCTAATCCTCCATACTAGATAAAGAGGTCTTTGGCACATGAAATGGTACTAGTGTGTGGATACAAGAGTGGGCCGATTTCTAGTGTGCATTCTATTCTCTCAAGTTTTCCAAGGTGGTTTTGGTGATTTGTGATTCCACTTGAGGCTTCCACACTATTGGGGCTAAGCTCTTAAAGATCAAGACTTCAAGCTCCATCATTAAGGTATGTTATCTAACTAGGCTTTTTTAGTATAGTTGCTTCACATTATGCTAGTTAGGATGAAACCTTGGAATATTGAATATTTGCATGTATAATAGAGAAAACATAGATCCAAGGTTTATAGGGTTGCATGTACACCATAGGAGTGTTAGAATGCTCAAAACCCATAAGTATGTGCACCATAGGGATGTTAGTGTACATAAAACCCAACAGTACAGTGTTATCACGAGTCCGTCATGGTGAGGATCCTGGATCTCTTCCCTGTCCGTCTCGTTAAACATGATTTCCTTTTCATTGGTAACCAAGGTATTCTTCCGTGGTCTATCCTCCTTTTCTGTTTTAGAGACCTTGGCGTGTCTTTTAGCTTGAGAGTAAGAAGTACCACAAATGTTAGATCCGCCTTTGATAACGTTAATTATCTTGGCGTTTGGGGGTGGAGGTCCTGGTTTCTCTGGGATCTTGTGACCATCTTGGTTGTTGGAGATGCTTCTGATATGGGTTGAACTACTCTGGGTACACTTGAGATCATCTATCTCAACTGTTGAAGTTCCCTAGCCATATTTGGACCTACTCCTGCATCAACATTTGTAGAGTTAGTATTGATAATATTGTTGTTTAAGAAGTTACCAGAATCGAGGTTTCTAGGAGTATTGAACGGCTTATTGAGATTATTGAGCATAGATGCTCGATTGTTCATAGTTGTCCCCCAGGGTGATGTAATAGTAGCAGGAGTTGTGTTTTCCTGATGATTTCCTGAGAATCCTACATTGTCGAAGTTCAGGATCCTTGGTTGTACAACTCTGGGTATCGTTTCCTGGGATCTCTGAAATTCCGCCTTCATCCTCTCCACTTCTCTAAATAGTGTTCTATTCTCATCTTGCTGCTGAGTCATCTGTTGCATCATTTTCCTCATCATAGCGAAAAGTTCAGCAGTAGTGACCGGAGCAGTCAGATCCTGGAGTCAAGAGGATCCCACACTTCCTTGGCTAGTGACCGGAAGGGTGTTTCTCTTGGAAGTGTAAGGTGTTTTCCTTTGACTAGGGGGTCCACTCGGAGGAGGTGGTAGGTTTTCGGTTGGAATGGAAGGAACAGAGGATGAAGAAAGGATCGGTTGTGTAGACATGATCTTTCGAGGATTCTGAACACCACGACCCCACGATGGGCGCCAAATTGTTTTGGTCAAAAATTACTCAAGTATTGATCAACCAAATTGAATGAGAGGTTGTGATGTTCGAGTTGTGCAATAGGAAAAGATAAAGAGAATGACATGATTGTTTACAAGGAAAGCCCTTGATCATTGCTAGGATCTCCGACACAAAACCTTGGGAGGTGATAATGATCACTAGCCTTGATGATTTTATTAATATAATTTGATGATTACAGAGAGTATTTCAGTAAAAACAAATGAAAAAGTTCTTAGAGTAAGCTCAGAGTTAGCAGCGTGTTTCGTGTGTGAGATACATGTGTCAATTTATAGTCTAAGCTAGCTAACAAGATGTCCGATATTCTTGGGATCCTCTATGACTAGCTTTGTGAACGTTGTTTGACTTGGTATTCCGGGTCTTTAGCATAGTTGAGACGAAACTCTGTTGAGAATAAGTCTTCTCTTGACTATTTATGCACATGTGTTTGTTAACAACAAAATATAACTGTTATAAATGTTAGTAAATAATAATAACGGTAATAGTCGGGATCCTGAGATAGTTGAGGATCCTGAATATCTGATGAGGTTTGAGGATCTTAAATGCTTTGAGGATCCTGGGCCTAACAGTAGTATTATAAGTAGCATTTCTAAGAAGATAAAAGAATAATAATACCTAATGCTCTGTATGGAATATAAATACACTAGAATTAGGTTAGTGTCACCCAAGAATAGAGTTGGTATTAAGGTTGGTTATAGACATTGTAATCTAGTCTAGGGATAAGCTTAGACTCATGGAAGATACCTAGCTGAATTAAGTTTGATATTAGGTAGTCTCATTAGGAGAATGTGCAACCTAGGAATGGAGAGTAATGTTCTGTTCCATGACACTATCGGGTGTCAATGTACGGTAGCTCCGCACATGATGAACATAAATGGTGGGTCCCAATTAGGCAACTTTTAGCGGTATGTATGGTCACCCCGTAGAGTAGGTCACAACACTTGATCATTCTAGACGGCCTTGTGAATTACATTGCTAGTGTGAGCTCATTACTCACAGACGTAAATGAATTGGAAAACCATTTCATCAAATACTCTGACGGCCCATAAACATTTATGACTTATACCGACAAAGGAAGCCCCTAGATGTGTTGTCAATCTTAACGTTTCATCAGGAGAGATTATTTTCCCGGATAATCATGGTCTAGGAACTGTGATAATCGATAGAAATGGTTAGTCTAGGATCTGTGAGGATCGGTAGAAATGGATATGTAGGAATTATTATTGTATGGTAATGGTTGGTTTGCAGGTCTGGTAATTTTGGAATATTATCATATCAATATCGTGGGATTGAAATCCGTATGTATCTCACCAAGTTTCTGTTGGATTAATGTCTAAGTCCATAACTATAATTGGTAAGACTTGACCCGACCCGGCATGGTCCATTTGGGTTGCATGGCATCATGCATTTGGATAGACTATAATGAGAGAAATAACACTTAAGGTTGGTTAATATATTATAAGTTCTAATATATTAATAAGGTTATTTAATTAGTATTGATCAAGAATTAATTTGGAATTAATTAAGTGATCAAAAGGAGACTAATTAAATATATGGGTTGATTGTGTAAATCATTCATTCTTATATATGTGGGCTTGTGATCCAAGATTCCTTATGTTGGACTAAGTCCATGGGGTGACCCATGGATACTCCATGGAGGTTAAAATCCATGGAGCATAAGGAATGGGTAAAGTTATGAGTTACATGGTGTAACCCTAATAGCCACCATATAAAAGAATCCCATGGCTCAAGAAATCGTGCACTAATGTGTGAGTGTGAGGGCTAGACGGTTTCAAGGAGTGTTCAAGTTTCTCTCAAATTATTCCAAGTGTATTTGGTGTTGTGTGAACCGTTTGAGGTGTCACACTTGGGGCACTAGGCACTCAAGCTTCATGAAGACATTCTACATCAAAGAGGTATGTATTCTATCTTGTTATATTTATTATTTTGTATGCTAGATTAGGATAATACCTTGGATGTTCATAATTGTATGTATAATAGAGAAAACATAGATCCAAGCTATTTAGGGTTGCATGCACACTTAGGAGTGTTAAAATGCTCATACCCAACAGTGGTATCAGAGCCTAGGCTTGTTTTCTTGTTATACTTGCAAAATTAGCTGAAAAATCGAGTTGGATGCATATATTCGATTGTTTTGGCTGGAATTGGACTAGGAACATTACCCTAAGATGTTTTTGGACTTATAAACTTGTTTTTGATGTGGTAATGTTCATGCTAATCCAATTTCTAAGATAATTGTCATAATTTCAAGATTTGTATTAGTTTGTATGTTCATGCTAATTTCTTGAAGATTGATGATTTGAATTATCTTGTTCTTATGAGGTTCTTAGATTAATAGAAAAGTTGTGTGAAATAGTTGTTTTCAATCCATTTTAATCTAAGAGTTGATTCCAAAGTGTGTTTTTGTAACTTGTCCTCAAGTTATATGAAAAGTCACATTTAAGAATCATAAAACTCATAAAAGTTGGCAAAGGTTACAAAATGAAGAGTCTAGTTCTAATTAAATGGTTTTATGACTCCATAACTTGTCCTCAAGTTATAGAGGTTCAAGAGTCTCTTCATTAAATTAAAAAAAAGTGTAACCTTAATTAGTTCCATAAGTTACAATAAAAAAAAGTTATTTTTTTTATTAATTAGTTTAAAGTCTTCCATAACTTGTCCTCAAGTTATGGAACTTGAAGAGTTTTTTTTTTAATTAAAACTACTTTAAACTCATAAGTTATGGAATTAATTAGTTTTGAATAGTTTCAAAACTTGCCCTCAAGTTTTGGAATTTGAAAAGTTTTCACTTATGAATACTTTAATTCCAAGTTAGCCCTTAGAATTTTAAAAGTTAAAATTCAACCCTTATACTTTATAATATTATAAGTTAATAATATTTATATATATGTATAAGAGTAAAGCCAGTCTTACCGTTAGTAGGCCTCATTCACGAAGCCGGTCTATAAGGGGGGTATAAGGTTACTGCCTATAAAATGACAGTTTAATGGGTGTCCACTCTCACCCACCGCTTCCTTGACTGGTGGAGGGTCGTTAGCCGAACGGGTAGGACAAGGACTATAATTCTCCTTTCATTAAAAGTATTAATGATAAATACTAAGTAACTAAACTCTTATTAATAACCAATCTTAGTTACTTAGGAAAATGTGAATTTGGTGCTAACCCATGAAATTACACTTTGCACTTTGCTTAAGTCGTTAGTGGAGCGTGTGTGGTTAACCGGCACACTAACCTGGACTTAACAAGGTAGGCAAAGGGTAACTTAATATTTATCATAGTATCGGTGGAGCGTGTGTGGTTAACCGGCACACTGATTAAGGGGTAAATATTAAGGGTACCAAGTATATTTGCATGGTTATTCACACCTTGTTTTGTGATCCTCGGCATCCCAGTCACAAAACCTGAAGGGCACACTCGAGATTGAAACATGCCTTTGAACAGTTCAATGAATCTCAAAGATCTAGGACTTTCAAATCCAATTAAAACCTAATAAATTATTTCGTTTTTCATGGTGGAAATTGGTGAATCGTCATTCACCTACCTTCAAATATTTTATAGCTTGGATTACGGCATCCCTCTTCTAAGTTATAAAATAGTTTGTTGGGTCCTAGCCTTAATATTTCATATTGGGTGTCATATTAAGGACTTTAAATCAACTATCTTGAATATCTCCCAAAAAGATGTCTGGTCTAGACATTTATGATCTTCCCAAATCTCTTGAAACAAGCTTTCCTAAATGAAGATGATGTCCCATGGATATCATACTTCTTTCACCTCCTCCAATTATTCTCCCTAACCCACAAGTTCCTAAAAAGTTTAAGGTCACTCAAGCCCTATTGGCAAGGCAAGGTCTAGGGGTGATCACATCTTGGAGATGTAGTCACATATTGACAAGCCGGGAGAGTTGGGTGTCAAAGTCTTGAGAAAGTTGGTGGCTCAACTACTTTCTAAGTCACATAGTGAGTTCTTTTGGGAATCCTATGAAACAGACTAAGACAAGACCCTTAATGATCTTATTTATTTGCTAAGATCAATTTCCTAAAACGCTATGGACATTGACAATGATGACTTTGGATATCCAGTAAAGCTCTCTCTTCCCAATGGAAAGGGATCGGCCATAGTCAACTCGGTTGACCCAATGGTAAAGAGAGAGGCGAAGTCTGAGATAGTCCCATTATCAAGGGTCCATAGGTAACTATTGCCAAAGGAAGGGGCATTGGTTACGAAACTGCCAAATTTACCTAAGGATGTTAAAGTCAATAAGTTTGGCTCTACTTCAGGTAAAGTCCATTGTCTAACTCTATTAAGTACATGCTGATTCTGATCGCGAAGATGGATTTCAATCGCATGGTTCAGTGATCAGAATTTTGGGCTATTACTTAAGAGTTATGATATTTATATTGCTTAGGAATAGATAACAACAAGGTTTTCATATGGATTGTAAGGATAAGTTTTTCCGCAAAGTTTTAAAATAAAAGAAAAAGGTTTTGATTTTATTTATTTTAAGTATCCTTACAATGACATTTATGAAAAGTTGTTGCTTATAAGATTCCATTGATAGCAATATTGGAAAAATGGATTTGATTCTTTCGGTTGTGGTAGTGTCTAATATTACCAAATAAGGAAAGATTCTCATCACCCAAGGTTCAATTGGACCGAAACTTGGAATCATGCAAGTTGTATAGTATGATGAATGAGAACTTTCAGCTTGGAAAATTAAGACTAATTCCTTATGTGAATAAGGAAAGGACTAAGGGATCGAGTACACATTCTTGTGCACTGGTCAAGTCCACCACAAAAGATCAAGAAGACTATTCGTCATGATTTACTTAAGTTCAGTAAATATGGTTATACTTATAAGTTTAAGTATAAGTCTGTAGCATTGGAGAAGTTTCAATGTGAGACATAACGAATAAGAAGAATCAAAGTATGGCAGAAAGATAAAAGTTTCTCAAATCTGAAAAGATGGGAGAGTACTTTAGTATCATGTTTATGATCATCTTAATGATTAAGATACCATATCACAATTGGTCCTCTAAAGTCATCTTAGTGCATTCTTATGACTAAGAAGAGGAGTCATGAATTGTTGAAATGGTTAAATCAAAAAGATGAGTCATACTTCGTTCCAAAACAATTCTTAGAGTCATACTCCAAGATTGTAACTTGAGTGACATATCTTAAAGAGGGTTTGTTAACACTAGTCAAATGTAAGAGTAAAAGGTTATCTACTCTTGTACATTTGAAATTGGTAAGTTGTGATGTTTTGGATAAAACAGAGACCAACTTAGGCCAATTGTGTAAAGTGTTAGTCTTGATAAAGAATCCGCACTATCTCTTGAATATTTGACAAGGGAGTTTTATATGTCAAGAGGACAGTGAGAGTCTTAAAGCTCTTGAAAGTTTCAAGACTTAATCAAGAATAAAACCTAAAGTCCTTCACTAGCACACGACTTAAGGTTTATAACCTATCGTGTTGAAATTTTTGTGCCTATCCAAGTTGGCTTTGCATAGGAGTTCTGAGAGTTCTCAATTGGTTGCACAACTACTTGGAAGCAATGGCAGGCACCTGAGCTGCCAAATGGCAAGAATTTAAGATTGCACAAGTTTAATCAATATGAGTTTGGATTTGTCACTGACCTTGTCTTGTGATTATGTTTTTGACAAATTCACATGGATAAGAACACATACACTATTAAATCTAAGTGTCATAAGGTTTCTCTCCGATTCATGAAAATGATGGTGAGGAAACACTTTCACTAAGTAGATTTTAGCTAGATAGCAATTGTGATATTTGCATTCTCAAAGTCGTTAGTGGAGCGTGTGTGGTTTACCGGCACACTAACATGGACTTGTGAGAAGTGGCAAAGGTCTAAACAATTGAGACTATGATTACGGCATCCCTTTTCATAGTTCTAAAATTGTTTAGACACACATGTGAGCTATCTAAGAGAGGTGTATGATTTTGATAAAGTTTTATCAAAACAATCTAGTATCAGAAATCTGAACTTTGGTAAGAAAGTCAGCTGATTTCTGAGTACATGTCAAAGCTAGTGGGAGCATAAGTGTTATGCTAATAATCATCATGTTAGTGGGAGCATGATAATTATGACAAAGGTTGCAAGTTAGCAATGTTAATTATAGAAAACAAAAGTTTCAATTCGTGAGGTTGCAGGGGTTGAAAAAGTTGTTTTGCTATAATTAAGGGAGAGGAAATTATACTTCATTTCAATTCTAAAAGCTTAGATTGAGATTTTAATCGTATTTAATCAAGGATATATATATGAATTTTATGTTGGAATGGCTCAACATAAGGAAATTCTATATATGGGTCCATTATTTGCGTTCTAAAATTCGATTATGATTACGGCATCCCTTTTCATAATCTGAATTTTGAGAACTTGACAAATTGAAATGAAAATATTATAGCAAAAGACTGGTTTAGTCTTTATGTGAGACATCATGAATCGTGTCACATATGGTTCGGATATAGGATCGATTACATGTGCTATATTCATCCTTTCTAAAATTTTCCAAATGTCTGGGGCATTATGAAGGGAAAAGGTCTAGAATTGGATATGACTAAAATGATTAAGCAATTGTCGAGGACAATCTAAGGTTTACCGAAGATTGGTTGCTCAAGGACATTTGGAAGTATAATGTTAATTCTGGAAGGACCATATTGACATAATCTGTAAGGAGGCAACTCTTGTTCAGAAGTGATAGTCAAAATGGAAGATGGAAATGTTTCAAAGTTAGAAATTATTCCATCTGTGTAAGATTAGGAAACTTAATGAAAGAAGGATGTTTCCAAGGAGCTGATCTCCTTTGGAATGCTCTGTAATGATTGTTGTCAAGTCTTTCTAACTTCGTGCATAATCATTAAGAGGATCAATGCATATAAGTTTAGAATCTAACAGATTTCAGTAAATGGCATGAATTTGGAATTCTTGCATTTTCAGTAAGGATTTGGGACTGTGAAAAGAGGATCATTGGAGTGATGTTCAATTGATCTATTTTACAAAGTAAAGATCATAGACAAACATAGTATGCATACTTGGTGTATGACATGACTAGTGTTTAGAAAAACATAGTGTACATGCTTGGAGCATGGGACAACTATTGTTTTAAATTCAAGTATAAAGTTGATAAAACCGAAACAATGAATAATGAGTAATCAGTATGGTGATAAATAAAAGTGTTTATTTATATTCATAGGGTTTGATACCATATTTGATTCATTTATTCTTTTGTTTCACTTTGCATGTTTTGACTTCCAGAATAACTAAGTCGCTCTTCCTGAATGATTAAGTTATTCAAACCATCCACAGTCGGTCATATGTTGGAAGTAGATATGAATCAAGACTGTCATGGGTTGGTTTGTAGAGGTCCAAGTTGGTGGACAAAGTGGTGCTACAACACTCATGAGTGCTCATAAGTTCTGAGTATTGGATTCAACCCGCGCTCATTTGAATCACTTCATGGATTTTATCACGAGTGATCATGAGCTGATAATATCTTATATTCTTCAAACCTAGAGATATGAGTTGTTACTATGAGTTGGTTATACATTGATTGCACGAAAACGCATTGGTAACTCGATGTTATAAAACGTGCCTTTGTGTATGATTCGACAAGTAGTAGAACAAGCCATATGAGTCGAAGTTTATCCATTCCTTTTACCTTCGGGATAAAAGCAATATCTGTGGGCCCCTCGATGATTTAAAGATGATACATGTGAGTGCTTGGCCAAGCCAGGATTGATTTGATTTGTTCAATCAGTCAGTCATCATGAATCGGAAATTGGGAAACAACAAATGGACAGAGAGAATGATTGATAATCCATGTCTCAGTCCATATGATATCTAGACTGGAGGAATATATGATCCCTTATCTAATGGACAAGTCATTGACAAAGGTCAGAGTTCATCGACAAGGTCGGAGTTCGACAGAAGCTTTTAAGAGCTACGATTGCTGATCGGTTCCTGAAGTCATACGCAATAATAGTTTTAGACTTATCCAAGTGGGAGACTGTTGGATTAATGTCTAAGTCCATAACTATAATTGGTAAGACTTGACCCGACCCGGCATGGTCCATTTGGGTTGCATGGCATCATGCATTTGGATAGACTATAATGAGAGAAATAACACTTAAGGTTGGTTAATATATTATAAGTTCTAATATATTAATAAGGTTATTTAATTAGTATTGATCAAGAATTAATTTGGAATTAATTAAGTGATCAAAAGGAGACTAATTAAATATATGGGTTGATTGTGTAAATCATTCATTCTTATATATGTGGGCTTGTGATCCAAGATTCCTTATGTTGGACTAAGTCCATGGGGTGACCCATGGATACTCCATGGAGGTTAAAATCCATGGAGCATAAGGAATGGGTAAAGTTATGAGTTACATGGTGTAACCCTAATAGCCACCATATAAAAGAATCCCATGGCTCAAGAAATCGTGCACTAATGTGTGAGTGTGAGGGCTAGACGGTTTCAAGGAGTGTTCAAGTTTCTCTCAAATTATTCCAAGTGTATTTGGTGTTGTGTGAACCATTTGAGGTGTCACACTTGGGGCACTAGGCACTCAAGCTTCATGAAGACATTCTACATCAAAGAGGTATGTATTCTATCTTGTTATATTTATTATTTTGTATGCTAGATTAGGATAATACCTTGGATGTTCATAATTGTATGTATAATAGAGAAAACACAGATCCAAGCTATTTAGGGTTGCATGCACACTTAGGAGTGTTAAAATGCTCATACCCAACAGTGGTATCAGAGCCTAGGCTTGTTTTCTTGTTATACTTGCAAAATTAGCTGAAAAATCGAGTTGGATGCATATATTCGATTGTTTTGGCTGGAATTGGACTAGGAACATTACCCTAAGATGTTTTTGGACTTATAAACTTGTTTTTGATGTGGTAATGTTCATGCTAATCCAATTTCTAAGATAATTGTCATAATTTCAAGATTTGTATTAGTTTGTATGTTCATGCTAATTTCTTGAAGATTGATGATTTGAATTATCTTGTTCTTATGAGGTTCTTAGATTAATAGAAAAGTTGTGTGAAATAGTTGTTTTCAATCCATTTTAATCTAAGAGTTGATTCCAAAGTGTGTTTTTGTAACTTGTCCTCAAGTTATATGAAAAGTCACATTTAAGAATCATAAAACTCATAAAAGTTGGCAAAGGTTACAAAATGAAGAGTCTAGTTCTAATTAAATGGTTTTATGACTCCATAACTTGTCCTCAAGTTATAGAGGTTCAAGAGTCTCTTCATTAAATTAAAAAAAAAAGTGTAACCTTAATTAGTTCCATAAGTTACAATAAAAAAAAGTTATTTTTTTTATTAATTAGTTTAAAGTCTTCCATAACTTGTCCTCAAGTTATGGAACTTGAAGAGTTTTTTTTTAATTAAAACTACTTTAAACTCATAAGTTATGGAATTAATTAGTTTTGAATAGTTTCAAAACTTGCCCTCAAGTTTTGGAATTTGAAAAGTTTTCACTTATGAATACTTTAATTCCAAGTTAGCCCTTAGAATTTTAAAAGTTAAAATTCAACCCTTATACTTTATAATATTATAAGTTAATAATATTTATATATATGTATAAGAGTAAAGCCAGTCTTACCGTTAGTAGGCCTCATTCACGAAGCCGGTCTATAAAGGGGGTTATAAGGTTACTGCCTATAAAATGACAGTTTAATGGGTGTCCACTCTCACCCACCGCTTCCTTGACTGGTGGAGGGTCGTTAGCCGAACGGGTAGAACAAGGACTATAATTCTCCTTTCATTAAAAGTATTAATGATAAATACTAAGTAACTAAACTCTTATTAATAACCAATCTTAGTTACTTAGGAAAATGTGAATTTGGTGCTAACCCATGAAATTACACTTTGCACTTTGCTTAAGTCGTTAGTGGAGCGTGTGTGGTTAACCAGCATACTAACCTGGACTTAACAAGGTAGGCAAAGGGTAACTTAATATTTATCATAGTATCGGTGGAGCGTGTGTGGTTAACTGGCACAATGATTAAGGGGTAAATATTAAGGGTACCAAGTATATTTGCATGGTTATTCACACCTTGTTTTGTGATCCTCGGCATCCCAGTCACAAAACCTGAAGGGCACACTCGAGATTGAAACATGCCTTTGAACAGTTCAATGAATCTCAAAGATCTAGGACTTTCAAATCCAACTAAAACCTAATAAATTATTTCGTTTTTCATGGTGGAAATTGGTGAATCGTCATTCACCTACCTTCAAATATTTTATAGCTTGGATTACGACATCCCTCTTCTAAGTTATAAAATAGTTTGTTGGGTCCTAGCCTTAATATTTCATATTGGGTGTCATATTAAGGACTTTAAATCAACTATCTTGAATATCTCCCAAAAAGATGTCTGGTCTAGACATTTATGATCTTCCCAAATCTCTTGAAACAAGCTTTCCTAAATGAAGATGATGTCCCATGGATATCATACTTCTTTCACCTCCTCCAATTATTCTCCCTAACCCACAAGTTCCTAAAAAGTTTAAGGTCACTCAAGCCCTATTGGCAAGGCAAGGTCTAGGGGTGATCACATCTTGGAGATGTAGTCACATATTGACAAGCCGGGAGAGTTGGGTGTCAAAGTCTTGAGAAAGTTGGTGGCTCAACTACTTTCTAAGTCACATAGTGAGTTCTTTTGGGAATCCTATGAAACAGACTAAGACAAGACCCTTAATGATCTTATTTATTTGCTAAGATCAATTTCCTAAAACGCTATGGACATTGACAATGATGACTTTGGATATCCAGTAAAGCTCTCTCTTCCCAATGGAAAGGGATCGGCCATAGTCAACTCGGTTGACCCAATGGTAAAGAGAGAGGCGAAGTCTGAGATAGTCCCATTATCAAGGGTCCATAGGTAACTATTGCCAAAGGAAGGGGCATTGGTTACGAAACTGCCAAATTTACCTAAGGATGTTAAAGTCAATAAGTTTGGCTCTACTTCAGGTAAAGTCCATTGTCTAACTCTATTAAGTACATGCTGATTCTGATCGCGAAGATGGATTTCAATCGCATGGTTCAGTGATCAGAATTTTGGGCTATTACTTAAGAGTTATGATATTTATATTGCTTAGGAATAGATAACAACAAGGTTTTCATATGGATTGTAAGGATAAGTTTTTCCGCAAAGTTTTAAAATAAAAGAAAAAGGTTTTGATTTTATTTATTTTAAGTATCCTTACAATGACATTTATGAAAAGTTGTTGCTTATAAGATTCCATTGATAGCAATATTGGAAAAATGGATTTGATTCTTTCGGTTGTGGTAGTGTCTAATATTACCAAATAAGGAAAGATTCTCATCACCCAAGGTTCAATTGGACCGAAACTTGGAATCATGCAAGTTGTATAGTATGATGAATGAGAACTTTCAGCTTGGAAAATTAAGACTAATTCCTTATGTGAATAAGGAAAGGACTAAGGGATCGAGTACACATTCTTGTGCACTGGTCAAGTCCACCACAAAAGATCAAGAAGACTATTCGTCATGATTTACTTAAGTTCAGTAAATATGGTTATACTTATAAGTTTAAGTATAAGTCTGTAGCATTGGAGAAGTTTCAATGTGAGACATAACGAATAAGAAGAATCAAAGTATGGCAGAAAGATAAAAGTTTCTCAAATCTGAAAAGATGGGAGAGTACTTTAGTATCATGTTTATGATCATCTTAATGATTAAGATACCATATCACAATTGGTCCTCTAAAGTCATCTTAGTGCATTCTTATGACTAAGAAGAGGAGTCATGAATTGTTGAAATGGTTAAATCAAAAAGATGAGTCATACTTCGTTCCAAAACAATTCTTAGAGTCATACTCCAAGATTGTAACTTGAGTGACATATCTTAAAGAGGGTTTGTTAACACTAGTCAAATGTAAGAGTAAAAGGTTATCTACTCTTGTACATTTGAAATTGGTAAGTTGTGATGTTTTGGATAAAACAGAGACCAACTTAGGCCAATTGTGTAAAGTGTTAGTCTTGATAAAGAATCCGCACTATCTCTTGAATATTTGACAAGGGAGTTTTATATGTCAAGAGGACAGTGAGAGTCTTAAAGCTCTTGAAAGTTTCAAGACTTAATCAAGAATAAAACCTAAAGTCCTTCACTAGCACACGACTTAAGGTTTATAACCTATCGTGTTGAAATTTTTGTGCCTATCCAAGTTGGCTTTGCATAGGAGTTCTGAGAGTTCTCAATTGGTTGCACAACTACTTGGAAGCAATGGCAGGCACCTGAGCTGCCAAATGGCAAGAATTTAAGATTGCACAAGTTTAATCAATATGAGTTTGGATTTGTCACTGACCTTGTCTTGTGATTATGTTTTTGACAAATTCACATGGATAAGAACACATACACTATTAAATCTAAGTGTCATAAGGTTTCTCTCCGATTCATGAAAATGATGGTGAGGAAACACTTTCACTAAGTAGATTTTAGCTAGATAGCAATTGTGATATTTGCATTCTCAAAGTCGTTAGTGGAGCGTGTGTGGTTTACCGGCACACTAACATGGACTTGTGAGAAGTGGCAAAGGTCTAAACAATTGAGACTATGATTACGGCATCCCTTTTCATAGTTCTAAAATTGTTTAGACACACATGTGAGCTATCTAAGAGAGGTGTATGATTTTGATAAAGTTTTATCAAAACAATCTAGTATCAGAAATCTGAACTTTGGTAAGAAAGTCAGCTGATTTCTGAGTACATGTCAAAGCTAGTGGGAGCATAAGTGTTATGCTAATAATCATCATGTTAGTGGGAGCATGATAATTATGACAAAGGTTGCAAGTTAGCAATGTTAATTATAGAAAACAAAAGTTTCAATTCGTGAGGTTGCAGGGGTTGAAAAAGTTGTTTTGCTATAATTAAGGGAGAGGAAATTATACTTCATTTCAATTCTAAAAGCTTAGATTGAGATTTTAATCGTATTTAATCAAGGATATATATATGAATTTTATGTTGGAATGGCTCAACATAAGGAAATTCTATATATGGGTCCATTATTTGCGTTCTAAAATTCGATTATGATTACGGCATCCCTTTTCATAATCTGAATTTTGAGAACTTGACAAATTGAAATGAAAATATTATAGCAAAAGACTGGTTTAGTCTTTATGTGAGACATCATGAATCGTGTCACATATGGTTCGGATATAGGATCGATTACATGTGCTATATTCATCCTTTCTAAAATTTTCCAAATGTCTGGGGCATTATGAAGGGAAAAGGTCTAGAATTGGATATGACTAAAATGATTAAGCAATTGTCGAGGACAATCTAAGGTTTACCGAAGATTGGTTGCTCAAGGACATTTGGAAGTATAATGTTAATTCTGGAAGGACCATATTGACATAATCTGTAAGGAGGCAACTCTTGTTCAGAAGTGATAGTCAAAATGGAAGATGGAAATGTTTCAAAGTTAGAAATTATTCCATCTGTGTAAGATTAGGAAACTTAATGAAAGAAGGATGTTTCCAAGGAGCTGATCTCCTTTGGAATGCTCTGTAATGATTGTTGTCAAGTCTTTCTAACTTCGTGCATAATCATTAAGAGGATCAATGCATATAAGTTTAGAATCTAACAGATTTCAGTAAATGGCATGAATTTGGAATTCTTGCATTTTCAGTAAGGATTTGGGACTGTGAAAAGAGGATCATTGGAGTGATGTTCAATTGATCTATTTTACAAAGTAAAGATCATAGACAAACATAGTATGCATACTTGGTGTATGACATGACTAGTGTTTAGAAAAACATAGTGTACATGCTTGGAGCATGGGACAACTATTGTTTTAAATTCAAGTATAAAGTTGATAAAACCGAAACAATGAATAATGAGTAATCAGTATGGTGATAAATAAAAGTGTTTATTTATATTCATAGGGTTTGATACCATATTTGATTCATTTATTCTTTTGTTTCACTTTGCATGTTTTGACTTCCAGAATAACTAAGTCGCTCTTCCTGAATGATTAAGTTATTCAAACCATCCACAGTCGGTCATATGTTGGAAGTAGATATGAATCAAGACTGTCATGGGTTGGTTTGTAGAGGTCCAAGTTGGTGGACAAAGTGGTGCTACAACACTCATGAGTGCTCATAAGTTCTGAGTATTGGATTCAACCCGCGCTCATTTGAATCACTTCATGGATTTTATCACGAGTGATCATGAGCTGATAATATCTTATATTCTTCAAACCTAGAGATATGAGTTGTTACTATGAGTTGGTTATACATTGATTGCACGAAAACGCATTGGTAACTCGATGTTATAAAACGTGCCTTTGTGTATGATTCGACAAGTAGTAGAACAAGCCATATGAGTCGAAGTTTATCCATTCCTTTTACCTTCGGGATAAAAGCAATATCTGTGGGCCCCTCGATGATTTAAAGATGATACATGTGAGTGCTTGGCCAAGCCAGGATTGATTTGATTTGTTCAATCAGTCAGTCATCATGAATCGGAAATTGGGAAACAACAAATGGACAGAGAGAATGATTGATAATCCATGTCTCAGTCCATATGATATCTAGACTGGAGGAATATATGATCCCTTATCTAATGGACAAGTCATTGACAAAGGTCAGAGTTCATCGACAAGGTCGGAGTTCGACAGAAGCTTTTAAGAGCTACGATTGCTGATCGGTTCCTGAAGTCATACGCAATAATAGTTTTAGACTTATCCAAGTGGGAGACTGTTGGATTAATGTCTAAGTCCATAACTATAATTGGTAAGACTTGACCCGACCCGGCATGGTCCATTTGGGTTGCATGGCATCATGCATTTGGATAGACTATAATGAGAGAAATAACACTTAAGGTTGGTTAATATATTATAAGTTCTAATATATTAATAAGGTTATTTAATTAGTATTGATCAAGAATTAATTTGGAATTAATTAAGTGATCAAAAGGAGACTAATTAAATATATGGGTTGATTGTGTAAATCATTCATTCTTATATATGTGGGCTTGTGATCCAAGATTCCTTATGTTGGACTAAGTCCATGGGGTGACCCATGGATACTCCATGGAGGTTAAAATCCATGGAGCATAAGGAATGGGTAAAGTTATGAGTTACATGGTGTAACCCTAATAGCCACCATATAAAAGAATCCCATGGCTCAAGAAATCGTGCACTAATGTGTGAGTGTGAGGGCTAGACGGTTTCAAGGAGTGTTCAAGTTTCTCTCAAATTATTCCAAGTGTATTTGGTGTTGTGTGAACCATTTGAGGTGTCACACTTGGGGCACTAGGCACTCAAGCTTCATGAAGACATTCTACATCAAAGAGGTATGTATTCTATCTTGTTATATTTATTATTTTGTATGCTAGATTAGGATAATACCTTGGATGTTCATAATTGTATGTATAATAGAGAAAACACAGATCCAAGCTATTTAGGGTTGCATGCACACTTAGGAGTGTTAAAATGCTCATACCCAACAGTGGTATCAGAGCCTAGGCTTGTTTTCTTGTTATACTTGCAAAATTAGCTGAAAAATCGAGTTGGATGCATATATTCGATTGTTTTGGCTGGAATTGGACTAGGAACATTACCCTAAGATGTTTTTGGACTTATAAACTTGTTTTTGATGTGGTAATGTTCATGCTAATCCAATTTCTAAGATAATTGTCATAATTTCAAGATTTGTATTAGTTTGTATGTTCATGCTAATTTCTTGAAGATTGATGATTTGAATTATCTTGTTCTTATGAGGTTCTTAGATTAATAGAAAAGTTGTGTGAAATAGTTGTTTTCAATCCATTTTAATCTAAGAGTTGATTCCAAAGTGTGTTTTTGTAACTTGTCCTCAAGTTATATGAAAAGTCACATTTAAGAATCATAAAACACATAAAAGTTGGCAAAGGTTACAAAATGAAGAGTCTAGTTCTAATTAAATGGTTTTATGACTCCATAACTTGTCCTCAAGTTATAGAGGTTCAAGAGTCTCTTCATTAAATTAAAAAAAAAAGTGTAACCTTAATTAGTTCCATAAGTTACAATAAAAAAAAGTTATTTTTTTTATTAATTAGTTTAAAGTCTTCCATAACTTGTCCTCAAGTTATGGAACTTGAAGAGTTTTTTTTTTAATTAAAACTACTTTAAACTCATAAGTTATGGAATTAATTAGTTTTGAATAGTTTCAAAACTTGCCCTCAAGTTTTGGAATTTGAAAAGTTTTCACTTATGAATACTTTAATTCCAAGTTAGCCCTTAGAATTTTAAAAGTTAAAATTCAACCCTTATACTTTATAATATTATAAGTTAATAATATTTATATATATGTATAAGAGTAAAGCCAGTCTTACCGTTAGTAGGCCTCATTCACGAAGCCGGTCTATAAAGGGGGTTATAAGGTTACTGCCTATAAAATGACAGTTTAATGGGTGTCCACTCTCACCCACCGCTTCCTTGACTGGTGGAGGGTCGTTAGCCGAACGGGTAGGACAAGGACTATAATTCTCCTTTCATTAAAAGTATTAATGATAAATACTAAGTAACTAAACTCTTATTAATAACCAATCTTAGTTACTTAGGAAAATGTGAATTTGGTGCTAACCCATGAAATTACACTTTGCACTTTGCTTAAGTCGTTAGTGGAGCGTGTGTGGTTAACCAGCATACTAACCTGGACTTAACAAGGTAGGCAAAGGGTAACTTAATATTTATCATAGTATCGGTGGAGCGTGTGTGGTTAACTGGCACAATGATTAAGGGGTAAATATTAAGGGTACCAAGTATATTTGCATGGTTATTCACACCTTGTTTTGTGATCCTCGGCATCCCAGTCACAAAACCTGAAGGGCACACTCGAGATTGAAACATGCCTTTGAACAGTTCAATGAATCTCAAAGATCTAGGACTTTCAAATCCAACTAAAACCTAATAAATTATTTCGTTTTTCATGGTGGAAATTGGTGAATCGTCATTCACCTACCTTCAAATATTTTATAGCTTGGATTACGACATCCCTCTTCTAAGTTATAAAATAGTTTGTTGGGTCCTAGCCTTAATATTTCATATTGGGTGTCATATTAAGGACTTTAAATCAACTATCTTGAATATCTCCCAAAAAGATGTCTGGTCTAGACATTTATGATCTTCCCAAATCTCTTGAAACAAGCTTTCCTAAATGAAGATGATGTCCCATGGATATCATACTTCTTTCACCTCCTCCAATTATTCTCCCTAACCCACAAGTTCCTAAAAAGTTTAAGGTCACTCAAGCCCTATTGGCAAGGCAAGGTCTAGGGGTGATCACATCTTGGAGATGTAGTCACATATTGACAAGCCGGGAGAGTTGGGTGTCAAAGTCTTGAGAAAGTTGGTGGCTCAACTACTTTCTAAGTCACATAGTGAGTTCTTTTGGGAATCCTATGAAACAGACTAAGACAAGACCCTTAATGATCTTATTTATTTGCTAAGATCAATTTCCTAAAACGCTATGGACATTGACAATGATGACTTTGGATATCCAGTAAAGCTCTCTCTTCCCAATGGAAAGGGATCGGCCATAGTCAACTCGGTTGACCCAATGGTAAAGAGAGAGGCGAAGTCTGAGATAGTCCCATTATCAAGGGTCCATAGGTAACTATTGCCAAAGGAAGGGGCATTGGTTACAAAACTGCCAAATTTACCTAAGGATGTTAAAGTCAATAAGTTTGGCTCTACTTCAGGTAAAGTCCATTGTCTAACTCTATTAAGTACATGCTGATTCTGATCGCGAAGATGGATTTCAATCGCATGGTTCGGTGATCAGAATTTTGGGCTATTACTTAAGAGTTATGATATTTATATTGCTTAGGAATAGATAACAACAAGGTTTTCATATGGATTGTAAGGATAAGTTTTTCCGCAAAGTTTTAAAATAAAAGAAAAAGGTTTTGATTTTATTTATTTTAAGTATCCTTACAATGGCATTTATGAAAAGTTGTTGCTTATAAGATTCCATTGATAGCAATATTGGAAAAATGGATTTGATTCTTTCGGTTGTGGTAGTGTCAAATATTACCAAATAAGGAAAGATTCTCATCACCCAAGGTTCAATTGGACCGAAACTTGGAATCATGCAAGTTGTTTAGTATGATGAATAAGAACTTTCAGCTTGGAAAATTAAGACTAATTCCTTATGTGAATAAGGAAAGGACTAAGGGATCGAGTACACATTCTTGTGCACTGGTCAAGTCCACCACAAAAGATCAAGAAGACTATTCGTCATGATTTACTTAAGTTCAGTAAATATGGTTATACTTATAAGTTTAAGTATAAGTCTGTAGCATTGGATAAGTTTCAATGTGAGACATAACGAATAAGAAGAATCAATGTATGGCAGAAAGAAAAAAAGTTTCTCAAATCTGAAAAGATGGGAGAGTACTTTAGTATCATGTTTATGATCATCTTAATGATTAAGATACCATATCACAATTGGTCCTCTAAAGTCATCTTAGTGCATTCTTATGACTAAGAAGAGGAGTCATGAATTGTTGAAATGGTTAAATCAAAAAGATGAGTCATACTTCGTTCCAAAACAATTCTTAGAGTCATACTCCAAGATTGTAACTTGAGTGACATATCTTAAAGAGGGTTTGTTAACACTAGTCAAATGTAAGAGTAAAAGGTTATCTACTCTTGTACATTTGAAATTGGTAAGTTGTGATGTTTTGGATAAAACAGAGACCAACTTAGGCCAATTGTGTAAAGTGTTAGTCTTGATAAAGAATCCGCACTATCTCTTGAATATTTGACAAGGGAGTTTTATATGTCAAGAGGACAGTGGGAGTCTTAAAGCTCTTGAAAGTTTCAAGACTTAATCAAGAATAAAACCTAAAGTCCTTCACTAGCACACGACTTAAGGTTTATAACCTGTCGTGTTGAAATTTTTGTGCCTATTCAAGTTGGCTTTGCATAGGAGTTCTGAGAGTTCTCAATTGGTTGCACAACTACTTGGAAGCAATGGCAGGCACCTGAGCTGCCAAATGGCAAGAATTTAAGATTGCAGAAGTTTAATCAATATGAGTTTGGATTTGTCACTGACCTTGTCTTGTGATTATGGTTTTGACAAATTCACATGGATAAGAACACATACACTATTAAATGTAAGTGTCATAAGGTTTCTCTCCGATTCATGAAAATGATGGTGAGGAAACACTTTCACTAAGTAGATTTTAGCTAGATAGCAATTGTGATATTTGCATTCTCAAAGTCGTTAGTGGAGCGTGTGTGGTTTACCGGCACACTAACATGGACTTGTGAGAAGTGGCAAAGGTCTAAACAATTGAGACTATGATTACGGCATCCCTTTTCATAGTTCTAAAATTGTTTAGACACACATGTGAGCTATCTAAGAGAGGTGTATGATTTTGATAAAGTTTTATCAAAACAATCTAGTATCAGAAATCTGAACTTTGGTAAGAAAGTCAGCTGATTTCTGAGTACATGTCAAAGCTAGTGGGAGCATAAGTGTTATGCTAATAATCATCATGTTAGTGGGAGCATGATAATTATGACAAAGGTTGCAAGTTAGCAATGTTAATTATAGAAAACAAAAGTTTCAATTCGTGAGGTTGCAGGGGTTGAAAAAGTTGTTTTGCTATAATTAAGGGAGAGGAAATTATACTTCATTTCAATTCTAAAAGCTTAGATTGAGATTTTAATCGTATTTAATCAAGGATATATATATGAATTTTATGTTGGAATGGCTCAACATAAGGAAATTCTATATATGGGTCCATTATTTGCGTTCTAAAATTCGATTATGATTACGGCATCCCTTTTCATAATCTGAATTTTGAGAACTTGACAAATTGAACAAGCCATATGAGTCGAAGTTTATCCATTCCTTTTACCTTCGGGATAAAAGCGATATCTGTGGGCCCCTCGATGATTTAAAGATGATACATGTGAGTGCTTGGCCAAGCCAGGACTGATTTGATTTGTTCAATCAGTCAGTCATCATGAATCAGAAATTGGGAAACAACAAATGGACAGAGAGAATGATTGATAATCCATGTCTCAGTCCATATGATATCTATAATGGAGGAATATATGATCCCTTATCTAATGGACAAGTCATTGACAAAGGTCAGAGTTCATCGACAAGGTCGGAGTTCGACAGAAGCTTTTGAGAGCTTCGATTGCTGATCAGTTCCTGAAGTCATACGCAATAATAGTTTGAGACTTATCCAAGTGGGAGACTGTTGGATTAATGTCTAAGTCCATAACTATAATTGGTAAGACTTGACCCGACCCGGCATGGTCCATTTGGGTTGCATGGCATCATGCATTTGGATAGACTATAATGAGAGAAATAACACTTAAGGTTGGTTAATATATTATAAGTTCTAATATATTAATAAGGTTATTTAATTAGTATTGATCAAGAATTAATTTGGAATTAATTAAGTGATCAAAAGGAGACTAATTAAATATATGGGTTGATTGTGTAAATCATTCATTCTTATATATGTGGGCTTGTGATCCAAGATTCCTTATGTTGGACTAAGTCCATGGAGTGACCCATGGATACTCCATGGAGGTTAAAATCCATGGAGCATAAGGAATGGGTAAAGTTATGAGTTACATGGTGTAACCCTAATAGCCACCATATAAAAGAATTCCATGGCTCAAGAAATCGTGCACTAATGTGTGAGTGTGAGGGCTAGACGATTTCAAGGAGTGTTCAAGTTTCTCTCAAGTTATTCCAAGTGTATTTGGTGTTGTGTGAACCATTTGAGGTGTCACACTTGGGGCACTAGGCACTCAAGCTTCATGAAGACATTCTACATCAAAGAGGTATGTATTCTATCTTGTTATATTTATTATTTTGTATGCTAGATTAGGATAATACCTTGGATGTTCATAATTGTATGTATAATAGAGAAAACATAGATCCAAGGTATTTAGGGTTGCATGTACACTTACGAGTGTTAGAATGCTCATAACCCAACAGTTTCCCCAACCCGACCTACTCGGTGCATATGCATCACAGGTATCAAGACTTAAGCCACTGGAACTTGATTATGATGTTGAATGATTAAGAGACTGTCACACCCCCAAACCAGAACGGCGGAAATGTTCGGGGGCGGAGGACGTCATGTATAGTATCATAACAATGCAAAATAGCCAAACAAGCAAAAACATCATCCATTGCATTAATAATATAATTTAATACAAGTGTGTTCTGTGTAAAGTTTGAAAGACACCAAAATATGAATCAAAATAAAAGACGAGTCTTGAACATACTCCGTCTTCCCAAAACCTGGTCATCGGTACCTGTCTACTGGTGACCTGAGAATACAAGTTATTTTGAAAGAGTAGATCAACATTTAAGCTGCTGAGTTCATAAGTATTTTAGTGTCCAATGTTTTTGTAAGTTTGATGAAAGTGTTTGTAATTGTTTGATGTAAATTTTGTATAACTCCTAGAAAATCCTATATTTTCTACTTATAATGAAATGTATCCTTCTGCCAAGACTCGACTGTTCTATATGTTTGTTCTTTTGTAAAAGTGAGTGTTTTTCCCAAGTATGACTATCATTACCAGAAAATAGTTTACATTAGCGTTTATGTGAGAAGATCAATATATGAATGTAAAGGGAAAATGAAGATGTACAGTAGTATTGTATGAAGTAACTACCGATGTACTAACTACCTTAAACCAATTGTTTAATTAAGGTAAAATGTAATGAGATTCTAACCATACTTGATTGACTAGTAAAACACGACGATCAAAGACGTCGAAATGGTATGACATTCGACACCCGTAGACCTACAGGTCCCACTGTAGCTAGCAGCAAAGTGTAGGATGGTCAATCCCGTATAGATCTATACATAAATTCACGCTCTCCCTACAGGAGACTCTGATTACAAAACATGACACAATAATATATTTCCATGTCATGAAGTAGTGGCTCACATTAATTTTATTTTGTTATTGCATTTGTGTAGTATGTTCCTTCTGTTCTAGTGTATAGTATGTTACTTCTGTTCTAGTGAATAGTATGTTCCTTTTGTTCTAGTGTATAGTAGGTTTGAACTGACTCATGTATGAACTGACTCTTGTATGTTTCAATGTTCTATAAATAGTAAGTAGTAATCCTCTAAACTATACCTATTATAGTTTACTGGTACTGTTGTTTGAATGACTGATCATGTTTGTTCACCTTTGCTACCCAAGGTATTGAACTGATTGGAAGAACTTTTATATCTACATACATATACATAATATATAACTAAGATTTAAACGACACTCGGAAAATCAAACGATACCCTAAGTCGACAACCAAACAAGGAACAGGAAATAAAGCGAGTTACCAGTCCTAAGCCCTTTCAACCTTATTTATATAACTATATCTATATAGACATGATTTTGACAATATATAAGTTTAAAAGAATTTTGTAAAACGATAAAGAGTTTATCATATAAAAGAGTTTTAACCATTTGAATAGTTATTGATGACTTGATGTCAGTTTATAAAATGATGTGAAATACTTTGCTTGATAACACAGTTTTGAAGTATAAGAAATCCTCTTGTTTGACAGTTATAAATCACATGTGATTTATACTATAACTATATTGTTTTCTACCTGTATCCCCCCCCCATAAAAGAATGTTAAATCATTAAAAGATAAGTTTAGGGGTATGAACTCACCTGTAGTGAGTGATTCGAATGAAAGATCGATATAGGATGCTATGTATGCCAAGTGAAGTCCCGAGCACAAACGGATCCTATTAAGCATATAATGACACGTATATGTATACAATTAGTGTATATAACAACTAATCATGTAAGGGAACAACCTTAGGTGCTAGGAAACACTTGAAATGAAGTGTTACAATCACGTATGATTGTATGAAAGGGTGTTCACGGCCACACAAAGATGTGTTCACGGCCAAGGGGAGTTTACGGCCACACATGGAGTGTTTACGGCCCAAGGCTTGATCTAATGAAGGGTTTGCGCTCACATCAAGATCCTATGAAGGGTTTACGGCCATGGGTTGAAGGGTTCACGACCACCTCATGAACTAAGAAGGGTTTACGGTCCCAAGAAGGGTTTACGGCCGTAAACTCTTGAAGTTTATGCACAAAGTGGTTGTTTCTTGGTTGTTAATCAAGTGCTTCTAATGGATAACAAGTATATGGAAGAGATACTTACGTTTTGGAAGCTTATAGGGTGATTACAGCCCAAAGAACAAGTGTGTGTTCTTGGTGTTCTTGAAGATCTAAATCCAAAAGAGATGAATTCATGGATGAAATCATAGGGTTTCACTTGAATAAGAAGGATATCAACAAAGAAATGGAAGAATCACTTACAACTTTGAAGAGAAATGGAAGTGTTCTTGATGATACTTGAGAGAGAAATGAGTTTTCAACCTTGAAGATGTGAGAAATGAGGAAGAAATGAAGGAATGCTATACTAGTAGGAAGGGGTTTACGGCTAAGCTTGGGTTTACGGCCGTAAACCCACCTTGGGCCGTAAACATCCCCTGATCGATGCTCTTGGCTCAATTCGAAACCCATAAATTCCTTTCTCACAATACATAGCATTAAGTCCTATGTGTACAAGGCTTAAAAACTTCTAGAATAACCCTTAGCAAGGCTAAAAGGTAACAGAAACTAGTCTGACCTTTGATTGAATTGAACGGCTTTACAAGATAGAAATTTCGGGTTGTCACATCATCCCCCTGTTAAAGGGAATTTCGTCCTGAAATTAGAGTTTAAGCTAATACAGATAACTAAGGGAAAAGATGAGGATATTTTAGTTTCATTTGATCCTCGCGCTCCCAAGTGAATTCAGGTCCTCGCTTGGCATTCCAGCGAACCTTCACTATCGGGATACGACTTTGCTTCGCTTGTTTGACCTCATGGTCCATGATCTCTACTGGTTCTTCAACGAAGTTGAGGCTCTCGTTGATCTCGATTTCATCGAGTGGGATTACAAGAGTCTCGTCGGATAGACTCTTTTTCAGGTTCGAAATGTGGAAAGTAGGATGTATGTTACTGAGTTCTTGAGGTAGTTTGAGTTTGTAAGCTACAGGGTCGATTCTAGCGAGAATCTCAAAAGGCCCTACATATCTTGGATTTAGCTTTCCACGCTTTCCGAAGCGTATCAAGCCCTTCCAGGGTGAGACCTTCAATAGAACACGACCACCAACCTGGAATTCCAAAGGTTTCCTTCTCTTGTCTGCGTAGCTTTTCTGTCGGTCTCTAGAGGCTTTCAATCGTTCAAGAATCTGAACGATCTTCTCTGTCATTTCCCGAATGATTTCTGGACCGGTGAGAGTGCTGTCAGGAACTCGTCCTTCTACCCACCTCAGCCCAACACATAGGGGATCTGCACTTCCGGCCATAGAGGGCTTTAAATGGAGCAGCCTTTATGCTTGTGTGATAACTGTTATTGTAGGAGAACTCGACAAGGGGTAAATGCGTATCCCATGCCTTCCCAAAGTCTATCACACAGGCTCGCAACATATCTTCCAGAGTTTGAATAGTCCTCTCACTTTTCCCATCGGTTTGCGGATGGTAGGCTGTACTCATGTCCATCCTAGTTCCTAGGGAACCTTGTAGCGACTGCCAGAACCTTGAAGTGAATCTACTATCTCTATCAGAGATAATGGATATGGGAACACCATGCAGTCGTACGATCTCCCTACTGTAGGTTCTCGTTAGTTTCTCCATCTTGTCAGTTTCTTTGATAGGCAAGAAGTGTGCGGACATTGTTAACCTGTCTATGATCACCCAAATGGTTTCGAGACCACCCGTTGTCTTGGGCAACTTGGTTATGAAGTCCATCATCATCCGCTCCCACTTACATTCCTGTATCTTCGGTTGTTGTAGTAAAACTGAGGGTTTCTGGTATTCGACCTTAACCTTTGCGCAAGTAAGACACTTACTCACGAAGGTAGCAATCTCTGCTTTCATGTTAGGCCACCAGTATAACTTTTTGAGGTCAAGATACATCTTATCTGAACCTGGGTGGACGGAATATCGAGTGTTGTGCGCTTCGGTCATGACCAATTCTCTGAAACCACCGTGCCTCGGTGTCCAGATCCGATCCATGAGATGTAAGGCTCCGCCACCCTTGACTTCCAAGTTTTTATCCTTCCCTCTCAGGGATTCACCTGCCACATTTTCAGGTTTCAAGGCTTCTAGCTGAGCCTCCTTAATTTGTGCGGACAGATGCGAATGGATAGTCATAGTCAATGATTTGACTCTATGACCAGAGTATTCTTTCCGGCTTAAGGCGTTAGCTACTACGTTGGCTTTACCGGGATGATAACGAATTTCGCATTCGTAGTCATTGAGTAGCTCGACCCACCGTCGTTGTCTCATGTTGAGCTCCTTCTGGTCAAATAGATGTTGAAGGCTTTTGTGGTCTGTAAAGATAGTGCTTTTGTACCATACAGGTAGTGTCTCCAGATATTCAGAGCAAATACCACTGCTCCTAACTCAAGATCATGTGTGGTGTAGTTGACTTCGTGTGTCTTTAGCTGTCTTGAGGCATAGGCGATGACCTTACCTCGTTGCATAAGAACACAGCCAAGCCCCTGGTTGGATGCATTGCAATATACCACGAAGTCTTCTATCCCTTCTGGGAGGGATAGTATCGGTGCGCTGTATAAGGCTCTCTTCAGCGTTTGGAACGCCTTCTCTTGCTTCTTTTCCCAGTCAAAGGCCACACCTTTCTGGGTCAATGTAGTAAGCGGTTTCGCGATCCTAGAGAAGTTTTGAATAAACCTGCAATAGTAGCCAGTGAGGCCTAGAAATTGACGAATTTCGGTAGGCGTCTTCAGAGCTGACCAATTCTCAATGGCCTTTATTTTGGAAGGATCCACGTGAATTCCTTCTTCGCTAATCACGTGACCCAAGAATTCGACTCTTCGGATCTAAAATTCGCACTTAGAGAACTTCGCATACAACTTCTTTGCTCGTAGGGTTTCTAGAATCTGACGTAAGTGTTGACTATGCTTCTCCTTACTACGAGAATAGATAATAATGTCATCGATGAATACAATAACGAATTGATCTAAGTAAGGACGACACACCTGATTCATTAAGTCCATGAACACTGCGGGAGCATTGGTAAATCCGAATGGCATAACTACAAACTTGTAGTGTCCATAACGAGTCCGGAAGGCTGTCTTGGGAACATCTTACTCTAACACTCGTAATTGGTGATACCCGGATCTTAGGTCGATCTTGGAAAAGTAGTTCTCCCCTTGCAGTTGGTCGAATAAGTCGTCTATGCGAGGTAGAGGGTAACGATTCTTGATGGTAAGCTTGTTTAGTTCTCTGTAGTTGATGCACATACGGAACGACCCGTCTTTGTTTTTCATGAACAAGACCGGTACTCCCCAGGGTGAGAAGGTTGGTCTAATAAAGCCCTTCCTGAGCAGTTCGTTCATTTGACCGGATAGCTCCTGCATCTCGGCTGGTGCTAGACGATAAGGCGATTTGGCTACTGGGGTAGCCCCTGGAACTAAGTCGATTCTGAATTCGACTTGACGTTGTGGAGGTAATCCTGGTAGTTCTTCTGGAAAGATGTCGGGAAAGTCGCGTACTTCTGGGATGTTCTTTATGTCTTTCGTCTATTGGATCATATCGACTACATGAGAAAGAAAAACATGACATTCTTTTCGTAAGTACTTCTAGGCTTGTATGCTCGAGATGATACGAAGGTTCGTTCGTAGTTTGTCGCTGTAGATAACTAGGGTTTCGTTAGACAGTAGATTAAGACGAACGACCTTCTCAAAACACATGATGTCGGCACGATGAAGGCTCAACCAATCCATGCCGATAATGACGTCGAAACGTTTAATTGAGATCGACATGAGGTCTATTGGAAATGAATGGCTATCTATAGTTAGGGTACAACCTATGTATATACAGCTAGTGCTCTCTGTTTTCCCGTTAGCCATTTCTACAGTGAACGGTTCTTTAAGTGCACGTGGTTTTTGTTTAAGTAAGTGTGCAAATTTCTGGTTCACGAAACTCCTCTCCGCTCCACTATCAAACAGTATGCATGCATAAGAGTTATCGAGGAGAAACGTACCAGTCACCACCGTAGGGTCTGCTACCGCTTCCTCGTGGCCTATAGCCAAAACTCTTCCCACTCCGCCAGCATTTCCTGCCTTCGGGCAGTTCCTCTTGAAGTGGCCCACCTCGCCACATTGGTAGCAAGTCTGGCCCACACCAACGCCGGGGACCTGGGTGATTGGCCTAGCCGGAGCTTTGCAGAAACGGGCAGTGTGCCCTTTCCTGTTGCAGTTTACACACTGCATTTCCCGGTAGGGTCCATTGTGTTGGAAGCTACACTTGTTGCACTTGGGCAAGCTTCCCGCATACTGCTTCATCGGCTCAGTGGCAGTAGGTGCTATCGCGGCATGAACAACCACAACCTGCTGCTTTTTGGCAGTGTTCTGCACCGTGTTGTTCTTCTTCTTGTTGTCCCAAAACTTCCGCTTTTTTTCAGCGGCTTTGGATGGTTCTCAGATGGCAAGGGTTGTTGTCGTTGTCGGTGTGCGGACTCCGGGATCGATGAGCCGCTGTGCCAATCGCTTGGCACTGTCGAAGGTAGTGGGGTTTGAAGTAAAGACATTCTTCTGAAATGGAGGCACCAGCCCCCAAATGTACCTCTCGACCTTCTTTCCCTCAGTAGGGACCATTCCTGGACATAGAGCCACCAGATCACTGAACCTGGCGGTGTAGGAAACTATGTCGGAGCCCTTCATGGTTAGGCTCCAGAGTTCTTGTTCAAGTTTCTGAACCTCGCCCCTCGGGTAGTACTCCTCAATAATGAGCTCCTTCAGAGCTTCCCATCCCATTGCATTTGCCACTATCAATGTAAGTGACTTGACATGGCAATTCCACCATGTCAGGGCTCTGTCCGCGAAGGTGCAGGCAACAAATTTTACTTTGCTTCCTTCCGTAGAGGAGCAGATCTCGAAGATCGACTCCGTCTTTTCGAACCATTGCGAGAGGGAAATGATTCCACCAGTCCCGTTAAAGGTCCTGGGCTTGCAGTTGGTGAAGTCCTTATACAAGCACTCTCTAGAGTGCACGGGAGCATCACTTTGAGTGGAATGTACAGTTGTTCCACTCCCGCTAGTACCACTAGTACTCAAATGAGCTAAGGCTGCCGTAACAGCCGCAGCCACTGCCACTTGGATAGCTGATGGATTGAATTGTAGAGGAGGTGGTGGTTGAGTAGGAGTTATCGGAGGATTGCGTCTTGTTGACCGACGTGGAGGCATCTTTCAACTAAAAGTTTACAAAGATGAAGATATTGGTAAGCATTCAATAGTGAGAATAATGAGAGTGAATCATGGACTAAGTCACCATAGCCCAACAAAACAGATGGGAGTATGATTGTAAGGACAATCTAACAATAGAAGGATGAAAGCATTTGGATAAAGATTTCCCCAAAAGATTAGGTGTCTGTCAATAATATTGGCGTTAAAGATGTAATAAGTTTGGAAAAATGACCTTGAACTAGGTCTTACATCAAACCAGAATAAGAAAATTTTGACAACATAAAGACCTGACAGACTGAAAGTCCAAGGTCTTAAAATAAGCGGGAAAATTAATACTAGAGCCTATACATAGACCTAATTATATCCAAAAGACAGAGTAGAGTAGACTCTACTTGCGACGAGAACCGCTCGGATGAGCCTTTGATTCTGCCTGATGACGTTCCATTTCCAGCATGCGCCTTTCGAACATTGCCTGACGTGCTCGAAGTTCCCTGACTTCAGCTTGGGTTGCAGCAAGTTCTCTCTGCAGGGCCTCATTGTGGTCCAGAGTTCTTCCATGAGCAGCTTGTAGATGGCGAATGCGGACTGTATTGACTCCTGCATCGGCATCAACTTCCATAACTCGGTTGATGGCTGCCCTACCCTTCTCGTCATTTCGAGCAACCCTGCGAACCAGAATAGGCAGGATTCTGTCTGCTGAGCCTCCCTTGCTCAGATTATAGAAGCTTCAGACTCCGTTGTAGGGTAAAGGTTGACCCTGATCTTGACTCCATCTGCCCAAGTTCTCAGCCTCCAAAGGCGTCAGGCCTTGAAAAGCCGGACGAGGGTTAGGATTTGGGATTGGAGCCACCAGGGGTAGATCATTGACTTCTAGCTCAGAGTCAGAATCCTCTGGGAAGTTTTCTGCGAAGTCATCATCCAGAGGAATTTCATGATTCTCTTCTAGCTCCTCATCGAGCCATCCACCATTTCCTTGGTTGGGGAAGTACGGGTCACCGGGGAGATGGAATCCAACCATGTTATCTACGCGAGAATAGGGGTAAAAGAAATAGTTAATAGACGTACTACTTAAGATAATTATAGGATGATCCTTACCAGTTACTTCAATACTTGCGTAGTGCATACCAGTCATATGTAACCAAAACAGAATAGACCTTCGAATAAGTGACCCTAACTCTAAGCCCACAACCAAACAAGGTACATGAAGTAAAGCAAAGATCACATATTCTAAGTCTATGACACCTTAGTCACATATAACATTAGCGTATCCACTCAGCAACTATTGACATACTAGTAAAGACCTTTTAGTTTCCACATAAGTAATTATAGTAATACAAAATACTCCTATAGTATTTTAAGTTTATGTTATGTTCTAAAGTTTTCATTGTAGTAATGCTGGTAAGTTTTTAGACTTGCTGCAACACCACAACCATTCCTAGGCACACGCTAATCACATCTCGGAAAGATATAGTTGAGCAGGCTATATCACTCCCAGATCTGATTATATGTCCCCAAGCCTACTTGTGATGTCCAACAACCGCAATACTTTTGTTTTGTTCTAGTACGACACTGATCCTAGTATGAATGCTTGTATGAATACTTTAATAAAATGTTTTATTATTTTAAAAGTATTAACTCTTGGTTAGAGTGTTTTAATCCCGATGTGTTTATAGTTTTATATCTTATATGGGTTGATATACTCAATTCACTATAAACAAAGCTCTGATACCAATCTGTCACACCCCCAAACCAGAACGGCGGAAACGTTCGGGGGCGGAGGACGTCATGTACAGTATCATAACAATGCAAAATAGTAAAACAATCAACAACATCATCCATTGCATTAATAATATAATTTAATACAAGTGTGTTCTGTGTAAAGTTTGAAAGACACCAAATATGAATCAAAATAAAAGACGAGTCTTGAACATGCTCCGCCTTCCCAAAACCTGGTCATCAGTACCTGTCTATTGGTGACCTGAGAATACAAGTTATTTTGAAAGAGTGGATCAGCATTTAAGATGGAGAGTTCATAAGTATTTTAGTGTCCAATGTTTGTATAAGTTTGATGAAAGTGTTTGTAAGTGTTTGATGTAAAGTTTGTATAACTCCTAGAAAATCCTATATTTTCTACTTATAATGAAATGTAGTCTTCTGCCAAGACCCGACTGTTCTGTATGTTTGTTCTTTTGTAAAAGTGAGTGTTTTTCCCAAGTATGACTATCATTACCAGAAAATAGTTTACATTAGCGTTTATCTGAGAAGATCACTATATGAATGTAATGGGAAAATAAAGATGTACAGTAGTATTGTATAAAGTAACTACCGATGTACTAACTACCTTAAACCAATTTGTTTAATTAAGGTAAAATGTGATGAGATTATAACCATACTTGATTGACTAGTAAAACACGACGATCAAAGACGTCGAAATGGTATGACATTCATCACCCGAAGACCTGCAGGTCCCACTATAGCTAGCAGCAAGGTGTAGGATGGTCAATCCCGTATAGATCTATACACAAATTCACGCTCTCCCTCCAGGAGACTCTGGTTACAAAACGTGACACAACAGTATATTGTCATGTCATAAAGTAGTGGCTCACATTAATGTTATTTTGTTATTGCATTTGTATAGTATGTTCCTTCTGTTCTAGTGTATAGTATGTTACTTCTGTTCTAGTGAATAGTATGTTCCTTTTGTTCTAGTGTATAATATGTTTGAACTGACTCATGTATGAACTGACTCTTGTATGTTTCAATGTTCTAGAAATAGTAAGTAGTAATCCTCTAAATTATACCTATTATAGTTTACTAGTACTGTGTTTGAATGACTGATCATGTTTGTACACCTTTGCTACCCAAGGTATTGAACTGTTTGGAAGAGCTTTTATATCTACATACATATACATAATATATAACTAAGATTTAAACGACACTCGGACAAATAACCGATACCCTAAGTCGACAACCAACCAAGGAACGGGAAATAAAGCGAGTTATCAGTCCTAAGCCCTTTCAACCTTATTTATATAACTATATCTATATAGACATGATTTTGACAATATATAAGTTTAAAAGAGTTTTGTAAAACGATAAAGAGTTTTAACCATTTGAATGGTTATTGATGACTTGATGTCGGTTTATAAAATGATTTGAAATAGTTTGCTTGATAACACAGTTTTGAAGTATAAGAAATCATCTTGTTTGACAGTTATAAATCACATGTGATTGATACTATAACTATATTGTTTTCTACTTGTATCTCCCCCCCCCCCCCCGCATAAAAGCATTTAAAATCATCAAAAGATAAGTTTATGGGTATGAACTCACTTGTAGTGAGTGATTCGAATGAAAGATCGATATAGGATGCTAAGTATGCCAAGTGAAGTCCCGAGCACAAACGGATCCTATTAAGCATATAATGACACGTATATGTATACAATTTGTGTATACAATTTGAAATGAAGTGTTACAATCACATATGATTGTATGAAAGGGTGTTCACGGCCACACAAAGATGTGTTCACGGCCAAGGGGAGTTTACGGCCACACATGGAGTGTTTACGACCTAAGGCTTGATCTAATGAAGGGTTTGCGGTCACATCAAGATCCTATGAAGGGTTTACGATAATGGGTTGAAGGGTTCACGGCCACCTCATGAACTAAGAAGGGTTTACGGCCGTACACTCTTGAAGTTTATGCACAAAGTGGTTGTTTCTTGGTTGTTAATCAAGTGCTTCTAATGGATAACAAGTATATGGAAGAGATACTTACGTTTTGGAAGCTTATAGGGTGATTACGACCCAAAGAACAAGTGTGTGTTCTTGGTGTTCTTGAAGATCTAAACCCAAAAGAGATGAATTCATGGATGAAATCGTAGGGTTTCACTTGAATAAGAAGGGTATCAACAAAGAAATGGAAGAATCACGTACAACTTTGAAGAGAAATGGAAGTGTTCTTGATGATACTTGAGAGAGAAATGAGTTTTCAGCCTTGAAGATGTGAGAAATGAGGAAGAAATGAAAGAATGCTATACTAGTAGGAAGGGGTTTACGGCCAAGCTTGGGTTTACGGCCGTAAACCCACCTTGGGTCGTAAACATCCCCTGGTGGATGCTCTTGGTTCAATTTGAAACCCATAGATTCCTTACTCACAATACATAACATTAAGTCCTATGTGTACAAGGCTTAAAAACTTCTAGTATAACCCTTAGCAAGGCTAAAAGGTAACAGAAACTATTCTGACATTTGATTGAATTGAATGACCTTACAAGATAGAAATTTCGGGTTGTCACAGAGACAGTCTGCAATAGTATTCATGACCATCAAGTCTTTACGCTGTAACTTATGTATTTGTACTAATTATGACATCCTTAGGATTTTAACATTTTGGAAACAAACATTTGTAATCAAAATAATCTTTTGTACTGGGATGTTCCGCAAATATAAATAAATGATTTTTAAATCGTAAAGAAAAGTTTTAATTGGTTATAAAAATTAGAGGATGTCACAGAACAAATGAATGAATGTTTGATTAATTAAAAGTGAAATTTTTATTATCATTTTTGGGACATTACAAGTAGTCGTTATTAGTCTCCGTCTCATCCATGAGATACTTACCAACAAAGTATGATATTTCCATTGTTTATATAAAAAATCGATTGCGAATATTATTCAAATTACTTTGTTTCGTTTATAGAAATTAATTATATACAAATTACTTTGTTTTGTTTATGGGAATTAATATTAACTTCCTTATAATAACTATATTTAATGGTTAATCTCTCAACAAAATCAAATGTTTTTTTTAGCTTTTGTAACTAATGATATTTATAAATTATTCAAGGGTAAATTTGTAAGTAATGGTCAATAACCATTAAATATAGTTGTGGTAATTATTTTTACGGTTTGCCCCGTAGAGTATTTATGGGCAATACTTACAACAAACCTTAGAGGAGTTCCAGAAAGTTGTGGTATTTTATTTAGTATTATTATTATTTTTTTATAAATCATTTGTTAAATCAGAATTCTGAAATACTTTCTTATTAAATTAATAAAATTTAAAATTAATGGTTATTAATTACATGATGAATATTCATCAAGTAAATCAAAACTTGAAGTTGATGTTAGTGTTGCAGTTGAAACTAAAGTGATGTCTGTTCTTAATAAACTTGAAAATGTTTGTGTCTCTTATAATTCTATTTGTTTGTTTGTTTTTTTTTTAATTTCACATGATACAATGATAAATAAGGTTTTTTGGGTTCATTTACAAAAAAAAAAACAAAAAAACAAAAAAACAAAAATCATTGCAAAAATAGATGCATGAAGAGAGGATTTTGAATAATTTCTATGAAGTTGGAACCACACGTTCTTGCTGTAACCGAAACCTATGAGGTACATAACTTTGGGTAAGGAAACTTTTGCTTATATACCATATTTTCAATTGACACTTTTTAGAGAAATTTTAATGTCTAAATCAAAGTTATTCCATGTCAAATTACCATTTTGCCCCTAAAGCCACCTATTGTCACACTTTTTTGACCATGTATTGTTTCATTTTGCCCCTAAAGCCGCCTATTGTCACACTTTTTTGATCATGTATTGTTTGGTCCATATAAAATGGACATTTTGGCTAAAAAAAACACCCAATTTTTATATAGACAATTAATTAAATTTTGGAATATTTTTATTGGTTGAAATTGTATTGTTTCCAAAAAATCTATTATAAGTAGTTAATTATAGGTTGACTTTTTATAAATGAGTCAATGGAGTGTTTAAGGGATGTCTTATTAACATCATCCTTTTTTATCCCTCAGATGTTAAGTCCATCTAAAATGACCATTTTGCCCCTAAAACAATAATTGGTCACACTTTTTGTCCCTATAGAGTTAAGTCCATTTAAAATGATCATGTTGCCCCTAGATCCACGTTTGGTGATACTTTTCATCCAAAAAGTATTTTACATTCAACTTACGTTTTTGTTTGTATGATTATGTTAGGTTTTGAATGCTAATCACACTTCATTTGAACCCGCGGCGTAGCGCAAACAGGTTTTTTACTAGTTTAAATACATGGGGATAAATTAGTGAAATATAAAAAAAGTTGTAAGAAGAAGTTAATAATTGGATATGTCATTTACTAAAGTTATAAAATGATGAAGCGTCCATAATTTGAGTCTTAACATTTGTGTATCATTGAAAATGCTCTAAGTTGTTTGGTTAATGACTTTATCTAATTAAAAAACATTAACTATCATTTTTATAGTTTTTCTATTTAAAACAAATCTTGTTTAAAAAAAATCCTTACATTGGTTTTGCGTTTTTAGGAGGTTAATAGGTAGTCTTATGGTAACCAATTTTTCTCCCAAAAAAACCTCTTTTTTTTCCATAAAACCATAGTATTCGACATAAGTTTTCGTTTTAACTCATAATTCTCTTGTTCTTATTGATGTTGCTACATATGATGTTTTTGATATATGAAGAAGAGGCTGCATTACATGTGTTTGCTAATTTGGTACCGTATATTCTGTGTCGGCTAACTTAGATGAAATCGTATCACAAATTGTTTCATGTTTGCTACTTGAGGGTTTATATCTTTTAAGTAGGATGTAATCATATCACAAATGGTTCCACATCTACTAATTTGGAGACCAAAAGTTCTGTATCACTAACTTAGATCAAATTGTATCACAAATGATTATGTGTTTGCTAATTTGGAGACTAAATGTTAAATATCAGTTAATTTGAAAACTAGAGGTTCTAATTCAGCTAATCTGAAAATAAATAACAATGTAATGCCTTATAATTTTTTCCTAGCTTTTTGTTAGCTTTTTTTTAATAAATTTTTGTCGTTTAAAATATATAACAATGTAATGCCTAAAGGATTTGTATATCCTAATATTATAGAAAAATTGTGTCCCAAATAAATATAATCTATCTCTTCTAATAAATGAAACTAAAAAATGACATGTGTCAGTTTTTTAGAATGTCTCTTTGACACGTTAATATGTAGTCTTATGGTAACCAATTTTTCTCCCAAAAAAACCTCTTTTTTTTTCCATAAAACCATAGTATTCGACATAAGTTTTCGTTTTAACTCATAATTCTCTTGTTCTTATTGATGTTGCTACATATGATGCTTTTGATATATGAAGAAGAGGCTCCATTACATGTGTTTGCTAATTTGGTACCGTATATTATGTGTCGGCTAACTTAGATGAAATCGTATCACAAATTGTTTCATGTTTGCTACTTGAGGGTTTATATCTTTTAAGTAGGATGTAATCATATCACAAATAGTTCCACATCTACTAATTTGGAGACCAAAAGTTCTGTATCACTAACTTAGATCAAATTGTATCACAAATAATTATGTGTTTGCTAATTTGGAGACTAAATGTTAAATATCAGTTAATTTGAAAACTAGAGGTTCTAATTCAGCTAATTTGAAAATAAATAACAATGTAATGCCTTATAATTTTTTCCTAGCTTTTTGTTAGTTTTTTTTAATAAATTTCTGTCGTTTAAAATATATAACAATGTAATGCCTAAAGGATTTGTATATTCTAATATTATAGAAAAATTGTGTCCCAAATGAATATAATCTATCTCTTCTAATAAATGAAACTAAAAAAATGACATGTGTCAGTTTTTTAGAATGTCTCTTTGACACGTTGTATTTTTCTGTGATTATTATTATTATTATTATTATTTTGGTAACAAATCAAATTCAATTCAAATTTTAAAAATACAAAATCATTTCCTAATAACATTATTATGTTTATTTTGCTTAACAAATTAATTCATAATTACTTACGATCAACAATATCTTGGTTTTTTTTTTACATTTATTATTTTTTATCTATATAAAATTTTTAAATATACCGACCGCGATTTTCATGGATTATAACCTAGCAATGTTATGTATTAAATCACTTGAGATTAAATATGTTCTCAATAATATATTAGAGTTTGGAAGCTAACTTTGTATTTAATTTTGAAAACAATCTAAGATTTCAACCACCATAATTCTAATCATCCTATAAATAAATTGTGATGTGTAAACAAGAATAGGCGTAATTGTATTTTTCTTTGTTCTAAAATAATCTAATGTTTACATTGAATTATGAACAAAAATGTAAACATTGATACCGGTAAACTTTTTAAAAGCACTATAACAGATAAAAAAGACATGACGGTTTATTAAAAAGAAAATTATACGTTTAAAAAATTCCCAAAATATTAAATTTTTTATATGACTAATCTTTTTAAAATGATAAATATATATACACATTTTTTTCTTTGAGAGTCACTATACGAAAAGTTGAAAATATCTATTTTAACATGTGAATGTAAGAATTATAAAATACGGAAAATGTGACAACACCAAATGTGACATCTTTGTGTACCTGGGATACCCATGTCAGCCATGAATAAAACGAGATTTTGTCCAGCAATAATACAAATGGGACACTAGAAATCAATTGTCTTCCTCGTAATTTTCCACCAATCAAATTCTTGTAACGTGGAAGCATCAAGTTTTCAATAATATCCTATAATTTCATAAATTTTAAAGTACATTTAGAAATATTTCATGAAACTCTTTAGAACAAAAATAGTGATTGTTTATTTTATTTAAATATTTTCCATTGCAGTAAATTTGGGAGAAGATCGGGTTTCAAAAGAGTATAAGCTAATCAACATCAAGATATACTTATACTTAATGTTTTAAAAATCAGTTTGAATCGGTTGGATTGAGAGTCAGAGAAATAAATGGTTCAACCAACATCCGTTTTATATTTATTTCTAAACATGAATCAAATGATTGTATTATAAAAACTCGGTTGAATCGACTAAATTAAAACGATTGAACTAGTTAAGCGGAATCAAAACATATGTAAATGAATCATTTTACATAATAAACTTTGATAAACTTTTTCATATCTATTTAGATTTCTTTAAATAAAAACACATGCTGAATGTTATGAAGTTTTTTCGATGCGTTTGTATTAATCAAAAATTAAATTTTGTTTCTATATTATACTTATTTTGATATACGTGGATTGATATAAAACTTATAGTTATGTGTATTATTAATACATTTGGGTTGATCTACAACTTGCATTTATGTGTATTTTTAATCTTTAAATCTATGGATATCAAATTCTTGATTTATGTGTGTGTAGGAAAATAAAAAAAAATAAGATGAAAATTGTAGAAACCAGCTGACCTGACGGTTAAACTGGTCGTACAAAGAACCGACAACCTTACTGGTTCAACTAAAAACTAGTTTTTAAAACATATATATATATATATATATATATATATATATATATATATATATATATATATATATATATATATATATATATAGGAACTCAAAAATTTGTAGGAACCGAGATAACAAATATTTGTCGTGAGATTTGAAAAAACAAAAGGTTAAGATTTCAATTTTATTTATCGACAAAATCTCGTGAGATGATATGACGTTTTTGTAATTATGTGCGAGATTTTGATAAATTATGGCAAATGTTAATTTTATTAAGGGTAAGAATGATAGATAAAAAAAAAAGAAAAAAGAAAAAAGAATGACAAACGCGCGTGTACAATTTGTAGAATAATATGGAGAGAAAGATGACTAAAAACATACAAACCTCAATTTTGGGATGCATAATTTTTATACAATGAGAAAGAGATAATCATGATTTTCAAATATGTTAATTTGTATAAGCTAACATGTTTATTGATATTTTTTCTTATTATTCAAATGATCTTCCATTATGTAATTGTAAGCTCAATGAATGTAATATATGGTTGTCCAAAAATTTTATAGTCCATATTTTTATTTATAACCATTATGTTCTATAATTCCTTCATGAATTTGCATAAATTATTACTATATGAAAGAGTTAGTCTTATTTATGAATTGTAATCGTTAACAAATAAATTCAAACACAAATGAAAGAGTTTGTTGAATAATATGGAGATAAAGATCATACAAACCTCTATTTTGGGATGCATGTTTTTTATAGAATGAAGAAGAGGTAATCATGATTTTCAAAGTTGTTAATCTGTATACGTTAACACATTTATTGATATTTTTCTTATTATTCATATAGTCTTCTATTATGAAATTATAAGTTCAATAAATGTAATATATGTTGGCCAAATATTTTGTAGTCCAAATTTTTATTTATAACCATTATGTTCTATAATTCCTTCGTCAGTTTGCATAATTTATTATTAATTATATATAATAAAAATTGGTAGAATTATTTGTGAATTGTAATTGTTAACTGACAAATTCAAATACCAATGAATAATTGCTAATAACGTTTTGATATTTTTTTGTTATATAATATGAGAAATATGTGTTGTATATTTAGAGGAAAAAAAGGACTAGGTTGTATGTTATTTATTTATTTATTTATTTGTATATCATATCTTTCATTTTTCTTTATATGGTGACGGTTACTATTAATACAAAAAATAAACAAATAATAAAAAAATTGTAAGCTAAAATAAGAAATCAAAATAGGCCAAAATATCAAAATGAAACATACTGGACGACAAGCAAAAAAAAAGTCAGCAAACCACCGAGATAATTTTTGCAATTTATTTGATAAAAAAAAAGTTTTTAAAATATTTCAATTAAATTAGATATTATTAGAAAATGATAATGTATAATAATTTGTATTAAAAACAAAGTTTAAATTAAGTTTAGATTATATTAAATACTAAAAAAACCAATAAATTAATTTGCTATTCTTTTCTAAATTAGGTTTACATATGTATAATATATATATATATATATATATATATATATATTGTAAATTGGGATTATATATATTATGTGACCAAAAAATATGCTTAAAAGAATAAACTGAATATATTTAAAAAAAATTAAAATTTCACAATGATTATTTTAATTGTATATGTAACATCCAGATTTTTGAGGTACTTGACAATTATTTTTCTTCTATGCCTAAGGCTGCCATGGCGTAGTGAAGGACCTCCACGACGTGGCTAGTTGGGATGAGATCACGTGTTTCATTTAGTCACCATGGCGTGGAAGCATGTTACCACGACGTGGTGGCGGTCTGATGGCAAAAACCCTAATTTTCGGGTATTTAAAGGAAAGTAGGGAGGCTAGGGTTGCCCACCTTTAGCCTCCATCACTCTCAAACCTAGAAACTCTAACCCTAAACATCTTTGGTGCTCTTGTCCTCATTTTTGTTAGTCTTGGAAGCTCTTGAAGGGAGAAGAAGGAAAGTTTGAGCTAGGATCCAGCAAGAAAGCCTTCATTCTTTATCTTGGCATTCTTCTAGGCTTTTGTAAGTGTCCCAAACTCGAACTTTATAAAGATAGGATGATAGATCTTGAGCTTTGTCCCATAATATTATTATTCTTGTTAGTTAGAAAGGTGAGATTTCATAAAGTTTGCAACTTTATGAATCTCTGGGATATTTGGTGAAATTGGTGGCTTGCATCTAAAGTTTAGTTGCATATTGTAACCATGTATGAGATTTAGGTCATAAACTCTCATTTTTGACCTAATATGGGTTCAAGACATGCATTGGGCATGCATATCTATAAAGCACCAACTTTCATGTTGATTTTGTTGTTAGAAACACTACTGTAGAAGATAGACTTCAGATTTAAAGGAATAAGTGCTTCATGGTTAAGTTCATGCCATATGGAACCTAGGGTTTGAGTTTTGGACCTTTTTGGACTGTCCTTAGGGGTAAAGTTAGAAAATTTATCCCTTTAGATCATGTTTTGAGTGTTATATAAGCTTTGTAGCTCGATAGGTTGAAGGAAACAACTTAATGAATTAAGTTGTTTGGAACCGCGTTACCACGACGTGGTGTGAGGTCAACACGCCATTGCGAATTGGGGGGGGGGGGTCAGATCTTCTGTTTTGTCCTTAGGGACCACGACGTGCTGAAGGACCACCACGACGTGGCGAGTCAACCTTGGTCGTTGACTTTGACTTTTGACCTTGTTTGGCTAAGCTTGACCTAGGGGCATTTTGGTAATTTTAAACTATAGTTAAGTTTGGTCATATCATTGAATAGGTGTCTGGCTGAGCTGATTTTCAGAGTAGAGTCCCATTCAGCTATTTTTTGCCTATTTGTGAGGTGAGTCTTCTTACCACACTAGTGGGTCGAAGGCACCAATGCTGGTCCGATGATTGATATGCGTTAGATGTATGTGGTTATGTGATTATGTTGATATGATTGAAGGATATATATATATATATATATATATATATATATATATATATATATATATATATATATATATATATATATATATATATATATATATATATATATATATATATATATATATATATATATATATATATATATATATAGAGAGAGAGAGAGAGAGCCAAAACGAGCTCGGAGTCGCTACAAACTCGGGGGTTGATACTGACTCGACACAACTACATATTGTTATATAGGTTGATACGGACCCGGGGTTTGACACGAACCCGACACAGCTACATGTTGTCATATGGGCTTGATACGGACCTGACACAGCCACGTTTTGTTATATGTATATGTTCGTTGTATATGATTTTGGGGAAGCTCACTTAGGTTTGTGCTTACAGTCATGTTTGTGGTTTCAGGTACTTCCGGTTCAAGAGGGAAGGGCCCGACATGATCACAGCGCATCCACCCATGTTCTGCATTTTCTTTATGATTTGGATTTGTACTCTGATGATTATATTCATTTGACATACTAAGTTCGGGTTTGTTAAGAATACTAGATGGTTTTTGATTAAATTAAAAATGAAAATTTTATCCATGATATTGGGGATGTTACAAGTTGGTATTAGTGTGACAACCGTCAAAATTTGAGACAGTTCTAGATTTGAATAAATTTAGTTGCACATATAGGCATGACACATAATTAATTTTGTAACTAGGAACTGTTATAACCTACTAGAAACTTGGAAACAAGTAGAATCGAAGGATAGTGTACTTAGATTTCACATTGGTATGCGAATTCTGCAACTACTTAACTGTAATGACTATCCATATTCGGGTCATTCCTTGAATTGAACATCTTTAAATGAATCATGTAGACATATCATGCACTTGACCTAGTAGTAGAAATTAGGTAAAAGTCTCATAGAAACGTAAGTCAAAGTTGAAACTAGGACTAGTATACTTCATTCATCAAATTCACTTGAATCTCGAAACCACTACATAGAATGCCAATAAATCGATAAAATTAATTACAAAAATTATTTCTAACTTGAATAAGAGTTAGGAAACCCAAAAACAATGTGAAGTCTCAAAGATTCAATTTATTTTAATATCCAAAGATTTACAAAATTCCTTAAAACCCTAAAAGTCTTAAAAACTTAAATTTATGAAGTTTAATATTAAAATCCGATAAAAGTTTTTATAAACACTATAATATCAAATTAATATATTTAAAATGTAGAAATATAATCAAGGAAATTAATTTAATTCATTAACATTAACCTTAGATTTATAAGCTAAAAATCCAAGAGTTATGAACAAAATTTATATAAAATACACATTTTATATAAATTGAAAGAAATTTTATAAAAATTAGGAATTAATAAAAAAAAAGAAAAGAAAATCAAATATCCTCTCTCCTCCTCAAAATTCGGAATCCCTCTCTCCCCCCTCATTTCTCTTTCCAAAGTCAATCATTTTCACTTCCCATTCACTCCACCTCCCACTTTTCTCTCTCTAAAACTTCCCTCTTACTTCTCTCTAACAATGACGAACTTAGAAGCAGAATAACTGGGAGAGATTTTTACATTCGATTCTTCATGAGTTCATATACATCTCAGTATTTTGATGGCCGTTTTTAGGGGAGAGAAACCCCAAAGAAATGACGAGAGAGATTGGGTATCTAGAGAGACAAAATCTCTCTTTTCTCTCTTTTCTTCTCTCTAAAACCCCCCATTCTTTCCCTCTATGAATTAGCTCCAAAAACCACGAAATTTCCAGCAAATATCCCTCATTTTACTCAAGAATAGTCATCATTTGAAGTTGATCTTCAAGGTAAAATCAATTTCCTTACATTTTCTTCACTTTTCTTTCAAAAATATCAAGTTTTCTTGCATTTTTCTTCTCCATAAACACTTTTATTTGAGATTATTTACATGCATGTTCATGCATGTCAAATTTGATGATAATGGTGGTATGATTTCACCCGAAAAACAACATGCATGTTGTTAGAAGGTGAAATCCAATGATCAAAACCTAAATCAAATCCATGAACTTGAGTTTTACAAGTTCTAAAGATCCAAAACCACATGCATTCAAGTTTTTTTCATTTAGAAACATCATTTTGAACAATATAAGTTCGTACATGGTCTTCAAATCATAACGCATGTGATGAAAATCAAGCTTAAAAGCTTGATTATCAAAGTATATTGTTAAGAATGCTTATAAATGATTTATTCATAAATAAATATCTAAAACTTCTTTTCTGTTCAAAACTCTACGTGCAAATTTTCAGATTTTTCCAAGACAATGTATTATTTTTCCCGATTTAATGAATGTTTAAAGGATTAAATTTATGAAAAATAGCTACACTTACCCAAAAATTATGAAAATCCATTAAAATATCTTATATTATATAGTAATTGTAAATAAAAAGTTTAGTAAATTTTAGCTACTGTTTAATATTTTTTCACGAATTAATGCTTATTTAAGTGAATAAAACAAAGAAATATAGTTAAACTATTTTGAACTTTGATACTTTTTCCAGATTATATATATTACATAATAGTGTCAAAAAAGGTTTAGAGAATTGTTTAAAGTTTTTACTATTTATTTCGAATTTGTCTTGATTTGAGAAATTAAATAAAGGAAAAATATCTATACATATATAAAATTCATGAATTTTTTTTTGAAAGTCCTTAACTTCCGTTGGAACACAAATAAAAAGTTTGATGATTTTTTACTACTTTTTTGCAATTAATTAAAATTTCTTGGTTCAAAAGATTATTAAATTATAAAACCAGGTTTTATTGATCAAAATTGCCATTTAATAATTTTCCGAGTTTAAAGACACTATGTAGTAGTAACACAACAAATATAATAATTTTCCATGATCATTTACTATTTTCCCCAAATTTTATGGTGTTTTCAAGGAATTAAAATGGTGAAAAAATAGTTAGACAAATCAAAAATTCAAGAAAATTTATTTTAATGTCTTTGACTTCAGTTAAAACAGAAATATAAAGTTTGAGAAATTTTATAACTTATTTGATTTAGTTTTAAATATTTAACCATTTGAAACACTTTCCAAAATGTTATAGTTACTGAAGAAGTGATGAATCGAGAATATATCAGAGAAATGATCAAATGAACAAAAGGTGTAAATATAATCTGGTTTTCAGCTCGTATTATGCTTCCAATTCTTACAGAGAGAAAGTAGAAAAGTTGTACTCAGACTCTTATCTAACTCTAAGTAAAGTCCTTATTTATAGGAGACGTGAAAGCATACAAAAAATACTAAGGCTTATACGATAAGCTTTGTACATGAGACACCTTAGCAAATACATAAAAAAACATACGAAGAGAACAATTAAACAAACTTCGACTGATTATAACATATTTCGACCCTACAATCTCCCCCTTTGTAATCAAGTCGAACTTCTCAAGGTGAGAGAATCTATGCAGCAAACAACATCACTCTTCGTATCTCCGTATACCATGCAATAATCTTCTTTAACTCCTTCTTATCCCCTTGGTTGTTTTTCGAACAGTTATTCATACGAACAATAAAGTTCGTATACTGGGATGTGGTATATCTTTCAATTTCTCTTGCCTGGAACAAGAATCTTTTAGCCTTTCCATTCTTATCCTTTCCCACGAAGACCAATCCAAACGGTTTCAAGCAAATTCCCCCATCAGCAAATTTCTTCAACTTAGGTTAGGTCTTCGAAACTTCCATAGGGACTTTCACTTCATTCCCCAATGCTGTAGCCAACTCCACATCAGTAAGGACCAATCACTCATAGTAATTATCTATGAATATTTTGATGTGGGCAAGACCAAGTCTAAACACTTCTGGATCTGTTCCTTGAAGGTGCGAAGCATTCTTGTCTTTCAAAAGCATTGCAACTTGTATAAGATCATACAAGTTCATTAAAGGAAAATCAGCAACAGAAAAATCACATATTTGACCATTCGCCCTTGCAACATGAAAACGAAAATTCTGCATCATGTTCTCGAACAGAACATCCTTCGTAATACTAATCACCTTCTTTATCTTCACCAAAGACCATATCTCCTCTGGAGCTTTCCTAAGAACAGCATGAAACCTAAGTTTCATATAAGTGTAGTCATCATCATTATCAAACTTTTCAGCAATCATGTACTGAGCCATCATGAACATCATTTCGTTCACCGGGAAATCAAGTTGGCTCATATCAGTGTTGGTAACAACATAGCTTTGCTTAGGCTTTTTCTCGAAAGCATACATATGATTATAAGCAACTTTTGCTTCAATAGTTTCGTAATTGTAATGCTTGCTTGGATCTCCCTTATTCATTCCAGGTGGATCATCTGCACGAAGTCTCATAATACTTTGGATCACCCTTTGTTTCTCCATTTCAGCTTCAACTTTGGCTTTGTTCTCTTCTTTTGACTTCTCAACAACAATCATTTTCCCTTTGTCTTTATTCCCAGGAATTTCAACAAATTCTTTTGGTTTCGAACTACTTCCTTCTCCAGCAGAACAATTAATCACTATGCCTTTTGTGATTGGTTTTGAGATTGGCTTTGAAGTCACCACCGTTGAACTTACTGGCCCAGCTGTTGAAACAATTGGCTTTGTTGTTGAAATTGTTTTTGAGAAAACTTTTCCAAAAACCTTGACTTTTTCATGCGAAACTCCATAACCAACCTTTCCTTCTCCCCCTTGCACCCCTGTGACAACAGGCGGGGCATCTGTTGGTGAAAGACTTGAAATTCTTGACAATGGGGCCAATTGTTTATGAAGAACAATTTCAAACTGAACAAACTTCTGGGACAAGAAGTCAGGAGTAATGAGCGAAGATGTAGTAGGCTTGACAACGAGTGCTTTCAACTCCTTTAACAAACTAATAACTACCACGAAGCTTTGACTATCATTCGTAGAAAGTTGAGTAATTTGAGGACTCAAACTTTCGTACAATTTAACAAACTTTATGAGTGCATCACAAATAATATCCACCTTCTGATTAAGAGACGCATAGTCTTTCTGAACGCTAGAAATCTCTTTCGCCATGTCTTCACGAAGTTCTCGAATTTGCAAATTAACATCCTCCCTTACCTTCTTCACATCTTGGACAAACAATACATGTCGTTCCTTAGCCAACCGTCTAAACTCTTTAACCTCTCCCAGAAAATTCGAAGATTGAGACTTCACACGTAACTCATTATTCTTATCATTCTGGTCCAAATTCTCCATGATGTGTGATTCAGATTCTTTAATCAATCCAGAACATTTGGTAATCATTCTGGCTTTGACAGCTTTGAGCAGACCATCAATCTCCATACTTCACACCGAATTACTTCCCCCCATATCAGCTTGCGATTGAATAATCGAATTCAACTTCTTGTTAAGAATCTTGAACTGCTTCATAGACATTAACATATGATCTGGAAAATTTTCTTCCTCATCATCAAATTCCAAATCATCAAAAGTACCTCCAAAACCTCCTTCATCAGTATCAGTTTCAATTTCATCAATAATTTTGGGTGGATCAGTGGATTGGGATGAGAAAAGAGTAGTAATTGGATGGTTGATAATATGTTTAAAAGTAGGGGAATTGGTTGTGTTGGAAACAAGGACAATATAGGGTGGTAATGAAACAGAAGTATCCATGGAAGATAATACGGGAATACCTTGGACTGATACTGAAATCTCTTTAGACGAATCTCCTTCACCCATGTTGACATTTACATTCGTATCAGATACGTGTGTAGTGATGTCTGAAGTTCGAACCTCCTCAGGAACTGACTTGGTTAACGAAACTTCGGGTTGTATGACTTCAGTCTGCTCAGGAGTTGAAGTTGGTTTGATATGATTATCTTCAGGAGTGTCAGGAACTTGCTCATCTTCGGAAGATTCTTTTTGAAGAATCAACTTCCTCTTTTTAATCTTTGTAGAAAGATTTTTCTCCATATCCTCAGCCATTCGTTTCTTGGAGGACGGAGAAACCGGAGCTTGAACTTCACGAATAACAACCCCTTGCCTTGTTACATGAAGTTTACCAACCATTGTTGGAGAAAAACTGGATGATCGTCCCGAGAACTTTCATGAACCACAAGATTTTTTCTTGATTCGTTTGTAAATTCCAGTTTTCGATGGAATTACTTCTTTTTCTATTTCATCAACAACAGGTTCAACAATCATTGTCTCTGGTAACACAACATTTTCCTCTTCGTTAGATTGTTTCTTCAACGGTTTCGTGGGTTTGGGTTCTTGAAGAGGCTTCTTAGGTATAGACTTATCATCCTTCTTGGATTTTCGAGACTTTTTAGAAGAAGCTGCATCTGTCTTTGGCAATAACACTCCTGTTTGAACATCAGGATTAACAGTCTTCAAATATGCTATCAAAACGGGATTCACTGGATCAACATGTTTTAACATTGCATCAGGGATTCTAGCAATACTTGGAAACACCTCAACATCATCTGTAATCTCCTTTGGAAAGTGATTCTTCAAGAATTCAGCTTTATCTTCATCATCTGGCACTTCAAATCCTTCTTTGTCATAAACATGACGAAGAATTAAACTCCAGTATCTTGCACATGATATTGCTTGAACCACATTGGTGTTCTCCACACTTTTCTGAAATTCCTTCCACATCTGAGTAGAATAATCAACCGGAATATCATAGTAAAGGCCATCAACCATGGCATATACCTCCATTCTTCCTTTATCCAATCCAACACTGCGACCAGTCAAGCAGCGTAGAAAAATACCAAATAAAAAATTCCAAATACTTGGAAGTCCAGACTTCTTGAAATCACTGATCTTGGTGAGTGGGGGTTGATGACCCATCTCATTGAACATATAGATGATTTGAGCAAACGAAAGATTAGTGTACGGTGGAGAGTTAGGAATTTCAAGAATCTGACAGAACATCTTCTTGGATATACGAATCTTCTTATCGTTTACCAGATTAAACGTGATAACATCCAGAGCTTTGCTGTATGATGCAGTAGATCCTGTTATGGAAAGCCAGGATAGAGGAACAACAAATGAATTGAACATGGCAGTAGAAAGAACAGAGCTTTTCAAAGCGACAACCAACATCTTCAACTCTTCTGGATATAGTGAAACATCCCCCTCGACTTGATAGTTAGTGCTTTGAATCTTCATAATTGGTTGAGAAGAAACATCATCAGTAAACTGGGATGGAGCAACAACAGCAGCAGGATTCGCCATGATTAGGGTTTTGAACCTTGGAAGAACAAGTAAAGATTTCCGAGACAAATTGGGGATTTTTCTTTTGAAAACGTAACTGATAAAGAACCCTTGAATCCCCTTTTATATGTAACCCTGAAATTTGAATGTGACGCGGGATAAGCATTAAATGAGATCCGACGTGGCACCTTGAAAATCGCATCACTATTCCGATAAAGTAGCCACGCCTGAAAAATTAACTGTCACATCGCCTTGAAAACCGTACTGAATACAAAACGTCTTGTCAAACAGCCTGTTCGTTTATCCCAATAGAAGTGTAACCTTCATGAACCTTCGATATTGAGGTAAGGCTCTTTCGTCTTTGGGTTTAGAGACGAAGTCATTCGCCAGAGTTTCGAAATCATCAGCCTGAATTAGTAGTACTCAGAACCTCAAGGATTTCGTGTGTGTAGTGTGTCAAGAAAATAAGATAAGAAGCAAACTTAACGAAAAATTTGGATCTGTGATGTCGAAAAATAAAATTTCGACACAAAGGCAGTTAAACCCAGGCAAAGGTTTCTTCATTAATTATCAAGAGAGCTAATCAACAGCTTGGGTATGTTCCCGTGAATTACAATAGAATACTTGTAGAGAAGTATCGAAGGGCTTCTTTTTCAAGGCATCGTGGGTGGCTTAACAATTTCGTTACATATCAACCTAAACATAAGGTGAGTAATTGTAACCGAAATTACCTGTTTGACCAGTGTAGTCAGTGACAAGTATGCTTTGAATGATTTTGAATGTGACAAGTGAAATAGTTGATACTCCAACGAAAATCATATTCAAAGAAAAAATTAGATGCAGCTGGATCATATTGGGAAACAAATGTCGTGGGTTTCGACCATTTGATCAAGACCACTCAAAAGAATTGAATATGATTTGAAGCATCGAAGATTGGTACTGAAACAACTGTTTCTTTAAAACTGGAACATAGTTCCCTGTCAATTCCTTATATGAGTTCGTATATTTGGGTTTCACTTTCATCACGGTCTCATGATGTTAGATCATTAACACAGAATTTTGATATGCCTAAGTCATGATTGGTTTGATCAATGACCTCTTAGACATACGTCATTGTGTGTGAAATGTGTTAGAAATGTTGCGATGAAAAAGGTTGGTTTACGAAATCAATTGTACCTCTGTAATTCTCGGACCAAACTAAAAACTCTTAACTCATTTGAGAAGAGTTAGGTAGCTTAGGAGACTAATGTGAATGCAAGCCTGATTGGGAAGAAATTTTCGTAATGAAAAATTTCATTAAGGCTTTTGAAAACACACATTGAGTCAATGGAGACTTGGGTCGACATGCAGCATCATGCTTCTAGGGACATTCTAACTAGTCCAAAGTTGTCGAAATTTTTACCTTCCCCTAGAAATGCAAGCATGACCCTTGAAAAACTTTCGTGAAATCTGCACTAAGAAAGAAAAGACAAAGTGCAAAATAACAAAAATCTTTTTGGTATTTTATGTTTTTGAAACGAAAGAAAATATTTTTGTGTTTTGAAGTTTTTTGAAAATTAAAACAAATAACAAAAGAAAATCTTTTTGGAATTTTTGATTTTTCGAAAAAGAATACAAACAAACGAAAATATTTTTGGTTTTTCTAATTTTTCAAAATGAACGAAAATTTATGAAAAATGATCAAACTAACGAAACTATCAAAATTAACGAAAAGTTAAGAAAGCATAATCAAACTAACGAAACTTGGCTTTCCCAATTGTCGAAAACGAAGCGTGTCGAAGCGCTGAATGTGAACAGTAACCTCTGAATGGTTAAAACTGACAACATCTGAATGAACCAGTTTAGCCTCTGAATCGACACTTTTGCACAACACTTCATTATTATTCTTTCGAATTTAGTCCTGGAATAGAATTTGCTTCAATCATCCCCAATCCTGTCAAAATTCGAACAAATGATTTTTCGTCCAAAGCTTTTGTAAAAATATCAGCAAGCTGATCAGTTGTTTTTACAAAATGAACTTCAATGTTGCCATCTTCCACATGATCTTTAATAAAATGATAACGAAGTGCAATATGTTTGGTTTTCGAATGTTGTACTGGATTATGAAAAATGCGTATAACACTTTGTGAATCACAATACAATGGAATCTTTTTCACATTAATGGCATAAACACGCAATTGACTCTGGATCCAAATGATTTGCGAAGTGCAAGAAACAGCTTCAACATATTCAACTTCAGCAGTAGAAATCGAAACACACGTTTGCTTTTTCGACTGCCAACTGACTAACTTTCCATCCAAGAATTGACATCCACCACTTGTACTCTTTCGATTCAGTGTACATCCTCCCAGATCTGCATCTGACAACGCCTGAATAAAAAATCCTGATTTCACAGGATACCATAGTCCTAACGAAGTTGTTCCCTTGAGATAACAAAAAATGTTTTTCACTGCAGTCATGTGTGGTTCTCTTGGATTAGCTTGATACCTAGCACAATTACATACAGAAAACATGATATCAGGTCTATTTGCAGTAAGATAAAGCAATGAACCTATCATGCTCCTGTATAAAGTAAGATCAACCGCATGTGTTTCTAACGAAGGATTTAGCCTCGTTCCAACCGCCATCGGTACTCTTAACTTCGTGCTATTTGTCATCCCAAACTTATCGAGCAAATTCTTTGTATATTTTTCCTGATTGATGAAAATTCCTTCTCTGCTTTGATGAGCAAGTTCGTGCTGTTTGTCATTCCAACCGCCATTGGTACCCATCATGCTCATTTCGAATTGGATTTTCATCAAATTTTCGAATTCACTAGACAAAGTAGGGTCAGTCGAGCCAAAAATAATATCATCGACATAAATTTGAACAAGCATTAGATGATTCCCAACTTTCTTTCGAAATAATGTGGGGTCAACTGATCCTTGTTTAAATTTCGATTGTTTTAAGAAACTGGTAAGAGTTGCATACCATGCTCGAGGTGCTTGTTTTAACCCATATACTGCTTTATCTAAAATATACACATGATTAGGATATTCTTCATTCACGAAACCTGGAGTTTGTTCAACGTAAACAGTTTCTTCCAGCTCTCCATTCAAAAATGCACACTTCACATCCATTTGATATACATTGAAATCTTTATGAGGTGCATAAGCCAAAAATATTTGAACTGCCTCGAGTCTTGCGACAGGGGCGAAAGTTTCGTCATAGTCTATTCCTTCTTGTTGTGAATAACCTTTCACAACAAGCCTGGATTTGTTTCGAATAATGTTTCCATCCTTGTCGGTTTTATTTTTAAAAATCCATTTTAATCCGACAATTGAAACATCTTTTGGCTTTGGAATTAACCTCCAAACCTTGTTTCTCTCGAACTCAGCTAGTTCAGATTGCATTGCAACAACCCAATCAGAGTGTTCCATTGCAACCTTAACAGTCTTTGGTTCAATTTTCGAGATAAAAACATTAAACATGCAAAATTCTTGATGAGTATTCAGTACCTCATTCTTTGCACGAATTTGAGCTCTTGTCAAAATTCCATCTTGTGGATTTCCAATGACTTGCTCTTTTGGATGATTTCTTGTCCACTTTTCCAATGGTGGATATGCTGGATCAAATTCTAAAGGTGCATCTTCGTACATCTCTCCATTTTCGGATCCTGCAACAGAAATATTATCATTTAGTTCATGAAATTCATCATTTTCATCAAGATTTATGGTTTCCGTTTCAATATGCTCCCCCTCAACATAATTGTTATCCTGATGCTCCCCCTCGAAACTTTCATGTACATCGCTATTCTCCCCCTCGAAAGGATGCTCCCCCTCAACATTCGAAGGATTATTCAAGTGCTCCCCCTCCACTTGAGCATCTTGCATGCTTTCGCCATTAGCAGATGTCTCTGATGTGATTGTTGAATCATCAAAATGTTTCGAAGATTCAGGATTTTGATTATCAGCAGCATGTACTTCATCATCAATTGCTCGATCTGGAATACCAAAAATTAAATCATAATCAAAGTCAGATGAATTAGATGTCTCAATTTCATCAGTTGATTCATTAAGAATTGGTTTTTGTTCAAATTGTTTTTCAACTTGTTTCACGAAGTAATCATCAAAAGTGAGATTAAACGTTTCTTCCACTTTTCTGGTTCTTTTATTCAACACTCTATATGCAACCGAATTTGTCGAATATCCCAAAAATATTCCTTCATCAGCCTTAGCTTGAAATTTCGAAAGACTATCTTTGAGATTCATTATAATACACCTGCAACCAAACACATGAAAGAATTTGACATTAGGTTTTCGGTTATTGATGATTTCGTACGGAGTGATATTAAAACGACGATGAATGAACGATCGATTCTGAGTGAAACATGCTGTCGAAACTGCTTCTGCCCATAGATATTGAGGGAGATTCGCATATGTCAACATAGTCCGTGCTGCTTCGCAAAGTGACCTATTCCTCCTTTCGACAACTCCATTCTGTTGAGGTGTATAGGGCGAAGAAAAGTTATGCGAAATTCCTTTTTCCGTTAAGTACGAATCCAACACTTTGTTCTTAAACTCAGAACCATTATCACTTTTGATCTTTCGAATGTTTTTCTTCAGACTTGTCTCAATTTTTCTTTATAAACTCGATCATTGTTTGAGCGACCTCAGATTTTAACCTGAGAAAATACACCCAAGTGAATCGTGAAAAATCATCAACAATAACCAAAATGTACCATTTCTTGTTGAGGGTTTCAACAGTTGATGGTCCACAAAGGTCAATATGAAGTTCCAGCGGTTCAACAATTTTCGAATCTATGACAATTGGATGTCCTTTGCGATGCTGTTTCGCTTGTTCACAAGCTGTACACAAAGTATCATTATCAAACTTTAGTACAGGTAAACCTCGAACAAGATCATCAAGCACCAACTTATTCAAATTTCGAAAATTTAAATGAGATAAACGTCGATGCCATAGCCAGCTGACATCAGATGTAGCTTTCAAACGTGAACACACTGAGGGTTTGCCGATGATTGGTTTGATATCAAGAGTAAACATGTCACCATGTCGTTTGGATTTGAGCAAAACTTCGTTAGTTTCAACATTCGAAATGATGCTGCCTACTTCGTTAAACACCACTTGATTGCCAGTGCCCACAATAAGTTGTGAAACACTTATCAAGTTATGTTGAAGACCTTCGACATATGCAACTCTCTTAACAGTGAACTTCCCATTTGTGACTTTACCATATCCTTTCACCTGACACTTATGATTGTTTCCAAACTTGACTACTCCTGTATTCTCCAAACTTCAATAATCACGTAAATTCTCCTTCTTGCCAGTCATGTGACGAGAGCAACCACTATCAATGTACCATTTATCATCATATTGCTCGTCACATAGAACCTGCAATTAATGAAAGAATTTAGGTACCCAAGGCTGTTTGGGTCCTTGGTTATTAGCTTTGAAAACAGAGTGGAAAGAAGAACCTAAAGCCCAATTACAAACTTTTGATTTGAAAGTGTCAATTAAGTCAACATCATTAGGTAAAGGAGCAGAAACATAAGTTTTCGAAGGTTTAGACTTGTCACTGACATTCGCCTTTTTGTCCTCAAGTTGGTTTGCAACAGGTTTAACTTTTGAAATGGGTTTCCATGTTTACACAGAAATATTCGATTCTTTGGACGAGGAGCTTCCGTTGGAAGAATCAGTCAAATATTTCTCATATGCTTCGCGAATTCGATGTTGGGAATACTTACGAGATTGAAACAACTTCCCTTGTCCTTTAAGCCAATGATCGATATTATTCACATTTGACGAACCCTTTGTGTATGACACTTTCGAATTCTTCTTCCCAAAAGGATTTGGAAAGTTTGGTTCTTGAGGTATAAACTTTGCAGTTTTTGAGGATTTATCAAACACAACTGTTTGATGGTTTACAATCTTTCGAACATTTTCAGATTTGCGATCATTCTCAAATTTTTTAACATTCTCTGAATTTCGAACATTCTCAAATTTTCTAACGTTCTCAAATTTTTGAACATTTTCAAAATTTCGAACATTTTCAAATTTTCGAACATTTTCAAATTTTCGAATATTTTCAAATTTTCGAACATTTTCAAACCGACGAGAATTATTTAAATGTCGACTTGCTGTATTTGAAGAGAATCGATTTGGAGTGTTTGTTGGTTTTGAAAACTTTGGTTTGCTTTTTGAATGAAAATTCTGTTGTTTATCATTTGTTGAAACAGTTTTTGTTTTTGAAAACTTCACAGAATCATTTTGAGAATCAGACGAAATTGGTTGAGCGGGATTTTCCTTTTTATTCGAAAGTTTTGAAAACTTATTTTGTACATGTTTGGACACCTTATTTTCAAACACTTTCTTGGTAGGTGTTGTTGATTCCTTTTCAATAGACACAAATTGCCAAAAAAATTTCTTTCTTGCCTGTCTTTTCGAAATTCCATGTTCCTTCGAAAATTTATCAACACGATCCTTAAATTCGTTTGAATTAAGTTTCGCATTCTCATTTAATTCTTTAGATTCTTGTTTCAAACATTCTTTTGCATTTTCTTGTTTTTCAATCCATTTTCGTTGTGGTTTTTGTCTTTGAAAAACCTACAAATTCTTTGTTAGATTATTTTCGACAGTGCTTTGATTTGAAAAAAATCCTTCGTCTGATGTTTTCTTGTTGTCATCTTCGACCATTTTGGTGAACTCTGGTTTGATGTTTTCAACATTTCAAGTAGTGACAAACACTTGATTTGGAAATACAACATCATCTGTACACTTAAAATTTGGATACACCACTTGATTTGTTTCCAAATAATGAGCTCCTTTTTCAGACAAAACTTTATCGAAATTTTCAGTGTCTCCATACACTTGATCAACAACAACTCGTGGAATGGTTGTTTCTTTTGAAACAGGCTTTTCAGGCTTAGATTTGTTCGAAACTTGTTCTTCATCCTCATCATCACTACTATCTGTTTGACTATCTCTGACACTCACATTGTCGAAATCAAAACCTTTCGAAGTTGAAGAATTGTCAGTGGCAACTTTATCCAACGAATCATTACATTTTTCTTTTCCTTTAGACTTAGATGTGATATTAATGACAGACAACTGTGAACAGTCGACACTTTCCTCTTCCTCAATTTCACTGATTTCGCTAAAACTATTAGAATTATCATCGACATCAGCGAAATTAGATTGAGAGTCAAGTTTCGAATTCTCAGTTCTTTTCAAAATTTTGATTTGTTCATTTTTGGTTAAGGTATCATTCACAATGTCAACAAGTTCACCAGCATTCAAATTTTCATCTATCTTAACAATACCATAAGCAAATCGATTATCAGACACTTTATCAAATTCCGCTATGATTTTCTGACAATCATAAGACAAGCTATCAATTTTCTCTCTTTCGAATGCTAGGAATGGTAATAACTTCCTATGTTGTTCTTTGCTAATATCAGACAAATGATGCAAAGCAGTCAATTTTGCATATAAACGTTTTGCAGAATTACAGTATATATTTCTTTGAGCTAACAACATTTTAACATCACTACTTAACGAATCCCTATCACACATGATATTTGTAATCTGTAATTCTAAACTCTCAATTTTTATTTTCTTGGCATCTAACTGCTTCTGTACTTCTATCAACTGAGAAGTTGATTTCTTAGCCTCGTTGCTAGCAGAGATAACCAAAGCATCGAAATAAGCAACAGTATCATCAAAAGCAATTAATTCAGAATCATATGCACTCAAAGGAATATTAAAAGATTGAATAATAGAACGTACGTTGGTGGTCATTAGTGATTTGTCAGAACTTTTAGTCATGAAGCAACGACCTGTCACGACTTCGTCAAATTCATCCTCATATTTCGCAAACATGGCTCCATGCGTAGGATTACGCATTTCTTCATCATCCGATCCCAAAGACCAAATCTGATAAGTTCCTTCATTCTCATCATCAACCTCTCCCTTTTCCACCAGTGACATTCCTTTCGCCTTTGCCCTTACTTCTTCCAACCTCTCAACGTAATAGGCTTCGTCCTTCACTTTGTTTTTCTTTTCATCCTTTTTACGAAGTTGACAATCACTTGCCTTATGATTGGCACCTTGGCAATAATGACAATCAATTCCTGAATCACCTTTAATCTTGTTCTCAACTTTTGTCTCTTCTTTCTCTACTTCCTTTTTCTCACTCTTCTTCTTCTCTTCTCCTCCAGCCTTCGACAAAAATCTTCCTTTCACATCAACATTTTTCGACTTTGAATTGAACGGTTTCTTGAAAAATTTCTTGACTTTATTATTTGAATAAAAAGCCACAGCCTCTTCATCCGAATTAACAATAAACCCTTCTTCATCAGAATTCTCTGCTTCAACCTGTTCCTTTTCTGAAACTTTCGAAACTAAAGCTAATGGTCCACCCAAGCTTAATTTCGATTCTTCAGCCATCTCATTTACCTCACCTTCGTGAGTCTTTAGTAGATTATACAAATCATTCAATGATGATGTGTCGAAACTATGTTGTGTCTTCACCATTAAAGTATCATTCCTCCATTCTTTTCTTAGACCCATGATGAACGTCAAATTGAATTCCATTGTCGTCCTTATAATGCCATGACGATGACATTTATAGATTAACTCATTCAGCCTATCATAGTAACCTTATTTTGACTCACCATTTTTTGCTTGAAATCTTTTAATTCCATCAAACAGTGCTTAACTGAATTAACTTTTGTCTTCTCGCTTCCTTGAAACTTTTCTTTGAGATTATTCCAGATTTCTTTTGCAGTTGTACAACTTCTGACATAGTTATACACAACTGGAGGCAATACACAGCGTAACTCCCTTATACATCGTTTTTCAAGTTTCTTCATTCGATCAGATTGAGCATCAACACTCGTAGTACCAGATGAAGATCCAATCGGTTGAATATTTGTCGGAAGAGTAACATTTCGAGAGATACATGACCAAAGCTCTTCATCGATTCCAATCAAGTAATCTTGCATACGATCAGACCACTGATCATAGTATTCTGGAATGAGCATAGGAATCCTAGTTGAAGATCATAGCAGATGAGAGTATGAAGTCATTGAGTTTAAGTTGAAGTTTGCCATTGATGTACGAATGAAATTTTCTGAGAAATCAAAGAGAATTTGAAAGCAAATTGCTGAATTGAACAGAAAAATCAAGTAGAACACTCAATTCAACAAATCAGTTGCAGAATCGAATCACAACTGAAGATCAAGAACACTTTTCACTTCAAAAGGTGCGGAAACTTTTTGAACCATAATTTGATTCAAAAACCTTTTGAATCAGAGTGAAAATCAGATCGCAGATTATGATTCCTGCTCTGATACCAATTGAAGAAGTAATGAATCGAGAATATATAAGAGAAATGATCAAATGAACAAAAAGTGTAAATATAATCTGTTTTTCAGCTCTTATTATGCCTCCAATTCTTACAGAGAGAAAGTAGACAAGTTGTACTCAGACTCTTATCTAACTCTAAGTAAAGTCCCTATTTATAGGAGACGTGAAAGCATACAAAAAATACTAAGGCTTATACGATAAGCTTCGTACATGAGACACCTTAGCAAATACATAACAAAACATACGAAGAGAACAATTAAACAGACTTCGAATGATTACAACATATTTCGACCCTACAGTTACACTTCAATTGATATTGCCAAAAATGAGATTTTTCACTTGAATTTGTTATACAACAAATTGATACAAATATAAATTTCACGGAAAAATGTTTGTAACTTAACAATATTAAATTTTAACACAATATTGGCATAATTCTATTGTAGTAGTAAGTATACTAGTATTAGATTTCCCTTAGAGACTCATTAGTGTGTAACATCGTTGTAGGAATCGATAGTGGTACAACTGGAACGTAGTTCAAGGCATCATTTGTATCATCTCAATGCATTATGAGCATTCACATATCCCGCTGTTTCCGATTTTTATGTTTTGGGGTGGAAAAGCATGTCTGAAAAACTATTAATTGTTCGTTGTATTTAAATTGATTTGTATCAAACTTGATTGCTATATTTTGCTATGTATGTTTATGCAACTTGAAACATGAGGCCTTATCATCTTAAGTCCCTTCCACTTTACTCCAACCATTAACTCTTTGAGCCAATGGTCATTATGGATAGCGCTATTAGGAATTGACAACTCCTCACTCGCCCGATTGATTGAGTGCATGATACCATATTAATCTATGGAACGATAAGCATAGATCGTAATAAGGCGTCAGTCATAGGGTTGGTTGTGAACTCATTGTTTGCTCATATACATACAAACCTGTTTACTTATTATAGCAATAAACTTTGTTTCTCATTATAGCAATGAACTTTTATTACTGGAAACTTATTTACTTCTCTTAACAATGAACTTGTTTGATCCTTGTAGCAACAAACTTATTTGATCATTATAGCAATGAAAATTGTTTACTCGTTTTAGCAACAAAATTTATTTCCCATGAGGATATGAACATTCCATCTCATTTGGGCAATGTACCTTATTTCTCATGATGACAACGAACTTTGTTTATGCAAACTTATTGACTCATTTTAGCAATATATTTTTTTATTCATGGAAACTTTTATCAAAACTTTGATTTCGATTTATGAAACCAATATTATTTTTAATCTGTGAACTCACTGACTATTTTTATAGTTGACGCTCGTATTACATGCTTTTGTAGGAATCACCTATTATGAGGCACGTAGAGACACAACACTTGTAGGAGAATTTGCATGTGTTGTTCCATTTTAATACGTTGTAATTAGTTTTAAAAGTTGTTCAAACTCATTGTAATTTGTAACGTTTTTAATACTATGGTTGGTGTTGTCTTTTAACTTTTGCTATGAGGCCCTTTGTACTGCCACGCCCCGTGTTTCCGCTTTAGCGGTGTGTGACAATTAGAGCATTGGTTTGAGGGATTTGGGCACACTTTCGAGTGTCTCGGGACTCAAACTGAGGAAATGATAATCTTTTAAAAGAAAACAAAACTGAATTTCTAGAAAGATTTTTACTAAGTAAAAAGGGTGCGATACGTGTAATCAGCCGAGCTCAAGTAAGAAATTCCCAAAATACCCATACATATCTGTTAGGATTAGTATGCCTGATATTTGAATCACATGCTAGATTAGGGATAAGGGTACCTTTAGGAATCATATGATAGAATTACCTGATTTGTGTGATGCCTTATAGCCTAGGAGGATTGGATGCTATGTATTACTTGGAATCGATATCGGCTCAACTAATTGCTACGTGTATGCTTTCAAAGTTTTATACGATTAGTATTATATAGCCCTTGAATGATCGATTTGTCGTCATTTCCTATTCCTTCTTTGGTTGTGGAATTAGGGTAAACTCATCATTTGACAGTCTACGTGATCCTATTTTGTGTGTAACTTGCACACATAAGGCAACATATGGTTTTGATTGAGGTTCTTAGTATTGCGGGCGGTGGGAGTTGAGACTTCCTAGGAGAACCTAGGATATGTATGATGTTAGAATAGGGTTGGTATATGGTTTTAGTGTGTTGACTTAGAGGAACCAGGACTACTCTTGAGGAAGGCACATGTAGGTGTGAAAGGTAGTATTGGTCTTGTACTAATGGAAGCATAGGACCTGTAACTAAGACAAGAGTAGATCTGGAAACTCTAAGAAGGTCTGTATTGTGACAATTTCCTCGAGTCATATATTTATTATTTATATGTTTGTGTTTCAGTTTGAGTATGTTGATGACTACTCGGGGAGGTTCAGGTTTTGGTTCTGGATCAGGTTCTGGCTCAAGCACATAACCACTTGATGAGAGGTTACAGGAGTTTATTTTGGCTGACGTTACTCACGATTTCTTGGATGCTACTCCTATGATGTTCGACACCATCAAGGATGGGATTATGGAGTTGATGGATGAGAGGCTCATGTCTTCTCGAGTTGAGATTGCTACTGGTTAGATAGGAGCTCGAACTCCCTCATTTCGGGAGTTCAAGGCCTGTGGAGCTCTTGAGTTCTTTGGGGATAAGGACCCCATCGCTAGCCGACGTTGGATCGCTGATATTGAGAATGCTCAGCGGACGAGCTTTTGCCCTGAGGAGGGAAATGTAGGATTTGCATCCTGCCTGCTGAGGGACCAAGCATGAGACTGGTGGGAGGAGGTTAGCAGAGCTGTAGGATCAGCGGCAGTGGCAGTCATGATATGGGAGGACTCGTTGCGAGGTTCCAGACGGAGTTTGCACCAGCTATTGAGGTGCAGTAGTTAACGAGGGAGTTCCAAGACCTTCGCCAGACTACGGAGACTGTGGCGGAGATTACAGCCAAATTCAGGGAGAGTGCTTTGTTGGTCCCGCAATACGATGCGAATGAGGAAATTTAGAACACGAGGTATCATGACATGCTGAGGGATGACACCACGGAGTTTGTGAGCTTTTTAGGGCGCAAGACCATAAATGATATGATCGAGAAGGCCCATGAGCGGGAAATTGAGCTGGAGCTTCGGACAAAGTGCAATCCGGAGCAGGTGTAGACAGTTGTGGGCCAGGCAAAGATGCCCAAGACTTTGGAGCTACATGCTAGGGGCCACGAGGGCCGGGGACGTTGCGGCAAGTCGTACAGTGTGGTATGTCGGTTGGTGGGTTCAGGATGTTTTAGGTGTGGTCTGGCGGGGCACATGAGTAAGGATTGCTCCCAGAGTGCATTGATCTGTTTTAAGTGCAACCAGACGGGACATAAAAAGGTTGATTGTTCGAGACTGAGAGGAGGAGCAGTGGCAGCGCCTGCGCCAACCACCTTGAGGATTACTGATGGCCGCCCGGGCAAGGCGGAGGCACCTGTGGTGAAGAGCCCAGCATTTCAACTAACCACCGATGAGGCCAGTGTAGCACCAGAGGTGGTTACTAGTATGTGTCTTATTCATATTTTTATTGCTTTCTTTATTTATGCTTATGATTATATCTGATCTTATATAGGGACCTTTTTGGTCAATGGTATGACTGTCCATGTATTGTTTGCTTTGGGAGCTATCTGATTGTGACATCTCCACTTTCACGGCCAGAAAAGACCGATGTGTTTATGCTTATTTAAAATCAGAGTATCATTTTTGAGGAATAATATTGCGGAATTTGTTCCCAAAAACATGATAATGGTATTATCAAAGCATCCCCGAAGAAATGTATTTTTATTTATATTAAAACATTGAAATGTCATTGTCAATACATAAACATAAGCATAACGAAATATTACAAGTCTTACACTAATTAAACTAATGGACTAATACTCATAAAATCTCTCACCAGAATGTAGATTTTATATCGCTACCTGTGATATAATAAACTGAGTGGGTCAGGTTGGGAAACCTGGTGAGTACATAGGGTTTTCAATCCACAATAATATAATTAATATGTTTAATCATCAAACAATTAAACCAATTTCCCATCCCCCTTATCTTATTTATTCTTAAGGATCTACCCTAAGGATCATTTATGTTGACAGTAAGTTTCTTCTATATTTATTCCTAAGGATTTTTCCTAAGGAATAGGAAGGAAGTCCATCGCTTCCAGGGTTTATCTAATAGACACTAAGTCCATAGCTGCCACTGATATCTATTAGGCACTAAGTCCATAGCTACCAATGTTTATCTAATAGGGACTAAGTCCATAGCTGCCAATATATATCTAATAAGCACTAAGTCCATAGTTGTACGTGTACATCTAATAGGAACTAAGTCCATAGCTACCAGTAACTACAGAACTATCATCAATTAGTCCGGTAGTTGTCACCTATACTTTGCTAAGTGAATATAACTATGGTAAAATAACAATTCCAAAGTCATGGCGTTCTATCATTTCCTACTTTTTTGGTCGTACTATGCATCCTATCTTTCATCATACTATGACATCTTTCATTACCCTTTGTTGCCCAATATATGATATTTATAAAAATACCTATACATTATAAATCATATAAACTTATCTTTATAACATTTCATCTAACACATATCATCTTTGCACTTAAGAACATATAGTAGTTAATTAATTAGATACTTCATATCTATGTGTAAGATGAAAGTTACCATGCACTCAGTTGTTAAAGTGAGGACTCGAAATTCGGACAACGCTTAGCTTCTAGCAGCTGTCTTTTCCTTTAACGTAACCTAGTATTACTATCACTTAGTATTAGTCTAATATTTATTGCGACTAATTATTACTCTAGATTCATCATTAATTAAAAGTATACTTCAAGATCTATCAAGTAAGGATCAGCCAGGCAGGACAGTTGCGAGGCATGATCATTTCATCATTTAGCTTTTCTAAAATCCAGCAACCAAGCCAACGTGACCATTCTAGACATCTCTCTCGTAAGTAGATCAATGAGTATAACGACTTGGAATCACTTATAAATCTTCTTTATAGGTTCATAATAATGATAATGAACTTAAACATAAGTTATACTTAAATTACGGTAAGCATACTCAACTTACCTGTGTTTTAGTGAGAAAATGGACTCTACGCGTGTCACACCCCCAAACCAGAACGGCGGAAACGTCTGGGGGCGGATGGAGTGACTTCATGTACAGTATCATAACAATTGAATAGTAATAAAACATAGCAACACAAACATTCATACATTTAGATTTCAAGTATTACATTGTTTACAAACATAGTTGTTCCAAAAGTTGAATACAAATAACTGAAAAGTAGGAAAACATGAAACGACGACGCCGACCCTCAAGAAGGGTTGAGCACCTGTCTACTGGTTTCCTGAGAATACAAGTGATTTTAAAAAGTGTCAACAATTAAGTTGGTGAGTTCATAATCATTTTTGCATGAAAAAGGTTTGTAACAGTTTCGCGAAAGATGGTTTCATATTTTTCCAGAAAATCCAATATTTCCTTTAACATGAACTGAAATTTGTAAGTAATTCTTTTGTATCTTTTCCTCGTAAAGTAATAATATATACTTCCAGAAAATCCAGTATTTTCTTAAAGGTGAATAGTAGTCTTAAACCTTAAGACCAAGATATAAGTAGATATTGTAAAGAAAATAGCATATAGTTTCATTTCTTTTAATAAAACTAATGAAGTATATGCTTCCCGTAAACCAAATGGTTTTGCTAATCCCTATGTGAGTTCTTATAACCATGCTTGATATGAATGTTATGCCTGAACGACGTTCTTCAGGCGTCGGAGTTGGTAGACTTTTGTCACCCTAGACTTGCCGGTCTAACTGTAGCGAACACCTGAGGAGTGGGGTTGTCAATCCCGTATAGATCTACACACAACGGTCTCGCTATCCCTCCAGGAAACTCTGGTTATAATGCAGAACTTAAGGTGTACGCTAGGTAGGTACGGTGAAGGAAAAGTCTCACAAGAGCATTAAGGTGTTGTTTGTTTTTTGGAAAAAAACCACTTCAGACCTCCTATTGTTGCGCGGCGCAGCACACACGCAACACTTTTCATCTCGCAGCAGTTTGTTTTTTAGAAGTCTTCGAAGTCAAAAACCTATGCGTGTGCTCTGTTTGGCGTAGCACTTGTACCCCCTCTTCCAACCTCTTTTTCTTCTTTTTTTCTTGTTGAGATTTTGATTATATGTTGTTGAAAATTTATTTCACCTTTTTTTTCGTTTTTTTTTTGTTTATTCTTGTTGAAATTTTTTGTTTCGTTTTTTTATATTCAATAATGATAATTTCTTGATGAAATATCATTATTTTTTACTAAAATATCTTTATTTTTTTGTTGAAATATCATGATGGTTTACTGAAATATCATTAATTATTGCCGAAATGTTATACATTATTAAATTTTACATATTAAAAAACTATTTTCGGTTTATAAAATTAGTTTATTTTAATTTTTTAATATCTGCAGCAGTATGCAGATGTTAAAAAAACAAACACGCTTCTTATTACAGTCTACAACCGTTTGGTCCACCTCTTCTACTGCAGAGGGTTGCAGAGGTGGTCCGCAGACTTCATGCATTTTTGCTTCAGAAAATCAAACAACACCTAATAGATTTACGTGAACTATGACTCCCTTTTACTTGCAAACTAAGATAAATATACTTTTAAATAATTATATGTATCTTTGAAAAGTGTGGATTTGTGACTTCCAAACTATACCAATTAAAGTTTATCTTGTCGGTTTGAAACTATTTATATAATCTTTTATATAAATATAGATGTGTAATCTAGCATGAAAATATGAAATCAAAACATAATATTTTGAGGTTAAAACCCACTAGATAAATGAATGACCATAATGTAACCAATTTTGTTAGTAAAGCTATCTTTTAGTAAAAGTTTTCAAAAACCATGTAGTTTACAGATCTTAAATTTTCTTATGATTTTATAACATAGATTATGTTTGTTTTGCCACTATATATATATGTATGTGTGTGTGTATATATATATATATATATATATATATATATATATATATATATATATCACAATATTTATACCAAAGTTAGAATATACTATAACTTGCACAAATAATAACTTATCTTTAACATAAGGATGAAAAACTTGTAATTATTTGTGGGATAAACAAAGTTTTACTTGTATTCCGCCCCCTAAAACATGGAAAAAGCTTGAAAATATGGGGGTATGAACTCACCTTGATGATTTCGTGTGGTAGGAAGGAAAGTGAAGAGATTTCGAGCCTAGTCTTGAGCTTGAAGGGATTCTCGAAAATGGGGGGGGGGGGTGTGCTAAGAAGCTACACATGAAAATTGTGTGTAAATGTGATGATCTTAACCTTTTGGTGTATAAAATTACTTGAGTTATACAAGAAACTTACCTAGATTTCATAGGACCGCTTGAAGATGCAACTTTTCTTGAAGGTGGTTCTCGAAAATTTGAGAGAAAAAGAGAGAGTTTGGAGAGTGGAATGGCTTGCAAATGATTTTTGTGTGTGTGTGGGTGTAGGATTCGGCCTTAAGCATAAGAGAGGGGAAAGGATGGGTTGACTTCTTTGATGTTTGATGGGCTGCTTGCCTAAAAGTATGATGGTCCATAACATTGTTGTTTGTGGGATAAAAATGAGGTGGAAAGATTTTCGGGTATTTCTTTTTCCCTTTTTTTTACTAACCCCAACCGAAAACCTAGAAGGTTTTCGGCCCTTATGGTTCTTCAAAGGGTTTTCGATTTTAGGGTGGCCTAAAACACCCTATTTCCTTTAAGTTTTTGCGGTTTTGGAGAGTATGTTTGGCTTTTGGGCTTTATTTGGGTCGGATAAAAGGGTTTTCGGTTTTAGTTGATAGAAAACTCAAAGGTGATCGTCTTAAAATTCGAGTATTCATAAAGGAAATGCTTATGGTGTGCTATCTCGTTGACTTGTCAAGAATTCATTTAAACTTACACATATTTAAATACATATATGTTAGCTTATAATCAATATGCTTATGGCTTTCAAATGTTCTAGGGTGGGTGGGATACTAGGCTAAATACTAATAGATAATATTTTAAATCCATGATCCCTATTCCAATTTATTTGTCTTGTTTTTCCTTGATAAACATGTTTACTTTCAAGAGGTTATCCTATATATGATTTCCAAAGTGTATACACCCATATACATGCACTTATGCCCTATTGGTTCTCAAGGTGTTTATTGTAATAGGGTTACAATTTAGACATTGCTTGATCCAAATCTTTCGGGTTGTCACATCATCCCCCCGTTAGAGGGAATTTCGTCCCGAAATTAGCATCTCGGGTGACTCTTGCAACTAGGAGAAAGTTGCGGGTATCCCTGTTTCATCTGGTCCCTTTGTTCTTAGGAGAATTTAGGTCCTGGACCTTCTCTATTGGTATTTTACCTTGCTCTTTTGGTTTCCCTGCCCATGATCCCCACATGTTCCTTTTCGGGGTGTAGGTTATTGTTTACCTTGATTTCTTCGAGTGGGACTAGAAGAGCTTCGGCGGTCAGACACTTATTAGGGTTGGATACGTGGAACGTGGGATGTACGATGTTGAGTCCTTGTGGTAACTGAAGTCCACGGGCTTCTTGACCTATCCTGGCGAGGATCTCGAATGGCCTAATAATGTTTGTGTACTAGACGCCCTAGAGGCAGTGTTCCTAGTCCTTAAGACGAACACTATTGTCACTAAGGTTAAGGTTGCGGGTGATGTAGTTGGCCTTATTAATCTTAGGTTGTCTTGGGAGTCTCTTCCTATGAAATTCCGAGCTAATGGTATGTCGACCTTTGCTTGTTCCTTGCAGTTGGTTGAATAAGTCTTCAATTCGGAATAGGGGATATCGATCCTTGAGGATGGGTTTGTTTGACTCTTAGTAGTTAGTGGTCCTATGGGCAATTCGCCTTTCCTCCTTATGAGTCGGATGGGTGTTTTCTGGGGTTTAGAGGCTTGGTATGATAGTTTCCTTACTTATTAGGTCGTTCTATTAATCGGGCAATATCTGTTTTTGTGCTGGTGCTAAGTGGTATTGGGGGTTTGGGTATGGGAATGTCTAAAAGTGTCGAGTCGATTTCGGACTCCACTTGAGACATGGGTGGTATTTCTGAAAGACCTTCTGGGAACTGCTTAAGAAAGGTTATAAATCTCAGGGTTACCCTTGGCGTCCTTTGCTTCTTGTTTCTTATTTCTTTTGTGGGCTAGGAAAGAGCGTGTTACCCCTTGCATATGATGTGGATGTTTGTCGTTATAGGTTGAAAGGGTTTCGTTATAGATTGAAAGAGTTTCGTTAATCGGTCGGGTAAGGCGAAGGATCTCTTCGCAGCGCATGAATATAGTATGGTGAGGATCAAGGCAGCCCATGTCAAATGACGATGTTGGACTTCTTATTCTAACAAATGTTAGATTGATTTGGAAGGGATGGTTGTTTAGAATGATAGTGTGTTCTATGTACATGTTCTCAACACTACCGGTTTCATCCTCGTTATTACTACTACGAAAATTTTGTACCGGATTTAGGGTGTCCTAGTAATATGAGTACTTTGATATATAATGATGAAATTTCGTAGTCTCATTTCTACTAGGTCTCTCTATGATAGATTGGTGTAACCTAGTCGTATATAATTAAGATTGAAAAAACAGTCGACTGAGTGACCCTGCCCTAAATCCATAACCAGACAAGGAACATACATTAAGGCGGAATCACGCACTCTTAGTTTGTAGAATCATAATTATATATGACCATGCGTTTACACTCTGCCATCATAGCTCACTTGTAAGGATTTTTAGTTTTTCTATGAACGATATGATTTGTTCGAATGAGGGAATAATTTATGATTATGATTTTAATTGGCAAAAACTTTTTGTGAAAATTCGATGCTTAATTTATGTTGTTTGGAAACTTACCGAAAATTCCAGTAGGGTCCTTGTTTCTTCATCATGTCCTGTTGTTAAACTCCTCCCGCTCCTCCGTCATTCCTCTCTGTTGGACAATCTCTCTTGAAATGTCCCGTTTCACCGCATTTGTGGCATACTGGACTTATTCCAGCCTCGGGGTTGGAGGGATGCATTAGGTCGGGGTCCTACAGAAATGGGCGGTGTGCCCCTTCTTGTTGCACCTATCGTAATATAATTCCCGACAGACTCCATGATGATGGTAGTTGCACTTGCTGCAGTGTGGGAGGTTTCCATAATATGCTCGGTGTTGAGGTAGTAGGGTTAGTGGGGGTATGGACTGCTGTAGCTTATTGCCTTTTGGTAGGCCCTTGAGTCGAACTGCTCCCTTTCTTGTTCCCGAACTTTCGTTTCATGATCTTAGGTTTGGGGTGTCTTGGTAAGTTGTCACTCGTTGGTTTCCTTGGTTATTACTCCGGTTGGAATTGTCGACACTGTTTCCATTTTTGTTTGTGTTGTTGGCGTTGAGTTGCGCCATGACAGCTGTCACGGCAACTGTTACATCGGCTTGGAAGACTGCGGAGTCTATCTGTAGAATTGGTGTTTCGCCGGTGTGCTGGTTATTTTCATGGGAAGACATGATTCTGTTTCATGATGAGAAACAAGTTCGTAAGTAACTATGGTCATTTCTAGTTGTATTCTATCTATTTATATTTACATATAAATTTCACGTTTTGCTGTATGATTCTCAATGTTTCGACCTACATCCCTATGATGTATTTATGGTAGGGAATAGAAATAGGTATTGTACAAATGTTAAGTTACCGTGATAGATTATAGATATCAAATCCTTAAGTTGGCTCGGGTTTTATAGGTTTTGGGTTGGCGTATATTGCTTGATTTATTATTACTAGTTGCGATGAGAGAGGCGATAAGCCTAACACACTGTATGAGTAGTGTAATCACTAACTCACTAGGTTATATATCAATTTATTAATTACTAGAGTGACGCATTCTAGTATTGTACAACAAGTCAAAGTCAAAGTCAAAGTCAACAAGTCAAAGTCAAAGCCAACAAGTCAAACCGGACAAACTTAACTAGTACTTGTATGTTAAAACTTATTCTATGTATAAAAATGTGCAATTGTATGTCAAAAATTCAAGTGTCTCGGAGAATCTATGTGTTTATCAATGTAAAACCCTAAAAAGGGAGTTAAACGCATCAAAACACGACTATGGACCCTTTTGGGGACTTAAAACAATCATAAACGAAGCATAACGGGGTTCACAAACCTTACATTACGCGATTATACACTAATAATGGCTAAAATTAAATCTCTCCCACATCTCTCCCAAAATCTCTCTCAACTTTTTATAGTCATCCGGGTCATCCCGATCCTTAACTTGGCCAAAAACCGCTTGAATCGGGGAGTTATATCGAAAAACAGCTAATTAGGGCCGAAACCTTTCTTAGGAACCGAACCCTCTTAGAGGCGAACCTCTAAGAGCCGAACCCTGGTAAGACCGAAGGTCCCCTTCAGGACCGAACTTCATGGAGCCGAAGGTCCCTTCAGGACCGAACTTAGTCGCTCGGACCGAACCTCTTGTGAACCGAAGCCAGTCAGAGCCGAAACCTCCATACACCCGAAAGAGACCGAGCCCTCGGTCCATTTCGGTTCCCTACCACCTTCGGGCCCGAGACCCATCTTCGGTTCCTCCTTCTCCCACTCTCGGTTCTCACCTCCTAAGGACCGAACCTCGCAGGTTCGCTCCTTATGCCCAGTTTTCGACTACTTTCGCTTCTTAGGCCCGTTTTTGACGTTTTTGACGAGGATGTTTCACCAAATTCATATTTTTGACATTTTAAACTCCCTAAACTCATATTTTATTTATTTCTCAAGGATTTATTAATTATAAATCATTATTTTACATTAAGAAGAGTATTCTACACCACAAGTGGGTCAAGTGTGCCCACTTGCCTCCATGTGTCATATCCTCATTGGCCCAATCTTATCCACATCACACAAACCAAGGTAAACATCATTTCAACTTGCAAATTGCTCTAGCAACCTTCACTATATAAAGAAATCCCTGGAGGATTTCTTGGTTTACCTTGATCATTTCAAACTTATACACTTCTAAATCCCTCAAGAAAGCCTCTTTTTCTCTCTACTTCCCACCACTTTGTGAAAGTGTTCTTGATTTACTACTTCACTTTTTGGTAAGTATTTCATCTAAACTCAAGAGTTATTCCATATTTTCCTAACACTCTTGGATCATCTACACACATTTTAACACCAAAGAATCGTTCTTAGGATCATCCAAGCTTTCACGTGTTCATCAAGTGTTCTTGACTTGATACTCCTTGTCTTCAACCTTCCACTCTTCAAGAAATCACTCAAGGTGAGTTCACACCCCTAAATTTTCCAGTTTTCTTTAGTTTTCAGGGGGGATACAAGTTAAAACACCAAAACATATTTAAAACTTAACTTGACAGCTTACAACAGAAAAGTTTTGACCTGTTTATGAACAGTTTTACCCAACTTAAACTTAATATTTTTCGAAACTGTTTAATATTCAAATAGTTCAGGTATATAACGTTAAAATAAATACTTGCACATCTCCATACGATGTTTCTACAATTTATGGTGATTTTTACAAAACTGCCTATCACTGCAGCAACAAAGTCGGACCAGGTTGTGAAGATGAACATTTTCACACTGGTTTGAGAGCATCAAAAATTATAGGAAAATTTATGACTATAGTAGACTCTTTTTCCAAACTCTCAGAGTTTACGGATTCAGTTTTTGACTTACGATGATGTTTCTATAAATATTCTAAAAACAGTGACAGTTAAGGGTAAAATTATCAAACACAAGTTTAAGAGTTATTCACACCTTGTAACATGCTGAGCAAGGTGTGTAAGATTTACACTTAGTAGTTTCAATGTCATTTTCGTTGAAATACAAAGTCATGCATATCAAGGTTTCATTAAAGCATAACACACAACTGATAAACTATAATAGGTATAGTTCGAACACCTCATTTAACAAAGAAATGGTAATACAATCGATTTACAAAACGGGTATTTCAATACAAACAACGTGAACTTGTTAATGAATAAATTTGTGAGACATTCACCTTCGGGGTACTCTTAAGTACCACAGAAAAATCTTGTAGTTATAATCAGAATCTCTTGGAGGGAGAGCGTGATAGTTGTGTATAGATCTATATTGGGTCTGACAAACCCGCACCTAAGCTGCTTGCAACAGTTAGACCGGCAGGTCTGGGGTGACAATTGTCATAACATTCCGACGCCTGAAGAACGTCGAGTACGAGGTCTTCGAGTTTTAGCATGGTTATAACATCTCACATGGGGAATTAACGAAACACACAGTTCACAGGGATTTAAGGAGTTTTATTTAAATATAAAACCACACACACAAGTATGACGATTTACTTACATACACTAAGTCTTGGTTCAGTTAAGGCTACAACAAACCTTTAGAAAATATTGGATTTTATGGAAACAAACTTGTAACAAACTTAAATGAACAACATTCATTTTTCATTCATAAATTGCTTATGAACTCACCAGCTTTATGCTGATACTCTTTCAAAAACAACTTGTATTCTCAGGTATTCAGTAATACAGGTAACCACAAGATTTTTGAAGGCAAGACGCTAAGGCGCAAATTTCTTTTGAACTATTTTGAAAATCATATGTAATTTATTTGGAAACATGTAATTTTTTGCAACGATGTAACCTTTTAAATTATATTTATGATGGTTGTGTTTACTTTCTTCACTATGGTTATGATACTGAGCATGACGTCCTCCGCCCCCGAACGTTTCCGCCGTTCCAGTTTGGGGTTGTGACAAATTGGTATCAGAGCTTCGTTTATAGTGAACTAAGTATATCGAACCACGTAAGATATACAAACTATAAATACAACGGGACCAAATTTCTCTGACGTAGCTTTTCAAAAATACTTTAAAATAAAAATTAATATTTTTATAAAAGTATTCATACAATCACACTCATTAATTCGGTATCATAATGGCAATAACATAAAAGTATCAAGACAAGTTGGACACCATGATTCTGCTTCGGGGTATGTAGTCAGATCTTGGATGAATATAGCCTGATCAACTATATTTAGCCAAGGTAGGACCAATGTATGCCGAAGCAGGATCATGATGAGCAACAAGTCTTCAACTTACCAAAAACTTCGAGAATCAAACATAAAAATACTATATGAGTATTTTAACACAAGGACCGTAATAACCACATTATAAATTGCGATAACTAACTTCTTATTCCCAAAATTTCTCGCGATATCCTTCTTATCCCTATTCTCGTACAGGAGCAATGGCAGGATTTCACTTACCAGGTGATCCCTACTTCCCCAACCAAGGGAATGCCGGCTGGATTGTGGAAGACCCAGAGGAAGAATCCGAAGAAGAATCCATGGAGGATAAGGAACCCATGGAAGAGGAAGAATCCGTAGACGGCGAAGAGGAAGAAGACTCAGATGGAACCGACTCTGAACCCGAAGTTTACAATCCACACCCTGCCCCTATTCCTCCACAAAACTTCCAAGGCCCGACGCCCCAATAGGCCGAAACTATACATCGATGGAGCCGAGAGCAAGGTCAACGACCTCCCTATGGCATGGAACGAAGTTTCTACGATCTCAGCAGAGGAGGGTCAGCCGACCGAGCCCTTCCTGTCATGGTTCACCGTGTCACACGCCACGAAGAGCAAACAAGAGTTAACACCCACCACCTCATGGAAATTGGTGTAACCAGCCAAGTCAACTCTGTTCGCATTCGCCGGTTGGATGATGACCACGATCAAACTCGAGACCGCACCGAGGTTCTGCGACGGGAAATGGCCGCGACCCGAGCCGAAGTACAGGAACTTCGAGAACACCGATCCGCTCTAGAAGGACGTCTGGCAGACTCAGAACGCCAGGCGGCTGAATCTAGAGCCGAAATGAGGAACTTTGTGTCTTCACTTCGTGATCCTCAGAGCTTCAACCGCCGCAAGTAGTGTTTGCACTGCTCGCTCCAGTTTAATCTAGTTTTGCGGATAAATATTACTATTATTTTCTAGTATTTTATGTCCGATCTCGCGATTTAAGTGTTTACACTTCCGTGATCAGTTAGGCGGTCAAAAGTTTCCCATACATTGATGTAGCATAGACCCCTTGTCGGGTTAAATTTTCCCCAATATTGTATACTAAGTTATATCAATGAAATTGACACGCTATTTGCTTTATTACATCAAGCTCATGGCAATGATTGTTTTTAGATTAAATTTACTGGTGTCCGATTTATGATTGTTTGATGTACAAATCAAAGTTATATATAATTCAGACCATGTCGACCTAGAAATGGTGGTTCCGCGGTGGATCCTGTTATTTGTTTGGTTGTAGGCCCAGGGCAGACCCATTAGATTCAAAAGTTTATTTAATCTTAATTATATATAAATATTATGCCTCAAACGATCGATGCATGGGCCCGGTATGGATTCTATTACAGACATTTCATGTGAATCAAAACAATCAACATTCATAAAGTCTATATTTCATTATCTATAGACCTCTAGTATGAATGGATTCATACAATATCTTTACAAGTCGGAATCATGATGCATATAAAGAACTAATAATGTTTAGTTTTAACTCTCGACTTGCAGAAGATGCCACCTCATAGAAATCCTAGCTGCGGCGGCGCCGCAGGAGCTGCACCACCACCACCACCTCCACCACCTCCACCACCCCCTCAGTTCGACCCAATAATGTTCCAGGCGGCCGTAACAGCCGCAGTAGCAGCCGCAATATCCCAAATCAGCACCAACAATGCGGGTGGTGCGGGTAATGGTGCCACAAATTCCAACCACGGGGACAGCCAGGGACACTCGAGAGAGTGTACCTACAAAGACTTTACAAATGCCAAACCCAAAACCTTCAATGGAAGCGGAGGTGTCATAGCATTGCTGCAATGGTTTGAGAAAACCGAATCCATCTTCAAAATATGCGCATGCCCTGAAGCAAACAAGGTCAAATTTGCAGCATGCACATTCTCTGAAAGGGCCCTCACCTGGTGGAATGGCCATGTCAAAGCATTGACACTTCTGGTGGCTAACTCGATGACATGGGAAGACCTAAAAACCATGTTGATGAAGGAATACTGCCCAAGGGGCGAGATACAGAAGTTGGAAGAGGAACTTTGGGGTCTCAAAATGACAGGCTCTGACATCCTGTCTTATACCTCAAGGTTTAGCGATCTAGCCATGCTGTGTCCCGGGATGTTTCCCTCGGAAAGAAAAAAGGTGGAAAGATACATATGGGGATTATCTCCCCAACTTCAAGGAAACGTATTGGCCTCAAAGCCAACTACCTTTTGACAGTGCCAAGGAACTGGCACAACAACTCATCGACCATAAAACCAGTCATGGCACCGTGACAACCACCACTGAACAAGCAAAAGGGGGGAGCAACAAAAGAAAGTTCTGGAACAAGAAGAATGGTCAACCTCCTTAAGACCCTGCCAAAAAGCAACAAGTGGTTGCGGTGCATGCTGCCACAACCACTGCCAACCCAACTCTGATAAGGCAATACGCCGGGAACCTACCCAAGTGCAACAAGTGCAGCTTTCACCACAACGGCGCATGCCGTGAAATGCACTACACCAACTGTAACAAAAAGGGGCACACAACCCGATTTTGTAAAGCTCCAGTCCAACAGAACGCACAAGCTGCCAACGCCGGAGCCAGTCGAACCTGCTATGGATGTGGAGAAGCAGGACACTTCAAGCGTAACTGCCCGAAGGCAAGAAACCCCAACCCTGGTGAAGTGGGCAGAGTGCTGGCGATAGGTCATGAGGAAGCAGTTGCAGATCCAACTGTGGTCACCGGTACGTTTCTCCTCAACAATACATACGCATGCATTCTTTTCGATAGTGGCGCGGAGAAAAGCTTTGTGAGCCATCAATTTAAACGCTTGCTTAAACAAAAACCACAAACACTAAAAGACACATTCACCGTAGAAATGGCTAACGGAAAAACAGAGAACACTAACGAGATTTACACCGGGTGTATCCTCACCTTAAACAATCACTCTCTTCAAATCGACCTTATGCCGGTCACCATAAAAAGTTTTGATGTCATCATTGGCATGGATTGGTTGTGCCTTCACCATGCTGAAATCCTATGTCACGAAAAGGTCGTTCGCCTTAATCTGCCAAATGGCGAAACCATCGTCGTCTATGGCGACAAACCTAGCTCGAACTTTCAGATCATCTCTTGTGTCAAGGCTCAGAAGTATCTCCGCAAGGAGTACCATGCCTTCCTAGCCCACATCGTATACAAGAAACAAGAAGCGAAAAACATAAAAGACATTCCGGAGGTCTGTAATTTCCCTGACGTATTCCCGGATGTCGAAATCCGAATCGACCTAATTCCTGGAGCTACCCCCGTAGCAAAATCGCCATACCGTGTAGCTCAATCCGAGATGCAGGAATTGTCCAGTCAATTGAACGAACTGCTAAGCAAAGGTTTCATTAGACCAAGCTTCTCACCTTGGGGAGCACCGGTCTTGTTCGTTAAGAAAAAGGATGGATCGTTCCGTATGTGCATCGACTACCGTGAACTAAACAAATTCACCATTAAAAACCGATACCCTTTGCCTCGAATCGACGACCTCTTCGACCAGCTGCAAGGAGCAAGTTTCTTCTCAAAGATTGACCTTAGATCAGGGTACCATCAACTACGAGTTCAAGAGGAGGATATTCCCAAGACTGCCTTCAGAACGCGCTATGGTCACTACGAGTTTGTAGTGATGCCTTTCGGCTTAACAAATGTACCCGCAGTGTTTATGGACCTGATGAATCGGGTGTGTCGACCTTACTTAGACAAGTTCGTGATTGTTTTCATCGATAATATACTAGTCTACTCCCGAAGTAAGGAAGAACACAACCATCATTTACGTCAAGTCCTGGAGACACTGAGCGCGGAGAAATTGTACGCAAAATTCTCGAAGTGCGAATTTTAGATTCGAGAAGTGAATTTCCTCGGACATGTAGTAAGCAAGGAAGGAATACATGTGGACCCTTCAAAGATTAAGGCAATCGAAAGCTGGGCAGCACCAAGAACACCCACAAAAATCCGACAATTTTTAGGACTCGCCGGTTACTATCGAAGGTTCATTCAAAACTTCTCCAAAATCGCAAAACCACTCACCACCTTGACTAAAAAAGGAGTGACTTTTGTCTGGGGGGACAAGCAAGAGGCTGTGTTCCAAACGCTGAAACGAACTCTGTGCAGTGCTCCGATCTTGTCCTTACCGGATGGAACAGAGGACTTTGTGGTTTATTGCAATGCGTCAAACCAAGGTCTAGGATGTGTGTTAATGCAACGAGGAAAGGTCATTGCCTACGCCTCAAGACAGCTAAAGACGCATGAGGTAAACTACACGACGTACGATCTCAAATTAGGAGCAATAGTTTTCGCCCTAAAAATCTGGAGATATTACCTCTACGGCACTAAGTACACTATCTTCACCGATCACAAAAGCCTTCAGCATATTCTCAATCAAAAAGAACTCTCAACATGAGGCAAAGACGATGGGTGGAACTGCTAAATGATTACGAATGTGAGATTCGTTATCACCCCGAAAAATCCAACGTGGTTGCAGACGCCTTGAGCAGAAAAGAATACTCGGGCCGCCGACTAAAAGCGTTAACCATGACCATCCATTCACACCTGTCCACACAAATCAAATAGGCACAGGAAGGAGCCTTAAAACCAGAGAACGTGCCAGGTGAAGCGTTGATAGGAATGGACAAAAATCTTGAAGTCAGGGATGACAGAGTTCGTTGTCTCATGAACCGGATCTAGACACCAAAATTTGGTGGATTCAGGGACGTTGTCATGAACGAAGCTCATAAAAATCGTTACTCAGTGCATCCCGACTCAGACAAGATGTATTTAGACCTTAAGAAGCTGTATTGGTGGCCAAACATGAAAGCCGAAATAGCTACCTTTGTGGGCAAGGGCCTGACTTGCGTCAAGGTTAAGGTGGAGTATCAGAAGCCCTCGGGACTACTTCAGCATCCAGAGATACCCGAGTGGAAGTGGGAGCGGATTACGATGGATTTCATTACCAAGATACCTAAGACAACGGGTGGACTTGACACCATTTGCGTAATCGTCGACAGATTAACCAAATCCGCACACTTCCTACCAATAAAAGAGACAGACAAAATGGAGAAACTGACAAGGCTCTACATTAAAGAAGTCGTGCGACTTCACGGAGTACTGATGTCCATTATCTCCGATAGAGATAGTCAGTTCACATCACGATTCTGGCAGTCACTGCAGAAAGCTATGGGAACTAGGCTGGACATGAGTACAGCCTACCACCCACAGACCGACGGGCAGAGTGAAAGGACCATTCAGATGTTAGAGGACATGCTAAGAGCATGTGTGATAGACTTTGGTAAAGCTTGGGATGCTCATTTTTCCCTTTGTCGAATTCTCATACAATAATAGTTATCACACTAGCATCAAAATTGCTCCGTTCGAAGCCCTCTATGGCCGTAAGTGCATATCACTCCTGTGCTGGGCTGAGGTGGGCGATACGCAACTAGCAAGGGGGAAAGTTCCTAACAGCACACTCACAGACCTGGAGATCATCAGGGAAACAACAGAAAAGATCATCCAAATTCGAGAACGAATGAAGGCTTCGTAAGACCGAAAAAAGAGCTACGCGGATAAGAGACGAAAACCCTTGGAGTTCCAAGTTGGGGATCGAGTACTACTAAAAGTATCACCTTGGAAGGGATTAATACGTTTTGGAAAACGTGGGAAACGAAATCCAAGGTATATCGGACCATTTGAAATCCTCGCCAGGATTGGCCCGGTGGCATATAAGCTACGATTACCACAGGAACTCAATCACGTTCATCCTACCTTTCATGTGTCAAACTTAAAGAAATGTTTGTCGGATGAGACCCTTATCATTCCTTTGGAAGAAATTGAGATCAATGAGAACCTCCACTTCGTAGAGGAACTTATTGAAATTATGGACCGAGAGGTCAAATCGACGAAACAAAGCCGCATTCCCATCGTAAAGGTCTGCTGGAACGCCAAGCGAGGACCCGAATTTACTTGGGAACGTGAGGACCAAATGAAACAAAAGTACCCACATCTATTCCCCAAACCTTGAAGTCCCACTCAAAATGCAATTTTCGGGATGAAATTCCTTCTAACGGGGGGATAATGTGACAACCGTCAAATTCCAGTCAAAGTTAAAGTCAACAAGTGAAAGTCAAAGTCAACAAGTGAAAGTCAAAGTCAACAAGTCAAAGTCAAAGCCAACAAGTCAAACCGGTCAAACTTAACTAGTACTTGTATGTTAAAACTTATTCTATGTATAAAAATGTGCATTTGTATGTCAAGAATTCAAGTGTATCGGAGAATCTATGTGTTTATCAATGTAAAACCGTAAAAAGGGAGTTAAACGCATCAAAACACGATTATGGACCCTTTTGGGGACTTAAAACAATCATAAACGAAGCAGAACGGGGTTCACGAACCTTGCTTTACGAGATTATACACAAATAATGGCTGAAATTAAATTTCTGCCAAATCTCTCCCAAATCTCTCTCAAAATCTCTCTCAACTTTTTATAGTCATCCGGGTCATCCCGACCCTTAACTTGGCCAAAAACCGCTTGAATCGGGGAGTTATATCGAAAAACAGCTAATTAGGGCCGAAACCCTTCTTAGGAACCGAACCCTCTTAGAGGCGAACCTCTAAGAGCCGAACCCTGCTAAGACCGAAGGTCCCCTTCAGGACCGAACTGCATGGAGCCGAAGGTCCCTTCAGGACCGAACTTAGTCCCTCGGACCGAACCTCTTGCGAATCGAAGCCAGTCAGAGCCGAAACCTCCATACACCCGAAATAGACCGAGCCCTCGGTCCATTTCGGTTCCCTACCACCTTCGGGCCCGAGACCCATCTTCGGTTTCTCCTTCTCCCACTCTTGGTTCTCACCTCCTAAGGACCGAACCTCGCAGGTTCGCTCCTTATGCCCGGTTTTCGACTACTTTCGCTTCTTAGGCCCGTTTTTGACGGGGATTTTTCACCAAATTCATATTTTTATCATTTTAAACTCCCTAAACTCATATTTTATTTATTTCTCAAGGATTTATTAATTATAAATCATTATTTTACATTAAGAAGAGTATTCTACACGACAAGTGGGTCAAGTGTCCCACTTGCCTCCATGTGTCATCTCCTCATTGGCCCAATCTTATCCACATCACACAAACCAAGGTAAACATCATTTCAACTTGCAAATTGCTCCAGCAACCTTCACTATATAAAGAAATCCCTGGAGGATTTCTTGGTTTACCTTGATCATTTCAAACTTACACACTTCTAAATCCCTCAAGAAAGCCTCTTTTTCTCTCTACTTCCCACCACTTTGTGAAAGTGTTCTTGAGTTACTACTTCACTTTTTGGTAAGTATTTCATCTAAACTCAAGTGTTATTCCATATTTTCCTAACACTCTTCGATCATCTACACACATTTTAACACCAAATAATCGTTCTTAGGATCATCCAAGCTTTCACGTGTTCATCAAGTGTTCTTGACTTGATACTCCTTGTCTTCAACCTTCTACTCTTCAAGAAATCACTCAAGGTGAGTTCATACCCCTACATTTTCCAGTTTTCTTTAGTTTTCCGGGGGGGGGGGGGGGATACAAGTTAATACACCAAAACATATTTAAAACTTAACTTGACAGCTTACAACAGAAAAGTTTTGACCTGTTCACGACCAGTTTTACCCAACTTAAACTTAATATGTTTCAAAACTGTTTAATATTCAAATATTTCAGGTATATAACTTTAAAATAACTACTTGCACATCTCCATATGATGTTTCTACAATTTATGGTGATTTTTACAAAACTGTCTATCACTGCAGCAACAAAGTCGGACCAGGTTGTGAAGATGAATATTTTCACACTGGTTTGAGACCATCAAAAATTATAGGAAAATTTATGAATACAGTAGACTCTTTTTCCAAACTCTCAGAGTTTACGGATTCAGTTTTTGACTTACGATGATTTTTCTATAAATATTCTAAAAACAGTGACAGTTAAGGGTAAAACTGTCAAACACAAGTTTAAGAGTTATTCACACCTTGTAACATGCTGAGCAAGGTGTGTAAGATTTACACTTAGTAGTTTCAATGTCATTTTCGTTGAAATACAAAGTCATGCATATCAAGGTTTCATTAAAGCATAACACACAACTGATAAACTATAATAGCTATAGTTCGAACACCTCATTTAACAAAGAAATGGTAATACAATCGATTTACAAAACAAGTATTTCAATACAAACAACGTGAACTTGTTAATGAATAAATTTGTGAGACATTCACCTTTGGGGTACTCTTAAGTACCACAGAAAAGTCCTGTAGTTATAATCAGAATCTCTTGGAGGGAGAGCGTGATAGTTGTGTATAGATCTATATTGGGTTTGACAAACCCGCACCTAAGGTGCTTGTAACAGCTAGACCGGTAGGTCTGGGGTGACAATTGTCATAACATTCCGACGCCTGAAGAACGTCGAGTACGAGGTCTTCGAGTTTTAGCATGGTTATAACATCTCACATGGGTAATTAACGAAACACACAGTTCATGGGGATTTAAGGAGTTTTATTTAAATATAAAACCACACACACAAGTATGACAATTTACTTACATACACTAAGTGTTGGTTCAGTTAAGGCTACAACAAACCTTTAGAAAATATTAGATTTTCTGGAAACAAACTTGTAACAAACTTAAAGGAACAACATTCATTTTTCATTCATAAATTGCTTATGAACTGACCAACTTTATGCTGATACTCTTTCAAAAACAACTTGTATTCTCAGGTATTCAGTAATACAGGTAACCACAAGATTTTTGAAGGCAAGACGCTAAGGCGCAGATTTCTTTCGAACTATTTTGAACATCATATGTAATTTATTTGGAAACATGTAATTTTTTGCAACGATGTAACCTTTTAAATTATATTTATGATGGTTGTGTTTACTTTCTTCACTATGGTTATGATACTGAGCATGACGTCGTCCGCCCCGGAACGTTTCCGCCGTTCCGGTTTGGGGGTGTGACATCTGCCACCTTGCTCGCCTCGTGAGTGGTTTTCTCTGCATTTCTATCCTTGTTATGATTGTCCTAGTTTCAGCTGTAAAGTTTCGTTGTCTCCGGACATCCGTATGGTGTTCTTGTTCCTCGTAGATATGTTGAATCTTCGCTCCATCAGGCTTCGAGTTTTGTCACTGATCTCCATTCCATCTTAATGGAGAGCCCGACTCTGGATGTTCGAGTGAGTCTTTTATGTCTGCTCTTGATAGGGTAAGGTTCCTTGATGATTTCTCCAGCTCCTTATTCTTCTGCTGACTGTTGTAGTGGAGCGGCTACTTCTTCCCATGTTGTTCGTGCGAGAATGGGAAGGTCTAAAGAATCTGTGAGATTAATAAAGGTATCTTTATTGAAATTTTTGTGATGATCCTTACCGGGTCCTCCTATAGCCACATAGTGTATACAGATTATAATACCTCAACGTATGCACTCAGTAATTACGATGCCTAAAATACTCCTATAACATTTTAATTATATGTTTGATTCTAATGTTCCTTTACATGTGGATTTGGAAAGTTTTAGACTTGTTGCAACACCACTACCACTCCCAAACACATGTTAGTCGTATCTCAAATAAATATAGTTGATCAGGCTATATTTATCCTAGATATGGTTACATAACTGTCTAGGTTTGGCTGTAGTGTCCAACATCTAAATACTTTTGTTTTGTTCTTATAATGACACTGTTCTAATATGTATACTTTTATAAAATACTTATATTTTTAAAGTATACTTTTAGTCAGAGTGTTTTAGTCCCACTGTATTTATAGTTGTATATCTTGTATGATTTGATATACTAGTTCACTATAAACAATGCTCTGATACCAATCTGTCACACCCCAAACCAGAACGGCGGAAACGTCTGGGCGCGGATGGAGTGACTTCATGTACAATATCATAACAATTGAATAGTAATGAAACATAGAAACACAAACATTCATACATTTAGATTTCAAGTATTACATTGTTTACAAACACAGTTGTTCCAAAAGTTGAATACAAATAACTGAAAAGTAGGAAAACATGAAACGACGACGCCGACCCTCAAGAAGGGCTGAGCACCTGTCTACTGGTTTCCTGAGAATACAAGTGATTTTAATAAGTGTCAACAATTAAGTTGGTGAGTTCATAATCATTTTTGCATGAAAAAGGTTTGTAACAGTTTCGCGAAAGATGGTTTCGTATTTTTCCAGAAAATCCAATATTTCCTTTAACATGAACTGAAATTTGTAAGTAATTCTTTTGTATCTTTTCCTCGTAAAGTAATAATATATACTTCCAGAAAATCCAGTATTTTCTTAAAGGTGAATAGTAGTCTTAAACCTTAAGACCAAGATATAAGTACATATTGTAAAGAAAATAGCATATAGTTTCATTTCTTTTAATAAAACTAATGAAGTATATGCTTCCCGTAAACCAAATAGTTTTGCTAATCCCTATGTGAGTTCTTATAACCACGCTTGATATGACTGTTATGCTTGAACGACGTTCTTCAGGCGTCGGAATTGGTAGACTTTTGTCACCCTAGACTTCCCGGTCTAACTGTAGCGAACAGCTGAGGTGTGGGGTTGTCAATCCCGTAAAGATCTATACACAACGATCTGGCTCTCCCTCCAGGAGACTCTGGTTATAATTCAGGAATTAAGGTGTACGCTAGGTAGGTACGGTGAAGGAAAGTCTCACAAGAGCATTAACAGATTTACGTGAACTATGACTCCCTTTTACTTGCAAACTAAGATAATTATACCTTTAAATAATCATATGTATCTTTGAAAAGTGTGGATTTGTGACTTCCAAACTATATCAATTATAGTTTATCTTGTTGGTTTGAAACTATTTATATAATGTTTTATATAAATATAGATGTGTATTCTAGCATGAAAATATGAAATCAAAACATAATATTTTGAGGTTAAAACCCACTAGATAAATGAATGACCATAATGTAACCATTTTTTTTAGTAAAGCTATCTTTTAGTAAAAGTTTCCAAAAACCATGTAGTTTACAGATCTTAACTTTTCTTATGATTTTATAACATAGATTATGTTTGTTTTGCCAATATATATATATATATATATATATATATATATATATATATATATATATATATATATATATATATATATATATATATATATCACAATATTTATACCAAAGTTAGAATATACTATAACTTGCACAAATAATAACTTATCTTTAACATAAGGATGAAAAACTTGTAATTATTTGTGGGATAAACAAAATTTTACTTGTATTCCCCCCCCCCCCCCTTAAAACATGGAAAAAGCTTGAAAATATGGGGGTATGAACTCACCTGGATGATTTCATGTGGTAGGAAGGAAAGTGAAGAGATTTCGAGCCTAGTCTTGAGCTTGAAGGGATTCTCGAAAATGGGGGGGGGGGTGTTCTAAGAAGCTACACATGAAAATGGTGTGTAAATGTGATGATCTTAACCTATTGGTGTATAAAATTACTTGAGTTATACAAGAAACTTACCTAGATTTCTTAGGGCCACTTGAAGATGCAACTTTTCTTGAAGGTGGTTCTCGAAAATTTGAGAGAAAAAGAGAGAGTTTGGAGAGTGGAATGGCTTGCAAATGATTTTTGTGCGTGTGTGGTTGTAGGATTCGGCCATAAGCATAAGAGAGGGGAGAGGATGGGTTAACTTCTTTGTTGTTTGATGGGATGATTGGCTAGAAGTATGATGGTCCATAGAATTGTTGTTTGTGGAATAAAAATGAGGTGGAAATCTTTTTGGGTATTTCTTTTCCCCCTTTTTTTTACTAACCCCAACCGAAAACCTAGAAGGTTTTCGGCCCTTATGGTTCTTCAAAGGGTTTTCGGTTTTAGGGTGGCCGAAAACACGCTATTTCCTTCAAGAGTTTGCGGTTTTGCAGAGTATGTATGGCTTTTGGGCTTAAATTGGGTCCAATAAGAGGGTTTTCGGTTTTAGTTGATAGAAAATTCAAAGGTGATGGCCTTAAAATTCGAGTATTCATAAAGGAAATGCTTATGGTGTGCTATCTGGTTGACTTGTCAAGAATGCATTTAAACATGGTTCCACAAAGCTTATTTACACATATTTAAATACATATATGTTAGCTTATAATCAATGTGCTAATGGCTTTCAAATGTTCTAGGGTGGGTGGGATACTAGTCTAAATACTAATAGACAATATTTTTAATCCAAGATCCCTATTCCAATTTATTTGTCTAGTTTTGCCTTGATAAACATGTTTGCTTTCAAGAGGTTATCCTATATATGATTTACAAAGTGTATACACCCATATACATGCACTTATTCCCTTTTGGTTCTGAAGGTGTTTATTGTAATAGGGTTACAATTTAGACCTTGCTTGATCCAAATATTTCGGGTTGTCACAGTGCGGCCAGAACTTCTAAACTGAAACCTCTATTTCATGGGGCTTTCTGGCGTTTCAGAGCTTTGCTACTAACACCTAGGAAGTGCTAAAGAAAGGCCTTGGGATGTTGGGGGGGGGGGGGGGTTGGGAGAGAATAAAATAGAAAGGTGTGAAGAAATTAGTGAAATTCGTCTCTATTTATAGGTTTCCCAGGGGCCCCTCACATCGTGAGCATGCGTAGGGACCAAGGCTTTGCCTCTAGTGCTGACACGTGGCACTAAACGCAGGTAAAACTGTAGATTTTCAAAAATTCATAACTTTCACTTACGGACTCTATTTTTTATGTTGTTTATATCCACGCGTAGGTATTTCTATGTACTACAACTTTTCTTTTGACCTATTTCGTTAGTTCTCGACCGTTCTTAAATTTAACTATCTATGAAGATTACACTGCTAATGACCGTGTAAAATTCATAACTTCTACATACGGACTCCTTTTTTACCTTGTTTTTATCGTTGAACTCCTATTAATGAGATCTTTAATTCGCAATTAGATAATTTTGGCTAAAAATCGACCGATCTAAAATTCGATTTCGGTGCCCGCATTGCTGCACTGAAACTTCAAAAAATCATAACTTCCTCTACTGAAGTCAAATTTGGACGTTCTCTGTGACAACCCAAAAATGTTTGGCTTATAAGTCCAGCCAATCAATCAAGAGACAGACTCATTTCTGCTATCCTTTAGCATTGTATAGGGACTATATGAGTGTTCTAAGCCTAGTACATTCAAGTTTTGGGTTTAGGGATGAGTTAACATAGGTTCTTCAAGTTGCATTCGGGCCAAACACTGCTTCAAGAGGAGTGTACGGCCGTACACATGGGTGTACGACCGTACACCCAAGGTGGCCGTGAACCCATTCTCATATGTTGAGTAATGTTTTTTATGTGACCATCACTGAAATAAGATGAACTGTTTTGATATTATCTAACAAATATTATCAGTTATTTCAGGATGAATCAATGCGTAATCAAAACGGCATATACGAAAACACATGAATGACAAAAACGCAAAGACGTAAATTCACAATTCGACGAGTCTCAAACCGCATGAAGATAAGAATCTCGAGACTCAAGTCATGCAACTCAAACCGCTTGCAAACCCGAATACAAGATCAAAAACGAATCAAACGAAAGCAAGATGATTCACGAACCCGACTCGACCCGCATGACAAACCGCACAAAACTGATCAGGTCCAGCGACCTGACCCGCGGCCCGAGCCCAAACCGCACATGATGCATTTCGATCTTGTTTCATTCAGGTCCAAAAATTAATGCCTTACGCGACCCTACCCGCGGCCCGCGCCATGACGACGTAGATCGAGTTCTTCACTTCAGCTATTCAGATCGCTAGTTCAGTTGTGCATGCGACCCGCTCAACACCCGCGTAACCAAATTCACTCGATGAAAACCCATGCATATCCCACGAATGAATAGTATATATATATATATATATATATATATATATATGTATCGTGTATATATATATATATATATATATATATATATATATATATATATATATATATATATATATATATATATATATATATATATATATATATATATATATATATATATATGAAAGAAGCATGCAAGATACCCACGAGATTATATATCATATATATTGTATGTATATGTATATATGTTATACATATCTATGTTGTATATCATATATATATATATATATATATATATATATATATATATATATATATATACATAAATCGTATATACATATATATATTGGAAAGTAATCAACTCAAAAGCAAATGTCCCCAGCCACATGCACTCTTCCAACTTTCTATTCTTCTGCCACAACTCCACCAAAGCTATTACCATCGTGCATGTGTGTGTGTGCTGTGAGGAAAGAAAGCAAAGACAGCACAAAAGAAGAAAACCCACAGCTCTCATCCTTTCCAGCTTTCAACCAACTTTTCCATTACTTTTCCTTAAACTAAGAAAGGTTGCTAGCTTCATTTCTGCATAAATACATGCATGTACGTGAGTAAGTTTGAGTGAGTGAATTGTAAGAGTTTAAGTGTTTTGTGTTTCCTTGTAATATATCTCCTATTACTCTCTCATCTCCAGAAGAATAAACACATAGCCAACCTCAAAATACTCTCCAAACACCCTCCAAATACCCTCCTTAAACCTCCTCCAAAAACCCTTTCAAATCACCACAACCATCATCACCTTGCTGTTTTTCGACATTAGAATTTACAAGTTAAGAAACAAATCACCGAGCACAACTCAACAAGATAATACAGGAGAGATTTTCACCGCAAATTATTCAGGACCTTGCCTACATCCAGGAATTTTCCTCGATTTTTTTGACCATTGGAAACCCCAGAGAGACGCGAGAGAGAATTGGCTATCCAGAGAGATTTACTACGAAAATCTATATTCCTAATCACCCAAAGCTCTTTCAACATCACCCTCTTTGTTACCTTATACCACCAAAACTACAACCTTATTACACCTTCTACCACCCTCCAAATACCCACTTCAACCTCATCAAATCACCTTAAAAAACCTCATACCCACATATAAAAAAACATTACCCGTGTATTTTGTATCGTTTTGTAAACAATTCATTGTTACATAAAAAGAACTTATTGTTACTTACCGGATTGAACTTTAAACAAATAGAGACAGAGTCTATTAAGATCCAGTCCAATTCTAAACCAGTTCAGTCAATTTATTGACGAACCGACTTTATATATATTTATATATTTATATATTTTATTACAGCTTTACGTCATTTAAATACTGCCATTTATTTCATTTATAGCTTTCAGTCATTTATAGCTTTCCAGTTTATATTTATTCCGCATTTCTTATTATTTTTTTCGCATCTTATCTCCTTAAATATATATATCTGTCACCCAGTAACTGGTATCCGAGCCTTTATTCGTGGTAATCAGATCGTATATTTTCAACAATTGGTATCCGAGCTTGTGTGATTTACTTTGAAATTTTTGTCGAAAACCTTTGGTTAGCGTTTTTTTTTTTAAAAACCTTCCATTAGCGTTTCTTTAAAAATTTTATTTTAATATCACTTGTTCAAAATCCTTTCAAAAACAAAAAAAAATATTATGTCTTCTGTTAATTATTCCAACATGAACTCTGTTTCTATTGCTAACAGCTTGGGATCTGGTTCACGGGCACCCATACTTATTCCCGAAGAGTATAATTCATGGGTTGGCCGTATGAATCTTCATCTCAACTCCATAAATGAAAATGTCTGGAATTGTGTAGAAGGAACATATATTACTCCAGAAGACATGACTACTCTTGTTACAAATCAAGCAACTCTTGCTGAAACCGAAAAAAGGCTGCAACTCCAAGCCAAAAAGGAACTTGTGTCTGGAATTCCCCACAGTATTCTAAGTCAAATGGATGACATAATACTGTTGACTGCAAATCAAATCTGGGAAAATTTAAAAAATCGTTTTTGTGGAAATCAAAGAATTATTGGAAACAAAAGAACATCTGTTTTAAATGAATTCGATAATTTCAAGATGCTTTCATCAGAAACCATCCATGATGCTCATGATAGGTTCAATTTTATCATGGTAAAAATGAACAATTTGGGCATCAAAAAGACACAACACGAGATAAATCTCAAGTTTCTAAACAATCTTTACGAAAGCTGGAAGATGGTTAAACTCATCATTCAGGGAAATCCAGCCATTCATACTGAAACTTTATACAATTTGTATGGAGAACTTCAATCGTATGAATCCTCGATTGACCCACCAATCACTACAGCTTTTGGAGGACCACTTGCTCTCGTTTCCACATCTTCTCAAAACCAAACACCTTTTAATGAACAAAACTTCAATCATTTTAATCAGACATCTTTTCAAAACCAACCCTTTTTGAACAATTCTTTTGATCAATCTGATTTAAATGATGAAGCAGACTACCAACAACTGTGTGCTTTGGTAGCAAACACAAACCTCCAGAGATGTATTCCAAATCACGGTCAATCGAATTTTAAACCAAATTTTCAAAACCGACCATCATTTGGACAAAATAATTCTGGATTGCAACCAAGACCTCAACCTGTTCAAAACAACTCAGGTTTTCAACCAAGACCTTATTTTGGACAAAATTTTCAAAGACCTTCCTTCCAAAACAATTCAAACCAAGGTTTTCAAAACCAGGGATTTCAAAACAATCCCAACTCAAGTCATCATAACAATAACCAAAACAACAGTTTTCAAAACCAAAACAGAGGATTCCAAAATCAAGGTTACACTAATCAAAACAATGGCTTTCAAAACAACCAAAATTTTGGATTCCAACAGAACCCTTCCCAATCTTCCCAACAAATCCAAACTCAAGCTCCTGAAAGACTTCCGATTAAAAGTCAAAAGGATGTCAGTGATCAAGAAGTGATCATTTGTTACAACTGCAAAGGAACTAATCACTATGCCAGAGAATGCCGAGCCAAAAACAAAACCAAAGTCAAAGACTCAGCATACTACGCTCAAAAAGCCGATGAATTAAAGAAACAGGAAAATCAAGATAAGCAAAGAGCATTGATGGCAATCCATGAACCAAACGTGGAATACTGGCCAACTTCTGAAGACGAAGCTGACAATGAACCAACACAATCAAACTTCTGTTTCGTAGTTGGTGTTGATAGACCTTCAAGAGCTCCAAACGTCATAGAACAGGTATGGTCTATGATCTCTGAACTTGGTCTTTCGAAATCAATTTTTGAGTCCCATATAACCAAGATTGAGAAAAGTCTAGAAGCTGATCTCAAAAAATATCATGACACAATGATCAATTCCGATATCTGCAAATCTGAGTTACAAACCTTGCAACTCAAATTTGGAGAATCAACAAGGATAAAGAACAAATTGGAAAGAGACGTTGAAAGAAAATCAGAAGATTATAATCACGTCTTGGAACAATTAAATCAAACCCTAATTCAGAAAAAGGATTTGGAACAAAAAAATCAGTCAGTCATTTCCTCTGAAACAAAAGATGTTTTAGAAAAGGAAATCCTTCAGTTGAAACAAAACTTTCAAGAATCAACTGAAAAATACAAAACTTTAAATGAAAAACTGACTGATTCTTTAAACCAAACCAATTTTCTTGGATCTGAAAACAAAAGATTGATATGGAATATGAATTCTATCAAAATTGCTAGAAAACTAAGTGATGATGTTTTCACCAAAGCAAACACCTTAGGAACTGGCAAAATTGATACGAATTACAGACCAGGAATAGGAAGAGAATCCTTTGAAAATGAACTAGCTAAACAAGAAAACATGACAATTTATGAAAACTCTGAATCCACTCTTCCAGATCTTTTCACATCTGCTAATGAGGAAGATTCAGATGACGAAACAGTTATCAACTGTAGCCCAGATGACACTGCTTTCACTGTTTCCAAAAAGTCTATCAAAAGAGTTGTAAAATCTGAAACAAACTCTGCTAGTTCTTCAACAAACCAAATCAAACATACCAATGAAGCAACCATAACCCCACTTAACAAACCAAAGGCTTTTGAAAACAAACCAAAGAAACCTGTTAAACCATACGTCATATCTCAAAAACAGGTTTCCAAACAAAAACCAAAACCTTTTCAAAAACCTTTTGAAAACCGCTTTCAAGAGATCACCTTTAAAAATTCAAGGAACTTTCAAAAACGACCAAATCAGAAAGTTTCAAAACATCATCTTCAAAAAGCCTTTCATAACCGCCAATCACATCCCAGATATGAAGAGAACTTTTCAAAAAAAATTTCACATCTAGGATATCATTCACCAAATCACAGATTTTATCAACCAACGAATTTTCAGAAACAAATCACTTTTTGGGAAAATTTGATAAATAAAATCAAACCTCAACCATTCCATCCTTATAAACCAAACTCTTATAGCAATATGAAGTCAAATGCTACAAGAAGTTCAGTAAACAAAAAACCCAAAATAAAAACAACTAACAAACCAGGACCCATTCAGATTTGGGTACCTAAATCTTCTGTCTAAATTGCAGGTATCTAATGCTGGAGAACCCAAGGATGATACATGGTATATTGATAGTGGCTGCTCCAAGCATATGACAGGAAACCGAAACTACCTTCGTGACTTCAAACCCACCCAAACCAATCAAGACGTTACCTTCGGCAACAACATGATGGCAAAAATCAAGGGTTATGGAAACATAACAAATGGTAACTTCACCATAAAGAAAGTTGCCTATGTCGATGACCTGAAACACAACCTCATCAGTGTTTCTCAACTGTGTGATAACAATCTTGAAGTCCAATTCACCAAACAAAGAAGCTTGATCATGGACGCCAAAACCAAAGAAATCATTGTTGATTCTTACCGTGCCGGAAATATGTATCCACTTGACATGGATCTTATCTATGGTAAACCCGATATATGTCAACTATCAAAAGCCCCAGCAGATATCAGTTGGTTATGGCACCGCCGCCTTTCCCATCTAAACTTTGGGTACATCAACAAACCGATCGACGATGATCTTGTTAGAGGACTGCCACTTCTGAAGCTTGATAATGAAACTCTGTGTGCTGCATGTGAAAAGGGAAAACTTTCCAAATCCACTCACAAAAGCATCTCAGAATCTAGTGTATCCGAACCACTAGAATTGCTGCACATAGACCTTTGTGGCCCTGCCAAAACCCAAACCATACAAGGGAAGAAGTACATTCTTGTTGTCGTTGATGGCTTCTCGCGCTTTACTTGGGTCTTCTTCTTAAGACTAAAATCAGAAGCACCTGAAGAGACGATCAACTTCATAAAACAAATCGAACTGAAGCTCAAACGACCTGTTCGAAGAATCCGAAGTGATAATGGTTTAGAGTTCAAAAACAAGACTCTAGATTCATTTCTCAAAGACAAAGGAATTGAACATAACTTCTCAGCCCCATACACTCCACAACAGAACGGAGTTGTCGAAAGAAGGAACAGAACTCTATGTGAAGCTGCAAGATCAATGCTTATCTTCGCTGATCTGCCACAATACTTCTGGGCAGAAGCAATAGCCACAGCTTGCTACACTCAAAATCGTTCCTTAATCCATAAACATCTTCATAAAACACTATATGAAGTCATTAACAACCGAAAACCAAATATCAAAATTTTCCATATTTTTGGTTGTCGATGCTTCATAAAGAACAATAAAGACCACCTCTCAAAATTTGAATCAAGGTCGGACGAAGGAATTTTCCTTGGTTACTCATTTTCTTCAGCTGCTTATCGAGTACTGAACAAACGTACCAGAGTAATTGAAGAAAGTACCGATGTTCATTTCGATGAATTTTATGTCAGGAAATTGGATCGTGAACATTTTGGTTCAAAAATGATCGATAATATTTTTCAAAATCCAATTCAACAAACACCTTCTCCTGACAGAGATATTGAAATCGATCTTGATTTACTTTTTGAACAACCCAAAACCGCTTACAATTCTGAACTTCTAACTACTTCTATTGATTCTACAGGAACAACCACTGAAGGAACTCCACAAACAAACCGAAATGATGCAGATCAATTCGAGGGGGAACCACCTACACATACTTCTTCATTGGAACAAACACCAAATCCTCCTTTAAATACCCCATCCCCAAATATCCAAAACAATCCCGATGCATCATTTATGGGGAAACCTTCAAACCTATTCCAAGATGAAACTCCCGGAGAAGAACAATGGGATACTGAAATTCCAATTATTATAGCGGAAGAGAATCGCTTAATAAAATGGACCAGAAACCACCCAACTGACCAAATCATCGGAGATCCAAACTCAGGCATCCAAACTAGAGCCGCAACTTCTAATGATTGTTTATTTGGAGCCTTCTTATCCATGACTGAACCCAAAACCATACATTCTGCTCTCAAAGATCCAGACTGGGTAAAAGCTATGCAAGAAGAGCTAGAAGAATTTGAAAGAAATGACGTATGGAGTCTTGTCCCTACCCCACCCGATGTTTCTGTTATAGGTTCAAGATGGGTATTCAGAAACAAAACTGACGATCAAGGAATCGTTTGTCGAAACAAGGCACGTCTCGTAGTCAAAGGATATTCACAACAAGAAGGAATCGACTACGATGAAACATATGCTCCAGTTGCCAGAATTGAAGCAATTCGCATCTTTCTTTCATATGCTGCACATAAGAACTTCAAAGTATTCCAAATGGATGTTAAATGTGCATTCCTACATGGAGAGTTAGATCGCGATGTATACATCCAACAACCACCAGGTTTCGAAGATCCCAAATTTCCTGATCACAGCTTCAAATTGCAGAAAGCTGTCTATGGCTTGAAACAAGCACCCCGAGCTTGGTATGCCACATTGACAACCTTTCTCGAAGAATCAGGTTTAAAAAGAGGTTCAATCGATCAAACCATCTTTCGTAAAATCTATAATAAACATCTTTTAATCGTACAAATATATGTTGATGACATTATTTTCGGTTCTACTGATGAATCTTTGAGTATTAAGTTTGCAGATCTAATGAAAAGCAAATTTGAAATGAGCATGATTGGGGAGATGACTACTTTTCTTGGACTTCAAATCAAACAGTCAACTGATGGCATTTTCATCAACCAAGAGAATTATGTCAAAAACCTACTCACTCGCTTTTCAATGGACAAATCCAATACCGCAAAAACCCCAATGGATTTTGGATACAAAATCGATGCAGACTTAAATGGCAAACCTGTTGATCAGAAAAGATATCGTGGAATGATCGGATCACTCTTATACCTCACTGCCAGCAGACCTGACATCATGTTTTCTACATGTGTCTGTGCCAGATACCAAGCAAATCCTATGGAATCCCATGTAGTTGCTGTGAAACGCATCTTCAAATACCTAAAAGGCACTCCCAAACTTGGCCTTTGGTATCCAGCTAAATCCGATTTTCAGCTGAACGCTTTCACCGACTCAGACTATGGAGGATGCAAGTTAGATAGAAAGAGTACATCTGGTAGCTGTCAATTCCTAGGAGGTAGACTAGTGAGTTGGACTTCAAAGAAACAGACTTGTGTATCCACATCAACAACAGAAGCTGAATACGTCGCTGCCGCCAGCTGTTGTTCGCAAGTCATATGGATGCAAACTCAACTGCGAGACTATGGCTTCAAAATTTCACAAATTCCCATATTTTGTGACTCAACCAATGCAATTGCCATTTCTCACAATCCCGTTCACCATTCCATGACAAAGCACATCGACATTCGATATCATTTCATCAAAGACAACATTCAAAAGGGTCATATCGAATTGCACTTCATCAACACCGAAGATCAAATTGCCGATGTCTTCACTAAGGCTCTCGATGAAACAAAGTTTCAATACTTCCTAGGCCGTCTAGGAATGTTAAATCCAGATAACATCTATCCTTAAACTTTTACTTTTTGTTTGTACAAAAGTGTGTTTACTTTCATTCAAAAGGAAATTTGAAAAACAACTGAAAATTGCTTTCCTTTTAAAAAATACCAAAAACATTCAAATAACCAATATTTCCAAAAACATTCAGAAAAACAAATCTTCAAAAAAAATTAATAAAAGACTTGCCATAATAAGCTTTTATAGAACCTTGTGATTAATCTTCTCTTGACTTAATTTTCATATGCTTATGCTCGATGAAGATTTTAAGTCATATTGATTCTCAATTGGAGTGAAGGTTCAAATATCCTACTTTTCATAATGTATATAACTTTATTTCCTTCGATTTTATTTCATTATTGACGATTTTAAACAATCAAGGGACATAAGGTTAGGAGGTTCAGATGAAAACAAAAACCCATGTGAGAATTTGTGCCTCGTCGATCTAAATCATTGTGGAAATCATTTCTTGTGAGCTTAGGTGTGTCACTATTGCTTATAAGGTATACCCAATTATACCTTGTCACGGTCTCATTTTTGCTTAGATATCAAAATGACCAGGGACGATACATTCATTTCTTACATACTAGATAAACTGTCTTTTATGCCACCTATCCCTACCTAGATAAAAGCCAACCAAAAATGAAGACTTGCGATCCCATGATCCATCAAGCAAACAACGACATATCCTTACAAGAAAACCAAAGGAAAAACAAATATCTATCAACATCCAATCCTCAAAGACAAATCAACAAGAAAACAAATAGATTCAATAAAGATATACCAAACAAAAAAATATATATATATTCTATATTTGGTATTTTCAAACAAACTTTCAACCAAATGGTTATTTCAAAACAAAAATCATAAAATCCCGCGATTTGTTTTAACCATTTTTCACAAAAGAAGATATCTCAATCACTCAAGTCAAATACTCTTAAAAAGGTCTCAAATGTAGCAAATTCTCAATGCTAAAACAAATATCTTTTTACAATAAATCGATATTGATCAACAAACAGGATATTATCAAAGAAGAAGCTGCAACAACAATGGATTTCCCGGGATACTGTAGCCTTCCTCACTGAAGATTCTTAGTTGCAAACTGCACTATGAAAATTGCTAAACCCCTCTACATGTATTTCCCGACAGAGAGAGAGTGAACGTTAACGGCATGAATGAAGAAACCCACTGAGTAATGCCGAAACCAGTCTTATGTGATTGATTATCTAATAATGAGACTAAGTGACTTACAGGAAAAGCATAGCTGAACACCTCCAATATGAGTGTGAGTCGTCAGAGAGAGATATCACTCATTTTTAGTGATCATTAACTTGTTCTGCTGCCAGAACAACCAAACACCCAAGTGAAGTGTGAGCTATATCTATGAGCGTTCATCTGAATCGACCTGTTAGACCACTTGTCGTCAGAAATAATGCTATAAAATCTTAAGAAATTTCTTTAGATACATATATGGCTACCCTTTGATAACCGAACCCGAGACTTTGATTCGGAAGCAAACATTCTTCAAAGTTTTTTTTTTCAAAACATAAGATATGAAAAACCAAGTCACAAACTTTCAAAACGATTACATAGGTTTTATGTATATCTTATCATTGACAAAACCTTTTTCCCAAATCTTCAAGATTAAAATTGTTAATGTGATAATATTTGCCCTTATTTCATTAATGATCACATAGGGGGAAATTGTTGAATAATGTTTTTTATGTGACCATCACTGAAATAAGACGAACTGTTTTGATATTATCTAACAAATATTATCAGTTATTTCAGGATGAATCAATGCGTAATCAAAACGGCATATACGAAAACACATGAATGACAAAAACGCAAAGATGTAAATTCACAATTCGACGAGTCTCAAACCGCATGAAGATAAGAATCTCGAGACTCAAGTCATGCAACTCAAACCGCTTGCAAACCCGAATACAAGATCAAAAACGAATCAAACCAAAGCAAGATGATTCACGAACCCGACTCGACCCGCATGACAAACCGCACAAAACTGATCAGGTCCAGCGACTTGACCCGCGGCCCGAGCCCAAACCGCACATGATGCATTTCGATCTTGTTTCATTCAAGTCCAAAACTTAATGCCTTACGCGACCCTACCCGCGGCCCGCGCCATGACCACGTAGATCGAGTTCTTCACTTCAGCTATTCAGATCGCTAGTTCAGTTGTGCATGCGACCCGCTCAACACCCGCGTAACCAAATTCACTCGATGAAAACCCATGCATATCCCACGAATGAATAGTATATATATATATACATGTATCGTGTATATATATATATATATATATATATATATATATATATATATATATATATATATATATATATATATATGAAAGAAGCATGCAAGATACCCACGAGATTATATATCATATATATTGTATGTATATGTATATATGTTATACATATCTATGTTGTATATCATATATATATGTATATATATATATATATATATATATATATATATATATATATATATATATATATACATAAATCGTATATACATATATATATTGGAAAGTAATCAACTCAAAAGCAAATGTCCCCAGCCACATGCACTCTTCCAACTTTCTATTCTTCTGCCACAACTCCACCAAAGCTATTACCATCGTGCATGTGTGTGTGTGCTGTGAGGAAAGAAAGCAAAGACAACACAAAAGAAGAAAACCCACAGCTCTCATCCTTTCCAGCTTTCAACCAACTTTTCCATTACTTTTCCTTAAACTAAGAAAGGTTGCTAGCTTCATTTCTGCATAAATACATGCATGTACGTGAGTAAGTTTGAGTGAGTGAATTGTAAGAGTTTAAGTGTTTTGTGTTTCCTTGTAATATATCTCCTATTACTCTCTCATCTCCAGAAGAATAAACACATAGCCAACCTCAAAATACTCTCCAAACACCCTCCAAATACCCTCCTTAAACCTCCTCCAAAAACCCTTTCAAATCACCACAACCATCATCACCTTGCTGTTTTTCGACATTAGAATTTACAAGTTAAGAAACAAATCACCGAGCACAACTCAACAAGATAATACAGGAGAGATTTTCACCGCAAATTATTCAGGACCTTGCCTACATCCAGGAATTTTCCTCGATTTTTTTGACCATTGGAAACCCCAGAGAGACGCGAGAGAGAATTGGCTATCCAGAGAGATTTACTACGAAAATCTATATTCCTAACCACCCAAAGCTCTTTCAACATCACCCTCTTTGTTACCTTATACCACCAAAACTACAACCTTATTACACCTTCTACCACCCTCCAAATACCCACTTCAACCTCATCAAATCACCTTAAAAAACCCCATACCCACATATAAAAAAACATTACCCGTGTATTTTGTATCGTTTTGTAAACAATTCATTGTTACATAAAAAGAACTTATTGTTACTTACCGGATTGAACTTTAAACAAATAGAGACAGAGTCTATTAAGATCCAGTCCAATTCTAAACCAGTTCAGTCAATTTATTGACGAACCGACTTTATATATATTTATATATTTATATATTTTATTACAGCTTTACGTCATTTAAATACTGCCATTTATTTCATTTATAGCTTTCAGTCATTTGTAGCTTTCCAGTTTATATTTATTCCGCATTTCTTATTATTTTTTTCGCATCTTATCTCCTTAAATATATATATATCTGTCACCCAGTAACTGGTATCCGAGCCTTTATTCGTGGTAATCAGATCGTATATTTTCAACACCATATATAAGCATCCCTTCATTTCTTCACAATTTTCACACTTCCAAGTCAAGAAAGTCAATTCTCTCTCAACTATCATAAAGGTTTTCATCTTGTTCTTCAAAAATGTAAGTATTCTTTCCATTGTTTAGTTGATACATTGCATTAGCTAGTGAAGATCCATGTTTTCATCCATAAAATTACCTCTTTTGGTTAGATCTTCAAGTATTCATCCATTTCACCAGGAACACCAAGAACAGCTACTTGTTCTTGGGCCGTGAACTCCATAGGAACCTTCAAAAGTGTGAGTATCTCTCCTATTTGCTAGTTAAGCTTGTTAAACGCTTGATTCAAAGCCTTGAAACATCACCAAACTCAATAACATCAAGAGTGTACGGCCATACACTCTATCTACGGCCGTACACCCTTGTTAAGATCATAATCAAAGGCCTTAAACACTTGCTAGGTACTTGATATCCATTAGAACTCTTGAACCCTTGAATCCCTTTGAATTAAGACCCAAAATGCATCCATTTTGGAGTGTGTACGACCGTTCACACTCGGTGTGGCCGTACACCCCTCAAGTCCTTTCAAAATGAGAGTTTTGCTCATCCTCTTGTTGTGCATTTGTCACACTAGCTTCCCCATGGATCAAACACCCTCTTTTTGCATGTTTCCCATGAGTGTACGACCGTACACTCCATGGCCGTACACCCCTTGTCCGTACACTCCCTTGCATGGCCGTAAACCCTCTTTGATCAATCACATGTGATTCTAACACTTAGTTCAAGTGTTTCCTAGTCCCCAAGGTAGTTTCCTTGCATGTTAGTTGCTTTTAAACACTAATTAGATGCCTATATATATACCATTATATGTCATTTAGGAATCGTTTGTGTCTCGGGACTTCATTCGTGGAAATTCTCATCCTTACGCGTATATTCGAGTGAATCACCCACATAAGGTGAGTTCATACCCCTATAATCAATCGTTTAAATGTTTTAAATGCTTTTAAGGGGGGGAATACAAGTTGAACACATTGATTATTATGTAAATGTTATCTTTGATAAACATCATTTTAAAGGTTTGCTTATGTGTTTATAAGTGATCAAATCATTTCAAAAACTCTTTTAAAGTTATGTTACTTTATTGTTTATAAAACTCCGTTTTTAAAGTACAATCATAACTCAGTAGATAAATGAGTTTTTTCTTCAAAGTCAATACAGTTCAAGTAACCATACTAGTAAACTATAATAGGTATAGTTTAGGGGTTCAGTTCATACTATACACTATAACAGAGAGAACATACTATACACTAGAACAGAGAGAACATACTCTACACTAGAACATAGAGAACATACTATAACAAGATCAGGGAGGAACATACTATAACAAGAACAAGATAATAATAATGTGAAACCACTACTTCACGACTTAGCAAAATACTTGTTAGGTCGCGTTTTGTAACCAGAGTCTTCTAGAGGGAGATCATGAGTTTGTCTATGGATCTATATGGGATTGACACCCTACACCTTGATGCTAGCTACAGTGGGACATACAGGTCTACGGGTGACAAACGTCACATCAGTTTCGGCGCCATAAGGTCGTCGTGTTAATCACGTGTCATATTAGTATGGTTACAACCTCATCACATTTTAACCTTAATTAACAAACTGGTTTTAAGGTAGTCAGTACTTCAGTAGTCACTTTAAAAGACTACTGCATACTTTCATTTTTCCCATTACTTTCATATTGTGAAATTCTCACTTGAAAGATAATGCAAACTATTTTCGAGTAAAGATAGTTATAAACTAGGGAAAACTTACATCATTGCAAGCGACAAACAGAACAGTCGAGTCTTAGTACATTCAGTAGAAAGGGGCCTATAATGGTAACTTTATGATTCCTTAGTTTATACATCAGGGATTTATATTAATCGGATCCGACATGTAGTAGGATGTGTGCTTTCCGCTTCATTTCCTGTTCCTTGTTTGGTTGTGGGCTTAGAGCATATTCACCCAGCCTACTAGCTATTCGATCATAGCTATATATATATATATATATATATATATATATATATATATATATATATATATATATATATATATATATATATATATATATATATATATATTCCGTATACACTAAGTAATCATAAGGAGTACCAGGTATGGGTCAGGTCATAGTACACTAACTCAATACACCATTTTCTAGTACAAAACATACTTATCAAGTAGAACATTTGGTAGACAAAACTAGAAACTTATCCAGTAAAGGGTTTAATCAATTTTATTAAACCAGTATAACTTAAAGGACCTTTAGTGGTTAATTCTATAATACCTTAGTTTATACATCAGGGTTATATATAAGTAATATCCGACAGGTAGTTAGATGTGTGATTTCCGCCTTACTTCCTGTTCCTTGTTTGGTTGTGGGCTTAGGGCAGATTCACACAATTAACTATCCTTTCGATATTAGGTTATATATAACTAGTGTAAACCAAGTGATTATAGAAGGAGCTATTGTGGTTACCATTTTTACTAAAGGAAATAAGGGTTTTTCTTAAAGAATGTTTTCATCAAATATAAAGGAACTAGTACAGTTAACTCCGTGAGTACAAAGTGAATACAACAGGGTTATATATAACGATGATCTAACAAACAATGGGATGTGTGCCTTCCGCCTCATTTCCTGTTCCGTGTTTGGTTGTGGGCTTAGGGCAGATGCACACAATCGATTGTTTGTTTACTCTGGGTTTTATATAACTTGTATCCATTTAGTACTCATAGAAAGGATTGTAGAGTCATTTTTACTTATCTTTCATCATATCAGAAGATATATGATTTTCTAGAGGAACATGCGAACTTTTCTAAAAGAACTTACAACTTACATTACATCACTAAAATCTGATAAACTCACTAGCTTAAATGCTGATCTACTCTTTCAAAATAACTTGTATTCTCAGGAAACCAGTAGACTGGTACGCGTGCTGGGATTTAGAAGATGGAGCATAATAGCTTCATGTCTTGTTTTGTTATTTACTTTTGTAGTCTATCTTATGTGAATCACATAATTTGTAAACACTTTCTTTCTAATGAAATGGTTGTTTTTTTACTTTGATTACTATGATGCATGTCTTGTGATACTAAACATGACGTCCTCCGCCCCCGAACGTTTTCGCCGTTCCGGTTTGGGGGCGTGACAGATTAGTATCAGAGCATTGTTTATAGTGAACTAAGTATATCAACCGATAATAGATATACAACTATAAATACAATGGGGCCGAAGTGCTCTGGATAATATTATACTTTTAAAAATATAACAATACATTATAAAAGTATACATACATGCTTATACATATATACATACTAGAACAAGTATTACAAGAAGAACAAAACATAAGTATTTAAATGTTGAACACTGCGGTCAAACCTGGACAGTTATGTAATCATATCTGGGATCAATATAGCCTGATCAACTATATTAATTTGAGATGTGACCGACATGTGTTTAGGAGTGGTGTGGTGTTGCAACAGTCTTAAAACTTACCTAACTCTATTCAAGGAATTTCTAGATCAGAACATAAAGTTAAGATACTATGGGAGTATTTTATGATGCTATAACACGACAACAAGTTTAAAACATACCAAGTACATTACATTAAAATACTATAGGAGTATTTTAGGCACTATACAAACAACTTATGTGATAATTTAAAAGACCCTTACGGATAGGTCTATAATTTTGGAATGTATACTCCCAATGTTTTATATAATTGAGATTTTATAGACTTAGAATTTGTGATCTATGATTTACTACTTGTTCCTTGTTTGGTTGTGGTTTTGGAGTATGATCACTTATTCGAAGGTCTATTTAATCTTAAAATTATATACAACTTGTATACACTACGCAATTATAGGAGGACTCTATAAGGATCACCCCATAATGTTTCCCTTAAATCTCATAGATTCTTTAGACACTTCCATTCTCGCACGACAAACCCAGATAGATGTAACCACTTCCTCATAGCAGTCAGCAGAAGACTCAAGGAGGAATAAGAAGAGGATCATGTAGAGTTTTTCAAAGAAGGATCAACCGAAGTAACCAAAACGTATTATGTGTCACACTAATAAATAATAATCTAGTTGGACTTAGTGAGCTAGTGGAGACACTGCTCACATTATGTGTTAGGATTATTTTCTTCTTTTCATGCAACTGGTAACAGTTATTCAGTTCACATATATTCATTCGAGGATAGCCATTTCTAATTCATAAAGTTTATTTTGTATAGACTCCTTTATGAATTGTTTCCAGAAACCTATAAAAATCAGAACCAGATACACTCAGAACTAGGACAACTTAGTCTTTCAGCTTTCGGCTTATAAACCACTGCTATAGACTTATTTCCATCTCATCTTTGTATTCTTTTAGCAAGATGCCTCCACGACGATCAGCGAGACGCACTACTCCGATAACCCCAGCTCAAACTCCACAGTTCGATCCTGCTGCTCTCCAAGCAGCGATATCAGCCGCAGTGGCAGCTGCTGTAGCTCACATCAGCGAAGTGGTACCTACGGATCTGGTAGCGGTACCCACTTGACCGACCCCGGAGTTACCCACAGACATCCACGAGAGTGTTCGTATAAAGACTTCATGAACTGCAAACCCAAATCCTTTAATCGAAATGGGGGAGTCATTGCTCTGATGCGATGGTTCGAGAAAACAGATTCAGTCTTTGCAATCTGTTCGTTCCCAGAAGGGAGCAAAGTAAAGTTTGCTGCCTGCACCTTCTCAGACAGAGCCCTAACATGGTGGAATAGCAATGTTAAGTCACTGACCTTATCAGTGGCTAACTCAATAGGTTGGGAGAACCTAAAAGAGATGATGTTGGAAGAATACTGCCCGAGGGGGAAGTTCAAAAGCTGGAACAAGAACTATGGGAGCACACCATGGTCGGCTCATACATAGTGACCTACACTAACAGGTTCAGCGATCTGGCAGCACTATGCCCCGGGATGGTTACCCCGGAGAGTAAGAAGATAGAAAGGTACATCTGGGGTTTATCTACCCCGATTCAAGGAGATGTACTGTCTTCTAACCCAACCACATTCGATAGTGCCAAACGCCTGGCCCAGCGACTCATTGACCATGGAGTCCGCCATGGCATGGTAGTCCCCTTTCCCGAGCCATCAAGGGGAGAGGACTATAAACAGAAGTCGGGGAACAAGAGGAAGGAGAAGCGAACAACATAGGAAACCCTGCAGGAGCAACAAACGGGTACTATATATGCCGCCACAACACCTGCTACTCCAGCATCTGGCAGCTGATATGTTGGAACTCTCCCGAAGTGTGGAAAGTGCAACTATCACCACACCGGAGTATGTCGGGAAATGCAGTGCCTGAACTGTCACAGAAAGGGACACACTGCCCGGTTCTGCAGGGCACCGGCTCAACCGATCTCCCAAATCCCCGGTGTTGAAGAATACCAAGCCTGCTATGGCTGTGGTGAGATTGGACACTATAGGAGGGACTGCCCGATAACCAAGTACTCAGGAGAGGATGAACGAATTTTGATGATCACCGCAGGAGAATCTACCCCGGAGTCGCCAGCGAGCAGCGGTACATTTTCAAAATAAACTAATTACTTTAAAAATTAATTTATATTTATATAAGATTAAAAACTTGGGGAAAACATTTAAAAGTAATTATAATAACTCACTTATCGGAACAAGTCACAGTATTCAAGAGAACTAAAAGATCCGTTTAGAGAAGCTATGATGGATTAGTATGTACATCAGGGTTGTGCATAGCTAAGATTTTGCAAACTTAGAGTGAGTGTTTCCGCCTTAATTCATATTTCTTGTTTGGTTGTGGATTTGGGGCAGAGTTACTCAGTCGACTGTCTTATTCATCTTAATTATTCATAACTTGTATATTCCAGGCGATCATAGTGGTACCGAGGAGGATCGTAGCATAAAGTATTGACACTAGTTATCAAAGCACTTTCACTGTATGTACTCGCTCATCGCGGTACAATACGTAGAAGTGTTAACATCAAGGAGAAAACAGAAAGCACTAGAAAGGCTACACAGAGTACATTGTCGAGCACACTAGGGATACATCATCGTATAACAGACGTTTCTTTCAAATCGGCCAAACTTTTGTTCAGTAAAGAGTCCATTGCTATCATTCGTCGTGAATTGGCGTGGTCCTCACCTGACTAAGTTCATATGTTTCCATCTCCTTGACCGTCAAATTCACGAAACCTCCGTCATTCGTAACGACAGTCCGGCCCAGACCTCAGAATCGTCTACCTCGTATTCTAAACTCCAAAGTACTCATGCGAGGAGTACCTTGCCCTCCGAAACCTTGCCGACCTATATTCAGCAGACCTTCTCAAACTACCACTCGTCCAACAGATCAAGTTCAAGCACAGAGGCTAAGGACGAATGCAGCCCACCTATCACTATTAAGTGTATACACGAGGGTGGTATATAATTATTGTTATGCAGATTTAGTATGTGTGTTTCCGTCCTATCTCCTGTTCCTTGTTTGGTTGTGGACCTGGGGCAGAGTCGCACATCCGACCGTCTTACTAATATTAATTATATACGACTTGTATGCACGAGGTAATGATAGATGGACCATGTAGGAATCCTATCATGGACATTAGGGAAAAGTTGCCCATGTCTACGAGTGGGTATTCTGCCAATCAGAGGAGCACAACCCCAGTAGTACTGCTAAGAAAGCTAATTTCGGGACAAAATTCCATCTAACGGGGGGATGATGTGACAACCCAAAATTTTTTGGCTTATAAGTCCAGCCAATCAATCAAGAGTCAGACTCATTTCTGCTATCTTTTAGCATTGTATAGGGATTGTTTGACTGTGCTAAGCCTAGTACATTCAAGTTTTGGGTTTAGGGATGAGTTAACATAGGTTCTTCAAGTTGCATTCGGGCCAAACACTCCTTCAAGAGGAGTGTACGGCCGTACACCCAAGGTGGCCGTGAACCCTTGCCCATATATGAGCCATCCCTTCATTTCTTCACACTTTTCACACTTCCAAGTCAAGAAAGTCAATTCTCTCTCAACTATCATCAAGGTTTTCACCTTGTTCTTCAAAAATGTAAGTATTCTTTCCTTTGATTAGTTGATACATTGCATTAGCTAGTGAAGATCCATGTTTTCATCCATAAAATTACCTCTTTTGGTTAGATCTTCAAGTATTCATCCATTTCACCAGGAACACCAAGAACAGCTACTTGTTCTTGGGCCGTGAACTCCATAGGAACCTTCAAAAGTGTGAGTATCTCTCCTATTTGCTAGTTAAGCTTGTTAAACGCTTGATTCAAAGCCTTGAAACATCACCAAACTCAATAACATCAAGAGTGTACGGCCATACACTCTATCTACGGCCGTACACCCTTGTTAAGATTATAATCAAAGGCCTTAAACACTTGATAGGTACTTGATATCCATTAGAACACTTGAACCCTTGAATCCCTTTGAATTAAGACCTAAAATGCATCCATTTTGGAGTGTGTACGACCGTACACACTCGATGTGGCCGTACACCCCTCAAGTCCTTCCAAAATGTGAGTTTTGCTCATCCTCTTGTTGTGCATTTATCACACTAGCTTCCCCATGGACCAAACACCCTCTTTTTGCATGTTTCCCATGAGTGTACGACCGTACACTCCATGGCCGTACACCCCTTGGCCGTACACTCCCTTGCATGGTCGTAAACCCTCTTTGATCAATCACATGTGATTCTAACACTTAGTTCAAGTGTTGCCTAGTCCCTAAGGTAGTTTCCTTGCATTTTAGTTGCTTTTAAACACTAATTACATGCCTATATATATATATCATTATATGTCATTTAGGACTCGTTTGTGTCTCGGGACTTCATTCGTGGAACTTCTCATCCTTACGCGCATATTCGAGTGAATCAACCACATAAGGTGAGTTCATACCCATATAATCAAACTTTTAAATGTTTTAAATGCTTTTAAGGAGGGGGGATACAAGTTGAACACAATGATTATTGTGTAAATATTATCTTTGATAAACATCATTTTAAAGGATTGCTTATGTGTTTATAAGTGATCAAATCATTTCAAAAACTCTTTTAAAGTTATGTTACTTTATTGTTTATAAAACTCCGTTTTTAAAGTACAATCATAACTCAGTAGATAAATGAGTTTTTTCTTCAAAGTCAGTACAGTTCAAGTAACCATACTAGTAAACTATAATAGGTATAGTTTAGGGGTTCAGTTCATACTATACACTATAACAGAGAGAACATACTATACACTAGAACAGAGAGAACATACTCTACACTAGAACATAGAGAACATACTATAACAAGATCAGGGAGGAACATACTATAACAAGAACAAGATAATAATAATGTGAAACCACTACTTCACGACTTAGCAAAATACTTGTTAGGTCGCGTTTTGTAACCAGAGTCTTCTAGAGGGAGATCATGAGGTTGTCTATGGATCTATATGGGATTGACACCCTATACCTTGATGCTAGCTACAGTGGGACATACAGGTCTACGGGTGACAAACGTCACATTATTTTTGGCGCCATAAGGTCGTCGTGTTAATCACGTGTCATATTAGTATGGTTACAACCTCATCACATTTTAAACTTAATTAACAAACTGGTTTTAAGGTAGTCAGTACTTCAGTAGTCACTTTAAAAGACTACTGCATACTTTCATTTTTCCCATTACTTTCATATTGTGAAATTCTCACTTGAAAGATAATGCAAACTATTTTCGAGTAAAGATAGTTATAAACTAAGGAAAACTTACATCATTGCAAGCGACAAACAGAACAGTCGAGTCTTAGTACATTTAGTAGAAAGGGGCCTATAATGCTAACTTTATGATTCCTTAGTTTATACATCAGGGATTTATATTAATCGGATCCGACAGGTAGTAGGATGTGTGCTTTCCGCTTCATTTCCTGTTCCTTATTTGGTTGTGGGCTTAGAGCATATTCACCCAGCCTAATAGCTATTTGGTCTTAGCTATATATATGTTCCGTATACACTAAGTAATCATAAGGAGTACCAGGTATGGGTAAGGTCATAGTACACTAATTTAATACACCGTTTTCTAGTACAAAACATACTTATCAAGTAGAACATTTGGTAGACAAAACTAGAAACTTATCCAGTAAAGGGTTTAATCCATTTTATTAAACCAATATAACTTAAAGGACCTTTAGTGTTTAATTCTATAATACCTTAGTTTATACATCAGGGTTATATATAAGTAATATCCGACAGGTAGTTAGATGTGTGCTTTCCGCCTTACTTCCTGTTCCTTGTTTGGTTGTGGGCTTAGGGCATATTCACACAATTAACTATCCGTTCGATATTAGGTTATATATAACTAGTGTAAACTAAGTGATTATAGAAGGAGCTATTGTGGTTACCATTTTTACTAAAGGAAATAAGGGTTTTTCTTAAAGAATGTTTTCATCAAATATAAAGGAACTAGTAAAGTTAACTCCGTCAGTACCAAGTGAATACACTAGAGTTATATACAAATATGATCTAACAAACAATGGGATGTGTGCCTTCCGCCTCATTTCCTGTTCCTTGTTTGGTTGTGGGCTTAGGGCAGATGCACACAATCGATTGTTTGTTTACTCTGGGTTTTATATAACTTGTATCCATTTAGTACTCATAGAAAGGATTGTAGAGTCATTTTTACTTATCTTTTATCATATCAGAAGATATAGGATTTTCTGGAGGAACAGGCGAACTTTTCTAAAAGAACTTACAACTTACATTACATCACTAAAATCTTATGAACTCACCAGCTTAAATGCTGATCTACTCTTTCAAAATAACTTGTATTCTTAGGAAACCAGTAGACAGGTACGCGCGCTGGGATTTACAAGATGGAGCATAATAGCTTCATGTCTTGTTTTGTTATTTACTTTTGTAGTCTATCTTATGTGAATCACATACTTTGTAAACACTTTCTTTCTAATGAAATGGTTGTTTGTTACTTTGATTACTATGATGCATGTCTTGTGATACTAAACATGACGACCTCCGCCCCCGAACGTTTATGCCGTTCTGGTTTGGGGGTGTGACATTCTCTATATGCACACTCTCGGTTTAACAAATAATATGACTTTCATTAATATTACTATGGCTACAAAGTAATTTATCAAAAATTCATTTTTTACGATACGAAGAGTCATATCGGTTTAATGACGAAACTTCGAAGAAGCATAACTTCTTCATTCGAAGTCGGAATTTAGCATTCTTTATTTGTACGAAATCCTTGTCACATATGCTATAAATTTTGTTAATATTATTTGGCCTAAATAATCGTCTATCAAAAAGTCGTTTTTAACGCTTATTATCTCTAAATTTTCTATCCCGAATCTGAGAGCGTTGCAATTATCTCCCCTTAAGATGATTATGTCCTGGAATCATCTCAAAACATGGCTTGTATAATGACTCGGCACGTTACCTTCCCATCCTAGGTTATAACCATAATTCTCATGTCTTTTCTAACGAGTTTCTAATTCTTAGATCTCTTGATTGCCGACAGTGCTATACCTACTCTTTCTTCTGAAGTTGATCTCAATCGAAGAATCCTGCTCTTTCCAGAGTAGACTTAACCTAAATTAAGTTCCTTAATTCAACTACCATAACATACCGATGAGTCATGTTCTAATGACCTCTCATCATATGATGCAACAGTTAGACTCGGGTCTCTTTGAGTCAGACTTTTGCATGAAAGATATCTCCCTTGATGTTCTAATGTGATTTAATCACATTCTACCATGTAGCAATTCTAGCTACATCCCGCTTGATCTTAACGGTGAATGCGATACCTCTACTGACCTGTTCAAATTTTCTTTTCCTTCGTTCTCTTAAATAAATGCGGACACTATGTCGAACTTACTTCGTAGATTAGTCTGACTCGATTTGATATGACTACTAAGGTCGGAATATTTATTTTAGTAGTCATTACCGAAACAAAGGTAATGATGGAAATGAACAAAATAGCTTGATTACTTACAGACTTAGTAACCTTGTGACATTCTCTGATCCAAGCGTAAGTCTTGTGTTTCTGGTAGTATAGGCCTCTACCGCCTTTCACACTTACTCATACTCTTCCCATGTATTGTCATGCAGTCCACTAAATTATTATCACAAAAACAATTTAACACAAATAAATGTGTCTAAACAATCATAAAAATTTCCCTAGACTGTACTAGGACTTCTTACATACATATATTCAACGGTAATTTTGCTTCAACTAGGTTGGTGGTGGAAATGCCAGATGATTGGATAGCTTCAGGGATTATACCAAAAGTTCTTTCTTTCTGTTAATCGAAAGTGTACTTCTCATGCAATATATGTATTATTTATTAGACGCATTCTAAAGACAAGATAGCTCTCTTACGATATCTTCCGATAGGTATCATTCACTATCATCAACTTTCTTATTTCCTCCATTTTCTCAGTCCTACACTGTAGTAGTTGTTCGAGACGAGATATTCAATATAGAGAAGTTTTAGAAGCATAATCCTCCTTATTACTCCGAAGAGTTACATGCCAGTTCTAATATCGTAATTAAACATTTAGAAACCCGAACACATAACATTCCAGATCCGGTCAGGAATAGACCATAGTTCCGATCAAACAATAACATCCTAAACCATATAAGGTATCTTATAGCTATAACATAAATCATTTAGCACATAAAAGCAATTTAGGCATCTTTCCTAAAATAAGCTAGTGCTCGTGTTGTGACAACCGGCTATTTCGGGTCAACAAAAGTCAAGCAAGTCAAACGAAAGTCAAATAGATAAGTCTTAAAGGATGAAATTATTCCTTGCTTAAGATTTTTCGGTTTTAGGAATCAAAAACATTGTGATGGACCGAAATCTCATGCCATGGCCGAATTCATACTAAGGCCGAAATCACTTAGAACCGAAATCATTTACGACCGAGATCACATGCGAGACCGAAATCCCACCTACATCGAAATCAATCTAGACCGAAGACTTGGTGTTCTCGGTTTCACTTGGACCGAAATCAAGGTGATTTCGGTGAGGATAGGCCGAAATCGCTAGTTTAAGGCGGTGATGCTTTTCCCAATGTGATATGATCCACAAACCAATGCAAACATCACATCACTATCATTACCATTCCTATATATAAGACCGAAATCACCCTCACAAATCCTCATTTACGTTGTCAAAACTCTTTCACTTTTATCTCAAGAATAGTTCATACATCTTTAAATCTTCAAACTTTCCCAAGAACATCAGCAAGACATTCCCAGGTACATCATCAAACTTTCCCAGAAAGCTATTTTATATAGTTTGATTCTTTGGAAACATTGTAAGTTTTCTTGTTTAATCTAACACATTCATGTTAGTTCAACTAATTTACACACAATATCGTGTCTTAAATACTCATAGGATACGAACACCTTTAAGTGCTCTAACTTGAAGATCATCACCATCACTTCGTTATTCAGCTAAGAACACACTCGAGGTGAGTTCATAACCCTGCAATTTTCAAAATTTTTCTATGTTTTAGGGGGGGGGGAATACAAGTAAAACACAAGAAAACTTGTGTTAATATACAAACCATTACATATGTTATTCTAACAATATATATATATATATATATATATATATATATATATACATATATATATATATATATATATATATATACACACACACACACACACATATATATATAGGTACAAATTTGATTACAATAATAAACTTTATAAACACAGTTTATAAGACTTTAACCCTTTTGTAATATGTTGAGCAAAATGGTATAATTATATAAAAATACATAAATAGTTATTTCATTCCATTTTATTATCATAGTAAAAATGATAATGTACATATAAAGGATTCTTCAATACAACGAAACATTTTTATAAACTATAATAGATATAGTTTATGGCACATACACTCTATTTTACCATTTCAGGATACAATACAAAAATAATTATATAAAGGCATAATTATTTCACACCACGTAACTACTATGGAAGGATAATACTTCCACATTACAAATGGTTTTTCATTATACTACACGTAAACCGTCAATACGGCTTTGTGAGACATACCTTCACCGTACTTACCAAAGTACATACTAAAGTTCCTGTATTATATCCAAAATCCCCCATAAGAGAGCGTGACACTTGTGTATAGATCTATACGGGACTGACAATCCTGCACCCTAACTGTTAGCTACAGTTGGACCAGCAGGTATGGGGTGACAAATGTCGTACCATTCCGACGTCTAAAGAATGTCGTAGCAGGCCAACTAGGTCATTAGCATGGTTATAATAACTCACAAGGGGTATTAACAATACGTTTGGTTTACGAATACATACATACCTTCAAATGGTTTTATTTAGATAAAATTACATTACACTATTTTCCAGTACAATACAGTTTACATTTATGGAAACACGAATTCAAATGGTTTTATAAAGATATAAAACTACATTATACTACTTCAGAGTACAACAATACTTATACATTTTTAGTCTTAGGGTTCTTAAGACTACAATTCACTTTAAAAGAAAATATTGGATTTTCTGGAAGAACACACTATCATTTTCAAGGAACAATGGCATATCTTTCTCATACAAAATACTTATGAACTCACCAACTTAAATTTTGACACTTTTTCAAAACCACTTGTATTCTCAGGGAATCAGTAGAGAGGTACCCATACAGATTTTGTGAAGATGGCCTGTAGCAGTGTCATGTCTTATATTTTTGTCGTATGTTTTTGGAGTCAAACAAAAAATGAATCGAACTCAATGTAAATATTAAATTATCAATATGATGGTTGTAATGCTTTGATCTCTATTATTCAATTGTCATGATACTGTATATGACGTCATCCGCCCCCGGACGTTTCCGCCGTTCCGGTTCGGGGGTGTGACACGTGTCTATTCAGGCATATCTCCTAAATATAGCAGACACTTATCTTACAATCATTGCTTAGAATTCTAAGTTTAAGTTTAGAAATACTATAAATTCCTAGTTCGCTTAAGATAATGTTCTGATACCAACTGTGACATCCCCAACCGATATGTTTATGCTTATTTAAAATTAGAGTATCCTTTTTGAGGAATAATATTGTGGAATTTGTTCCCAAAAACATGATAATGATATTATCAAAGCATTGCCGAAGAAATGTATTTTTATTTATATTAAAACATTGGGATTTCTTCTTCAATATAGAAACATAAGCTTAACAAATTATTACAAGCTTTACAGTAAATAAACTAATGGACTAATACTCCTCAAATCTCTCTATAGAATGTATCTTTTATATTGCTACCTGTGATACAATAAAATGAGTGGTTCAGGTTAGGAAAGCTGGTGAGTACATAGGGTTTTCAACCCACAATAATATAATTAATATGTTTAATCATCAAACAATTAACTCTATTTCCAATCCCCATTATCTTCTTTATTCTTAAGGATCTACCCTAAGGATCATCTATGTTGATAATTAGTTTATGCTATATTTATTCCTAAGGATTTTTCTTAAGGAATTGGCATGAAGTGCATCTCTTCTAGGGTTTATCTAATAGGCACTAAGTCCATAGCTGCCAGAGTTATCTGTTAGGCACTAAGTCCATAGCTACCAGTGTTTATCTAATAGGCACTAAGTCCATATCTTCCAATATATATTTAATAAGCACTAGGTCCATAGCTGCTAGTGTACATCTAATAGACACTAAGTCCATAACGGTCACTATCTATGGGAGTGTCATCAATTACTCTGGTAGTTTTCACCTATACTTTGCTAAGTGACTATAACATTGGTAAAATAACAATTCCAAAGTTGTGGAATTCTATCACTGCCTACTTCTTTTGTTATACTATGGCATCTTATCTTTCATAATGCCATCTTTCATTACCTTTTGTTGACCAATGTATGATATTTATAAAAATACATAATATGCCATCTTTCATTACCCTTTGTTGACAAACGTATGATATTTATAAAAATACATATACAAAATAAATCATATAAACTTATGTTTATAACATTTCATCTAACACATATCATCTTTGCACATAAGCAAATATAGCAATTATTTAATTAGATACTTCATATATATGTGTAAAATGAAAATAACTATTCACTCACTTGTTAAAGTGACGAATCAAAATTATGACAGCGCTTTGATTCTAGCAACTGTCTTTTCGTTTGACATAACCTAATATTATTATCACTATGGCTTAGTCTAATATTTATTGTGACTAATTATTAGTCTAGATTCATCATTAATTCAAAGTCTATTTCAATATCTATCAAGTAAGGATTAGACATGCAGGACAGTTGGGAGGCAGGATCATTTCGACATGTAGCTTTTCTAAAATCCAATAACAAAGCCAACGTGATCATTTTGGACACCTCTCCTGTAAGTAGATCAATCAGTATAACGACTTGGAATCATTGATAAATCTTGTTTATAGGTTTATAATAATGATAATGAACTTAAACATAAGTTATACTTAAAGTACGGTAAGCATAACTCAACTTACAGGTGGTTAGCGAGAAACTAGACTATGCACGGGTAGAACTTCTAAACCAAATGCTCTATTCCTCGGGCCTTTCTGGTGCTCCAGAGCTTTGCTACTAATAGTTAGGAAGTGCTAGAGAAAGGCCTTCGGACCTGGAGGTTTGGGAGAGAACAACATGGAAAGGTGTGAAGAAATTAGTGAAATTCGGCTCTATTTATAGGCTTCCCAAGGGTCCCTCACGTTGTGAGCATGCATAGCCACCAAGACTTCGCCTCTGGTACTGACACGTGGCACCAGACGCAGGTAAAACAACAAATCTTCAAAAAATATAACTTTCTCATACAAGCTCTAATTATGACGTTCGTTATATCCGCACGTATGTATTCCCGAGTACTACAACCTTTCTTTTCACTCATTGGATAATTCTTGGCCGACCTTAAATTCAACAATCTGAGAAGATTACATTGGTAATAACCGTGTAAAATTCATAACTTCTACATACATACTCTGTTTTCGAATGTGTTTTTATTGTTGAAATCCTATTAATGAGATCTTCAATTCTCATTTAGATCATTTTGGCTAAAAATTAACCGATCTAAAATTCGATTTCAGTATCCGTACTGTTGCGTTGAAACTTCGAAAAATCATAACTTCCTCTACTAAAGTGTAACACCCTGTTCCATACCGTTTCCTAAATCAGGGCTACATGTGGCCTAAATATTGGTTATCATCAAGCTTAGGGAATTTGGGGAAAGAGAGATTTAGACTCATTTGGGTGTAGGTAATGTAATTTAGGTTATCCGAGAGTTCAGTTTGTGTTTTGTAGCAAGAGGTATATCAATAAAGTGTCAGCTCAGGCTTTTATGAATATTAGATTTTTTCTGGAAGTTTTAAGGAAATGATGAGTTGATAGAAGTGTAGAGCTTCTCGTTACCTTTCCGTAGATATAAAAATCGTCAAAATTGGATTTAGAACGAAGAAGTTATGGCTTTTGGAAGTTTGGTGGTTATAGCGTTAAACCTAGTACGTGGGGCGTACAAAAGAGTATGCTGGGCGTACTAGTGTTAAGACTAGTACGTGGGGCGTACATAGGAGTACGATGGTCGTAATAGTAAGATGCATCGCGGGTGCTCTTTGGAGTACGATGGGTGTACCGGAATTACGCATGGTGTACTCCAGTCAGACCCAAACCCTAATTTAGGGTCTTAGACCCTATTTAAGCTTCCTAAATCACCACCAAACCCTATTATCTTCAACCTCCATCCCTTTAAACCCTAGAAACGAAACCTAGCCCCCATTTGAGTGGTTTTGAGCTTTTGATGGTGTTTCATGCATTTTGGTGTTCATAGAAGAAGAAGGAGCTTTTCGGAGAGGTGTGGGATTGCTTGAAGCTTTTGGATCTAGGCTTGTTGCATATTGATCTAACTTCTCGTGGTATAAAGTTTCTAACTTGAATACTCTAGGTGTTATATCTAGTTTAAGTAATGTTTTGGGTTCATTTTGGTCCTTAGAGTCATCCATGTGACTTTAAGCTACTCCATGAGCTTAGAATGCTGGATCTTGGCATTTGTGAACTCCTTTGTTCATAAAAATGTCATCTTGATGAGTTGTGTTGGACCATGCATGAGTTTGGGTTGTTTATTATGGCTTTTATTGACTATTTGGTCCCATTAAGCTATGGAAAATGGTAATGTTGCCAACTTTACGTGTTAATACATCTCGTTAGAGTCATATCTTAGTTTGGAACTCATTGTATTAACCATTAAGAACTTAATATGGATTTTTGTTCTCTGATGGGTATGTTGATTGTACGTTGGAGTATGCTCAGCGTAATGTGTGTATCATGCATCAATCGCTTGTACATTGTGTTGCATTGTTGAGTACGTGGGGCGTACGTCTCTGGTACGCAGGACGTACTCCCCAAAATGGACATTTTGGGCCTTTTAAGGTTTGGGCCTTGTTGGGCGATTGGACTTCTGATTTTGGCCCATGGTTTGGCTATGGGCATTCTTAGAATTGGTCCCATGATAGTTTTTGGGCCCAATTAGGAAGTTGAGCCATATTAGGCTTTTTAAGAAAGTGGGTTGGGCCTTGGTTTTGGCCCATGTTAGAAAAGGGTAAAATGGTCTTTTACCCTTTAGGAGGTTGGATTATGGAGTGGGCCTCAGATTTTGGGTTGTTAGGTCAATTATTAATTAAGGTTGTATATATTGTCAGTTGGTGCGAGATTATCCGATTCAACGACCCGAACAATTATTTGATTATCAAAGGTTTGAGGTGAGTATCCTCACTATACTTGTGGGTCGAAGGTACCAATGTCGGCCCACTAGGTTCTGATATGTTAGATGTCTATGTGACTCTTGCATGGTATGTTGGGCTATGCCTATAGGTATGTTGGGCTAGGCCCATTGTATGATGGGCTAGGCCCATTTGTATGGTAGGCTAGGTCCATGGATCAGGAAGGGCTAGGCCCATTGTATGTTATGTAGGTGCTAGCTGTCTTTATGACTTTTGCATTTGTATGATTGGGCTGGGCCTATTGGTTTAGCAGGGCTAGGCCCATTATGGTGAGCTAGGCCCAATAAGGGGGTTGGGCCCCAATGTGAGGTCCAGGCCCAATGGTATGTATGGTATGCGGTATTTTGGGGAACTGACTAAGCTTTGTGTTTACGGTTTAATGGTTATGGTTTCTAGTACTTTCGGTTCGAAAGGAAAGGGATCGGTTTGATCGCAGCACATCCACCCATGTTTCCCCATTGTGATGATTTTGGTATTGTACTCTGATGATTGTTTTATTATGAAAAAATATTAAATGTTTGAACAAAAGATATTTGGTGTTTTGACTGAATTAAAAAGGAAATTTTTTACTTTATAATTTTTGGGTCGTTACAAGTTGGTATCAGAGCCTTGGTTTGAGGGATTCAGGCACACTCTCGGGTATGTTTGAACTCAAACGGAGGAATTGATAATCTTTTGAAAGAAAATGAGTTTCTAAAAAGATTTGGAAAAAGGGAATAAATTTCAAAAAGGATTTTATAAAGACAAAGGGGGTGTGATGCGTTTAATTGGCCAAGCTCAAGTAAGTGATTCCCATAATACCCATACATGTTTGTTATGATTATATGTTATGAGAATCACATGCTAGGGTAAGGCTAAGGATACTTTCAGTAATTGCATGGTAGTTTGGCCTAATATGTGATGCCTTGTAGCCTAGGAAGTATTGTATGTTATGCGAGATTGGGAATATGTATTGGTATTAGTAATTGCTAAGTGTATGCTTTAAAAAAATTATATACGGTTAGGATCATATAGCCCTTGAATGATTGATTTGGCCTTATTTCCTGTTCCTTATTTGGTTGTGGTCCTAGGGTAGAGTCTTTTATTCGACACTTTATTTTCTCCTATACTGTGTATAAATTGCATTAACAAGGCAACAGACAGTGAGAGTGGAAATTCCTAGCATGAGTTGTAGTATGTGAGTTGAATGTTCTTTGGTTATTCTATAGATTGGAGTGTTACAGCACGAATGCTATGCTTTGTACTTTGTGCAACTATTAAGTGATGCGAGTTAGCTATTAAGTGAATATGTTAACTCACATGTGACAAAGGTTGAATAATATCAGAGTGATGGATTTGACCATATTACACAGCTCTCGTTTGATTCTAACCGTTCTAGGGATGAGTATTTTACTCGAAGGATTATCTAAGTTTTGTTACATGTGGTTGTATTCATGAGGTGGTTAACTAACATTGTGGGGAGTTCTTCAGCAGCTGATGGTAGGGTGAGGTCGGAAACCTAGGAAAGCCTAGGAAGTGCTTCAGTGGGTTTAGTCTCGCTGTTTTAGCGAGTGCTTGGATTATCAGTTTGAGAAGGTGACTTGGAAGATTCAGGATGATTCTTGAGGAAAGTGTGGATAGGTGTGGAAGGTAGTATTGAACCCGTACTACTGAAAGCATAGGATCCATACTCGAATCAGGGAGTCTTGGATAATCTAGGAAGCCTATAGGATGAGTATTCTTGGGTATGTTTTGATCATTTGCATGCTTTTTTTTAGTATGGTGATGAGCACTCAGGAAGGGGGTTCAGGTTCTGGTTCTGGCTCAGGTGTAGGTACTGAGTCGGTCGATGAGCATATGCAGGAGTTCATCTCGTCGGAGATTACCTGTGGTATTTTGGAGCAAACTCTTATGATCTTTGGTATGGTCAAGGAGGGGATTTTGGAGATTTTGGATGAACATATGGGTCCATTCCGTACTGAGGTTATGGCTATTGTTGGAGTTCTCACTATTTCTTTCCATGAGTTCCATGCTTGTGGAGCTCCCGAGTTCTTTGGGGAGAAGGACCCCATTGCCAATAGGAGATGGTTAGCGAATATGACTAACGCTTTCAGGACGAATTTCTTCCCCTAGGGGTCGAAGGTCAGATTTAAGGTCAGATTTGCCTCCTGTCTTCTGAAAGACAGAGCCCGAGATTGATGGGAGGAGGTGGATTTCGCTTTGGGAGGTGAAGCCCTAGAGAAGATGACTTGGGATGAGTTTGTGACCCGGTTTAGGGCGGAGTTTGCACCAGCTATTGTGGTGCAACAGTTGGCGAGGGATTTTCAGGACCTTCGCCAGATGACTGAGGCTGTGGTAGAGATCACTACCAAGTTTCGAGAGAGAGCTTTTTTGGTTCCGCAGTATGCAACGAACGAGGGGATGAAGAATGTAAGGTATCATGACATGTTGAGGGATGACATCAAGGAGTTTGTGAGTTTGTCAGGGTGCGATATTCTCCATGATATGATTGCTAGAGTCTGAGAGAATGCCAGAGCCGATTCAGATTTCAGTGGGCTTTGTGAAGAGGCCCATGACTTAGGATTCACGTTTGGGAGGCCATCAGAGTCGGGGCCGATGTGCCAAGTATAGGAGGACCCATGAGGGGGAATGTCAGGAGACAGGTTGAGGATGTTTCATTTGTGTTGAGATGGGTCATTTTAGTAGGGATTGCCCCCGTGGGTTGGCCCCAATGTCTTTTCACTGCAACCAGGTGGGCCACAAGAAGACCGACTGTCCAATGTCGAGGGGCAGAGACGTGAGTGCACCTGCTCCAGTTACTTTGAGAATCACTGATGATCGTGAGGGTAGGGCAGGAGCCCCAGCATCGATGAGCAGAGCATTGCAGTGTCAGACATGGGATGCCAGAGTTTCAATAGATAATATTGCGGGTATGTTATCTTTGACTTTCCTCATACTTATTATCAGTATTTTATTGCCTTGGAATCTTGTATTGGTTTGGGTAAGCATTATCCTTGGTTTAGTTCTATATTATTGCATGAGTTATGTCATCAAAAATTATTATATGCCATTTTGCATGCCAAGAGTCATTAATGGGTCGTATATTACTGATCGGGATTCAATTTGTTCGGTTGTTGTTCCGGTTCTTTGATGGGGTCAATTCAGGGGTATCTCTTGGAAGGTCTATGGTCGGATTAGTTGGTTAGTTCTTCAACGAAGTCGTAGTTCAGATGTGATAGCATTTGTTCAGGTAGGATCGAAAGTCGTCTATGGAAGGACCTTTTAGTCCAATCACTACCGTTTCTAGGGAAGGAGTAGTAGCAAGAAGATGAAGGTGGAAACCGCATGGTTTTGTTTGGATAATAGAGGTGTCAGGGGAATTTTATAATCGCAAGGGTTGAATACAGTTAGAATTTAGAGACCCTTCTGAGGATGGGAAGTTGGAGTGAAGATTCGCCAGTTTAGAGCAAGGGTTTTGGTCTTTGTCACCAGCATAATGGACTTAAGGAGGTGGTGTTGTATCATAGGAAGCGAGTAGGGTTGTCGGATTTTCTAAGGTTTCGGGAAGTGTTCATCTGGATTTTAAGAGTTTGAGCGATCATTAAGATTGGCTAGTAATGGAACGCTAGTATTGGAAAGCCCAGGTAATCAATGGTTTGAGTTATAAGGAGGTAAGATGGGTTGGAAATCGATCAAATTTTGTGGGTTGGGAGAGCTTCAACAAATCCAAGCTGAATCAGGAGTGAAACTAGGAGAGTTTCACATCCGAGTCGGGATGGAAGACGACTCAAGTGGCTGTCTGGATTGAAGTTGTGTAAGTTGGGAGTTTAGGAAACTCCAACAGTTGGTTGGCATCTTCTTGGTGATGTATAACAGGCATGTGGATGGATCTAGGTTGAGGCTTGTGTTAGAGCCTCGCTGCCTGCTCTTGTTTGATGAAGGCTTTGGGGTTCGAAGCATGACCCGACCACCTGATTGGGATTCGGCCGGATGCAGGTTGGACTCAGGATGATTGTGGTTGATATAGTAGATGTGTGGTAAGACCATGGGCGGTGAACATAGTGGGATAGATGTATCGTAAGACTGCGGGGTGGCCGTAGCATTCACTGGATTGGCAGATAGTATGGAAGTGTTGTAAGAGTACGGGGTAGCCGTAGTATTCACCCGAATATCCGGTAGTTGTGGAAAATTGTTGTAAGTCTGCGATGGGATCATACCATTCACCAGATTGAGGTAGAGCATCGTTGGGGTGGTCGTGAGTATAAAGGAGGATCAACTCGTGCCTTGGGAAAGGCAGAAAGTGGTTTCGGATAACATCTCTCTGTTTTGGGAGGAGGACCATTGCGGTCCGAGGCGAGGTTGGTTTTATGTAGTTCTCGATGGGGTGAGACCCATGGGCATGGCCCGTTCGTTGGTATAGACTGGGTGAGACCTATGGGTGAGGCTCATACGATTATGGAAATGTAGGTGAGGCCTGGTAGAGACCAGTTGGGTCAAGGAATTGGATTATGGTTTTAGTGGGATGGTCATGTGGTCAGTGAGTGGCATAGTGTGGCACATAAGCCATGGTAACCTTATCAGTTAGACTCTCAGGAACCTGGTGGTTGGACCAGGTGTGATAATGGTAGTCTTAGCAGTGGGTTGGGGATTTTTATATCCTAGTTTAGTGAATGGATGCTGTAATCAGAAGATTTCGGGTGAAATGCAAGTGTAAATCCTTGGATCGCAGGTTATGAGTTACGTACCGAGTTCGCTTTTGGTCGAGACTCATGTTGGGAGTCGTTAGTATGTTTATGCACGATCTTTAGTTCAACAAGTTATGGATTAAGGAATCTGTATGCCGGGTTATCAGTTGGAAGGTTTAGGGTCAAAAGGACGTTTTCAGTTCTGATGGTAGGAGGAGACCCCTGTGATTGTCTTTCGAATGGTTCTACCTATGTGGAGGTCAGACAAGTTATGGGGCTTTGGAATTATAGAAGCAACATATTGGATCGTCAGGTATGTGATCAGTGATTTGTTAAGCACTAAAAGGTTTTGTTCGGAGCGTTGGTTTCCAAGAGGGTGGTAAGGAGTGGTAAGAGTACGCTGGACGTACTAGTGTTAAGCCTAGTATGTAGGGCGTACATAGGAGGATGTTTGGCGTACTAGAAAGACGCATCACTGGTGCTCTTTGGAGTACGCTGGGCGTACCAAAATTATGCATGGCATACTCTAGTCAGACCCAAACCCTAATTTACGGTCTTGGACCCTATTTAAGCTCCTTAACTCATCACCAAACCCTATTATCTTCAGTCTCCATCCCGTTAAACCATAGAAACGAAAACCTAGCCCCCATTTGAGTGGTTTTGAGCTTTTGGTAGTATTTCATGCATTTTGGTGTTCATAAAAGAAGAAGGAGCTTTTTGGAGAAGTGTGGGATTACTTGAAGCTTTTGGATCCAGGCTTGTTGCATCTGGATCGACCTTCTGGTGGTATAAATTTCTAACTTGAAGGCTCTATGTGTTAGATCTAGTTTAAGGAATGTTTTGGGTTAATTTTGGTCCTTAGAGTCATCCATGTGAGTATGAGCTACGCCATAAGCTTAGAATGTTGGATCTTGGCATTTGTGAAGTCCTTTGTTAATAAAAATGTCATCTTGATGAGTTGTGTTGGACCATGCATGAGTTCGGGGTGCTTATTATGGATTTTATTGAGGATTTCGTCCTATTAAGCCATGCAAAGTGGTAAAGTTGTCAACTTTACGTGTTAAGACATCTCATTAGGGTCATATCTGAGTTTAGAAGTCATTTTCTTAACCATTAAGAGCTTAATATGGATTTTTGGTCTCTGATGGTGTAACGCCCGTGTTTATTGATAAGAATTAGTATGATGATGTAATAGTTAGGGTCAATAGTTGTAACTTATTTTGAAGTACTAAAGAAAAATTATTTGAATATTATGTGATTTATGTGCTATATACGTGCTTATAACGATGTAATAAAATAATAAAAATATGCATCAAAAATAAAATATTAGATACACCCAATATCTTTAAAGAAAGTTGAAATGGTCGTAACAAGGATATCGGGGATATAAGGTACGCTGAAATCCGACTTATAACGAAGAAGTTATGACCCGTTGAAGTTTTGCGACAAAACCGGCACGACGCTGTGAATCGTAAAAAGTGATATTTTGATAAAATGCTTTTTAGCCATACTGATCTAAACTAAAGTCGTAGTATACGTTAAACCGAGAGCGTGTGTAAAAAGAATGTCCAAAATTTGACTTCGTATGAGGAAGTTATGATTTTTCTAAGATTTCGCATAGCAGTGCACAACCCGGAATTCGAATTTTAGATTGATCGTTTTTAGCCGACACTATCTAAACGAGAATTGAAGATCTCATTAATAAGAATAGAACGATATAAAGACAAACAAAAACGGACATCGGATGACAAAGTTATGAATTTTTAACGGATTTTAACTGTCTCAGTCTGTTAAAATATAGCTTTTTAAAAATAAGATCAAAATTAGCCGACGGAGTCTAAACGAAAGTTGTAGATCCCATCGATACCTACGTGTGGATATAAATAACGTCAAAAATGGAGCTTGTATGTGAAAGCTACAAAATTAAGAAGTTTATTATATTTTGGGCGGATGTGAGGATGACACGTGGCGCCATCCGAGCACTTGCTTTCTCCCCACGGTCTCGCATGTGATGTCGACAGTTGTCCCTCGTATGCGCATCGTAGTACTTCGTACGTACAACATACTGAGTACACACAGCGTACTCTGATGTTACGCCCAGCGTAACCGAAGATCTCATCCTATAAATAGGTGCGAGGAACATCCCATTTCTTCACATCACAACCCTTCTTTCTCTCTCAATACTCCCAAACTCTCCCTCCCCTTTCCCTAGTACTTCCCAAGTGCTAAAGGCGAGTCCCGGAGCGCCATAAGGGTCCGAGAAAAAGAGCTTTCGACTCGGAAGTTCTGCCCCCGTAGAGCCCAGTTCCTAGCTAAACCTCATTGTAATTGAGTTATGCTAAGTATTATAAAATATAAAGTGTTTGTATAATATCTTTTAACTACTCGTGGTATGGGGAATCTAGATTGAAGGGCCGCATAGGGTTGTCGGATTTCATAACAACTTCAATGCCAAAATGGTCCTGCCCTCTGGTGTTTCATGTATGGCCCCTGTCTGTACATACTGGTTGAAAAGTATTGTTTAACACTTATATAATACAAGAAAAACAATATTACTTACACTAATAATTAGTCGTAATGAATATTAGACTAAGATCTAGTGATAATGATACTAGGTTCCGTCGAAGGAAAATAAGATTGTTAGAAGCGAAGCGCTGTCCGAGTTTGGAGTCATCACTTTAACAAGTGAGTTCATAGTTACTTTCATCTTACACATAGATATGAAGTATTTAATATAAACTACATGCTATATGTGCATATTATCTGTGTTCTTGATATCTATGATGGATGAACGATTTATACATGTTTTTTACTTGATTTAAACTGTATATGTATTTTATATCTACAAATATGTTGTGTGACGATGGATAGATGAAATAAATGATGTGTGGTAAAATAAAATGATGAGAGGCCTCGATGTTTATGATGATCCAGTCATCTAGCGGAATATAGATTATGACCACAGACTATTCTATATTATTGCCGGTTTTGGATTGACTTGGTTCCTGGTACGGCTCCCGCTTCATGAGGGTATGGATGAGAGTCGTGCCGGTTTTGGATTGACTTGGTTCCTGGTGCGGCTCCCGAGAGGCAGGTCGAGTTTCAGATTGACTTGGTTCCTGGTACGGCTCTAATAGTCAGGGAACCGTATCGCCTGGCACCACCAGAGATGCAGGAGTTGTCTACCCAACTTCAGGAACTGCTAGACAAAGGGGTTCATTCGACCGAGCAGCTCACCTTGGGGAGTATAGATTTTGTTCGTGAAAAAGAAGGATGGTTCTCACAGGATGTACATTGACTATTAGAGTTGAATAAGCTAATGGTGAAGAACCGTTACTCACTTTTGAGGATCGATGACTTATTTGACTAGTTACAGGTTGCATCTTGGTTTTTACAAGATTGATCTGCGATCAGGTTACCATCAGATATGGGTCAGATACGATGATGGGTAGATGATGTCCTTCAGGACTCGTTATGGTCATTACGAGCTCGTGGTGATGTTATTTGGGCTCATCAATGCACTAGCAGTGTTCATGGATCTCATGAACCGGATTTGCAGGCCAATGTTGGACCGGTCGGTGATAGTGTTTATTGATGATATTCTGGTCTACTACAAGATCAAGGTGTAACATGAGGAGCACTTGCGAGAGGTGATGGAGACCCTTTGGAGGGAGAGTTTGTATGCCAAATTCTTTAAATGTGAGTTTTTGTTGAGCGAGGTGCAGTTCTTCGGGTACGTCATCAACCATGAAGGTATATTGGTCGATCCGGCCAAGATTGAGGTTGTGATGCGATGGGAGGTCCCGAAGACCTCATCTGAGATCCGGAGCTTCCTATTCCCCACAGGGTATTATAAGAAATTTATCTAGGACTTCTCCAAGATTGCAGTGCCTTTGACCTGCTTAACGAAGAAGAATGTGGTTTTTCGGTGGGGGCCTGATCAAAAGTTGGCTTTTGATACGCTGAGGCAGAGATTGTGTGAATGTCCCGATTCTCACGCTTCATGAGGGTATGGATGATTTTATGGTTTATTGTGACGCCTCTATATCGGGTTTGGAAGCTGGTCTTATGTAGAGGGGGCATGTGATTGCTTACACTTTGAGGTAGCTGAAGCCTCATGAAGCGAACTATCCTACACATGATTTTGATTTGGGGGCTGTGGTGTTTGCCCTCAAGATTTGGAGACAATATCTTTATGGGGTTAGGTGTACTATCTACACTAAGCACAAGAGTTTGAGGTACTTGATGGACCAGCCGAATCTGAATATGCGGCAGCGGAGATGGTTGGGTGTGGTAAAGGATTATAATTGTGAGATCCTATACCACCTTGGTAAGGCCAATGTGGTGGTCGATGCTTTGAGTCGTAAGGCAGTGAGTGCTTCTATAAGGGATATTTGTTTGAGGATGGTTATAATTGTTGGGTTTTGAGCATTCTAACACTCCTATGGTGTACATGCAACCCTATAAACCTTGGATCTATGTTTTCTCTATTATACATGCAAATATTAACTATTCCAAGGTTTCATCCTAACTAGCATATTATGAAGTACCTATACTACAAAGTTCTAGTTAGATGACATACCTTTTGATGTAGCTTGATGTCTTCAAGCTTTAAGAGCTTAGCCCCAATAGTGTGGAAGCCTCAAATGGAATCATAAATCACCAAAACACCTTGGAAGAACTTGAGAGAATATGTATGCACCCTAAAATCGGCCCACTCTTATTTTCACACACTTGTGTCAATTTTCTGAGCCAAGGACCCCTTTATATATTATGGAGGATTAGGGTTACATCCATGTAAACCCTAATACCCATGACCTTTCATTTACATAGGATCCATGGGTTAAAAGCTCCATGGACCATCCATGAAAGCTTAGCCCAACCTAAATGAACTTGGGCCATTCCATATATATAAGAGTCCATATTTAATTAGTTCTTTTTGATCACTTAATTAATTCTAAATTAATTCTTGATAAATACTAATTAAATAATATGATTCCATATTAATATATTAGAACTTATAATATATTAATATAAATCATAAATATACTATTCTCAAAAGACTATCCATATAAATTGTGTCGGTAAAGTGCAACCCAAATGGACCATGCCGGGTCGGGTCAAGTACATACCAAATATAGTTATGGACTTAGACATTAATGATGGGTTTTGAGCATTCTAACACTTCCTAAGTGTACATGCAACCCTAATAACCTTGAATCTATGTTTTCTCTATATACATGCAAATTTCGTTTTCAAGGTTATTTCCTAACTAGCATGGCATGGGGATTACATAAAACATAATACTAGTAGAAATACATACCTTGTTGTTGCTTGGATTCCTTCAAGACTTTGTGAGCCTAGCACCCCTCAAATGCTTCGCACAACACCACAAAACTTGGAATAACTTGAGAGAATAATTCTTACACTTGAAAATCGGTTATGCCCTCTCTAGAAACACTCTAGTCCACATTTTGCATGCTATAGGGTTTCTTTTATAGTGTGTCATAATTAGGAGTTACAAATGTAAACCCTAATTGTCATGACTCTTCATTCCTCATGACCCATGGGTTTGTAACTCCCATGGACTATCCATGGAGCTCCATATGGTTATAACCAAACCCATAAACCATGGATCATTAATCCACCATAAAAGAATTGATGATTGTCATAATCAACCCTATATATTTAATTAGTCTCACTTTGATCACCAAATTAATACTAGATTAATACTTGATCAATAATAATTAAATAATACTATTATTAATATATTAGAACTTATAATATATTAATAATCACAAGTGTACTTTCTCTCATTTTGTCTATCCAAGTATTGCAATGCCATGCAACCCAAATGGACCATGCCGGGTCGGGTCAAGTACATACCAAATAAAGTTATGGACTTAGACACTATATCCAACAGTCTCCCACTTGGATAAGTCTAATAACTATATTTGCAAATATGACTTCAAAATCCGACTAGCAATCGTAGCTCTTTCAAAGTCTCTCGGAACTGAGATGATGATGATACGCCATTTAAGATAAGTGATCATATAATCCTCTGTTCTCATGATATCAGCCGGACAAACACATGGAACATGGTCTTACTTATTGTCCAGCATTTGTTTCTCGATCTCTGATTTGTTTCGACATAGAACTAAATTGAACACATCAATTAGGTTCTGACCGGGCCCGGTACATAAGTCAAAACCAAATCATCGAGGGGCCCAGATATCGCTTCTATTTCTAGAAGGAACAGATAAACTTCGACTGATATGCTTGTACTAACTACTTGTTGAATTATTCACAAAGGCACGTTTTATAACATCGAGTTACCAATGCGTTTTCGTACAATCAATGAATAACCAACTCATAGTCAACAACTCATATCTCTAGGTTTGAAGATTTATATGATATTACCGTCTCACGATCACTCGAGATAAATTCCATGAAGTGATGCAAGTGAGCGTGGGTTGAATCCAATACTCAGCCCTTATGAGTACTCATGAATGTTGTAGCAACCATTGCATTGTCTAAAGCACTTTAGACAAATCATACAAGCCAAATTCATGACAGTCTTGATTCATATCTACTTCCAACATATGACTGACTGTGGATGGTTTGAATAATATGATATATACCATAACATAATTATTCTGGAAGTCAAAACATGCAAAGTGAAACACAAGAATAATACTAATCTTATATGGCCCCAACACTTTGAGTGTAAATAAAAACACCTTTTATTTAAGCACCATATTGATTACTCATTATTTATGTTTCGATTAATCAACTTTATGCTTGAATTAAAACATTAGTTGTCCCATGCTCCAAGCATGTACACTATGTTTTTCCAAACAAAAATTATGCCATACTCCAAGTATGCATACTATGTTTACATATAGATCAATTGACAATATTCCAATAATTCTCATTTCACAATTCCAATCCTCGTTGTAAATGCAAGAATACCAAACTCTTGCCATTTACTGTAATCTGTTAGATTCTAAACTTATATGCAATGATCCCCTTGTAATGACTATACACAGAAGTCACAAAGACTTGGCAACAGACATTACAAAGTATTCCAATGGAAAACAATTCCATGGAAATGAAGTCTCAAATTCAAAGTAACATTCCTTTGCACATCCTTCTTAGCATTAAGTTCTGTAATCTTACACAGATTCAAAGAATAACTTCCACCTATGGAGACAATTCCATATTACCATTTTGACCATCACTTATGAACAAGAGTTGCCTCTTTTCAAAATATGTCAATATGGTCCTTACTCTATACTTCTAATTGTCCATGAGCAACCAATCTTTGGTAAACCTCAGATTGTCCTCGACAACTTTGCTTAATCATTTTAGTCATTTCCAGTTCTATTCCTTTTTCCATCTTAATGCCCTAGGCATTTGGAAAATTTAGAATGGATGAATATTATAGCACATGTAATCAAACCTATACCCAAAGCATATGGGACATGATTTATGCTATAAAAATTTTTATTTGCCATGTTTTCATAATTCGAACTATGAAGAGGGATGCCGTAATCATAATCGAATTTTAAGAACGCAACATATATAGAATTTCCTTATGTTGAACCATTCCATCATAACATTCATATATATTCTTGACTAAAGTAGATTAAATTCTCAATCTAAGCTTGTAGAATTGGAGTGAAGTACAAAATCCTCTCCCTTAATTATAGCAAAACAACTTTTTCAAGGCGAATTGAAACTTTTGTTTTCTATAATTAACATCATCCTCCCACTAGCATAATGATTATTATCTTACTAGCATAACACTTATGCTCCCACTAGCTTTGACATGTATCCAGAGATCAGCTGGACTTTTAGAAACCAACACTTTATTGACTTTTCTACCAAAGTTCAGATTTCTGATACGCAATTTCTTTGATAAGACTTTATCAAAACCATACACCTTTCCTTAGATAGCTCACTTGTGTGTCTAAACAATTATGAAGAGGGATGCCGTAATCATAATGTTTAGACCTTTTGTCATTCTCACAATTGCTATCTACTCAAAATCTACTTAGTGAAAGAGTTTCCTTACCATCATTTTCATGAATCGAAGAGAAACCTTATGACACTTAGATTTTTATGGTGTATGTGTTCCTATCCATGTGAATTTGTCATAACCATAATCACAAGACAAGGTTAGTGACAAATCCAAACTCATATAGACTGAACTTGTTCAATCTTAATTTCTTGCCACCTGGTAGCACAATGCCCACCATTGCTTCCGGGTTGTTATGCAAACAATTGAGAACTCATAGAACTCACAAGCATAATCAACTTTTAACTGGAATAGACACAGAAATAAGAATATGTCAACACGATAGGTTACAAACCTCAAGTCGTGGGATAGTGATTAACAAAACTCTTGATTAGTTTTTGAAACTATTTCAGAATCTTTTAGACTCCCACTGTCCTCTTGACATATAAGACTTCTCTTTGTCAAGAACCATTTCTTGACAATACAAATATTCAAAAGCTAGTGCGGATTCTTATCAAGTTCAACACTTCTCACTATTGGTCTTAGCTGGTCTTTGTTTTATCCAAAACATCACAACTTACCAATCTCAAATGTACAAGAATAGGAAACATCTTACTCTACATTTGACAAGTGTTATGAACCTTCTAAAGACTATGTCACTCAAGCTACAATCTTGGAGTATTACTCCAGGATTTGTTTTTGGAACGAAGTATGAATTATCTTTTGATTTAACCATTTCAACAATTCACGATTCCTCTCCTCAGGCATCAAACACACTAACGTGTCCTTAGAGGATCAATTGTGATATGGTTCCATAATCACTAAGATAATTATAAAACAAAATACACAAGTACTCTCCCATCTCTTTCAGATTGGAGAAACTTTTATCTTTCTGCCTTATTTGATTCTTCTTATTCATTCTGCCATACATTGAAACTTTTCCAATGTTCCAGATTTACACTTAAACTCGTAAGCATAACCATATTTACTAAACTTTAGTAAATCATAACGAATAATCTTATCTACCTTTGTGGTGGACCTGACTGGTGCACAACTTAATGTACCCGATCCTTTAGTCCTTCGCTTGACTCACATGCGAATGTGAACAAGGAATTAGTCTTAATTTACCAAAGATGAAAATTCTCATTCATCACACAATACAACTTGCATGATTCCAAGTTTCTATCCAATTGAAACTTGGGTGATGAGAATCTTTCCTTATTTGGTAAATTATGACACTACCACTAATGAAAGAATCAAATCCATTTACCCATATTGCTTATCAATGGAAACATATAAGCAACAACCTTTTTCACAAATGCCATTGTAAGGATACTTAAAATAAAATCAAAACCATTTTCTTTTATTTTTAAAACTTTGCGGAAAACTTATCCTTACAATCCATATGGAAAACTTGTTGTTATCTATTCCTAAGAAATATATCATAACTTTTAAGTAACAACTCAAAATTCTGATCACCGAACCATGCGATCGAAATCCATCTTCACGATCAGAATCAGCATATACTTCCTTTAAGTTTCTTCACTCTTCTTTGATTCTTAAAACATCAATATGTAACCCAGTCACATCATGCAATAAAAATCTCAGAATAGAAACTTAATAAAGTTAGATAATGGACTTTACCTAAAGCAGAGTCAAACATTTGACTTTACTATCCTTCTGGACTTTTAGGTAAATTTGGCAGCTTCGCAACCAATGCCCTTCCTTTGGCAACGTTAACATATGGACTCTTTGGAAACGGTACACAGACTTAGCCTTTCTCTTTACCATTTGGTCAACCAAGTTGACTATGGCCAATCCCTTTCAATTGGGAAGAAAAAGTTTTTCTGGACCTCCAATGTTACCATTGTCAATGTCCATGGAAGTTTGGGAAGTTGATCTTCCAATTAAATTTTGCTTTACCAATGCACCAAATCATTGCTGATTCAGCATCATCAAGCAAATAGGTAAGATCATTAAGGGTCATGTCGTGATCTGTCATCAGGGAGTGACTGAAGAACCAAGTCAACAGCCAGCTACCTCGATACTTCGACACCCGGCTCTCCCGGCTTGTAAATATGGGACTTAATCTCCAAGACCTAAGCACATATAGACTTTGTTTGCCAATAGGGATTGAGTGACTTAGAACTTATCAGGTCTTGAAACTTGTGGGATATGGAGATTTATTGGAGGAGGTGGAGGAAGTGAAGTATGATTTCCAGTCCCACTAATGCACAACAAAGGGATTGATCTTTCACCTTGGTTGCCATTTGGGATATCATCTTCATTAGAAAGCTTGTTCCTAAAGATTTGGGAAGACCATAGCTGTCTAAACTAGACATCTATAATGGGAGAAATTCAAGTTAGTTGATTTAAAGTCCTTAATATAACACCCAATATGAAATATTAAGGCTAGGACCCAACAACCTATTTATAACTGGAAGAGGGATGCCGTAATCCAAATTATAAAATAGTTGAAGGTAGGTAAATGACGATTTACCAATTTCCACCATAAAAACGAAATATAATTAAGTTTTTAATTGGATTTGAAACTCCTAGATCTTTTGAGATACATTGAACTTTCAATGGCATGTTTGAATCTCGATTGTGCCCTCTCAAGTTTGTGACTGGGATGCTGAGGATCACAAACAAGGTGTGAATAACCATACAAATTGACTTGGTACCCTCAACAATATTACCTAATCGATGTGCCGGTTAACCACACATGCTCCACCGATCTATAATAAAGTCAAGTTACCCTTTGCCACACTTACTAGTCCATGTTAGTGTGTCGGTTAACCACACACGCTCCACTAACGACTTGGTAAGGTACAAAGTGTAATTTTATGGGCTAGCACCAATTTCACATTTTCCTAAAGTAACTAAGATTGGGAATTTATAATGTATAGTTACTTTATAATTCATTATACTTTTAATGAGTATTTAAAGTCGTATCCTACCCGTTCGGCTAACGACCCTCCACCGATCAAGGAAGCGGTGGGTGAGAGTGGACACCCATTAAGTCACCATTTTATAGGCAACAACCTTATACCCCCCTTATAGACCGGCTTCGTGAATGAGGCCTACTAACGGTAAGAATGACATATTGTTATACATATCTATATAATAAAATTATAATAATAGTATAAGTGTTGATTTTTAAACTTTTTAAAAATCTAAGGTTCGATTTGGAATTAAAGAATTAAAGTGTAAGACTTTTCAAATTCCAAAACTTGAGGGCAAGATTTGAAACTATTCCAAGTCTCTTCAATTTGTAACTTATGAGTTTTTAATGGTTCATAAAATGAAGACTCTTCATTTTATGAAACCTCTTTAGTTCTTTAATCACAATTTAAAGAAGTGACTTTTGGTTATCCATAACTTGAGGACAAGTTATGGACACCATCATTGCCATTAAGATCATGAATTAAACACACATGGAGGTTACACATAATTCCTATGATCTTCTAAAACTCATAAGAACACAAATTCATGTCAAGCAATTTCAAGAAATCATATAAACATATACAATACTTGAAAATTGATAAAAGTCATGTATAATGGGTTAACATAATCATTATTATTTTGAAAAACAGATTTTACAAGTCCAAAACAGATTGGGATAATGATCTTAATCCATTTTCAGCAACAAAACTCGAAAAACTGCCCAGCACGCTCCTACTCGTCGAGTGCATGATTCTACTCGTCGAGTAGGATGAATTTGTTCATGGACTCGGCGAGTCCTCCCCATGAACTCGGCGAGTCCAGTCGTCAGAGTGCAGAATTTTCGATTTTTAAGCAGTTTTGCATCAAGTATACAGAAAACAATCCTAGACTCTGATACCACTGATGGAATTTTGAGCATTCTAACACTTCCTAAGTGTACATGCAACCCTAATAACCTTGAATCTATGTTTTCTCTATATACATGCAAATTTTGTTTTCAAGGTTATTTCCTAACTAGCATGGCATGGGGATTACATAAAACATAATACTAGTAGAAATACATACCTTGTTGTTGCTTGGATTCCTTCAAGACTTTGTGAGCCTAGCACCCCAAATGTTGTGCCTCAAATGCTTCACACAACACCACAAAACTTGGAATAACTTGAGAGAATAATTCTTACACTTGAAAATCGGTTATGCCCTCTCTAGAAACACTCTAGTCCACATTTTGCATGCTATAGGGTTTCTTTTATAGTGTGTCATAATTAGGAGTTACAAATGTAAACCCTAATTGTCATGACTCTTCATTCCTCATGACCCATGGGTTTGTAACTCCCATGGACTATCCATGGAGCTCCATATGGTTATAACCAAACCCATAAACCATGGATCATTAATCCACCATAAAAGAATTGATGATTGTCATAATCAACCCTATATATTTAATTAGTCTCACTTTGATCACCAAATTAATACTAGATTAATACTTGATCAATACTAATTAAATAATACTATTATTAATATATTAGAACTTATAATATATTAATAATCACAAGTGTACTTTCTCTCATTTTGTCTATCCAAGTATTGCAATGCCATGCAACCCAAATGGACCATGCCGGGTCGGGTCAAGTACATACCAAATAAAGTTATGGACTTAGACACTATATCCAACAATTAATCCAACAGTCTCCCACTTGGATAAGTCTAAAGCTATTATTGAGTATGACTTCAAAACCTAACTGGCAATCGTAGCTCTTAAAGTCGCTGTCAAACTCTGACCTTGTCAATGACTTGTCCATTAGATAAGGGATCATATATTCCTCCATTCTAGATATCATATGGACTGAGACATGGATTATAATCATTCTCTCTGTCCATTTGTTGTTTCCCGATTTTCGATTTATGATGACTGACTGATTGAACAAATCAAATCAGTCCTGGCTTGGCCAAGCACTCACATGTGTCATCGCTAAATCATCAAGGGGCCCACACATATCGCTTTTATCCCGAAGGTAAAAGGAATGGATAAACTTCGACTCATATGGCTTGTTCTACTACTTGTTGAATCATACACAAAGACACGTTTTATAACATCGAGTTACCAAATGTGTTTTCATGCAATCAATGTATAACCAACTCATAGTAACAACTCATATCTCTAGGTTTGAAGAATATAAGATATTATCGTCTCATGATCACTCATGATAAAATCCATGAAGTGATTCAAATGAGTGTGGGTTGAATCCAATACTCAGAACTTATGAGCACTCATGAGTGTTGCAGCACCACTTTGTCTACCAACTTGGAGCTCTACAAACCAACCCATGACAGTCTTGATTCATATCTACTTCCAACATATGATCGACTGTGGATGGTTTGAATAACTTAATCATTCAGGAAGAGCGACTTAGTTATTCTGGAAGTCAAAACATGCAAAGTGAAACACAAGAATAAATGAATCAAATATGGTATCAAACCCTATGAATATAAATAAACACTTTTATTTATCATCATATCGATTACTCATTATTCATTGTTTCGGTTTTATCAACTTTATACTTGAATTAAAAACACTAGTTGTCCCATGCACCAAGCATGTACACTATGTTTTTCTTAAACAATAGCTTTGCCATACACCAAGTATGAACTCTATGTTTGTCTATGATCCTTTTCTTTGTGAACTAGATCAATTGAACATAATTTCAATGATTCTCTTTTCACACTCCCAAATCCTTGTCTTAAATGTAAGAATTCCAAATTCCTATCATTTATCGAAATCTATTTAGATTTTAAACTTATATGCAATGTTCCTCTTGTAATGATTATTCACAAAGCCACAAAGGCTTGGCAACAATCATTACAGAGTATCCCAATGGAGATCAATTCCATGGAAACGATGTCTCAAACTCAAAGCGCATTGCTTTGAACATGCTTCTCGCATTAAGTTTCTTTAACCTTACACATATTGCTTCCACCTATGAAGACAACTCAATATTCCCATTTTGACTACCGCTTCTGAACAAGAGTTGCCTCTTTTTAGACTATGTCAATATGGTCCTTCCAATATTAAACAATATACTTCCAACTGTCCTTGAGCAACCAATCTTTGGTAAACCTTAGATTGTCCTCGACAATTGCTTAATCACTTTAGTCATATCTAATTCTAGACATTGTTCCCCTTAATTCCCCAAGGCATTTGGAAAATTCAGAAAGGGTAAATATTATAGCACATGTAATCGATCTTGTACCCAAAGTAAATGGGACACGATTCATGATGTTTCACATAAAGACATGGTTCTAGTCTTTTGCCATAATAATTTTTTGTTTGCCATATTCTCAAAATTTGACTATGAACAGGGATTCCGTAATCATAATCGAATTTTGAGAACACAATATATAGAATTTCCTTAAGTTGAACCAATCCAACATGAAATTCATATATATATATATATATATATATATATATATATATATATATATATATATATATATATATTCTTGACTAAAGATGATTAAAATCTCAATCTAAGCTTAAAATCTCACTCTAAGCCTTTTAGAATTGACATGAAGTATAATATCATCTCCCTTAATTATAGCAAAACAACTTTTTCAACCCCTGCAACCTCACGAATTGAAACTTTTGTTTTCTATAATTAACATTGCTAACTTGCAATACTTATCATAATTATCATGCTCCCACTAACATGATGATTATTAGCATAACACTCATGCTCCCACTAGCTTTGACATGTATCCAGAAAACAGCTGGACTTCTAGAAGTCAATACTTTATTGACATTCTTACCAAAGTTCAGATTTCTGATACTAGATTGCTTTGATAAGACTTTATCAAATTCATACACCTTATCTTAGATAGATCACAGGTGTGTCTAAACAATTTCAGAACTATGAAAAGGGATGCCATAATCATAGTCTCAATTGTTTATACCTTTTTCCATTTCTCATAAGTCAATGTTAGTGTGCCGGTTAACCACGCACGCTCCACTAACGACTTTGAGAACTGCAAATATCACAATTGCTATCTACTTAAAATCTACTTAGTGAAAGAATTTTCTCACCATCATTTTCATGAATCGGAGAGAAACCTTATGATACTTAGATTTTATGGTGTATGTGTTCTTATCCATGTGAATTTGTCAAACCATAATCACAAGACTAGGTTAGTGACAAATCCTAACTCATATGGATTGAACTTGTTCAATCTTAACCTCTTGCCACCTGGCAGCACAAGGGCCTGCCATTGCTTCCAAGTAGTTATGCAAACAATTGAGAACATGTAGAACTCAAATATATATAGCCAACTTAACTGGAATGGGCACAGAAATGTCAACACGATAGGTTATAAACCTCTAGTTGTGTGCTAGTGATGAAATACATGTTTTATTCTTGATTACTTCTTGAAACCCTTTCAGGATCTTTTAGACTCCCACTGTCTCCTTGACCTATAAGACTTTCTTGCCAAATATTCAAGAGATAGTGCGGATTCTAATCAAGACAAACACTTAACACAATTGGCCTAAGTTGGTCTCTATTTTATCCAAAACATCACAACTTACCAAATTCAAATGTACAAGAGTAGAAAACCTTTTACTCTTACATTTCACTAGTGGTAATAAACCTTCTTTAAGATGTGTCACTCAAGTTACATTTGTGGTGGGCTTGATCAGTGCACAAGAATGTGTACTCGATCCCTTAGTCCTTTACTTGACTCACACATCCATGTGAACAAGTAATTAGTCTTAATTTTCCAATGCTTGAAAGTTCTCATTCATCATACTATACAACTTGCATGATTCCAAGTTTCTATCCAACTGAAACTTGGGTGATGAGAATCTTTCATTATTTGGAAAATTTAGAAACTACCACAAATGAAAGAATCAAATTCATATTTCCACTCTTGCTATTAATGGAATCATATAAACAACAATTTTTTTCCTTTTCACAAATGCCATTGTAAGGATATTTTAAAATAAATAAAATCAAAATATTTTTTCTTTTATTTTAAAAACTTTACGGAAAAACTATCCTTACAGTGCAAAAGCACATGAAAAACTTTGTTGTTATCTATTCCTAAGCAATATATCATAACTCCTAAGCAACAGCTCAACATTCTGATCACAGAACCATGCGATTGAGATCCATCTTCACGATCAGAATCAGCATATACTTCCTTTAAGTTTCTTCACTTTTCTTTGATTCTTAAAACATCAACATGTGACCCAGTCACATCATGTAACAAGAATCTCAGAATAGAAACTTAACAGAGTTAGATAGTGGACTTTAACTGAAGTAGAGTCAATCTTCTTGACTTGATCAACCTTATGATCTTTCAAGTAAATAGGCTGCTTCGCAATCAATGCCCCTTCCTTTGGCAAGAGAAACATAGGGACTCTTTGGGAATGGTACATGGGACTATCGCAGACTTAGCCTTTCTCTTTACCATTTGGTCAACCTAGTTGACTATGGTCAATCCCTTTCCTTGGGAAGAGAAGGCTTTTCTAGATATCCAATGTTACCATTGTCAATGTCCATGGTAGTTTGGGAAGTTGATCTACTAATCAAATTTGCTCTCCCAGTGCTCCAAATTATTGCTTATTCAGCAGCACCAAGCAAATAGATAAGATCATTAAGGGTCATGTCATAGTCTGTTTCATAGTAGTCCCAAAGGAATTCACTATGTGACTTAGAAAGTGATTGAACCACCAACTTTCTCAAGAGTTTGACACCCAACTCTCCCGGCTTGTCAATATGTGACTTCATCTCCAAGATGCGATCACACATAGACCTTGCTTGCCAATAGGGCTTGAGTGACCTTGAAGTTGTGGGTTAGGGAGAATAATTGGAGGAGGTGGAGGAAGAGAAGTATGACTTCCATGAGCCAAACTCGGGAAGTCATATTCATTAGGAAAGCTTGGTTTGGGAAGATCATTGTTGTCTAAACCAGACATCAACAATGGGAGAAATTCACGTAAAGTTGATTTAAGTCCTTAATATAACACCCAATATGATATATTAAGGCTAGGACCCAACAAACTATTTTATAACTTGGAAGAGGGATGCCGTAATCCAAGCTATAAAATATTTGAAGGTAGGTGAATGACGATTCACCAATTTCCACCAAGATAAACGAAATGTATTATTAGGTTTTAATTGGTTTTGAAACTCCTAGATTCTTTTGAGATTCATTGAACTTTTCAATGGCATGTTTCAATCTCGAGTGTGCCCTTCAGGTTTTGTGACTGGGATGCCGAGGATCACAAAACAAGGTGTGAAGTAACCATGCAAATATACTTGGTACCCTTAATATTTACCCCTCAATCGATGTGCCGGTTAACCACACACGCTCCAACGATACTATGATAAACATTAAGTTACCCTTTGCCTACCTTATTAAGTCCAGGTTAGTGTGCCGGTTAACCACACACGCTCCACTAACAACTTAAACAAAGTGCAAAGTGTAATTTCATGGATTAACACCTTATTCACATTTTCCTAAGTAACTAAGATTGGGAATTTATAAGTGTTTAGTTACTTAGTATTTATCATTATACTTATAATGAAGGGAGAATTATAGTCCTTGTCCTACCTGTTCGGCTAACGACCCTCCACCGGTCAAGGAAGCGGTGAGTGAGAGTGGACACCCATTAAACTGCCATTTTATAGGCAGTAACCTTATACCCCCCTTATAGACTGGCTTCGTGAATGAGGCCTACTAATGGTAAGACGACTTGCTCTTATACATATAATATATTAAACTTTTAATATTATAATAGTATAAGGGTGTATTTTAGACATTTAAAATACTTGGTGGTTTAATCTATTAATTAAACTAGACTTTTAATTTAATTAAACTCAAACCATATATTTATGGATTAATAATACTCTTTTAATTAAACGCTTTAATTAACTATTAATAAAGTCCATAAGAGTTAATTTGAACTATTCAACAAAACATCATAATTCCAATTATTAAACTCAAAATTAAAACCATTTAATTAATTGTTTAAGTTATGAACCCAAGAGTTTTAGAATTCAATTCTTTTTTTCATAAAAAACTTTTCTCAAATTCCAAAACTTGAGGGCAAGTTTTTTAATTCTTGAAAACCTTTGGATTCCATAACTTATGGAATTAATGGTGTTTTATGATGAAACTTTCCATGTTCCATAACTTAAGAACAAGTTATGGAATTCTTTAAAACATTAACACCAAAATTTGTAACTCCATAAAAACTTTGAATCAAATTTTTATTTTATTTTTTTAAAAAAACTTTCATATCCATAACTTATGGAAGTTTCAAAAACCCTTAAGATCACAACTTTTAAAAAAAACTTTTGAGCTCCAAAATTTTATGACAAAATATGTAACTCCTTAAAACATTTAGATCAAACTTTTAAAACTAATAAAATAATCATATCATTTTATCTTTTACTAAATTTGACCTAATTCAACTCATATAACAAATGATTCAAATTTTACAAATAATTCGTTTTTCACAAAACAAGTAATTATCTTAAAATTTGACAAACGTCATGTTTTTTTTTTCCTTTTTTTTCAACTTGAAAATAAAACATTTGCATCAATATAACAGAAAACAACCCATGACTTTGATACCACTGTTGGGTTTTGAGCATTCTAACACTCCTATGGTGTACATGCAACCCTATAAACCTTGGATCTATGTTTTCTCTATTATACATGCAAATATTAACTATTCCAAGGTTTCATCCTAACTAGCATATTATGAAGCACCTATACTACAAAGTTCTAGTTAGATGACATACCTTTTGATGTAGCTTGATGTCTTCAAGCTTTAAGAGCTTATCCCCAATAGTGTGGAAGCCTCAAATGGAATCACAAATCACCAAAACACCTTGGAAGAACTTGAGAGAATATGTATGCACCCTAAAATCGGCCCACTCTTATTTTCACACACTTGTGTCAATTTGGTGAGCCAATGACTCCTTTATATATTATGGAGGATTAGGGTTACATCCATGTAAACCCTAATACCCATGACCTTTCATTTACATAGGATCCATGGGTTAAAAGCTCCATGGACCATCCATGAAAGCTTAGCCCAACCTAAATGAACTTGGGCCATTCCATATATATAAGAGTCCATATTTAATTAGTTCTTTTTGATCACTTAATTAATTCTAAATTAATTCTTGATCAATACTAATTAAATAATATGATTCCATATTAATATATTAGAACTTATAATATATTAATATAAATCATAAATATACTATTCTCAAAAGACTATCCATATAAATTATGCCGGTGAAGTGCAACCCAAATGGACCATGCCGGGTCGGGTCAAGTACATACCAAATATAGTTATGAACTTAGACATTAATCCAACAATAACTTCGCCTTTATTGGATATGATCAAAAGGGATCAGGTTGAGGGATTGAAAAAGGAGAATTGGAAGGCTGAGCGGATCAAGGGACGGATTCCTTTATTTGTTAGAGACAGTCGAGGGTGTTTGACAAAGTGTGGCAGAGTTTTGGTCCCGACTACTGGTGGAGTGAGGCAAACAGTTTTAGAAGAGGCTCATAAGTCAAAGTTTTTGATTCATCCAAGGCCCCGAAGATGTATCGAGACGTGAAATTAATTTATTGGTGGCCCTGTATGAAGAGGGAGATAACATGGTTTGTCGAGCGATGCTTGACTTCTTGGAAAGTCAAGGCCGAACATCAGATACCCCACGACAAGATGCAACCATTACCCATTCCCATTTGGAAATGGGAAGAGATTACCATGGACTTCCGCTCAAACCTTCCACAGAAGACACGTGGAGTTGATGATATTTGGGTCGTTCTTGATAGATTGACCAAGAGTGCACATTTCATATCGATTGCCAACAATATATCTGCTAAGAAGTTAGTTGACATTTACATTCGGAATTGGTAGTTTGGCACAGAGTGCCAATTTCAGTGGTTTTGGACCGGGATGTTTGTTTCACCTCCAGGTTCTAGAGGAAGCTTCATGAGGAATTGGGCAATCAGTTGCATTTCATCATAACATACCACCCCATACTGAGGGACAAAGTGAGCGGACGATTCAGACGCTCGAACATATGCTTTGGGCATGTGTGTTAGGATTTGGAGGGAGTTGGGATACTTACCTTCCACAGGCCGAGTTGTGCTACAACAACAGTTATCATGCCAAAATTGACCGGCCACCCTTTGAGATGTTGTATGACAGGATGTGCAGGACCCCAATTTGCTGGGGGGGAGGTCGGGCATCAGTTCTTGGGGAGTACTGAGAGGGTACTCAAGACTACTGAGTTAATTCAGTTGGTGCGCGACAGGTTGTGGGTCGCGTAAATCCGGTAGAAGAGTTATGCAAACTGGCGATGTTCATGCCTCGAGTTCTAGGAGGGGGACTTGGTGCTTCTGAAGGTTTCACCTCGGAAGGTTGTCATCCATTTTCAGAAAGGTGGCAAGTTGGGCCTCCGATTCATCTGTCCGTTCAGGATTATCGCCTGAGTGGGCAAGGTTCCATACCAACTAGATTTTCCTGATGAGCTTAGCCAAATCCACAACACCTTCCATGTTTCTCAGCTTTGGAAGTATAAGGCCGATGAGTCTGCGGTTATTTATTTGGAAGATATTTAGTTCGATGATCGCCTAAATTATTTGGAGAGACCAGTGGCAATTTTGTATCAGAGGACAAAGGCCTTGCACAACATGGTGATGTATTTGGTCAAAGTATAGTGGCAGCATCGAAAGCGTTCCGAATGGACGTGGGAACCTGAGCCAGAGATGAAGGAGCATTACCTAAAGTTATTTGCTGTAGCAAAATTCAATGACGAAGTATGATTCAGGGGGGGGGGGAGAGTTGTAACATCTGGACTTTTGAGGTACTTGGAAATTATTTTTCTTCTATGCTTAGGGTTGCCATGGCATGGTGAAGGACCACCACGACGTGGCTAGTCGGGATGAGATCGCCTGTTTTATTTAGTCACCACGGCTTGGCAGCATGTTACCACGATGTGGTGGCAGCCTGATGGCAAAAACCCTAATTTTTTTGGTATTTAAAGGAAAGTGGGGAGGCTAATGTTTCCCATCTTCAGCCTCCATCACTCTCAAACCCAACAACTCTAACCCTAAACCTATTTGGTGCTCTTTTCCTCATTTTTGGTAGTCTTGGAAGCTCTTGAAGGGAGAAGAAGGAAAGTTTGAGCTAGGATCCAGCAAGAAAGCCTCCATTCTTTATCTTGAAACTCTTCTAGACCTTTGTAAGTGTCCCAAACTCAAACTTTGTCATGATAGGATGATATTCGTGTTAGTTAGAATGGTGGGATTTTATAAAGTTTGCAACTTTATGAATCTCTGGGACATTTGGTGAAATTGGTGGCTTGTATCTAAAGTTTAGTTGCATATTGTAATAATTGATGAGATTTAGGTCATAAACTCTCATTTTTGACCTAATATGGGTTCAATACATGCATTAGGCATATATGTCTATAAAGCACCAACTTTAATGTTGATTTTGCTGTTAGAAACACTACTGGAGAAGATGGACTTCAGATTTAAAGGAATAAGTACTTAATGGTTAAGTTCATGCCTTATGGAACCTCAGGTTTGAGTTTTGGACCTTTTTGGATGGTCCTTAGGGGTAAAGTTAGAAAGTTATCCCTCTAGATCATGTTTTAAGTGAGATCTAAGCTTTTGTAGCTCGAGAGGTTGAAGGAAACAGCTTAATCAATTAAGATGTTTGGAACTGCGTTACCATGACGTGGTGTCTGGTCAACATGTCGTGGCTATTGGGGGTCAGATCGCCTGTCTTGTCGTTAGGGACCAGGACGTGGTGAAGAACCACCACGGCGTGGCAAGTCATCTTGGTCGTTGACTTTGACTTTTAACCTTGTTTGGCTAAGCTTGACCTAGGTGCATTTTGGGTATTTTAAATTATAGTTAAGTTTGGTCATATCATTGAATAGGTGTCCGGTTGAGCTGATTTTTGGAGGAGAGTCCCGTTCAACTATTTTTTTGTTTGTCTGTTAGGTGAGTCTTCTTACCACACTAGTGGGTCGAAGGCACCAATGCCAGCCCGATGATTAATATGTGTTAGATGTATGTGGTTATGTGATTACGTTGATATGATTGAATGATATATATATATATATATATATATATATATATATATATATATATATATATATATATATATATATATATATAGAGAGAGAGAGAGAGAGAAAGAGAGAGAGAGAGAGAGAGAGAGCCAAACCGGGCTCGGAGTCACTACGGGCTCAGGGGTTGATACGGACCCGACACAACTACATGTTGTCATATGGGGTTGATACGGACCTGACGTAGCCACATGTTGTTATATGTATATGTTCATTGTATGTGATGTTGGGGAAGCTCACTAAGATTTGTGCTTACAGTGATGTTTGTGGTTTCAGGTACTTCCGGTTCAAAAGGAAAGGGTCCGACATGATCACAACGCATCCACCCATGTTCTGTATTTTCTTTATGATTTGGATTTGTACTCTAATGATTATACTTGTTTAACATACTAATTTTGAGTTTGTTATGAATACTTGATGGTTTGTGATTACATTAAAAATGAAAATTTATCCATGATTTTGGGGACATTACAATATAAATGTAAACTTGCGCAACGAACGAGATTACGTCTACTATTATATATATATATATATATATATATATATATATATATATATATATAGAGAGAGAGAGAGAGAGAGATAACTAATGCTAATAACCATTTTAAAATGAGAGCTTTTTTTTTTCTATATAACATTTTTCAAAAGATAAAAAAAGAAATCAAAAGTCATTATTTTGTTAGACTAAGCATTCAAAAAAAATTATAATTTAAGATGGTTCATATAAGTATTTTTTAAAATTTACATTATCACCAAAAAAAATACGAATATGTATAAAAAATACATTTTTTAATAGTAATTCTTTTTGTAAATCTTAATTTTGAAATATAGTCAAAAATTTTCGCGAACTTAACCTGTTTTATAAATTTTATTTTAATTTTTTACTTTTTAAATACTTTTTATTTTGTTTCTGCAAAAATTTTGTATATATTTTGAACTTAATATAAAACAAAGAAATTTAAAAAAAAATTGCATTTTTGTTTTATATTCATATTTTTTATGCATATACACATCTAGAAAAATATACATACACACAGCGAAACAAAAAAAATTTTAATTTTTTTTTGTGCATTTGCATATGTGTATGTGAATAAGCACATAAACTAAATCCATGTACATAGTCTATATGCATATGTACATGAAAAAAATGGTTTTTTTTCATGCATGTAGTAGATGAACATATGCACATATTCTTTATGCATATACATATGAATTTTTTTTCATATGCATATAGTGTGTATATGCATATGAAAAAGTTTTTTTTTTCTCAGATGCATATAGCGTATGCCTATATGCACATGTATATGAAAAAAAGTTTTTTTTCAGGTGAATATAATGTATGTGGATATGCACATATCATATAAAAAAATTATCTACATGCAATTTTAGCACCAAATTTCACATGTATATTGGGTATTCAAGTTCTTGAGCTTGAATTTAAGGTTTTTAAAGGAAATCAAATGGAGATTTAGAATTAAGCTTCAAACCTTATAATCTGATATGTAAAGCCTTGATCACGCTGAACACGTCATCAATGCTAGAGTCATTGATCAAGCTCCAGAAAACAATGCGGTATATTACTTGTTAGCTAAGTATCCCGATCCATTATCTTTGTGATAGTATATGTTTTGTATAGTATATATATTTATTATAGGGTAGTTATCATAGTTATTTAAATAATTGATATGTAGGGTTTTGAATCTAAAATAGTGATCAATCTTGTATATAAGTAAACTAAGGTTGCATGTAAACATATCACTTTGTGCAATCTCTGTTTGTGAGAGATTTTCTTAATCGAAATTTGTTTTTTTTTATTAATCTCTTCAGATTCTTGTGATTTCTTGATAACTTTTGTTCTTATTTTGATCTTTCAATTGGTATCAAAGTAGGTAACTTTATCTCACAATGACTAAACCTTCTTCTTCATCATCTTCTTCCGACTCTAAACACCTCTCTAGTACCAGTTATGGAAACAAAATTTTTGCTTTTAACGAAAATAACTTTCTTATGTGGAAAAACAAAGGTATGGTTGTTCTTGAAACCATGGATCGTAATATGATAGACATTATCAAAAAAGGTCCACATGTTCCCACCTTTGATGAAACAAAAGATGGCAGGAAGACTGGTGTTATTAAGAAAACTCCTAAACATCATTTTAGTGAAGATGATAGGCATATGTATAGCCTTGATGTTCGAGCTCGTGCTACAAAACTCTCTTCCTTATGATATCTACCGCATCGTTCGGAACTGTATCTATGCCAAAGAGATGATCGATACACTGATGGTAGCATATGAAGCAACCAAATAAGTCAAAGCCACCAGGGAAAACAGTCTCAATCACAAACATAATCAATTCTTTGCTCACAAGGAACGAATCTCTTACTCAGACTTTTAATTGCTTAATTGTTTAATTAACGACATGAGAAGATTTGATATTTTCGAACATCAATCTGTCATACTTCTGAAGTTTCTATATTCTCTTGATGACAAATGGGAACATCATGTTGATGTGTTGAAGAATAGTGAGAAAATCCACTCTATGGATCTTCATAGACTGTATGGAAATTTGAAATTTTTTGATGAAACAAAGTTTCTGAGGAAAGAGATAATGAAAGAAAACTTAAAAGAAATATGTTCTACATTATTCTCTAAAAAAGTCAAGTTTTGTCCCTAAAAGTGATAGTGAAAAATCAGATAATGCTGATTCTGAGGAAGAGTACAATGGTGAGCTGTACTCAAGTGCTGCTATGATCGTGATGCACTACAAGAAGTTTGAAAAAAAAAGGTTCAGCGGAGGAAGCAAGTTTCTTGCAAAATTTATCTCATCAACGTCTAAAAAGTCTGATATTTCTTACTCCAAGAAAGTTGATGGAAAGTGTTTCAATTGTGGAGGCATTGATCAATTTGCTCGTGATTGAAAAAGCAAGAAGAACAGTCCAAAGTGTTGGATTAAGGTGTCTAAATGCATAACTAAATAGATATATTCTTGTAATTAAAAGCAAACTCCTCTTTGGGTTACCCTCATAACTAGAATTTGGTTAGATTGAAATTTGTAGAGAGAGAGGATAAATTTATTAGTTTATTATATGATTAGCAAATTGTAATAAATGATTTGTTAATATATTATATGATTAATATATTAATTGGAAATAAATAGTTAATTTGTTAATCTATTTTGTGATTAATGAATTAATATGAGATCAATTATTAAATAATTGATTTGTTAATAAATTAATGTGAAATCAATAAGAATTGATTAATTATTGATCATAATTGATCTAGACTTAATTCATGATTAAATGGAATTAATTAAAGGTGCAAGGACTAAGCTGCAACTGTTCAATAGCTGAACAAAATAGAGGATCTAGAAGCCTCCATCATATGGATGGTTTTGAGGACCCTTTTAGGGTTTCTGGAAACCTCCAACGGATACTTAGGAAACTAGATAATTACCTAATTTGAAATTGAAAGACCCCAATGCTAACCATAAAGCCGAAACGTGTTATATGCATATTCATAATTACAATTCGCATCAGTGGTATAAATACAAAAGCATGGATACAAACCAACTAAAAGGGTTTTACAATGTTTCATAACTAGTTGTATAAAAACATAACTACCTAGGAATTTATAATACAGATACATATATGTATACCAAGTACAAACGTAGTAGTGTCAACTACTCTAAGTCTTTCAACAAAGGCTATTTACTATGGCTGATTATCACCTGAAATAGTTAAACACTGATAGGGATATGCGGGTGTCGCTTAGTGAGTTCAAAAATAAATACAATATAAAGCTATGCCATATACATAACAATATGACAAAAAAATAGAAACAAAGGACAACAAAGGCTTATATGTGTATCAAATGAAGAGCTTTCCAATTCAAGCAATGTTTAGATTCAATAGTTTACGATCAATGAGACACATCAACTTAGGATCATAAATACCATAACTTCCAGCCCAAGTGGCACATAAAAAAAATTCTTAATTATCATGTTGATAGAATATACAGGCTTTCAGCCTTACCTAGCCCAAAGCCAACACCAAAGTGATACAAGTTATGCTCTACATGGCCAAGGGCACAAAGCCATTACCAAAGTGATACGAGTCATGCTCTACATGGCCAAAGGCATCAAAATGTAATATCAAGTAATGACGACTTAAATCAATAACACAAGAAAGCAGATTGCACATATAACACATAACATATAATTGTCCATATATTGAACTCACTATACTGTAACTGAATGTTGCGACAGAATTCCAAATTGTGATGAAATTACACCATCCTCAGGCCTCTAAAACCTTCAATTATACCCCTGGAGTTCATATTTCAAATTTCCATAAGCAAATACTCAACTAATCTCAAGTTATGTTGTTTTCAATTTAGAAATTTTAGTTTTTTATTCTTCGTAAAGCTGTCACTTGCAGACCTGTTTTCCCCTTCTTAAATATCAAAATAACTAATGACGTCTAAATATTAACAAAATAGACTCTTATATCTTTCTAATTCTAGTGGCCTCACATTTTTATAATTTTTCTATAATTTACTATTAATTTTACAACACAGCGTCCCAAAGCTGCCAAAGTGTCCCAAAGCTGTCAAAATTTAGCCTTACTACACTGAACATATAGCTATTTTCATCCATCTTAAGTATGGAATTAGATTTTGGTTTTTAAACAAAAATCAAATTATACATTAGCTTTCCAGGGATATATACCACATATCCATACAAATTTTCTACAATTTTTGTTGATTTTTACAAAAACAGGACAATCATACCCTTTATGATTTCATTTTACCCTTTACATGATCAAACACTATGATCAATATCACAAAGTTCTTGTTTTACAATGATAACACTGAATAGTTTAGTAATCCATGCTAATTTAAGTATAAACCATGGGTTTCATTACTAATTTTCACTAATCACTCTTAAACCATGATTAATTCTCAAGTTTACATGTAATTACTTGATTTCCATTTAAGATTCTAGGTTAATAACAAAAACTCATGTCTAATTTCATGAAATTAGTGGTAAACCCACTTTTATCAAACCCTAATCTCTTAATAACCCACTACTTCCAAAGGTTAATCTAAAAATTAAGAGTTCATACCTTGATTACTAAGCTTGATACTTCAAAAACACACCAAATCTTGATTAATCTTCAAAACTTGTTCAATATTGATCATATATGTGAAAATATCCCATAGTGATGGCCAGTTACTGAAAATAGAAGAAATATGATGCAAATTCGTGTATTAATGGGTAAAAACCCGATATGCGTCAGGTTTGACTCGGTTTGGGTAACCGTTTTACCCCTAAACACTAAAAACTGCATAACTTTTCGCTCAAAACTCCGTTTTCAATGAGGTTTTCGCCTATACGTTTCTAATGAGATAATTTAAAACTTCCAATAAAAAAATCCTACAAAATATCTTCCAATAAAACTATTTTTACATATTTCCAACTTAGACGTTATACTTTCATTAATTCTGATAGTTGAATTTTTTATCGGAATCACAAAAGGCTTCCCCAGTACTTATAATACCTTCCAAATGATTCTAAACTTAGTTTGAATTCAATTATTACAAAACTATTTCGTGAGAACTCAACGCTCATAACCATATCGAAAATGGTGTTTTTAGCGCATACAATTCTATTATATTATAACTAGCTATTTTAAACATTTTAAACCACATAATATCTCATAATATTCATTTTTTAAAACTAACGAGCATACGAGACATGATAGTTGAACAAGGTTAGTAAAGAGTATGTCACAACTACCTCCTTCTTTTGAGGATTTTGTCCCCGAAATCATGACGATTTAAACAAATGAGGATATTTTACTCTTATCTCATTCTTATTTTCCCAAGTATAGTTTGGGCCTCGATGATGTTTCCACTTGACAAACACCAACTCCACTTATTTATTATGCAAAGTAACCATTCTCTCATTCATAATCTCACCAACTCCAATTCTTTATTTTGTTCTTATGTTGGATTTTTATTCAAAAAAATCTGGTTTCATAAACGGTAAAAACTGCAACGAATGCTTTAAAATTGTTGAATAAAACTAAAAATATTTTAGCCACCAATGATATTTTGCAAGAGTTAGAAAGATTAAAACAAAACCAAAGAAGAAGAAAGCATAACAAACTTTGAAGACTTTGATCCTCATGGAATGTTGGAAGGTGATGAAGAATGTTGAGTAGAACTCAAACTTAGTTAGAAACACCAACAATTCTTCAAATTGATAAGATGCTAGTCTTGGATTCTTGTAATAATAATAATCTCTTAAGCTTTAAGTTAAAACCCAAGTATTGACTTAAACAGAGATACAAGTATCAACCCTTTTCCCTTTTGTTCTTCTTTTTATCCTAACCATTTAAGAGAAGAAAGAGAGAATATGGAGAGTGAGAGTTTACGTAAAACACTAGCCTAAGAATGAATCAAAATTGCAAGCATTTAATCATCTTTAAAACTAGTTAATACCCATTGTATTTACTAGCTTTAAAATATCATCTCTCCATAAAGTAAATGCTAGTAAATGAGGAGTATAGATTTTACATTAAAAAACACGAACTTCTTTATTTCATTTTACCTTTGTATTTAGGTTTCTTATATGGAGAAAGAGAAGCATAATGGCAGCCATGGATAGTAGAAAAGAAGACTTTTAAAACCATTTAAAATACTTATTTCTTACATGCATGTGCTTCTCATGTCCATGCTTCATCATAATAAAAGGTACACCCTTCAAAAGTATGATATCCTCATTATAATAAGCTTACAGAACAAATTGATACTAGCCTTAGGTAGTTGACGTTTTTTACTTCTACAAAATCTAAGAAAATAGGGTTGTTACTTATTCTTTCATTTATAAGTCATGAATATTTAATTTATATAACAAAACCCTTTTATATATAAAAGAATGTTCATAACTTATATAAATCATTCCTTATGATTTATTTTGATACTTAATAATGAAAATTAATATTTCCATGAAATAAATAATTTCCAATTAATTACAAGAGATATATTTATTTATCAAGAATCGAATAATTATAAATAATATATTCTCATCAAGTTGTTGTTAGTGTGGCCCTTTATGATCATATATTATCTAGCAATATCATCTTCATATTTTGACTGTACTCTAGGTACACTTAAATATCATGGATTATATGATTGGTGTTTTTCGTGACATAGAGTCTCTTAGCTTGATTAAGTATACTCTCAAAGTCACAAGGATTTCTATGTGATACTTGAATGGATTAAATCAACATAGCTTTTCAATGAACTCATTCATATAATCATATTTGACTTTAACTTCAAAAGTAGTGTATGCTTATTTTGTAGTAGATTGTGTCATTATGTTTTGCTTGGACCTCATTCCAACTAAAATTACTCTTCATTCCACAATGAAGTCATAATCCAATTATAATCCAGAATTATCTATATTTGTTTAGAAATCAAATCATATGTAACTCCTTACACTCATTATCTGATATACATTCTCTTAGCTCTTCTTAAGTACTCTTAGAATGTTCTCATAGTCATCTAGTGACTTAACCATGTATTCAATTTTGTATCGCATGACATGACATAAATGATGGATTCATTTGCCAAGAAAATAGAATATGAATCATTTCATTTAGCTCAAACCTATGTGCAAGGTCCTTTTGCGACATACTCATATGACAATCCCAAGAATCCTCAAAAGGAATCTTGTATATTGACCTCTTTCAAGATATTGTTAATTCATGCAAAAGAGTTTAAAAACTTTTAACATTCATATTTACCCATCTCTATAGATTTTACATTCCATGAATATATCTTGTCATTCCTAGGTCTTTCATTTTAGAAATACTTTCCGAGATAAGGTCAAACAATCTTGCATAGTCGGAATGTGGTTCAAATGATTAAGTATGTCTTATTCATACAAGATTAGGAATTACACTATCCTCCCACTAGTTCTTAGTAAACATACACGTTCTTTTCATTTTGATATAAAAGCATACTTTATATCTTTATATTAAAATGAATATTCCAATATTGAGGTGTTTAATTTAAATACAAAAGTGAATCTTAAGCCTTACACATTTGGTTAGGATAACATGGATTAAGAAAACCTCTAGGATAAGCTATATAGATATCTTCTAGTACATGTCTATTAAGAAAAGCGATCTTTCTTTAAATCTATTTGCTATATCTCATATTAAGAACATAAAGTTATAGTAAATAATATCCTCGTAGATCTAATCATAGTTATTTGTGAAAAGGTTTGATCATAGTTAATGTCATGAGTATGTTAAGGACCATAGTAAATGACACGAGTATGATAAAATCCTTTTATGACAAGCCTTGCTCAATGTGCATGATTTCCACACACACACACACACACACACATATATATATATATATATATATATATATATATATATATATATATATATACATATATATATATATATATATATATATATATATGTATATATAATATAAAAGAATCTCTTACTCCTTCCATGCTTGCTATAGAGAGGAAGATTAATCAAGCCCATAAAACATAGGCTTCTTAGATCACACATGATGACTCCTTTTAGCCTTGCATTAATCCATTGTTTAAACAAGTTTGAAACAAATATCACTGCATTTATCGGAATATTGCTTAACCTGTTATATCATCATATATACATGCATCTAAATTATCAAAGACTTCCTGGAAGTCAGGAATAACTATCCCTAGTGTGATTTTAGAAGCATCTTGAGCATCACAATGATTCCTTTACTAGGTCTCATGTTCATGTCTATTGCTTAAAACAAGTGAACTAAGAAAAGTTTTCTCAAAGAAAAGGATTCTTAAAAAGATTCAAAAATAAAAAATCGTGCACTCATCAACATTATGTTCACTTTCAAAATACATGTATTCTCTATAAGATGAGTATGTAGGAGAGTCTCACTAGTAAGAAGGAGGTCTGCAAGGGAGTTGTTGAAGTTTACTGTCGTTTGCTTTTAGGAGTTTGTTTTTGTCTCAAAAACAATGTAATCCTTCAAAAATCAATAATAAAGAAATGTTTACAATATACCTTTGTGTTTGATTGTACCTATTTTCGAGATCCAGTTATCCCCATGTCACACTGCCCGGTGTTTTCACCAATGGCTGGGTCGGGTGTGAAATAATCCATTGGGTTTGAGTAAATCCATTCGCAACCAGTCTATCTTTCAACGTTTATACCTTCCCATCTACGTCAGTCTTCTTCTTGAAGATCCATTTGTAACCTATTGTCATTCGACCAGGTACATGATCAATCAAGTTCCATATTTGATTATCATATATGGACTGAATCTCTCGTTCCATTAACTATTTCTGTTTAACATCCTCAAGTCCTGCCACCGCTTCCTTGTAGTTAGCCGACTCATCCAAATTTACCAACATTTTATGACTGATAAACATGTACCCATCTGCCATTATATGAAAACCATAAAACTCAGGTGACATGCTAACTATACTGGATCGACAAAGAGGTAAAGAATTGTCAATGGGCTCAACAGACGTTTCATTCTCAGGTTGAGTGCTCATGTCATCTAAGGTTCCTTCATTGGATGACTCTTGAATCTCTTCAATATCAACTGAACTCTTACTATCCTATATAGATATGAGCTCTCTTTCACGAAAGACTCATCTTCGAGCTATGAAGATCACATTTTTATTAGGTCTATAGAACAAATATCCAAAGCATTTTTGTGGGTAACCAATGAAAACGTACCTCTCGGCTCTACGTTCAAGTTTGCCTTAATTTTCTTGTCTGAAAAGAACCTCACAACCCCATGCCTGGATATGTGTGAGCAAGGGAGGCTTCCTTCTCCACATATCATGAGGTGTCTTGAAAACCATCTTCGTAGGAACAAGAATTAGGATATGGGTGGCTAGATTTATGGCATACCCCCAGAATGATATAGGAAGATTGACTCGACTCATCATGAAACGAACCATGTCTATTAAATTTTGATTGCACCTCTCAGCCACACCATTAAGTTGTCGTGTTCTAGGAGGTGTTAATTGTGAAACGATTCCACATTCGTTGAGGTAGTCTTTGAACTCGATACTAAGATATTCTCCATCTCTATCAGATCGGAGCATCTTTATCTTTTTTCTCAACTGATTCTCTACTTCGTGCTTAAACTCCTTGAACTTTTCAAAAAATTTTGATTTATGTTTGATTAAGTGGATATATCCATATCTAATATAATCATAAGTGAATGTCATATAGTAGCGATTAGCTTACCTTGTGGAAGATCAGAAATTCCCTCATACGTCAGTACGGATCAGGTTTAACAATCTTTCAATTTTTTCACATGTTCGAGTGAAGGGTGACTGATTCATCTTTCCCAATAGGAACGATTCACATTCATCATCTGATCTTAAGTCAAATGATTCCAACACTCCATCCTTTTGGAGTTGGACGATTTGTTTCTTGTTTATATCTCCAAGACGACATTTCCATAAGCATGTTTTGTCTATACCATTAGAAGAATCAATATTAAATACACTATTGCCTAATTTATCAACACATATAACAGTTTCATACACGTCATTACAAAGAAAAGCTTTGAATATAAAAACACGATTCTTATAAACAAAAATAGAACCATTCTTATTATCAAATGAGAAACGATATCCTTGTATAAACAAATTATGAAATGAAATTATACATATTAGAAGAATAACAAGAATTTATGAAATCAACCATAACACAACTATCAAGCACAAGTTCATAAGATCCAATCTTGGTAACAGGTAAAGAACAACTATTCCCCATGATCAGGTTCAATCTTCCATGCTCGATTTCCTCACTTCTTCTTAAACCCTAGATATCAGAGAAAAAGTGAAAACCACATCCTGTGTCAAGGACCCAAGAATTAGCAAGTTACATGTTATTGATTAGAATAGTGTATATACCTGATGAAGAACCAAGTGGCTTGATCTTTTATTCCTTCAACTCTTACATGTATTTTGGGCAACTTCTCTTCTAATACCCCTTTTCACTATAGTGAAAGCAAGTGACCTTTTTAGGATCACTAACAATAGAAATGTAAAAGTTGGCTTTCCCCTTTGATCCATTAATAGACCCTCCATCATGGGCTTTCCATTTCCAATTGGGTTGGGCGGTTGCCTTCGTTTTCTTTCCTTTACTGTGATTGATGGCCATAATAGGAGAAATCATTTCAACAGGGACATGAGACTTTTTCATTCCCGCTTCAGCAATTTGCAACATGTTATGGAGTTGATTCATTGTTGTTTCAGTGTTGTTCATTTGCTCAATTATTAAGAAATTACAGATCAACTGTTGTGCCCATAATTAATTCCAATTGATCCAAAATTAATTCCAAATTAATTATGATAAATTTTAAATTAATTTTAATCAGTTTCTAATTAATTTATTAATCATAAAAAATTAATAAATTAATTTTAATCAGTTTCTAGTTATGAGGGAAACTCAAAAAGGACTTTGCTTTTAATTACTAGAACATACCAATTTAGTTATGACCTTAGACACCTTAATCCAACATATAAAACGTAGGAAGATATCCAAGGCTATAAGTAGGGCCTTAGAGAGTCATTCTTCCTTGCTCATTGGCTTGAAGTTTTTGCCATCTTCTCCCTCCTATTCATGTGCACGAACTCTCTTAGAGTTTGACCCCTCCTAGTTATTTTTTATTATGCTCTTTTGAGTTCATTGGGTGTAAACCAAGAGAGGATTCCAGTTTTAAATCCTTTTCATCCAAACAAGGTGGCACACACAAGGGCACAAGCTTGAAGGTCATTTTCTGCAAGAGAGGTATGTCGTCCTTCTTTTGTATTTATATGGTTCTTCTAAGTTGCATGTACACTTAGGCATATGAGAGATTGATTTTTCCGCTACCTAGTTTAAACTGTATTTGAAGCATATAAAACCTAACAAAATTTCCCTTATTAAACATGAATGATTTAATCAACCTTATAAAGTTATCGAGGACGATGAATAAGGGTGAGCATTTGAAGCTCATCAATTATATTATATCTTATTTGGTCATTTAGTATCAAAAGATTGTTGACCTTTTATGTGTCCTAGCCTTCGTGGTTGTGTGTGTGGGTGTATATATATATACATACATATATATATATATATATATATATATATATATATATATATATATATATATATATATATATATATATATATAGGGCTAGGTTATAGTGTGGATGGACATCTCTTGTGCGGACATGTGGACAGTGATATTCTATAAGAATGACTAATAGAATAGGTTGCTTAGTAATGTGAATACGTTCAACCTCACACAACTATCATCATTATCATTCATTCTCAATAATTCATATTCACTTTTTGTTCTAATGTATCATTTTTCACTCATTTTCATTCTTGCAAATAAACATTCTGACAGATTGTGCATCATAAAAAAAGGTCTATAATAATCTCATAGATGATTTAATTAGTGAGAATGCATGATAATGACAATAGTTATGTAAGGTTGAACGTATTCACATTAACAAACAACATGTTTTCTTTGTCATTTTCACAGAATAACATTATCTATACGTCTGGACAATAGATATCTGTAACATCCCCCTATGGCACGTATCACAATATTGTCTGCTTTGAGGTCCCGACACTAAAACTTCTCAGGGGGTCACCCATGCTTAGATTGCTCTCGTCCGGGCACGCTTAACTGTAAGTTCTTATGGGATCTGCTGCCCTCACGACTTTAAAATGTGTTGTGACAGGGAAGATATCCACACTCCTTATAAGGAATGCTTAGTTCTCCTTCCCAGCCGATGTTGGATCAGGTGCAGCTAACCTGCCCATCATCCGATAAAACTAGAACGATATAGAAAAGATTAGCATGGCACCTGAGCAAGGATGACACGCACAAATCGATAAATGGTCTAAATTTTAAGGCGGGCATGTTAGCTCTACTTGATCCCACATTGGCTGGGAAGGAGAACTAAGCATTCCTTAAAGGCGGTGTGGATACCTTCTCTATCACAATGCGTTTTAAAGCCGTAAGGGCAGTAGATCTCATAAGAATTCTACAGTTAAGCGTGTCCGGGCGAGTGCAATCTAGGGTTGGGTGACCCCCTAGGAAATTTTCGTGCCGGGAGCCCAAAGTGGACAATATTGTGATACATGCGAGAAGGGGATGTTACAAATGGTATCAGAGCTAGGGCACGGACCGATGTGTTCGACGGGGACGTCGAAACCTATAATGGGGGGTGAAGGCGGGCATGTTAGCTGCACCTGATCCGACATTGGCTGGGAAGGAGAACTAAGCATTCCTTAAAGGGGGGGGGGTGGATGCCTTCTCTATCACAACGCATATTAAAGCTGTGAGGGCATCAGATCACATCAGAACTCTGTAGTTAAGCGTGCCCGGTCGAGAGCAATCTAGGAATTGGTGACCCCCTGGGAAGTTTTCATGCCGGGAGCCCAAAGCGGACAATATTATGATACGTTCCAAAGGGGGATGTTACAATATTCATCCACATTTGAACCTATCTCTCTCTCTCCCTCACTCTCTCTTTTTATCTCTCACTCTCTCTCTCTCTGTGTATATATATATATATATATATATATATATATATATATATATATATACACCCACACGCGGTGTATACCCGTGCAAAGTGCCGGTGACAATTAATATTGTTTCAATGAATGGTTTTTTTATTCAGAAAATGTTATTTGACTGTTTCAATGACTATACATTTTCTGGCTGATATGTTAGATAAATTTCATGCCCAAACTTTGGGCAAACATCATGACCACGTTAAAAAAGAAAAAATAATAATAATTGATGTTTCGTTCCTTAAATATTTTCGTTGATTATTTTTTCACCATAATTAGTTTTTGTTCATAAAAAGAAAAGTGGTTTATGCATAACAGATTTGTACTTTAAGTTATCAAGCATGTACCTCTTCAATTTCAAGAAAAATTAAATATGCTTTATAATATAGTTAAGATATATATATATATATATATATATATATATATATATATATATATATATATATATATATATATATATATATATATATATATATATATATATATATATATATATATATATATCAAGGTTGTAAAAATCGTTCGACGGTAGCTCGACGGTCGACTGGTGTTAAGGGATTAATTGGGGACCATAGATTATTAATAAAATATTAAAATTAATTAAATTTTAATATATCTTAAGAAAAACAAGTACTTCAAAATTAGAAAATAAGAAAAATTGTAATTTGGAAATTTGGAAATACGAAAATATGAACATTTTGGTATAATATTCGAAAATTTGAAAATTTGAAAATTTTGGAGTAAAAAAAAGTTGGTTTTTTTATTTTTTTTTTAAATTTTTTTTAAATTTTATTAAATTTTTTTGACTTTTTTTTTACTTTTGTTGACTTTTGTTGACCGATTAATCCTGCCAAGGCCGATTAATCCCGCCAAACTGATTAATCCTAAATTTCCGATTAATGCCCTAATCCTCCACGGTTGGAGAACGTCAAGCGATTAATCGCCGATTAATCACGATTTCTGCAACCATGATATATATATATATATATATATATATATATATATATATATATATATATATATATATATATATATATATATATATATATATATATATATATATATATATATATATATATATATATATATATATATATATCTTAGACTAAACTTCACAAATAGTCCCTGTGGTTTGTCGAAAATTGTCACTTTGGTCTAAAAAGGTTTGGACTAGCACCAGTGGTCCAAAACTTTCATTTTGTTGCGTCTTTGGTCCAATCTATTCTATTTTTTCAAAATGACGGATTTGCCCCTGTTAATATGATTTTCTCTTTTTTTTATTTGTTTTTCTAACTTTCAGATTAAAAAAAACAGAAAATAAAAATAAAAATCTCTCTCCCTCTCTCTCTCTCTCTCTCTCTCTCTCTCTCTCTGACGAACGCAATCCAAAACACATCATAGTTCAAAAGTTCTTCAAAGAAAAAAGTACACACATACAAAACAAACAAACTCATAAATCTGAAGCATTTCTAGAACTAAAAATCTGTAATCGATTTGTATGTATGGGATAGATCAAGAAACAAGAATATGAAATCGATTTGTCTTCAAAATTATTTCTGGAACAAAAAAACCCAGAAAATGAATATGAAATCATATGTTCTTCAAAATTATTTCTGGAACTAAAAAACCCAGAAAACAAATCTGTAATCGATTTGTGTGTATAGGATAGATCAAGAAACATCACCCATTTGACAGGATCCACAGGACAACATTTGGTTTCTCCCTTGAAATCTGATTGTAAGAAAGATCAGTAACCTGAATAAAAAGCAAAATCGGCTTCAACCCGCCATTAAAATCGATTTACAGCCAAATCGAGCTCGTTGTAAAGGTGGAAACACTGGAAAAAACGGCGATTAGATCTCGGCTATACGAAGAACTCGAACTCTTCATCACCACCATTGGAAACCCTAGTTGCGCCGCCTGTCCAAACCATAACGCCGCCATCAGATGAGAATAGTCTCCATGAAACCCTAGCCGTCATGAACATCCCAGATCTGTGTTTGAGGGAGTAGCAGATGAAGAAGAAGGTAGATGAAGAAGCACGGTTCGTCGGTGGATTTGAATCAGATGCACGAGAAGATGACTTCAATAAAATTGTTGTTAAAGTCGTCCTTGATAACTCTAGTACCAGAGAAGATGAATTCAATGGAGAGAAGCTTTGAAGCAGGTGATCTAGTGACTAAAGCTGCATATTTACGAGAGAGAGAGAGAGAGAGAGAGAGAGGAGAGAGAATTTTATTTTTATTTTTATTTTCTGTTTTTTTTAATCTGAAATCAGAAAAACAAATAAGAAAAAAGAGAAAATCATATTAACAGGGGCAAATCCGTCATTTTGAAAAAAATCAGAATAGATTGGATCAAAGACGCAACAAAATGAAAGTTTTGGACCACTGGTGCTAGTCCAAACCTTTTTGGACCAAAGTGGCAATTTTCGACAAACCACAGGGACCATTTGTGCAGTTTAGTCTATATCTTAACTATAGAATTAGACTAGGAAATAACTTTCCTTGTATAGGATCAAACCCCGTTTCTTGAGTCCTACTCAATTAGTCTTCCTTGTGTTCTACTTGACTTAGGAATTCCAACAACCGACCCCTAATTTCTAAGTCCTTCTAGAAATATATTTGATCCCAACCAAGGTCTTCATCTCCTTGAACTTTGTTCGGGCTAATGGGTTTGTCAGAATGTCTTCCTTCTATTCTTCACCGGGAATGTAATCAACCCCCACTTGTTTGTTTTCAACACAGTTACAAATGAAATGATATATTGTGTTTATGTGCTTACTTCTTCCATTAAAAACAAGATTTTTTGTGCTTACTGTTAAGGCTACCTTTTCTCGTGGTGTGTTCATGGTTTCGCCTAATAGATATTGAAGGCATAATGCTTGACATGCAGCTGCATTGGCTACCATGAACTTTGCCTCATAAGATGACAATGCAATTATATCTTGCTTTTGTGAACACCACATTATTGGGGATGACCCATAGTGAAATATAGAGTAAAATACACAAATGGTCCCTATGGTTTGGGGTAATTTGCATGTATGATCCCTAACTTATTTTTTTAACTCGGAAGGTCCCTACTGTTTGTTTTTGTTTCACGTTTGGTCACTGTCTTACTTAAAAAGACTATTTTGTCATAGAGTTTTTAATTTATTTAAATAAACACACCCCTAACCCCACCCACCTCACCTTACCTTAGATACCCTACCATTTTTCCGCGTTCCCCCTTCCATACTCGTTTCATGTCTGTGAATGACCCTCCTCCCGAGAAAGTTATCTACCATATTCTTCTCCACCACCATACATCCATTATCAAAGTTAAAACCATTGCATATCTGTATCTAAAATCAAATTTCAATAAGCCTTGACATAATATATAATATTTATCATTAAGAATTGGACTAAGATATATGATACAAATATTGAAGCATAAATCAGGTATGAAATTGGAGATCAAAATTGAAACAGAAGTTGAAACACAAATCATACATGGAGCACGAGTTGAAACTTGAATTTTAATTTATGTAGATACATTTGACATCAGACTAAAAATATTGAAATTAAACAGTCATGGACATAGATTTATGTAACAATACTTGAAATCAGACAAAGAAATTTATACAAAGCAACTGAATAGAACTCAACCAAGACCATAATCGGTAAGATTGACAATGGAGGCCGACGACGGTTGCTTGTCGATGGAGGCAGCTGGCGATTGCTTGTGATGGAGACCAGCGACGGTATACAACATTGATGACATGTGAGATGGTCAAATAGAACATGGAAACATAGGTATGTCATGTGTTATGTCTGTCCGATAAAGAGAGAGAGAGAGATCGGAGACGATGGGGAAAGCGGTGATCGGATGGTTTGCGTCATGAGTAATGTAACAACCCGAAATTTCAGAAGTTCAATGAAGGGCCAAAAGTGTAAATAAAATAAGGGACTCGACGATTAGGTCTGCTTACTCGCCGAGTCGGAGTGGGATTCTGTCGCGGTTTTAGTGGCCAACTCGCCGAGTCGGCGGCTTGGACTCGACGAGTTGGTGCTGTAGAGAGAAAACCCTAATCCCGGGGGTTGTGCCCTATATAAAGAACATTATAACCCACCCTTAGCCTCTTTACTACCCTTTTGAGATCCAGAAACCCTAAAATCGAGTGAGCCTCCATTAATAGAGAGAATAGAGCTTTGGAGGAGGAAATTTTGGAAAGGGGCTTGAAGATCAAGAGGCTTGCTGCAAAGGAGTGGTGTAGATCCGGGATCTACTTCAGTTGGAGCTTATATTGGAGGTAATAATTTGTTGCTTGGGCTCTTTTGCATCTAGATCTTTTATCATTTGAGATTTGGGGCATTTTTGGTATGATTGAGAGCTATTTCTAGTTACAGGCTTAGATTTGAGGTTGCTACCTCAGATCTAGGCTTGTGATGGTCCAAAATGTCATAAAGCCCCTGTCTAAGAGTTGTTGGTGAAGCCCCCTAGTCCTTAACCCTAGCCCTGGAGTGTTTTGGGCCTATATCTACTTGGTTTCACGTAAAGTTTGCCACTTTATGTGAGGGTTAGACTGTAGAAGAGTGGATTTATGGATTGGAGCCCCTGCATGGTTCGCAAAGCCACTGTATGGATTGAGAATTGGAGAGACTCGGCGAGTCACATGGGTGTACTTGACGAGTTGTATGAACATGTGCATGGACTCGGTGAGTTGGAAGAACAACTCGGCGAGTCTGTTGAAGATTGCCTTGGACTCGGCGAGTCTGGTCGCAAAACCCCAATCTCTTCTGGTTAAACCTCGAAGCAGTGAGTCGGGAGGTGACTCGGTGAGTTGAGCAGGATGGGACTCGGAGATCGTTGGACTCGACGATTCTTGGGGTGACTCGGCGAGTTGAGTCGTGTTCTAAGAGTTTTCAGAGTATAAGGACTCGACCTTCATGGGTGTTATGGTAATTGGTTATCTATGGCAATGGTCCATTGATGGCAATAGGTGTTGGGGTTTGGAGCAGTGCTTTGGGAGTGTGCTTTCGTGGTTCGGTTCTTCGTTTCAGGTGAGTTATCCTCACTGTACTCAAGGGTCTAAGGCACCAAGGTTGGCCCTTTGAATTGTTGTTTAGAGCTTGTTATGCTTATGTGATGATATGCTTGCTAGTATCCTGGTAGATAGGATAATGATATGATGTTATGCTCTGTTAGCTTAGTATCTTGGAGGATAAGGTAGTTAAGTGATGGCAAGTTTTGTTGGATCAGCGCCCTGGTAGTTGGGTAGTGGTTATATTTATAGACCTGTAGTTGGTCTTGCCTTATGTACGCTGGTAGGAGGTTACCTGTGGGATATGTATGTTGAGCAGTAGCAGAAGGTATTCCATCCCGGTAGGATGATAGGGCCCTAGTATGTTGGTTCTGTAGAGTGTTATGTGGTTGCCTGTTATGTATGCATGGTTGCTAGTGTAGGGGCATTCCAACCCGATGGTTGTGGGCCAGGAATATTCCATCCAGGTGGGATGATTGGACTCGTAGTAGGTTGGCATTCCAACCCGATGGTTGAGGGGCCTGGGGTATTCCATCCCGAGGGATGATTGGACCCATAGTAGTAGTTATTATATGTATATGAAGTGGGGCATTCCAACCCGATGGTTGTGGGCCAGGAGTATTCCATCCCGGTAGGATGATTGGACTCATAGTATGTTGGCATTCCAACCCGATGGTTGAGGAGCCTGGGGTATTCCATCTTGCGAGATGATTGGACCCATAGTAGTTATTCCATCCCGAGGGATGATTGGACCCATAGTAGTAGTTATTATATGTATATGAAGTGGGGCATTCCAACCCGATGGTTGTGGGCCAGGAGTATTCCATCCTGGTAGGATGATTGGACTCATAGTATGTTGGCATTCCAACCCGATGGTTGAGGAGCCTGGGGTATTCCATCTTGCGAGATGATTGGACCCATAGTAGTTATTGTTGTACGTATAGGTGTATGGGCATTCCAACCCGATGGTTGTGGGTCGGGAGTATTCCATCCCGGTAGGATGATTGGGCTCGTAGTATGTAGGCATTCCAACCCGATGGTTGAGGGCCAGGGGTATTCCAACTGAAAGGTTGATTGGACCCATAGTATGTTGTTCTTTGTTGTATGTGTATGTTTATGTGTGTATGGGTACTTTGGGGGAACTCACTAAGCTTTCGGGGTTCTCTCAGTGATGAAGAGGTGGGTGGTAAGGAGTGGATGAAGGAGATACTCGACTCTGAAGATAGAGGAGGGAGCACTTTCAAGTCTATAGAGATAAGGGCAGAGGATTGAGAATACGGGAGGTCGGCGATGATGATGAACAAGGATCAATCAACCAAGGGTATCGAGAGAACCAGTAAAGGAGTGGGACCCACATGCCTTTTTTTATTCTTACTTACAATAATAAATTAAAATAATATAAATAATAAAATTAATTAAAAACAAAATTAATAAGGACATAATAGTCCTTTATGTAAGAAAGGGACCAAACTCGTAACAAAAACAAATAGTAGGGACCTTTCGAGTTAATAAAATAAGTTAGCAACCAAACACGTAAGTTACCCCAAACCATAGGGACTAGTCGTGTAATTTACTCTAAAGTATATCACCAGTTGTACTCTTTTTGTGATCTGGATCAATATTGTGACTGCTGTCACTATAACTTACAAGCTTCTTCTGTCCAATCCTCTCATAGTTTAGTCCATGTGAATTTTCTGTCGTAGATACCTTAAAATTTGTTTGATTGTAAAACCATGTGATTCTCTTGGACTTTGCATATATCGGCTTATAACTCCAACCAGAAATGCCATATCGGGTCTTGTTTACAAGAGATACCTTAGACATCCTACTACCTTCCTGTATTGAGTTAGATCGATTTCTTGTTCATCTTCGGCCTTTGTCAACTTTCTTCCAGGTTCCATTGGAATGTGGTTTGGATTGCAATCATGTGAACCAGCTTCTTTTAGAAATGTCAAAGAATTTGGTTCACATGATTGCTTCATTGCATCTTCAACCGTTGCTGGTTCATCACTGGTTGGTAATAGAAGTTCATCTAGTTCGTCGAGTTCATCAAAATCAAGTACATAATCATGAAATCGTTTTGGGGGTACAATTGTTATTAAAGGCATTTGCATACCGGTCACTGTTTGTGTTTCCTGTTGTACTGGGTTTCGTTCATTATTTGTATTATTGGATGAACTCGGTTGATCTCCATCTCCTTGATCATTTTTTTCAGACTCTATTTCATTATTTTGATCTATCATATATGAGTCTTTGTTAGCTTCGATGTTTTGGTTGTCCCATGGTATCGTGAATGAACCCGGTTCTTCAATATTGGTTCCTACATTCTTATTCGAATCCCACCCTTTGGTTTCATCAAAAATAACGTCTCGACTTATAATTTTGTGTCATTGGGTTAAGTAGATGACAGGATTTCGTACCTGGTTCAGAACCAAGGAGAACAAGTGGTCTTGATCTTGCATCTAACTTCTTTAGATTCATAGATTTAGCTTTTGCGTATGCGAGGCACCCAAATATACAAACATTTTCTAAATTCAGTTTCTTTTTCTTGAATCTTTTGTATGAAGTTTCATAGCTAGGACTTGTGTGTACACACGATTTATCAAATTCGTTGTGAAACATCCCAAAAATGCAACCCGGAAATTTTTGTTTTAATATTACTAAAAACCTACAATATCAAATGCCATACAATAAAACCATGAATCGTATTTCTCAAACGCCATAGTGAAAGTATCCAATCAAACTAATGTCACTATCATATCAAACATCTAAACAAACTCCCAGGATAAAACTGTGGTGTGTGCCATGCCATCAACCCGAGCTCTTTCCCTTGCTAGCGGAAGTACCTGAAACAAAAACTGAAACTGTAAGCACGAAGCTTAGTGAGCTCCCCAAAACTACCACATACCATACAAACATATACACACATATTGGGCCTTGCCCACTGCATCGGACCGAAGTCCGGAAAGTGCATCGGACCGAAGTCCGGAACTAACCAGGGCCTTGCCCTCTGCATCGGACTGGAGTCCGGAAAGTGCATCGGACCGAAGTCCGGAACTAACCAGGGCCTTGCCCTCTGCATCGGACCGAAGTCCGGAAACTGCATCGGACCGAAGTCTGGAACTGAGCAGGGCCTTGCCCTCTGCATCGGACCGAAGTCCGAAATCTGACTGAACATAGCATAGCATAATCGTGACTACTAGCATGAACAAATATACTGCAGACTACATCGGACCGAAGTCCGGAACACATAACACAAAGACATGCTTGGATCACAAAGACCTCAAGCACACTGAACTACTGCATCGGTACGAAGTCCGAAACTACTGATAACTAAACGGGCCGGCATTGTGGCCGTAGACCCGTTCCTACTGGAAAGGAAACTCACCTCGTAACGCTGGCTACTGAGATGCTAAATCTGAAACTGGCTGACTGCTGCTCCGGAACTCCCCGGCTACAAATTTCCATAAACACTAAATCAGATACTGATAACTGTTCTCAGGGTAAAATGACTAATTTACCCTTGGTCCACGTCAACCTCCTGGTCAAAGTCAACTTTCAGTTGACCTAACTCGCCGAGTTGGGCCGCCAACTCGCCGAGTCCCTAACACCTTTTCTAATCCTCTACTCGCTTCAACTCGTCGAGTTTGGCAACAACTCGACGAGTTCTTCTCCCGCTCTATCGCTGAATCTAACATCATCTGAATCGCCGAGTTGTATGAACAACTCGTCGAGTCCTCCTTCATCATATGAACACGTCCAGACTATGACTCGCCGAGTTGTATGAACAACTCGTCGAGTCTGTTCTTGAGGAAAGAAGATTGCCTTGGACTCGCCGAGTCACGGCATGGACTCGCCGAGTCTCTTGCATGCATTCTTATACAGTCGATACTAGTCGATTTCAGTGCATCCAGTTCATAGATCTGGGCTTCTAGAGCTGGTTTTGCACGTAAAGTTTCCAACTTTACGTGCATGCACACAAAAATGGGGCTAAAACACCAAAATCATCCAACACTAAGCACTTAGGGTTTGGAATCAAGGCCATATATGCATAAAGGTAGCTATATTGAGTTCCTAGAACTCAATAACATCCAGATCTATGGTCTCCATCCTAAGGAGAGCTTAATCTCGAGCTTGAATCATATAAAGCTCCAAAAGAGGCATAAACAAGCATAAAGAGGGTTTAATGGAAGAATAAGCAAGGTGATAACTTTATTACCAGAATATGAAGCTGATAGAAGCTAACTCTTGGATCTCCTTTCTCTTCTATAGATCTTCTTTTCTTCATTCTCTTCTACAACTCCCAAGCTACCACAAAACACTCAAGCTCAACAATGGGGACTAGGGTTTTACAGAGAAATGCTCTAAAGGTGCTGGAGGCTGGGGTGGGAGGCTATAATGATGTTTAAATAGGGTACAAACCCTGGGATTTAGGGTTTCATCCAGACTCGCGGACTCGCCGAGTCGGGAGTAACCGACTCGTCGACTCGGCACGCTCAAACCACGTGCAGACCCGCTACTACTCGACGAGCTAGGGCTACTGACTCGTCGAGTAGCTTCTAAAACAAGAAGAATAATAATAAAAATGCGTACCAGGAACGGGGCGTTACACGTTGAGTGATTGACCGCTTCTCCCTACAAGTAGTTTGGAACTTTCATAGCCTTCATTATGCTTCTTGTGAGATCCTTAAGTGTCTAGTTTCTTCGTTCCACCACCCTGTTTTGTTGAGGTGTGTATGGTGCAGTAAGATGTTGTTTTATGCCATGTTGATCACAAAAATTGTGAAAATCGAGTGATCTGAATTCTGCACCTCGTTCACTTCGAAAAATCTTCGAAGTCTTTCAGTTTATTCTCCACCAAAGCTTTGAGCTTCTTGAAGTTTTCAAATGCTTCACTCTTTTCTTTCATTATATAAATCCACATGTATTGTGATAAATAATCAATTAGTGTGAAAGTATACCTGTTTCCTCTTATGTTAACTTGAGTAATTGGTCCACATAGATCACCGTGTACTAGATCTAATGGCTTATTTACTTTGTACTTCGTCATGGTGGGGAATGATTTCCTAGTTTGCTTGCCCACCAAGCAAGATTCACATAATTGATTCTCATGATTGAAGTGTGGTAACCATTTGACTAGACCTTTCTTTGACATTGATTTCATTGACTCGAAGTTAATGTGCCCAAGCCTTGCATGCCATCTCCACGTATTCTCGCTTAGCTTTGTGTGAAGGCAAATAGGAATTCTAATTGTCAATTTTATTTTGTAGAGACGATTTGGAGTTCATTGAACCTTCATAAGCAAGAAATTGTTTCCATCGTGCATCGTTAGATAATTGTCTTTAGTCCGAATTTCACATCCGACTTCTGTTGCTTGTCCAAGGCTAATGGTGTTAGTCTTAAGATCCGGTATGTAATAGATCTCCTTCATCAATCGTTGTTGCCCCGAATTTCCTTGTAATAGAATAGAACCTTTTCCTTTAATCTTCACACAAGATTTATCTCAAATTCTACCCGCCCAGTTATTCCTTCATCGAGCTCTGAAAAGAAGGAACTATTTCCCGTTATATGATTACTTGCCCCGTTGCCAATGTACCACACATGGTTTTCTTGTGAGTTATATCGAGACGGTACTAGTTTTTCTTCATTTAAGGACACGGTTTCATGAAGGAATACCATTGCATCATTATCTCCGTTCTCGATAAGATTTACCTCTTGTAACTTTTGGAGTCGTTCGGGATTTTGAGATGAAAAGTGACCCGGTTTGTCACATCTACAATAAATAATTCTATAATGATCTTTCTTTTGTTTATATTTTCGCACCGTAACATTAGATGAATGTGAATTTTTGACATTAGACGACCCTCCATTTTGGTTGCCTTTTCCTTTGCCATTTGAACCCTTCCATCGTCCCTGAATGTTATCTTGATTCTTTCGATTATGTTGGTCCTTTTTAGTGAACAACAATTTTGATTGATTGTTATCCCTAGAATTATCATCGTTCACTTGTTCTTCATAAGTTTTTAGTCTTCCTAGTACATCTTCAAATCCATTGGCATTGAGATCTAATACTTGTTCAAGTGATGGAACAATATGTATGAACTTAGATCGTGGTAAGGTTTTAAGAAATTTCTTTATGAGTTTGGATTCTTCTATTGTTTCTCCTAGTGTTGCTGTTTTTGATGTTAGTGCGGACAACTTTCCAATATAATCATCTATTGGCTCAGTCTCCATCATCTTGAACTTATCGAAATCGAACATGAGAGTTTACAAGCGGATTTCTTGAACACGTGCTACTCCTACATGCCTAACCTTGATTGCATCTCAATGTTTCTTGGTAGTGTCTTGATTGCCTGTTTGAATAATCAAGCTTTCCGGAATCGACTGGTACAATAACCCCATGATCAAATCATTTTTCTCTTTGTTGGTGGTGGTTCCCGGGTCAATTACTACACAAGCTTTGTGAATCCTTAGCACTACCTTTATCATCATAGCCCAAACTATGTAGTTTGTAGCTGTCAAAATATCGAGTAATGAACGAAGGTTGCTACGATTTCCTTTGATAACACTAGATTCGAGGACTCACCCAACATGGTGATTACTCAAATAAAAGAAAAACTCGAAATCGGAGAGATTGAAAGTATTGTTCTTTCAAGCCTCAAAGCATAAAAGCGGGATCAATTGTTATTTAATTTTCAAACTAAAGGAGTTTAATCGGCAAATACTCTTCAAATCAAATTAATCGTGAACACTATTCTATCGACCAAAAAAAAGCGATGATCAGATAATGTTTGATCGGCCAGGGAAATCCACGCAGAAACGATAAATTTGATTACAAGATTTCTGGTGTAATCAATTCAAATTGAGAGAAAATGATGACGTCAATTGAGAAAATATTTTGTCGTCAATACGTGAACTGCACCAAAAACTTTTGCGACCGGCACTTTTTCTATCGTACATGAATCAATCCAATCGTAGGTGAGATCAACACAGAAAAATCAATTGTCGGTATAAACCATTTACCGACAAATCCTTTTTTCGAACACCACAAATCAGGAGGTCCCACTCTTCTCCTGATGATGCCTTGGTCTGTCGCAGGACTTATGTATTGAAATCATATAAACACAAAATAGATTGAATAACTCTCCAATTTATCGAGAAACTTAACTCAAAACTCAATATGTTTACAGTATAGATACATAACTCCTTATCTATACATATATATAAGCCTAGACAACCAAACTTGTAGAATTAGAATAGAAAACAATTTTCCTTGTTTATGATCAAACCCCTTACTTGACTCCTATTCAATTCGTCTTCCTTGTGTCCTACTTGACTAAGGATTTCCAACATGATCATCGTCGCCTTGTACAAATAAATATATAAGATCACCAAGAGAATAACATGAATGTCATGATGCTTTGTCAAATACAAAATGAATAGATGAAATTTTGTTTATTTAAGAGAATTTTTAGGATTATGATCCTTGATTTTAATTTGAATAAACCAAATTGAGATATTTTTCTAGCATCATAATATATACATTTCATCAAATTGGGATATTTTTCTAGTATCTTAACATCGTAACATCACGACGAATATTGTTATAACGATATCGTTATCGTTATAACGAAATAATTCATTCAACTAAAGCTCTTGTGTGGTCAATATTTCACATGCATTTTGGTATATATGTATGGCGGCAATCATGACACGTGGTTACCTTAACCTTTTATATATACTCAACAAATACTTCGTTTTTAACAAGCAAAACTCTCTCTCTCTCTCTCTCTCTCTCTCTCTCTCTCTCTCTCTCTCTCTCTCTCTCTCTCTCTCTCTCTCTCACATGGAAAATTCTGCTTACCTAGAAACACAGAGTCCCCAGGAGGTGGAGATCACATTCCTTGCACCGACACTACAATGCCATGAAGGAGTTAGACGTACCACTTGCAGTAACAGTGAAACCAAATGTAACACCAATGGTCTCTCTTTGACATGGAACGACTTGTGGGTTACAGTGCCTGATGGAACAACTGGTGGGCACCGGTCGATACTTCAAGGTGTTACAGGGTATGCTAGGCCTGGGGAGATCCTTGCTATCATGGGTCCTTCGGGCTGCGGCAAATCCACCCTACTTGATGCCTTGGCAGGTGTGCATAAATATATATATATATATATATATATATATATATATATATATATATATATATATATATACGAATTCAACTATTCAAGAAAACCAGAACTCTATTAAAAACATATATAGTTCTCTCCATGCATCTCACGTATAGCAACAAAATGCAAACTTTTAATCTCTTCCGCAACGAACTAAAGACATTATGATCAATAAGTAATAGATCCTATTTTGAGAAATAAGTGTATAATTAATATTTTTCATGCAGGGAGACTAGACTCAAAGACTAGTCAGAATGGTGACATTTTAGTTAATGGATTCAAGAAAACATTAGCATATGGAACATCTGTAAGTCCCAATACTTAAATATCTATCTTTTTATCATCTACTTTCATGGTCTCATTTTGAAATGATAAAATGGGATTAAATTATATACATATATGATGCAGGCTTATGTGACCCAAGACGAGTCACTCATCCAAACACTTACTGTCCGAGAAAGTGTATACTATTCCGCGCAGCTCCAACTACCAGATTGCATGTCAAAAGCCGAGAAGAAAGAGAGAGCTGAAATCACGATAAGAGAGATGGGCCTTCAAGATTCCATGGACACTAGAATCGGAGGGTGGGGAGCTAAAGGCCTGAGTGGAGGCCAAAAGAGACGAGTTAGCATCTGTATTGAAATCTTAACTCGCCCTAAGCTTCTCTTCCTTGATGAACCAACAAGTGGTCTTGATAGTGCTGCTTCATATTACGTGATGAGCAGAATCGCAAAACTTGATCAACATGAAGAAAGAACAATTATCGCATCCATTCACCAGCCTTGCAGCGAAGTCTTTGGGCTTTTCCATAATCTCTGCCTTCTTTCTTCTGGAAGAACAGTTTATTTCGGGAACGCTAGCTATGCGCAGGAAGTAAGCACATGTTCAATTCTATCTAATCTTTTTTCATTGAACAAACGTAATTTCGAAAATCATGAGCTAATCTTATCTTTGCTTTGACGCAGTTTTTTGCTTTGAGTGGTTTCCCTTGCCCCAGTTTCCAAAATCCTTCTGATCACTTTCTTAGAACAATAAACAAGGATTTTGATGAGGTATATTCTTTATAGAAGTACTTTCGGCTAATTTTCATAACTGGGTATATGGTTTGTACCTATTATTTTATAGTGATTCGAAAGACCTTTATTGAAATTTATAGGATATCGAACAAGGTTTGTCTGGAAGGAAACCTGCTGAGGAAGTGATTAATACCTTGATAGATTCATACAAATCATCTAGTACTTACCAAGAAGTTAGCAATGGAGTTACTGAAATATGCAAGAAGGTGAGCTACAACACAGATTTAATACAAGTAAAAAAGAGTTGTCCCATTCTAAAATCCAGATTTTTCAACTTGGTTTGGCTAACAGTAAAAACAAAAAAATTCAAAAAATTGTGGACATTTAATTATTATAGATTGATAGGTTTGTGGTAACACAACTATTAAGTTGAATATATAACTTCATGGCATTTTCTCAGGGAGATGGAGCACTTGATAAAAAGAAAAATCATGCTAGTTTCTCAACTCAATGTTTTGTACTCACGAGGAGATCTTTCATGAACATGCATCGCGATCTGGGCTACTACTGGTTGCGCCTTGCTATCTACATAGCATTGTCGTTAGGTCTTGGAACACTCTTCAATGATATTGGCTCAAACTACAGCTCGATTCAGGTGAAAAAGCAAGATTCCTTTATCTGATACAACTATATGATCGTTCTAAACCATGCACGATTGATTTTAATATATGTATGGATAAAAACATGCAGGCTAGAAGTTCGATGCTGATGTTTGTGGCCTCTTTTTTAACATTCATGGCAATCGGTGGATTCCCCTCGTTTGTGGAGGACATGAAGGTCTTCGAACGTGAAAGATTAAATGGACATTATTCAACCGGGGCATTCGTTATAGCCAACACGCTATCTTCAACACCATACTTGTTGCTAGTATCGGTGATTCCTGGGGCATTAGCATACTATCTAACAGGACTTCGTGAAGGATTTGATCACTTCGCTTATTACACATCCGTACTGTTTTCTTGTATGCTGCTAGTTGAGAGCCTAATGATGATTGTCGCGAGTATTGTTCCAAATTACTTAATGGGAATCATAGTAGGAGCGGGGATCCAGGCCTTTATGGTCTTAGGTGGCGGGTTCTTTCGCTTACCCAATGATTTACCTGATCCTTTTTGGAAATACCCATTGTATTACATTGGATTTCACAAGTATGCTTATCAGGGACTGTTCAAGAACGAGTTTGAAGGAGTACAGTATGTATATAGTGAAGCAGGAATGGAAAAAGTCGTGGATGGAGGGTATATATTAAGAGACACATGGCAAGTTGAAATGGCCTACTCAAAGTGGGACGATTTGGAGATCATATTAGCGATGGTGGTGATTTCTCGGTTTTTGTTTTTCGTTATAATAAAAATCGTTGAGAATGTTAAACCTGTTTTAAGTGGTTTGACGTTTGTCGCTCCCAAGAAGCAGATCACGCAAGTAATGGTGAATCCTCTTACGACACCTTCGCATTAAGAAGGGCGGCCTTAAGATTTGTAGGTTGTATCTGAATTTTCAAGAAGTCAAATCTTATAACTTTTGCTAAGTGACGTTTAGAATATGGGAAGTATCTGTAATAATGTTTCATACAATAATATATATATTAATATTAATATGTAAGCTATTTGTACTAGTAGTTTATTCAATAATATAAATTTGGAAAAAAAATGATTGTATAGCCAAATAATTTGATTTACAAAATATACCAATGAATATATTACGATACTACAATGACATAAGTGTAGTAATTTGTTCATTTGTTCTTTTAAAAGCATGCTAATTCTTAATTATAACACCGCATTTAAAAAAAAAAAAACATAGGAGCTTGTGGCAATAAATTAAACAAATTGCAAAAATTCTTTGTTTGTTTTGTGTTTCATTGTCATTGGCCTAAGACTTCTGATCTTTCAGACATGTGAACCACATCAAAATGCTAAGCACGAAGACTATTAATACAGTTTATTCAAAAGAATATCATTAAGATCTAGATACAAATACAATGGCATTGGTCATTTAATCATGTCAAATCAACTTTTTCGACTAATCTTCATCAATGCATATCAACATTTTTCAGCAGGCGATAATCAGATCAGAGTCTGCAAGTTGCAACATGAAAAAAACAAATTAAACACTCCTACCAAAATTTATAAATGCATGACCTTTAGGTAAACTTAACAAAACTCAAGTATAACCTCTTTGAAAGGACATACAAATCGAACAAAAAATAACTTTAGCTACGAACATTACTAGAAACATGGTTTTTAGCGACAGACTAATCCGTCGCTATTCTGTTGCTAAAGAACATTTGCGACAGATCAAAGACAGACTTGCTCCATTGCCAATTTAAGCATGGCTAATGACTAAGCGAGGGATTTAGCGACGAATTAAATTTTTCTTGCGACGACCATAGCGACGGAATATCCATCGCAAATTGGTCACTTAATATAGTTATTTATGATAATGGCGGCAAAATTTAATGACAATATACCGTCGCTAATCCCTAGCAAATCTCTATATCTGTTTTCTAATCCCGTAGCTAATCCGTCACAAAAATTTAAGATGTGATTGTTTTCCTTTCCATCGCTAATCCCTTGCAAACAAATGATATCAGGTTTTTTTTTTTTTTTTTTTTTTTTTTTTTTTTTTTTTTTTTTAGTCTAAAACAAAAAAATACAAACATCAAATATAATTATACAATCCCAAACCAAACATTAACATTTAAATACCAAAAACATCCAATACAATCTAAAACCAAACATTAACATTAAATACCAAAAACATCAACTATCAAAGTTTACCAAAAACATCCAAAAACACCTAATATCAAAGTTTAACATTGCTTGATAACTTGCGCCCGATATTAGGATCGGAATGGAATTGGATTCCAATTCACGTTTAATCCCATGGAATTAGGCGAACCAAGTTCCACTTACTTTTTCCTGCAATGGAAGGAATGAAAATACTATGTTTGAATTGGTCTTCAGAAATTATCAGTCACACCAAAATTAACAACTCATTTAGCATTTATAAAAAAAAAAAGATGCAATATTTTTAATTAAAAAGGAAATTAAAGAACTAACCTGGTCTCTAGGACTTTCCATATGCCCTTCTTTGATTGCCTGTAACTACCTTTATCAAGACATGTACCACAAGAACTCTGAAAGTGACATCAATTAAAATTATGCACATGTTATTTAAAGGTTTTATCCATGAAATATTATTTTATAAAACTAAAATATGCCTGAAATCAATCATTTCGAGGAACTTGTTTTGGTATTTGTTGCCTAAAACCTACATGTAAATAGAGTCATAGAAGAAAGAACAGAGAACTTGGACCCTGTTTGGTGTGCATTGGATTGATGTCAATGAGACAAAATTTGCAATTTTTGTCCCATTCGGGAAGGTAAAAAAGACAGAAATGTCCTCATACTCATCATCGAAAGTTCCACCTGAACAAAAAGGTCCTAAAGATGAAACATCATCCAATCAATGTCAACCATGTAGTTTGAAAGAACAGCAATGAGCACATTCCCCTAATAAAAATACAAAAGTTGTAAATCAGAAAACCTATCACTAAACCTCATAATAACACAATAAAAACCAAGTCCACATGATTTAGTGATTTCAAGACCAAAAATCCATTGGACAATTGTCAATATATATTTTTTTGGGAAGTAAATTTCGATATATTTGAAAAGAATACCTGAATTACATCTGCAATTGATACAAAACTAGTATTAGCCCGAGCTTGAAATTGCGGATTGCCTCAGGGTTCTTTGTATATTGGGTTTCATCTTTGTACATAATCTACATACTAGTTCTTTGTACAAAACTAGTATGGCTTCATTCAGTTCGGGTTGTATGTAAAAGAGGAATACATAATTCATATAAATGCAATAAAATGACCGTTTTACCCTTCTTAGTTATGTATGGAGTAAGTGCTGATAGACAAATACTGTTTCTTTTCTGGTCTCAAACATTCCTTGTCAACTTAACCATTTTTTACAAAAATGCAGTTATTTTTTAGGTAAAAAAATGGGAAATAACTTACATGAATCTTGGTAGTAGTCTTTAGATCAAGGAAGGATTTGACTGTGTTCCACCTAAGCCTAAACCCAGAACATAAACTGATTCAGCATTGACCTAAAAAAACGAGAAAATGGAAGTGAAATAAAAAAAATATAAAGATGTGTAAAGAAGCAGACTACAAGTCTCCCAAGCATGTGAATTGTGATGCATTGACCTGAAGTTTTTTGTAGATATCCAAAATTTCCAATTAATGGAAAGCATGTCTTACAACTGATTTTTTATATTGATTCAATGATGAGATTGCATACCCTCCACCTGTAAAAGAAATACAAGATTGTTGGCCAAATTACAATAATATCCTTCAAATTTATAACTAGTTTACTACCACCAATGTTTTTGTAAAGTACAAAATGATAAAGAATAATTGCAACCAAGAAAAGGACCCTTATGTTATCTCCAAGTGAAAAGAACTCGGCAAAATATCTTATTAAAAAAACAAGACATTCAATGGAGAACTTCTAACCGGATGTACCATTTCCGTCCTTCCTCTAGTAGTGATGTAAGAGTAAATATATTTGTTTCATATCCCTGTAAAGTATGTAGATTATATAAGAATGGTGTTATATGTGTACTCATAAACATTATTATGAGTAATTTGATTTCATACCAAGGCCAACAATCACCATCTAATTGCTTGTAAATAATATATGTAATCATCACTGTTTTTAATCACATTGTCCTTCTAAAAACAGAAGTCCTATCTGCAAGAATAAAACAATTGACACTTTAAAGTGCTTAAAGAAATTGCAAATCATAAAAAAGTAAACTTTATCCTTAATGTGATCTTGAAGAACCAAGGACATAAGTATATGGAAAATTACCTCTGGGGTTCTTTCCATCACACTAAGAGTTGCTAAAATTGTATGTCTACCTCTCTAGAGTACAGAAAACACCTATAACATGGAGGGGCAATATCGGAAAATGAACATGATATCAAGTTACCAATATTATGATTATCTTCTTGCAATCTTGCTTGTTTAAGTAGCCCAATCTTTGAAGCAAGAAACATACTTTAAGCATGTAATTTGGCTTAATAATTACTATTGTGACAACCAAAGATTGTCTAGTATGATGGTTTGTATATGTCATCGATTCTAGGATCCATGATTGAGTCTAAAGAGAGGGTATCATCAATTAATTACAATGTATGATTCAGAGAAACTAAATTTACTTTCATTAGGAGAAATGAATATGTACCTTCATATGGGAATCGTAGTTTGAAGTATCACAAAGCATGAAAACAAAGAAGACCTGAATTAGGCATTATAATGCAGTTTGTAAGAAGTAACAAAATAAAGACAAGACATCTTTTAGCAATCTAGTTGGGGTAGGTTAAGATGAAATTCGTAATAAATTACCAAAGAGGCATATACTATGAGTGTTTGGAACATCAATATATAGCTTTATTTAACAATGATTTCTTAAAATACATAAGTATTTGATACTAAAGTTTATTGGTAAAAGATTGGAAGTGGCTTCTTTTTCTTGATCGGGTGTAAGGATGACCAAGGTTTCTGGTTCCAGAAAACTTATATATAATTATATATTACCATCATATTATGAAATGAAAAACCTTGTATATAAGGAATTATCAACTTCACAATTGAATGAAATTCAGAGGGATAGTTTTTCAATCTTTTGGTGCAGGAAACAAACTTACAACAAGTAGTTTTTTCGAGCTCTTGATAGCCATTTTAAGAACTTCCAGTGTCTCTTGATGAAATTCAGTGTCACCAGAAGCAAAATCAAACCGTGCAACTACACATACAAAAAGAAAAATATCAGAAAGTATCAGTTAAGACACTTAAGACAGTATATGAAGCAATACATAATCAAGTTCATTATAGAAAACTTGTCAAACTAATGAATGTAATTTCAGTTCATCTATACAAGTTCAATCAGTTTCCCTAACATAAACAGGATAAACAAAAAGCAAAACCCTCCAAAACCAGAGATGTATTTCCACTTGCGTCATCATATGACAAGCAACTGAGTGAGATGCTTAGATATTTAAATGAATACAATGGAAATATCTTAAACTGTAAGAAAACGAAGTTCTAATAGAGAATTGAATCTTCAAAGTTAACATAAAATCCGGATAAAGTCAAAATTCAAAATTTTGACACATTTGACCCCGAAGTTAAAAGGCATCTTCGATAAACCCGAGGTAGTTCTAAATCCTGAATTAAACAATAGAAAGTGAATATCACCTAACATACGAGCTTGAAGGCAGCTCAAAATCATTTCAACAGATCGCGATTTCGGTTCAGACGATCTTCGTCATGGCTGGAAAGAAGCTCTAGACAACAGTAATCAAACAGGCGTCTCATTTAGATTTACGAAAAGGTTGAAAAGGAAACTAACAAGAAAAAACAGTCTCAACTTTTCCAATAACATCTAATATAATACTGAAAATTAATACATAAAACCTCTGGCAATGTCACAAGTTCGAAATTCAAGCAATCAGAGACACGATTACTGAAATATACTGAAAATATTTTGACAAGGGAGCTTACAACAATAAAAAGAAAAAAAATAATACATTGTAATTGTAATGGTTTGACTTTGATCCTTACAGGTTTAGAAGCCACTTACACACTACTAGAAACCAAAATTAGAAGCTGATGAAGGCTCCTTGAGATTTGCTCGTGTTTACGATCGAGGATAAACCAACAGATTGAATGGTGTTGGCAGAGGAAAAAGTGAGTCAACGAGAAAGGCAGATGGACAAAGAGGAAAGCAAACGATGATGTGATTTTTGAGGTCTTCCTATACTTTTCAAGTATACTTCAAAGAGGGGCGATGCAGGTGGACAGTGGTGGAGGTGATTTTCCGGGAAGAGGAGTGATTTCAGTGAACAGAGATTCGATTAGGGATTTGGGATGAAATTGTTTATAACTTTGGGAAGAAGATAGAGGGAATTAAAACAAAACGGGGGAATGAAAAAATAAGAAAAAGGAAAGCGGGAATGAAAATAAAAGGAGGGAACGGAAAAAGAAAGCAAAGCGGCGAATGAAAAAAAAGGAGTTGTCGATTTTCTGCGAGAGATTGGCGAAGGCCCAAAAAAAAGGCGTGTGATTTTAGTAACCCGTCGGTGTTCCCTCGCTAGGAGGTTTTAATTTGCGACGGATTAGCCGGGAAACGTTTTTTTGTCGATAAATCCTTACAAATCTGTCGCTGATCCCTCTCTAAAATTCTGCAAGTATTTTGTTTGAAATATTTATGCGTTCCATCGCTGATCCCTCGGTAAGCCGTCTCTAATTTGCTACAGATAGAATCCGTCTCTGAATCCATCGCTGAAGGTCAGGTTTCTAGTAGTGGAAGTTATAATAACACAAACTACCATGGGATGTTGTTAAACCCAATACGTACTTTTGATGGGTTTTCTAGCATTCAGTACACACTAGATATAGCAGCGAATATGAAACCTTATGTGTACATGCACCCGAAATAATTTAGGTTTATTCTATTATAGCAACCTGATTATGAAAAACAATAAAAAAAATTCTGAACTCTTGATCTTCTCAAGACCCCTTGACTGAGATCTGGTCAACCATATTTTTTTTTGGATGAAGAAGATACATTAGTTGAAATTCTTTTTTTGCTGCACACCCAAAACTCCAATAGAATAACCTTAAAGTAAACTAGGCAGAGAGTCGATTCACAAACCCAAAAGTGTTAGTTTTCGTGTCCACGAAGAAAGGGGAGGAAGAAGGATGGCGAAAATCAAGCTAAGGTGTAAGAAGAATGAAAATACCTAACACCTTATTTATAGCCTCAGATCCTTACCTTAGTTTCATCTCCCATTCCATTTGAGATATAGTGAATTAGAATTTTGTGTCTCATCCCATGTGGGATGGAGTGATTTTCGAATTTCTCCTTATCCTTAAGGGTTTTGGGACATATCAATTACTTAACATTTAACGGATTAATATTCAACCCTTTAATTAGTTAAAATTACTTAATTAATTCCAAAAACAATTTCAGTTAATTTATTAAACTATAATAATTAACAAAGTTATTTTCTTATATGTGTTTTTGCTCAATTGGGTCATGAGTACAACTCAAAAGAACTCTATTATTATTAGAAATATTATCAATAGTTAATAACATTTGACACTCTTTCCAACAGTCACCCACTTGGACAAGTCATCAGCTCAACGAGGTCTAATATTTTTCTAGTAATCCACAGAGAGTTAGTCATCTAATGCAACTGTTGAAATTTGATCTAATCAGGATTCAACGCTTAGATAAGTTATCAACTATTCTTTTGTTCTAGATATTTGTATGAATCTGAGACATGAATAAGTGTCAATTTGAGCGTTTAAGATTATCTTTCCCAATAAAGATTTGTGACGAGTGACGACTACATCCGAATACTAAATTGTGCACGTCAATTTTAGTTAGGACTCGGCCAGGTACATTAGATGTCAACACCAAATCATCGAGTGGTCCACAGATATCGCCTTTTCTGTTAAGGTATAAGGAGCAAACTTTCACCACATAATGTTTTTCTACTCGTCATATAGCACATAGTCATACCCATTATGACTACTAGTTACGAATAGGGTTGGAGCATACCAATGCACAACAGACTTGTAAAGAAAAACCCATATATATATATATATATATATATATATATATATATATATATCATTTTGAAGAATAAGAGATATTATCATATTAGAATTACTCGTGACTTTATCCATTAATTAATCTCAATTGCAAGTTGTTATATACTTCAATCTCCATTAAGTACTCATGAGCATTAACACAATCTCAATGTTATGTCCAATACCTCTCTACAATCCACTAATGCTCATGAGAATCTTAAATAAATTACTTACTTTTAAGAATATGATTGAATGTGGAGGTTTGAGTAAATTAATACATGGGAAGTGGGTTCTAACCATGCAAAAATGGGACACAATGATAAGCTAATGAAATGATTGATCTTCATCATTTGTTCAGATCTCCACTTAAATCTCCAAATTAGATAAAGAATTATACTTCTTACGTTCCTAAATCGAAAACAACCTAAACTATATGTACTCAAGCAAATTATTTTGCAAATCTAATCCCTCTTGACTATGTCTAACTTTCATACTTGGTTAATTACATTGGCTTAGGTAATGGATCGACAAGATTATCTTCCGATATGATACAATTGACCATGATGTCTTTATATTTGAAAAACTATCAAATGTGATGGTACTTAGTAAACACGCATCATGTGAGCTTGTGTGACTTGGGATTCATACTTGAGGTAAATTCACCCTAGTAGTCACAAAAAAACTTCAAAATGACAACTAATGATTGATTTTCAACACTAATATTACTAATGAATCTCTGTCAAAAGGACAACTAGTGATTGAATTTCAACACTCATGTCACTAATGAATCTCTTTTAGTTAAATAGTTTTCGTTACAATTTAACCAACAACAATATACTCTATGTTTTTTTTAAATCCACTATAGTGTATGACTTGGTACTCATTCAAGCTAATACTTCACCATTTAGTAAAAACACAAATTCTATAACACCCGAAGATTTGGGCTAGTCAATCAAGACATACTAAGCATTGAAAATGACTTTTTGATAGAATGTTATTTAGGAAAAATAACCATAACCAAATTTATAGAGTATGTGACAAGGATTCCATACATATAAGGAACTCTAAAATGAGACTTCAAGTGAAGAAGTTATGATCTTCCGAAGTTTCGCGTTCAATTACTATGTCGTAAATAATGAATCGGAGATAGGTCGCTTATTAGCCTACACAATCGAAATGAAAGTCATAGTAGTCGTTAAACTGAGAACGGGAATATAGAGAATACTCAAATCTGACTTCGTAAGAGCAAGTTATGGTTTTTCAATGTTTCAGCGTAAAAGTATACGACTCAAAAACCGAAGTTGAATTCGGTTGATTGTTAGGAAAAACAATCTAACGAAGAGTTGAAGATCTCGTCCATACCTATCCATCAATATAAAGACAATCAAGAATGGATATCGTAAGGTAGATTTATGATTTTTATACGAACTTTAACTGCCTAAGCCTGTAAAAATATAACTTTAAATACAAATTCAAAATTAGCCAACATAGTGTAAATGAAAGTTGTAGATCTCGTGAATAGATATGTGTGGATATACAACCCATCAAAAATGGAGCTCATATGAAGAAGATATTAATTTTCTAAGAAATCAAAACTTTTCACGCTCGTCCGCACGCACAGACAGCATTCGCGGCACGCACAGACCCCTTCGGACCAAATGTTTTTTCCCTATAAATAGCCCTTCGTATATGCTCCTCAAATCTCACCCCTACAACCTCTATCTCTCGGTTCTCCCTCCTGTAGCCCATTTCCCTTAGTTTTCTTGTAGTCGGCAAAGCCCTGTGACCCCCTGAAGTATCCAACCAGTAGTAGCTATCTAGTAGAAGCTCCCGGTCAGAGTTTTGCCTACGTAATCCACGATTTTCATTAGACTACTCTGTAAGTGAAGCTATGCTTATTTATTTTAAGAATAACTTTTAATTATTGTCATAGTCATTATTATGAACCTATAATTAAAATTTATCAGTGATTCCACATCATTATACTGATTGATCTATAATAAGAATGATGTATAGGTTGAATTTAGTGAGGTGTTTAAAGTGGGATTTCCAAACAGTATACTCTGTATACCAAACGGACCCTACCCACGATATGATCATACCTAGTTGTTCCTTACTTTATAGATCTTGATGTAGACATTGGGATTACTGAGGAGTCTAGACTATAATTATTATAGTCACCAAGATTATTAAACTAGACTAAGACTTAATGCTTTATACGTCTAGGTCTCTTTGGAAATGTGAAGCGAAGCGATGCCGAATTTTCCTATCACCCAGCTAAGTCAGGTGAGTGCATTGTCCCTTTCATGAACATGATTTTAATACAAGTATTAAATATCTGCTAAAAAAATTATATGTTAACTATGTGCCTATTGCCTAAAATATGTGTTACAAATTTATATGTTTATATACAAAGTGCGAACCAAATATGGCTCTATATGTGTTATAGTATACAAATAATATTATCACATGATAATAATAATAGATGTATTATTTGTGAAAAATATAAAGGTAATATAAATACTCTATGTTAATATTAAGGTAGGGTTGTATTACATAGAATAAGTATTTCAAGAAAGATAAGTCGAATAATCTTTCCTATTAGGGAAATAAGACTTACAAATGATGCTTAGTGCAATGAAGTTTGAATAGTGGGTAGCATTTTGTGAAGGGTATATACATGGGTGTTGGTTCTAGTTCTATTTATGTAACATCATCATTAGAAAACAATACTAGTCCTTTCTTTGTTTCCTTATTTATTTCTATTTTACACCAACAGGAAACCCTAAGTTTTTGTTGTTGTTTTGATATGAAATTTTCGGAGGGATTTCTATGATTATTGGCCCATTCCTATGAAATTTTACTTGTAAATGTTTACTCAAAATATATTTATATATTAATAAGTATAATTTCAAGGATTTCCAATCCTTTTTGAAGAATTACATAACTACTTTCATGGGACATTCCCCAAAATTTTCTTATTTTTAACTTCCTAGCTTCCAATATTTTCCCCTTTACTGGATTCATTGGCCCCTGCTAGAACTCGCAATGTCTCTCTTTTATCGCAGTTGTTACACTTAAATTCTTCACAGTTGCCCTTATGATGAAATCCACAATCATCGCACTTGGGGAGCCTTCCTAAGTATCCTCTTTGTGGAATTGGTGTTCTTTTTTGATACTTCTTGTTGTTTCCTTCCTTTAATGAAGGCTTATTGGGTTCTCTCCTAGAACTCCCTTCCCATTTCTTCTTAAGTCCATTGGCTCTCTTCTTAGTCATGCTTGGGTTAAATTCCTTCCTCTCCATCATCGATTCTTTGAAGTTAAATGCTAAGTTTGTAGCTTTTGTGTAGGTATCGGGTTGGGCTGCATATACTGTTCTTCTAAATTGGGGAGCTAGCCCTTGAAGGCATGCTTCGATCGTCTTACTTTATGAGCTGATAAATTCCGAGCATACAGTGGCTAGGTCCTGAAAGCGTATGGTATGAATGGCTAGACTTAATTTCCTTAAGCTTAAGTGATTGAATTCATGCCCTACTCAGGCAATTTCTTCTTTAGAACACAATTCCCTTATCATTTACTCGTTCAATTCTTCCCACGAGAGTGCATAGGCGGCGTCTACGCCTAATGTGACATCCTGAAATTTAGGTCAAAGACTGTGAATGATCAGTTCACAATAAATCTATTTGTAATTTGAATCATTGAATTTTAGTGTCTCTAATGAAAAATATATGAGTTCATTTCAATTATTATAAGATACCAGATGATACCATACTTCCAAATCCGTAAACTAACAAACGAATCAAACAACACAAACTACGACACTAGTTAATGCGTCTGAAAAACTGAAAATTCATATTAAGCAGTTATGAGTGAAGTGAACATTTTTAACTTCCCCTATTTCCAAAAATGTAAATAACATCCAAAAGTCGACCAATCTACTTTAAGTAGTACTACGATTGCCTAGTTAGTGACTCTTTCCAAAAGTTGACCAATCTCCTTGTAGTTTTCGTCATTGTAACTTTCCAAGTACGACATACATTCATTTAGTACAAATGTCATATCTCATCCATGCTGTGTCACATTCTTGCAAATTTTATATTTCTGGAATTGTGGTAGCATAAAGCGTCTAATTATGCTAACCTGTTCTCAAAGTGATACGACCTTTTGTGCACTTATTTTTGAGCCTATGCTTTGATGTCAATAAGGGTGGTAGTTGAAATTTTAGGCGTTTGCAAGTCTGTATTGTCGTGTTTTGACGTTGACTATGGACGGCGGTTGGGGACGTATTTTTTGGGTTTTCACCAGTCCCCTCATGATATTTGATGTCTTTTTCCTACTTTCCAACCAAAACATCTATTTTATCATCTAAAAAACAAAAACTGAAGGTACTAACTCTTCCCCTAGCTTCTTGTGCTGCAAATTTTCTAGATCTTAATGTTGAATCCAAAGTCAAGTTGCCTTTTACACTTTTACCTTAAGGGTTTGTTCTCCCCTATTTGGGTTTGAACCCTTACCTACTACTTCTCACAACTGGTTAAAGCCTAACTGTCTCGACTTATGCGATTTGTAGTTCCTTTTCGTATTGGAAGAAAATCCTTATTGTCAAATTAATGACTTTAATATCCCCAACATACTATCACCGCTTTTGTATACAACGAGTGTTCTTCTCGCATATCACAAATACTATCTGATCAAGATCATGATAAGCACGAAGTTGTCCATTAATGCATACATATACAAAAATAGTAATAAAGGATATTACTAAAGTAATGGGAATACTAGCAACAATGACGGTTATTGAACTTAATATTATTCTTTCATCTCTTATGGGATGATTAACCTTGTCGCGCTACAATTAATCTTCTTGTAATGATCCTTCCGATCATCTCTTGAAGAATTTAGGTAAACACACAAAACACACATGCATGTGTCTCATGTACTAGCTACAATTACTGCAACTCTCCAAGCTTGTTGAACGAAAATCAATAGGTTTGAACCTATGTGTTAATGGTGGTGCTTGAACCTACACGTGTTCTTTAACCCACCTATGGACCTTCAGTCCTAATTTCTGAGTTATAAACTTGACTTTTATTAGAGACTACTGCTCTTTTCTAAATGGGGCCGTAAACTTAAACCATGATATATTCTTAACTTTGGCTATAGTAATAAACTGACTGACCACATTCTAATGACCTTCCATTGCATGATCCAATGGATACATAACGAACCGCACTCTTGTATCTACAAAAGACATTAACACGAAAGACACCTTCCATCTTTTGTTAACAACCTGGTCACTCTTATTTTGGTCGAGGAAGAACGACCTTCAACCATCTCATGGCAGGTAGCAGGTCTAGCTACTTGGCTACTCAACCCTAACAAATTCTTCAATACTTCTATCTCACATCTTCCGACTAAATCAATTATTAACTAGGACATGGATCTCTAAACCAATTAAATCACTTGGCAGATTTATATTACTAAGACTAGATTCTTCATGGCCACTAGGGTGTGAATTCAGAAAGTATTTTCCTAGTCATCACCATATCGATGGGAATAATGGAAATAGACAAAACAGACTCAACTACTAGTGCCTTAATAACCTTATGATTTTTCCTTATCCAAGTACAAATCCTATGCCTTCGGTAGTACAGGTCTATACTACCATTCGCTGTTGAATCTATATACCTAAGAATCATTATTGGGTCACATTGCTAATAAAATATGATCCTATAGGGTCACACCTTTATCAAGTTGCCACATTTTCTATATTTATTATTAATAAATAATATCAATATTTGTATTTAATTAGAGAATAATTATTGTTTTGTGAAAATAATAATTATAAGAGAGTATAACGAGTTATTATTTCATATGGTATGAATTAATAAGTCATGCATAACCTTTTGGACTAGTTGGATCCTTTTTTCTTTTAGCTAAAAGACAGTTTATATTTTATAAACTTTGAGTTTATAAAATTCAAAGAATCCTTCTGTAACATCCGGATTTTCAGGGACATTATTATGTATGTTAATCTTGAGATTTAAGGAGGGACTCGACGAGTTAAGGGACCAAATCGCCGAGTCGAGTCGAGATTGTCGCGTGGATTTAATGAATGGACTCGACGAGTCAGAGGAGGAACTCGTCGAGTAGGTGGTGGGCAGAGAAACCCTAATTTCCCGGGTTTGGGACCTATTTAAAGGCATTTATAGCCTCAATTGCAGCTACCTTCCCCTGAGAGCAAACCCTATTTGCTATTGTAGCTAGAGAGTGAGAGAGAAGCTCATATTGTGGTTCTTGGTGCATTTCTATGGAGAAGGATGAAGAGCTTCTTGATGGGGAACAAAGGAAGGCAGTGGATCTGTGGTATTGAGTGTTTCAGCTGCTAAGAGAAGGTACAAAGTTCTCATCTTGTTCATTCCTTGTACTAGATCTCATTTTGGGAGTTTTAGGGCTTTGCTTCCATTCTTTTGAATCTATGAGTCGAATGAGACCTGGTTGTGGTTGGAAACCTCAGATCTGGACCTCCTAAGGTCCTTAGAGTCTAGATGTCTCAGCTTTAGTGGTCCAAATGAGGGTTGATGAGCAAAAACCTTCATGAAGAGCATGTATTGGAGTTTTGAAGCAATAGCATCATGTATGAACGTAAAGATCGAAGCTTTACGTAATTATTGAGCCTTGGGATGATAGATCTATAGTTGAGAGTGATAGATCTGGTTCAAATCGTCTGAATGAGAAATTAAATCAAAGGGACTCGCCGAGTCCATGACCCGACTCGACGAGTCGGCAAGGGTTTGTCCCGATGGATTGATTGTGCGATAACTCGGCGAGTTGGGGGTCAACTCGACGAGTTGAGCTGGACTTTTGAGACTTCTGAGGATACGAGGGGACTCGAAGAGTCGCAGGAGTGCACTCGACGAGTCGGGTCAAACTTGGACTGTTGACCATGGGGTTTTGGTCAACATATGTGATGGAGACCTTGGAGGGGGTAAAATGGTCTTTTACCCACTTTAATGAGTTAGAAAGAGAAAGACCCGCCTTCGATTATCTGAGTTGTGAGAAGAGTATTAATAAGAGATATTCATCCTTTGTGTTAGGAGGAAACTAGTTCGAGATCCGAGCGCGAGGTTATTTGCTCACCTGCTAGCCGAGCTGAGTCTTCTCACTATACATTACCTAGAGTGGTATCTATGTGTAGACCGGAGGGTCTTGTGTGCTATGTGTATGTATGAGATTATGTGCATTGTGATATATGTATGCTATGTGTTGTATAGACCGGACCGAAGGGTCCAACGATATAGACCGGACCGAAGGGTCCAACGATATAGACCGGACCGAAGGGTCCAACGATACAGACCGGACCAGAGGGTCCAACGAGCTACGGGACTGGAGGGTTCCGCTGAGACACATCGACTGGAGGGTCGTACTGTAGCCTCGAGTGGCGCATGTGTTATATGTGGTATATTGGGGAACTCACTAAGCTTCGTGCTTACCGTGTTATGTGATATGTCTTTCAGGTTCTCTCAGGATCGCGGGAAGGCGCCGACATGATTTGTACACACTGGCAGAAGATCCTGTGTTGAGATTCTGGGATATGTTTTATTGTGATGACATTGATGCATGAGATTTTGAGAATATTATGTGAGATTTATTATGTTTGAAAAATGAAAAATTGTTTTAAAATTTACGTCGTTACAAGTTGGTATCAGAGCCAGGTTTGAGGGATTCGGATGTACCTTCGGGCGTATTTGAACTTAAACTGAGGATTTTAGGGAATTTTCATAAAAGAAACAATTTTTCTAAAAAGAGTAAAAGATTTTTGAGAAAATCAGAACGGAGCAGTGTGTACGATCAGCCAGCGCCCGAACGGTGATTTCCCAAAATACCCTTACATTATGTGTTATGAGATATTATGTTATATGCTATGCATGATAGAGATAGGCTAGGTATTCATTATTTAGGACTAGAGTGGCCTGATTTGTGATGCCTTAGCCTAGGAGTTGCTGTTATATGTGATGTGCCTTCGAGTATGTGCTGAGTATGAGTATCCAGAAGGAATCCTTTTAGAGAGGGATCTGAGTAGAGGAGTAATCTAGGAGAGATACCTAGATGAGCATTTGAGGAGTCTACTGAGAGAGTAGTCAGATGCCCGCGTGGGGTAAAGTTGCTTGAGTTCGGTGATATCCTTTGAGTATGAGGAGAGTAAGTGGGTAATAACCTAGAGTGGTTTTACATGTTGGTAGAAATTATTTGATGCCTGAATGCTACTTGCTTCGTGCTTTGTGGAACTCTTGATGATGGGAGTCACCTACTAAGTGAATATGACGATATTCAGGAGGTAGATGACTGGCATCATAAGGAGTTCTTCAGTAGCTGATGGCGGAGAAGTGTGAGAACCTAGGAAGAGCCTAGGAAAGGGTGACCCTAGTCAGATGAGTACGCTGACAAGAGTAGAGCATTTCACAGAGGAGCGAACACACGTGACAGGATTGGTGATCGAGAAGGTTGAGCAGCTACTTAGGAACTCGGGGATGGTCCGTGCAGAAAGTATGGGTAGATGTGGCAGGTAGTATGGCCCCGTACTACTGAAAGCAGAGGACCCATACTCGATGCAGGGAACATTCCGGAGGATCTAAGTAGCAGATCGAGAGGTGAATTCATGGTTCGAGTACCATGATTTGTAGCAGAACGAGAGGTGATTTCATGGTTCGAGTACCATGATTTGTAGCAGAACGAGAGGTGATTTCATGGTTCGAGTATCATGATTCGTAGCAGATTGAGAACGGAGAACATGGTTCGAGTACCATGATTCGTAACGGATTGAGAAGAGACAACGTGGTTCGAATACCATGATTCATAGCAGATCAAGAGGTGGCCACATGGTTCGAGTACCCTGACTCGTGGCGGTTAGTGCTTCTGGTTTACCGATTATTCTGTGGTGATTGTCTAGACTGAGATCAGATGTGAAAGAGTATGGGGTCAGAGGGCCATGATGAACGAGTTTTAGTAGAGCATCCCTTGAAAGGGGAATCGAGTTAGCTCCGAGGGATTTTTGGTGAGATGCCAGTTGGAGTCGCAAGACTCAGGGATGAGTAGGGATGGTGCATTATTGGAGAATACGGTCTGGGCTGAGCGACCGGACGATAGTGGAGATGTCATTTTCTGTGACCAGAGCGCTGCTATTTCTGTTCCAGTGGGAAACAGGAGAGATATTGAGATTTTCGGTTTCCGAGGTTGGGGGTGAGCCCTGTGGGGTAGTTTTAGTTACGATCTTTCATCAGAGTATCTGGGCAGTATGTCTGCCGCGAGGTAAGGATATAGCATGAGTAGGTTGTCAGTGGGGACTGAGATGGTCAAGGACCAGGATACACCCTATTTGAGCATAGTAGGGCATGTGTTAGCTGCAGCAACAGACGGTCAAGAGGAGTATATCGGAGCGGTGGCTCTTATTGTCTATGATGGGTATTGAGTGCGGAAACGAGGTCTCTGCTCTTATGATAATTCACGTGATGGGACGTCAGTTAAGGAGTCGAGGATGAGGAGCATGTTAGTTCATTATTTTCAGACTGAGGGTCAGTATTACTACTGGACAGTTGAGATGTCCGGTAGTGGGATGGTACGAGATTCTGAATGACTAGAGGCAGTCAAGATGAGAAGTTTCCGAGGATTTCATCTGAGATTCGGGGTAGTTGGAGTTGTTTGATCTCCATCGGGGAGATCATCGAGCATTGTGTATCACCTTCCAAGGGTAGGTGCGATGTTACTGGTAAAAACAGTCTGTGGGATAGATTTTTGGTGAACCAATTGGTGATGGTTCGAACCCTGAGTGGGGGAGAACCGGGTACCTTTGAGGATATTAGAGGTTGTTCAAGAGTGGTTGGAGAACTGGATATAGAGACATGCGGTGCGGATTCCTGAGACCAGGGTTATTAGTGGTCAAGGCGAAGTGCAGAGCGAGATAGTGCATGTGGTATGTGTTAAGGAAAGGATGAGTGTCTCCACGGCAGGTGGCTGTCGATCGAAGACCGTGTGTGGCATGAAGATTAGTGGTGAATCCTGAAGGAACGGATTGTTGTATCTGTGTATGATGCGGTAAGTAGGAGATCAGTGGTTGAGACAGGACATCATGAGGTTCTGTGATGGTGTACCGAGGTATCCGAGTATGATGTTCTAAATTTCGGACTATTTTGAGACTTGAGTTATGCGATGACGAGTGGTGTATCAAGTTTCTACGGTTCCAGTGGGAGCCCTTTCAGCTAGTTGACATCAAACAGGATTATTCGAGAATGTGGATTGCAGCAGGGAAAGGTGTTTTGTTATGGCAGATGTCGTCAGAAATAGAAATGCATAATTTGGGTAAGTATGTACACCTATGGTTGGTCCGCAGGGCATGAGTTAATGATCGCAGTGTGGCATCGACCTGAGGATGAGATTGTGAAGTGGTAAGAGCAAGGGTGGTGATGCTACGGGGAGCCGTAGTATTCACTATTCAGTGAGAGGTTGTGGTGATGCTACGGGGAGCCGTAGTACTCACTATTCAGTGAGAGGTTGTGGTGATGCTACGGGGAGCCGCAGTACTCATTATTCAGTGAGAGGTTGTGGTGATGCTACGGGGAGCCGTAGTACTCACTATTCAGTGAGAGGTTGTGGTGATGCTACGGGGAGCCATAGTACTCACTATTCAGTGAGAGGTTGTGGTGATGATACGGGGAGCCGTAGTACTCACTATTCAGTGAGAGGTTGTGGTGATGCTACGGGGAGCCGTAGTACTCATTATTTAGTGAGAGGTTGTGGTGATGCTGCGGGGAGCCGTAGTACTCACTATTCAGTGAGAGGTTGTTGTGATGCTGCGGGGAGCCGTAGTACTCACTATTCAGTGAGAGGTTGTTGTGATACTGCGGGGAGCCGTAGTACCCACTAGTCAACAAGAGAATGTTGTGACGAACTACTCTCTGATCAGAGCGTGAGACAAAGGAGTTTTGGGCTTGGGTAGCCCTAATATTTGAGTTTTGTGGGAGCCTGGTGGTCGAATCAGGGGTGAGACTGGGATCTCCATAATTGTCGGGAGTTGTTATATTCTGAATTGAGTAATGGTTGTCGCAACCAAAGGGAAGTGGATAAGTGAAGAACGCATGAGTTGCGGGTCATGAGTCATGAGTTGAGTGGTTCGCTGGGACGAGTGGTTCCAATTCTGTGCCGGATCAGACTCTCGAGTTGAGTTCGATTCTAGTAGTGTATCGAGTAGACAGAATGAGATTCCAGATTCAGAGATGCATTTCATTTGGAAGGGGGTATTGTTCCATATGGTGTCTTGGACCGGAGTGGGTCAATTCGTTGGTATGAGAAAACCGTGAAACGCATGGAACTAATGAGTAGTGGACGACAGAGATCGAGAGTGAGTCGAATTCAGTATTCGCTTGAGGTACAGCGAACTCCGTGACTGGTGTGTGTCACACTGGGCCGAGATAGTTGTTGTGGAAAGGAAGTAGACGAGACGTTTTGGGACATGCAAGGGGTAACCTTTAGAGGTTCAGCTGCTGGGTCGGGTGAGGACCCGGTGCTCAGTTTTGAGAGGGGAGTTGAGGTTTATGTTTGTTAGATGTCGGAGGACGCTTCAGAACAAGCATGATCATTATCTGTGTTTGAGGTCAGGGTGTTGAGGATTCGTTGTTCAGATGGATTTGATTACAGTACAGTGGATGAGTCCCTGGTGTGATGTGATCCTTCCATTCCTTGGTATATGATCTGGGTTGTTTATCATGTCCGGGACGAGTGATCGATAGCCAGTTTTGGGCATGGACTTGTTTTTATCGGTCCCCACCAGAGAATCAGAGGTGCAGTAAGCTATCGGGGTTTATTATTCGAGGAGCGAATAACGAGGTGACACCTGAAGAGAGCGGTCTGGTTGTGTATCGAGATACTAGAGTTTCCAGACTCTTGAGAGTCAGGAGGGGTAGCGTAGTGGCAGTGAGTCTGTCCTTTTCCAGGGAGGAGTTCCTGTTGGATTCAGGTGCCCAGAGAGAAAGATAGTTGTGTGGTATGAGATCCTTTGGATGGTGTTGTTCGATTATTGGATTAGATCTATATGTTGTTGACAAGCGATTTCGAGGGCGAAATCTAATTCAAGTGGGGGAGAATTGTAACATCCGGATTTTCAGGGACATTATTATGTATGTTAATCTTGAGATTAAAGGAGGGACTCGACGAGTTGAGGGACCAAGTCGCCGAGTCGAGTCGAGATTGCCGCGTGGATTTAATGAATGGACTCGACGAGTCAGAGGAGGGACTCGTCGAGTAGGTGCTGGGCAAAGAAACCCTAATTTCCCGGGTTTGGGACCTATTTAAAGGCATTTATAGCCTCAATTGCAGCTACCTTCCCCTGAGAGCAAACCCTATTTGCTATTGTAGCTAGAGAGTGAGAGAGAAGCTCATATTGTGGTTCTTGGTGCATTTCTATGGAGAAGGATGAATAGCTTCTTGATGGGGAACAAAGGAAGGCAGTGGATCTGTGGTATTGAGTGTTTCAGCTGCTAAGAGAAGGTACAAAGTTCTCATCTTGTTCATTCCTTGTACTAGATCTCATTTTGGGAGTTTTAGGGCTTTGCTTCCATTCTTTTGAATCTATGAGTCGAATAAGACCTGGTTGTGGTTGGAAACCTCAGATCTGGACCTCCTAAGGTCCTTAGAGTCTAGATGTCTCAGCTTTAGTGGTCCAAATGAGGGTTGATGAGCAAAAACCTTCATGAAGAGCATGTATTGGCGTTTTGAAGCAATAGCATCATGTATGAATGTAAAGATCGAAGCTTTACGTAATTATTGAGCCTTGGGATGATAGATCTATAGTTTAGAGTGATAGATCTGGTTGAAATCGTCTGAATGAGAAATCAGATCAAAGGGACTCGCCGAGTCCATGACCTGACTCGACGACTCGGCAAGGGTTTGTCCCGATGGATTGATTGTGCGATAACTCGGCGAGATTGGGGTCAACTCGACGAGTTGAGCTGGACTTTTCAGACTTCTGAGGATACGAGGGGACTCGACGAGTCGCAGGAGTGCACTCGACGAGTCGGGTCAAACTTAGACTGTTGACTCGAGTTTGACTTCTGTTGACCATGGGGTTTTGGTCAACATATGTGATGGAGACCTTGGAGGGGGTAAAGTGGTCTTTTACCCACTTTAATGAGTTAGAAAGAGAAAGACCCGCCTTCGATTATCTGAGTTGTGAGAAGAGTATTAATAAGAGATATTCATCATTTGTGTTAGGAGGAGACTAGTTCGAGATCCGAGCGCGAGGTTATTTGCTCACCTGCTAGCCGAGCTGAGTCTTCTCACTATACATTACCTAGAGTGGTATCTATGTGTAGACCGGAGGGTCTTGTGTGCTATGTGTATGTATGAGATTATGTGCATTGTGATATATGTATGCTATGTGTTGTATAGACCGGACCGGAGGGTCCAACGATATAGACCGGACCGAAGGGTCCAACGATACAGACCGGACCGAAGGGTCCAACGAGCTACGTGACTGGAGGGTTCCGCTGAGACACATCGACCGGAGGGTCGTACTGTAGCCTCGAGTGGCGTATGTGTTGTGTGTGGTATATTGGGGAACTCACTAAGCTTCGTGCTTACCGAGTTATGTGATATGTGTTTCAGGTTCTCTCAGGATCGCGGGAAGGCGCCGGCATGATTTGTACACACTGGCAGAAGATTCTGTGTTGAGATTCTGGGATATGTTTTATTGTGATGACATTGATACATGAGATTTTGAGAATATTATGTGAGATTTATTATGTTTGAAAAATGAAAAATTGTTTTAAAATTTACGTCGTTACACCTTCTATTTTCAAGAGGCATGAACGAAAGTTGTTTAAAGGAGTAGAGGTTGCTTGTCAACCTCCATACCTTGTCTTCCATGCTCCTTATACTAGCCATTAGTTTAGAGTATTTTAATGGTTAGGCTTTATTTTGCATGAATTATTTAAAGGAGTGCCTTTCATGAGTTTTTCAGGTAGTGTTTTCTTCTTACTTCATCATGGATGAAACTCTCTTCTCTTCTTCATTTCTCTCTTTTTTGAAGTTATTTTAGTGATTTAAATCTTCCTTGAATTGTCTCCATTTGTGCTAATTGGTGTTAAGCACATAAAGGCTTAGTACACTCAAGAATACAAGCAGAAACTAGCATTGCATGTCACTTACTCTTGATGATGGATACACGTAGAAAATCATATTCTTTGATTTTTGCTATCTTCATCAACACCCAAAAACCAAGTGGGTTCAAAGGCTTCAAAGGTTGTCATTCTAAAAACTCTTTGGTTGTTTTTATTTCATTCTAACCTCTATAAATGGACCCTTAATGGTTTCGTTTTGTTATAAAATAAAAATAAACTTGTTATTTTTATTAGACTTCCATTACTGTTTTTGTGAAAAACAAACTTATATTTTGTATCAAAACACATCAGTAGTATCAAAGCCAACTTTTATATGTTAGAATGATTTTGTATTTTTGATAAACTTTGGTTTTTGGAAAACAAGCATCGATTTCTTTTGGTTAAGGAAAATCCATATTTGTCTTCTTTGGCAACGGCCTGGCTAAAATTGTTTATTTTTATATATAACAATTTTCATGCATTTTGGTTATATAAAAGTTTCCTTAGAAAAAACAAAGAGTTGTTTGTTATCATATTTGATATGTTGATGTGTATAAACAAACTATTTGGACGTTTTTGTTGTGTTTGATTGATATTTATTTATTCATAAGATGTAATAGCTAAATATGTATTTTTTTCATTTGTTGATTTGTTTTAATAAATTAGTTAGACTACTTATATTTATTTTGAAATATATAAAGATGAAGAAATGACCTCCTTGAAGATGACTTAACCATTTAAGACCATAATCTCAACCATAAGCTTCTATATTTGATTTTGGGCTTAATTATAGTCTTAATGGTTTAAGTGCAATAACTTTACAACATGAAGATTTAAAATTCTTTTTGAAATAAGAGTTGATTTGGCAAGTGGGAGCTTAAAAACCTTTTAAAGTGTCACTTAATTCCTTTAGGAAAGACTTTATAATTCTTGTGATGGCTCACAAAAATTATTACTAGATATGGCTTGGTTTATACATATTAAAATGCATGCATGTGATTTTATTTTTATGTTATTGTATGTTATGTTTTGTGTATGAAAATAGGTTTTACAAACTAAATAACATTTTAACATAAGTTAATATCACTTCGAGTTTGAAAAAAAAATATTTAAAAGATAACATAATATGTTTATAAATTGATATTTAGAAAAACATTTTTACCGGTTAAAAATTGATTTTTTGTTGAAAATAATTTTATTGTAAAACTTATAGATACCCAAATTTAAAATATTTGAAATTGTTTAAAATATATTTAAACATTATATATAAACTACATGTCATTAAATAAATAAGGAGTTTTTATTAAAGAGACTAAAATCGGTTTATAGTTTTATAACAACAAATAATAAAACTAGTGATTATTTTTTGTGTCAAAACTTAGTATATAATATTGGTGTTTTAAACGTAATGCAACATGTTGATATTATGTTTTATGCATGCCATATGAGATTTAAAACATAAGTATCATCAGCCAAGTTTTGGTTTACCAAAATATAACTTTTACCATAAGATACATAAAATTGAGTTTATAAAATAAAATGAGTTTATGCTACAAATTCATGAAGTCATAAGATTTTGATTGTAAAAAGGAGTTTTAAAATAGTGATTTTATAACTCATCCACAACTCCAAGTCTTAAATATAAAATGAAGTTTTATTAAGACTATTATCGGTTCTTAAAACCGATCTATGACTAAACTTTAAAATACTGGATTTTAGTTTATAACTGATCGCGTGTAAAGGCAAGTAAAATGAAGTTTTATTTGGTACCTAAAGAACCCCATAAACAAGTGATATGAATTTTAAAAAAGCATACATAAATTGTTGGATGCATGCAATATTCGTGAGACCATGTTTTTATAAACTATAATTGTAAACCATCTATAAAACGCAAGCAAAAAAAATATATAAACATCAACTACCAAAGTGCATAAAGTAAAAAAGGGTTGCCCGCCAACCCCACAAAAAGTGAAATATTGTCTTACAAACCTGGAGCTACCTTTGTCTTATTCTTCTGTCCTCATTCCTTTTGCCTGCAATGCAGGATCCTGACTGGCACCAACAAGCTCGCCAGTTAACTTGCCTAGGGTCTCATGCCATCCGACCACATTCCAAGATCATGCATTCTCAAGATCCTCCGCAAGCTTAATTTTCGCATCCCAGATAGAAACAACAACGCTGGTCTTCACTTCCGCTATCACCTCGTCCATCTCACCCACATGCTCCTCTTCCTTCTAAGTTTTTTCCTTGGACAACTTCTCCACCCTCTGTACGAGCTCTTTGTTGATTCCACCGAGCTCCCTCAGAGTATGCTCTTTTTGAGCAAGCTTGGCCTTAAGATCCTCATTAGAGCGAGAGATGTGATCAGCGACCTAAGAAGAGCAATAGTAAGTAAAAATAAAATTAAATGGAAAGAACACAAGAATGCTTATGGATTTGGAGAAGGGGATCAGCTTCTTTAGCGCCTCATATGTTCCAAGATTCTCAAGATCCCACGTATCAGATGATTCTCTCTTGTGAGATGTCGGGGTCTTCACAACAAGATCAAGCTGAGTCTTCTTAGGAGGAAAAGAGGGGGGGGGATCTTTTCCTTCTTCACCACAAGCAGACAGCTAGACATGTCATCTTCAAGCTTAGATAAGACAAATCGAGAACTAGAATGAGTAGCATTGGATCCTATATATTGAGATGGATCCTAATAAGATCAGGATCCTAATGTCAAAATAGATAAATATACTAAGAAGAATCCTCACTGGTGGCCATTGAAGTTGTGGTAAATGAACCTTCTTGAACGCTAGGGTACTCAAGCTTGAATAATATGACGTCACAGGTAAAGCAAGGAAACTCGTGATCTTGTTCTCAGTGTCCTCATCAACAGAAAAAGCTTCTCCAAACTTGAAACCTGCATCAAAATGAACAAAATAAGAAAATTAAATCCTTGGATCCTCAATACCAACATATAGATCCTACCCTTTTTAAACCAATCTTTGGGCAGGGATCCCCGCCAACAATAGAGTCACGCCTTAGAAAAAAATATTTTTCTTTCTAGGCTCCGTCATTGTGTTTTGTTTTCAGAATAATAGGAGGTTTGTTGGTTTTTACTTTAAGCTAAAAAATGACAATTCCCAAAAGTAAACAGATCATAAACATATGACAACTCGGCAAAACCTATGTCCAGATTGTGGTAACGATTCACTCAGTCAATCCAGAATAAAATCCTCCAGACAACAGGCATAACTTGACTATATGAAAGTTTGGTAGCTTGGAAGAAATCGGAATTAATTCCTGAGAAAGGGTATTTGAGACCCAAAGAAAAGGGATACTTACGTAAGCATACCCAGGAAGGAGAAACAAATCAGGCTGAATAGAATCTTCAAAATACCTGAAGATTACGTCAGAAGGAAAAGCTCGTATGGCTTTGAGAGACTGGATGTCTTCATCATCAAAGGAACAGACCGCATAATATGTCAGGATCCCTTGATCAATGAAGTTATTCTCGGAATGGGCAGTACTGCTTGCATGAGAACGAGTTGCCTTCTTGCCCATGATGAGAAAAGAGGAAAACAAAACGAAAAGAAAAGAAAGAAATTACCTGTGAAGGTGATCGGAGATGATCGAGAGAAATATTAGGGAAGGTAAAGGAAGTCAAGTCGGTTGCCCTATTTAACCTAAGTGACAGAGGAGGGAGAGTGTGTGATTTGACTGCATAATGATATTTAAGGAATGAACGAATTCTATCCGATTAGGGTTTGAAATTCAAATTCCTTATCTCTTTTATTTTTTTTACAGAATATACCTATAAATATTTGGAAATTAACCTTAATATTTTGTCTCTATAATTTGGGGGCAATTGTTAAGGGCAGGATCCTAGAACCATATTTAAGATGATTAGTATTCCTAAAGTCTCAGGATCCTTAAACATATCTTAGGATCCTGATTATCACCACTAATATTTCCTAACACTTATAACGACCATGTTCTTCTTTCTTTTTCTCACATGTGCAGAATTAGTCAACAGAAGACTCATTCTTAATGGAGGATCACTTCAACCAAGCGTAATACTCGACAATAGCAAGGCAAAACATCATGCAAATACCTGGTCAAAGAGAATCCCAAAAATATCAGACTTCTTCTTGTTTTCTTAGACTATAAATAACACCTGTAATCACACACTCCACACATGAATAGCTCTACTACTACATTTGTACTCATATTATCTTCATCATCTCTACAATCTCAGATTAAAATCAATAAGAAAACAACAAGGTAGGTGATCATTATCGCCTCCCAAGGTTTTATGTCGCAGATCCTATAAAGGATCAAGGGCTTTCCTTGTAACTCACTTGTCTCACTTTAATCATTATTCTACATTTTCATTATTCTAACACCACAACCTTTCATACAATCTGGTTGAATTATACTTGATTAAATTTTGAGCATAACAATATATATATATATATATATATATATATATATATATATATATATATATGGTTGAAAATTAATTAATAAAAAGTTAATTATATAGATATGATTAGATATTATAATTTTAATTTTTTTAAAGTACAACGTACACAAAATTATAATTGCTTATATGTAGTATACATAGAACTAAAACATTAAATACCTTGTGAGTCAAATCAATACTATGTGTCATTCACGAGAGTGTGCATTAAGAGATGTATAAGGAAGGAACCTATAAAATGATTGTTGAATGTGTTTCCTTTTCACTCACTGCTTCTTTGTGTGATTGATTGTCATTATTCTAAAGGGTTTGATAGGACGATGTCTTGTTAAAAGTATAATGTATAAAATACTAAAAAATAATTCCGATCTTATTTATATTAGGAAATTTGAATTGTTGCTAATACATGAAACCCTAAATCATTAGTTATTGTCTGTTATAGGGCGTATGTGGGTAACCGACACATAAATTTAAGATGAAAGAATAAGATGATGTGGCACTTGTCGATGTTGTTTGTTGGCGGAGCATGTGTAGTTAAACGACATGTCAACTTGAGACCATAATATAACCAAGGGGTCATTTGGGTTTTGCATCGTTGGTTCACCATCTTATTTGTGTGAATTCAGTATCCATGCACATATATAAGATGTGCAAATTCGAGATTAGCATGTCCTTAAATAGTTTTAATGAATATCAAAAGATCTAGGAATTTCATTGAGATTGAAATTGATACATAGTTTTATCTATCTGAAATAAATTCATGATATGATTATGATATCCCTCGTCATAAATCGAATCAGAAATATGGATCATAGCCTTAAAATAAATTGGGTAATTATTTAAGGATTAAATCAATTTAGTTATATTTCTTAATTTAGACGTCTGGTGTTGATAGGAATCCTCTCCCACCTCCTCCTGCCCCTACAAATTCAAACATCTCATATGCTTTGTTCTCCAAAGGGAAAAACTTACTGACGGGGATAGCTACCTCAATTGGATGCGTGACCTTAGGATAACCCTAATGTATAATGATCATGAATATGTAACGTCCCAAAAGTACCGATAAAATTTTTATTTTTAAACCATCAGTTCCATGCAACCATTTATTCGAAAACCAGTAAGAGTAAAATGTATCTTTTAGACATCAGAGTAAAATAACAACAATTAGTTCAGAAAAGCCATCAGGGGATGTTGCACACTCAAGTTGGGCTCTTTCTGTTGGAACTGGAAGTACCTAAAAATGTTTAAACCACAAAACTATAAGCATAAAGCTTAGTGTGTTCCCCAAAATACCACATATCCTACCTAGGATATGGAATGCTATGTGCCAACCATAGTCTTACAAACACTTTCATCCATGAGCCACATCATGGTCTTTACTTGCTTTATCGGGGGACAAAGTTAGGTTTTACATACTAGTGCCAAGAGCCACATACTGGTATTCCATGCAATCATCACAAAGACAACGGGCATCCTACATATAACTGCCAGGGTTGATACCCTAGTCTTGCATACAATTGACGGGAGCTACATCCTGATATTTCATACAATTACAAGGGGTCGCCACCTTGTCTTCGTACATGGTATAGTGAGAAGACTCACCTTGCCGACGCAGTCCACAGCTAACAACTCTCACAACCAATGGATGGGTAATAAACACCTCCTAATAAACCGCACAAGCTAAGCCCTATGTTTGTCTTCTAAAAATAGAAGTTTGACCAAAAGTCAAACCATGCCAGAAGTCAATGGTCAAAGTCAATGTCAACGTCGAGAACTATCATCAGGATGCGTACAAGTCGTGGCCTCCCTATGGCCATGCTATGATCACAAAATGCCAAGACAATTGGGTTGATCCCCAGTCTACACGTCATGGTGGCCAAAAAGCCATGTCATAGAAACTGAGTCTAAACAACTTAACAAATTAAGTTGTTTTCCTTCGTCCTTATGAGCACCCAAGCTCAGATCTGAGACCCTCCTAAGTCTTAATGTATAAAGTTTCCAACTTTATTCATTGAGTCATCTCAATAAAACAAAACCTCCAAACCGAAGTTCTTAATGTCCTCATGAAGCATGAACTTATCCATTAAGCTCTTAATCACCAAAGTCATTCATCCATATTTTCCAAAAGGATTTCATACACCTAATGGATCATAAAATTGGTGCTTTATGGACCTGCATGTCCAACGCATGACTTTTCCATTTTAGGTCAAAAATATGGGAGAAAGGGACTTAAAATTAATATTGGGACCAAAAAATCCAAGAAACTCTAGATGTACAACATATGACCTCAAAAGGACCTCAAGGATCCATAAAGTTGCCCACTTTATGGAATCCATTCCTTCAAACTTCCATTATCATTAAGAAAAAGGACATGAAATCTAGATCTTGATGCATGGAACAAAAAGCTTGGATCTTGAACACTTACAAAGGTCCAAAATATGCACAAGTGAATGATGATGAGATTTGCTTGTTGGATTAACATATTAGAAAACCTTATTCTTCTTCTTTCAGTTACCAAAAGCACCAAAATGAGCCTAGAATCACTTAGAGGGACTAGGGTTATGGTTTTTAGGTTTGAGAGTGATGGAGGCTGGGGACAATGCCCTAATCCTGGGGGAATCATGCTTAAATATAATAGAAACCCAAAAATCATGGGCTTGGACCGAAACAGATGTCACGTCGTGGCTATCTTACTGCCACGTCATGGTACTGAATAGATGGACGTGTTCCATTTAAGTCATGCAAGATCATAGGTGTCTATGAACCACGTAATGGGGGTTACAATTCTCCCCAACTCCTTCTTTGATCCCAATAAGTCTTTAGCTAAACCAATATGGAAAATGGGTGTTACAATTCTCCCCAACTTAAACTATATTATGTCCTCGAAATCATTCCTTACAACTTACTCTACTGCATCAGCCAACCCCAACTAAACTTTCCTGAATCCAAAACAGATTTGAGAAGTCATCTCACATAGACGACCACCTTCCGATATTGCTACCGAACCAATCTTAGCAGAATTTCACATGCTTTGACATAGAAACGAACCTTAACACGTCTTCCTTAATCAACAAAGAGAAAATCCAACTGCTTTACCTGAAATCTAAAAACCCTATACTATGTCTGACTTCCAGATAGACAGAACCATTCTAACCACTTTACAATGAATCTAATATGAACCGACCAAAAGCCCCTCCGACCCTGAATTATCACACTGATAATGGGGAATTAGAATCCCTAACTATTCGCCAACGTTGATAACCTTGCTCTAGAATATGAAAGCGGCTCCCAACATGAATCTCAACCATTAGAATACGAAAGCGGCTCCCAATATATTCCTCACATCCTACTAACAAAAATTCACAAATTTGATGCATCTGAGGTCTTCCCAATCCTACGTCGTCCTAATAACACACTATGATACAAAATTCCCAACCCATCGTTGAACCTGACAACTTCTTATCCAACCACACAACTAGACTCCAAACAAGAGTCTAACCGATAAAAGCTATCCTCTTGCCCTTAGATTTGAAACTCCAAATTGAATCGTAAATAGAAATATTCCCATTAATCCCAAGAGATTCTCCCCGACTTGGATTAAGCTACACCCTAGCAACTTCATAACCATTCAAATTGCCAAGCTACCCCTAAACCTCTATTCTTTGATTCTTGCATCCACGACTAACATTACTAGGCATAAGAGAAACTGATGCATTCCTTGATTAATGTTATTGCAACATTTCAGCTTCACTTACTACGAAACTAAGCCCATGCGAAAGTGCATCAACCATGATCTGAAGCTGATTAACAGTCCAACGGCCGCTTTTCCCTTAGTATAAATAACGGTCAATACAATGAACTAACCAATCCTTTCCACAACTGATATTCAACTTGAGCGGCTCAAGCACCCTTTTAGCCTGATCTTCGGTGTTCCTGCAAGGAATAACTAGCCATAACAATATTTTCGCCTAACAGCCTCCAACGCGAGGACCACACGTATGACTCTGATAGTAACTAACCCTACACTTATGATTTGATCAATCATTCATTAACTCACAACCATGAAGGATCTCTACAAATCCCGCATTCAAAAAAGTCCAATAGACTTACGCTACAACATCCTCAAAGCCAAAATACTGAAACCATCAAATCAATCCGATGTTCCCCACGTTGAATCCTAGAATCGGATCATCCAGATACACTCAAAACATGACTCTCGGTATGAAAAATGACATATGTCAATTCCACTCATGGTAATAACCAGGAAATCATAAAGAAACCATGAACCTTAAGTGGAGACTTAACACCTTGACTAATTCGTCTCCCACACATAATCATATAATAATAAATAATAAAAGCAAGAAGGAAATGAATACGATACGTACCACTAACAACATCTGGCATAACTAGGGCCTCCTCGGCTGCCAAATGAAATGCTTGGCCCCTCCCTTCGCACGATAGTTCCCCTTGTTAGAGCTCCAACATTTGGCACAATAGCCCTATCCTTGATGGCCCCTCGATCGTGAATCGAAAGTATTTGGCTTCTTCATTGAGCCCTTTGATGTTTAAGGCTGAACTGGCCTCCGCTTCCTCAAAAGCTCCAAATCAATCTCCTACTCCCGTGCTTTGGCAATCATATCCTCCATAGTCTTCAAAATTTACATGCTCACAAACTCCCGAATATTATCTGTCAATAGATCATGGTACATCGTCCTCTTCATCTCCTCATCCACAACATATTGCAGTACCAGTAAATACCTCTCCCTGAAATTGGTGGTGATCTCCGCCACAGTCTCCGTCATTTTGCTAAGGTCCTGAAACTCCCTCGCTAACTTTTGCACCTCAATGTCTCGTGAAAACTTTGTCCTGAATCTCATCACAAAATCAATGCTTATCTTTGCTGAACTGCCAATATACTTCTGGGCAGAAGCAATAACCACAACTTGCTACACTCCAAATCGTTCCTTAATCCATAAACATCTTCATAAAACACCTTATGAAGTCAATAACAACCGAAAATCAAACATCAAATTTTTCCATATTTTGGTTGTCGGTGCTTCGTAAAGAATAATGAAGATCACCTTTCAAAATTTGAACCAACGTCGGACGAAGGAATTTTCCTTGGTTACTCATTTTCATCAGCTGCTTATCGAGTACTGAACAAACGTACCAGAGTAATTGAAGAAAGCACTGATGTTCATTTCGATGAATTTTATGTCAGGAAATTGGACCGTGAACATTTTGGTTCTAAAATTATTGATAATATTTTTCAAAAAATCCAATTCAACAAACACCTTCTCCTGACATAGACATTGAAATCGTTCTTGATTTACATTTTGAACAACCTAAAACCTTTTACAATTCTGAACTTCTAACTACTTCAATTGATCCTACAGGAACACTCACTAAAGGAAATCCACAAACAAACCAAAATAATGCAGATCAAATTGAGGGGGAACCACCAACATATACTTCCTCTTTGGAACAAACACCAAATCCTCCTTTGAACATCCCATCCCCAAATGGCCAATAGAATCCCGATGCATCATTTATGGGGGATCCTTCAAACCTATTCCAAGATGAAACACCCGGATAAGAACAATGGGATATTGAAATTCCAATTATTATAGCGGAAGAGAATCGCTTAATAAAGTGGACCATAAATCATCATATAGACCAAATCATCGGAGATCCCAACTCAGGCATTCAGACTAGAGCAACATCCATAAATGAATGTTTATTTGGAGCCTTCTTATCCATGACTGAACCCAAAACCATACATTCTGCTCTCAAAGATCCAGACTGGGTAAACGCTATGCAAGAAGAGCTAGAAGAATTTGAAAGAAACGACGTGTGGAATCTTGTTCCTAGTTCACCCGATGTTACTGTTATAGGTTCAAGATGGGTATACAGAAACAAGATTGACGATCAAGGAATCATTTTTCGAAACAAGGCACGTCTTGTAGTCAAAGGATATTCACAACAAGAAGGAATATACTATGATGAAACATATGCTCCAGTTGCCAGAATTGAAGCAATTCGCATCTTTCTTGCATATGCTACACATAAGAACTTCAAAGTATTCCAAATGGACGTTAAATGTGCATTCCTATACGACATGCGTCAGAGCTAGCACAAGCGCCAACGTTAGCACATGCATCATGTTCTATGTTATGTGTATGTGTGTTTGTGTGTGTGTGTGTGTGTGTGTGTGTGTGTATATATATATATATATATATATATATATATATATATATATATATAATGTTTATTAATTCAGTTGTAATTATAGTATTATATTGTATTCTAGATAACTGACCTGATATCTTTTTGATAAGGATCAGTATACTTATTTATATTAGACTAGAATCAATCTCATAATTGAATGGATTATCTAACATAGATTAGTATATATGTGTTAAAGGCAAGATCCTTTAATCATATTTAGGATCCTCAAATACTTCTGAAGCCTCAGGATCCTTAAACGTATCCTGGGATCCTCACTATTAGAAACTAATATTTCTAACATTTGTAACGACTATATTCTATTTATTTTTCTCACATATGCCGAACGAGTCAACGCAAGACCCATTCTCAACGGAGAGTCATCTCAACCAGGCAAAAGACCCGAAATACCAAGTCAAATAACGTTCATATGCTGATTTCGGAGGATCCTGGAATTATCGGACTTCTTGTTATTAGCATTAGACTATAAATAACATATGTAACTAGCACACTATTGACACATTTAGCTCATCTACGACACTTGTACTTACATTTACACATTCATCTCCGTAAATCGACATTTAATATCAATAAAAACATCAAGGCAGGTGATTATTATCACCTCCCAAGGTTATATGTCGGAGATCCTATAAGGATCAAGGGCTTTCCTTGTATCTCACTTGTGTCACTTTGATCATCATTTCATACTTGATTTACCATGAACATCACAACCTCTTATACAATCTGGTTGAATTCTACTTGGTCGACTTTTTGCCAAAACAATGTTCATATGATAGGGGAAAAACCTAATAGCTCTTGGTTATCGTCTTTGCGAGAACTTTTCTTAGTGAAAAACCATCTTTGTGATAATATGTTGTTTTTTATTAGAACTTGTTTGTACTCGATCATCGAAGCTTCAAGTGGTATCAGAGTAGGTTTTCTGATACATCCAAGTTACAATGACACCTTCATTTGAATACAACACTAAATCCTCCCTTGCTAACAAAATTCCTATGTTCGATGTAAATAACTTTGCCTCATGGAAGGCACAAGCTATTACCGCTTAAGATCATGGATCTCGACATGCTTAAAATCATCAATGGACTGAAGCTAAACCCAAAGCTCGGTTATAGTAAAGAGGACAGAAGAATCAAAAGCTTGGATGTGAAGACAAGAACTACCATAGGAAATTCTCTTCCTAATCACATTTATCGTTTGGTCCAAAACTGTGAGTCAGCGAAAGAGATGATGGAAAAGCTAAATGCTATGTACGATGGAGAAAAGTCTTCTGATGATAAGGATCCTAAAGGAAAATGTTTAGTTGCTCGCATTGATAACCTTCTCACTAATGATTCTAAAAGCAACTCCAGCACATTCGATTATGATCTCTCTTAAGCGGCCATAAAATAAATGGTACAAGATTAGGACTCCTCTTCCATTTATTAGGTTAAGAATTTCAATAATTACTTATCAGAGGAAAAAGCTGATATGTTTGACTACTTGCATCTTGATATTTCTAACTCTAATTAAGGAAAAGTCATTCTCAAGGCTGAGTTGAAATCTTAGAAAGAAAAGCTTATTGCCACTAAAAAGTCTCTCTCTCTTTTCATTAAGAAAATTATAGTCTCTTACAGTCAAATAAATTTTTCATCACTGAAAAGGAAAATTCTGATGAAAGTGCCAAAACCTTTCAAATTATCATAAATAACTGGGCACATTCTCATTTAAAAATAACTAAAGTAATAAACGCTCAAATTCCTGACCAGTGTGAGAAAATTATTGGTGGCAATATTGATGATGTTGTCAAAATTATCAAACGTATTGAAACTGAACATTCTTTTTATAATGCTTTTGATATTGAGAAGGAATTTAAAACAAGATTTATCATAACCACTTTTATGAATCAAACCTTGCTTGAAAAATATCGCATAACTGATTCACACGGTCACACCAAATGTAAATCTCACTTTTCTACTCTTGATCCTTCTCAACAACCTCCTAATTGTGAGCATGTGTTGCCTAAGACTAAGATTTTATTGAAATTTGCTATTCTAATCGTGAAATTCACTCCGTGAAGGAAATTATTAGTGAATTTCCCCAATGCACTATTAATGACCTTGACGCTGATTGTCACTCATTATCCTCTGGCACTGATATCACCTCTCATTGCACCATCAATTACATACCTAGTTCCAGTACAAAAAGAAAATACTTTTAAATTAAAATAACATGGTGCTAGTCATAAGAAGTGGAATTTTAAAAGAAACCAAAATTCTAATTCTAAAGAATTTTTTTTTTTGGAATCAAGGTATGTTAAAGATGTGGAGACTCTTCTCGCAAAGTCAGTGAGTACACCTTTATAGAGAACAGGAAACGTGCTAATAATACAATTGTACAAAATAACAAATGGATAAAAAAACTCCTTAAATTATCTTCCTGGTGAATGCTATAATCTATTCTCTCTTAAAATTCCCATTGAAAAGTAGGCAAGTGAGTTCTATTTATGTTACTAAACACTATAGAGTAAGGAATATATCTTGTTCTTAGACAGTAGATGCTCAAGGCGTATGACAGTATTCAAGTATGTTCTGGATGATTAAGTTGAAAAGGATGGCCCTATAGTTACTTATGGAGACAACAACAAAGGAGCAACAAAAGGTTCTAGTGCAATCAAACAAAAATTCATGGAGCTGAAGGATGTGTTTTATGTCGAAGACCTTCAAAATAATCAAATCTCAATTAGTCAATTGTGTGAAGCTGGTTATAAGGTCTTTTTCAGCGAGGAGAAAGGAAAAATTATGGATTAAAGGAATTCTACTATGCTTTCATCCTTCAAAAAAATAAAGTTTACATTATTTCGGTTGATTATGTCTGATGAACATATATATATATATATATATATATATATATATATATATATATATATATATATATATATATATATATTACATTTAGTATCTACTCAAACATGAATTCTTTGCTTTAATTAATTCAAAATCTAGCTTTTATATTACCAAAGGAGTATATAATATGTTGAAAAATGTTATTGTATGTGACCATCACTGAAATAAGACGAACTTTTTTTATGTTATCTAACAAATATTATCAGTAATTTCAGGTTGCATGAATTCGTGATGAAACGGAAAATACTAAAATACGCGAATGACGGAAAACGCATAGACAAGAAAATTTATCTGTGCGACTGAGCACTTGCAATAATATATATATATATATATATATATATATATATATATATATATATATATATAATGTATTTTTGTGTGTAACTAAGTCAAAAAGGGGAAGAGAAGTAAAAGCAACAACCACCTTTCTTACCACTTGCAAAACAAAGAAGAAGTTAGTCAAGCATCCCACGTTTTTATCCTACTACTACTGCCATTTGACAAACTTGAGAGCTACAAGCTACAACCATACATACTCAAGTGTGTTTAAGATATTTTCTTCTCCAATATGTATATATTTATATACGTGAGTATGTAGTGTGTGTGTGGGTATTAGAAAGAATAGAAGAGAGAAAGAGAGTCATTGTATGTTCCCGTAAGTTTTTCATTTGTAAAGTTGCACCATCTTCATTTTCATCCTTCAAGCAAGAACACTAAGAACACCAAGAACACCTCCAACCTTGACCGACTTATATCAAACTCCTTACAACCTCCAAATACCTTCAAAACACCCTCAAAATACTCTCCAAAAACCCTTTTTAAATCACCTCAATCATCACCACCTTGCTATTTTTCGAGATCAGAATCTGCAAGTCAGAATATAAAAAATTGGGCACAGCACAGCCACGATACGACTAGGGAGATTTTCACCACAAATTCTTTAGAACCTTACCTACATCTAGGAATTTTCGTGGACAATTTTGACCAAGGGAAACCCCAAAGACATGCGAGAGAGTATTGGCTATCTACAGAGATTTATTCCGAAAACTAAAGGTTTTTGATATGTGTATGCGATGGATGTGCTCGAACATCGACCCGTGTTATTTTTGCCTAAATCAACACGACTCGTGTTCAAGAAGTTGACCTGGGAAACCTTTGAAACACGATCAACACGACCCGTGTCACTTGTTCCTTATCCTACACGACCCGTGTACCCGTTTTCATCAGCTTTTCAAGACTAAACCCTCCTACATGACCCATGTCACTTACCCTTTCCTTTACACGACCCCTGTACATGTCTTTACCTAGAAATACCTTAAATACAAATACATAAACCCGTGTATTTTTTTAATATTATGTAAACAACCTGTTTTACATAAAACTGAGCTTTGGATGAACCTTTTGTTACTTATCAAATACCGGATTGAACTTGTTCTGAACTTTGAACAAATAGGAACAAAGTCTATTAAGATCTAGTCCAACCATAAGCATGTTCATTCATGTATTTGGCGAACCTACTTCATTGACCAGTCGTTCCATTCGTCCAACTATAGACCAGTCGTTACATCAGTACAGCTATAGACCATTCGTTCCATCAGTTCAGTTATAGACCATTCGTTCCATCGTCCTACTCTAAACTCGTTCAGTAAATTTATTGACGAACGTACTTGATATATATATATATATATATATATATATATATATATATATATATATATATATATATATATATATATAGTTATATATTTTATTATAGTTTTACCTCATTTATATATAGTCATTTATATTATTTACAGCTTTACGTCATTTAAATATAATTATTTATATTATTATAGCTTTCAGTCATTTATAGCTTTCATGTTTATATTTATTCTGCAATTATTAATCTTTATATATCCGCATCTTATCTCTTTAATTTATATATCTATCACACAGTAACTGGTATCCGAGCCTTTATTCGTGGCGATTAGATTTTATATTTTCAGCAATTGGTATCAGAGCTTGTGTGCTTTATGTTGAAATTTTTGTCGAAAACTTTTGTTTAGCATTTATATAAACCTTCAATAAGCTTTTCTTTGAATATTTAATTTTAATATCACTTGTTCAAAATCCTTTAAAAAAACAAAACAAAAAAATGTCTTCTACAAATTACTCTAACATGAACTCTGTCTCTACTGCCAATAGCTTAGGATCTGGTTCACGAGCACCCATACTTATCCCTAAAGAGTATAATTCATGGGTTGGCCGTATGAATCTTCATGTTAACACCATAAATGAAGATGTCTGGAAATGCGTTGAAGGAACATATATTACTCCAAAAAATATGACTACTTTCCTACAAATCAAGCCACTCAAGCTGAAATCAGAAGAAAGTTGGAACTCCAAGCCAAAAATGAACTTATGTCTGGAATACCTCATAGTATTCTAAGTCAAATTGATGACATTATACTGTTAACCGTAAATAAAATTTGGGAAAGTTTGAAAAATCGTTTTTGTGGAAATAAAAGAATTATCTGAAACAAAAGAACATCTGTTTTGAATGAATTCGATAATTTCAAAATGCTTTCATCAGAAACCATCCATGATGCTCATGATAGGTTTAATTTTATTATGGTTAAAATGAACAATTTGGGTATCAAAAAGACATAATACGAGATAAATCTCAAGTTTTTAAACAACCTTTTTGAAAGCTGGAAAATGGTTAAACTTATTATTCTGGGAAATCCAGCTATTCATACTGAAACTTTGTACAATTTGTATGGAGAACTTCAATCGTATGAATACTCGATTGACCCACCAACCACTATAGCTTTTAGAGGACCACTTGCTCTTGTGTCCACATCTTTGCAAAACCAAAAACCTTTTAATGATCAAAACTTTAATCATTTTAATCAGACTACATCTTTTCAAAACCAAGCCTTTGTAAATAATTCTTTTGATCAGTCTGATTCGAATGATGAAGCAGACTATCAACAACTGTGTGCATTGGTTGCCAAAACAAATCTCCAGACATTTCTCCCAAATCATGGTCAATCAAATTTTAGACCAAAATTTCAAAACAGACCATATTTTGGACAAAATAATTCAGGGTTTCAACTAAGACCTTCAGCTAGACAAAACAACTCAGGTTTTCAACCTAGACCTTACTTTGGAAAAAATTCCCAAATACCTTCCTTCCATAACAACTCAAACCAAGGTTTTCAAAACCAGGGATTTCAAAACAATCCCAACTCAGGTCATAATAATAATACAAACAACAGTTTTCAGAATCAAACCAGAGGTTTCCAAAATCAAGGTTACAACAATCAAAATAATGGTTTTCAAAACAACCAAAATTTTGGATTCCAACAGAACCATTCTCAACCTTCCCAACAAACCCAAACTCAAGCTCTTGAAAGACTTCCAGTTAAGAGTCAAAAGGCTGACAGTGATGAAGAAGTGATCATTTGTCACAACTGCAAAGGAACAAATCACCATGCCAGAGAATGTTGAGCCAAAAACAAAACTAAAATCAAAGAATCAGCAAAGTATGCTCAAAGAGCCGATGAATTGAAGAAACTAGAAAAACAAGAAAAGAAAAGAGCATTGATGGCGATCCATAAACTAAGCATGGAGTACTGGCCAACTTCTGATGACGAACCTGGCAATGAACCAGCACAATCAAAATTCTGGTTCGTAGCTGGTGTTGATATACCTTCAAGAGCTACTAACGTCATAGAACATGTATGGTCTACGATCTCTGAACTTTGTTTCTCAAAAATAATTTTTGAGTTGTTTTTACATAAAAGTGACCCTTTTAACTTTAATGATCCGCAATCGTATTTTGTATCTATCGCAGATGGAGTTGCTATCGCAATGATGTGTGTCTACTACAACTAATATTAAAGAAGTTACTTAGAGTACCGTAGTGATCCGCAGTCACTACCGCAGTGACGATTAATGAAGACCTTTGTTATCTGACTTAGTGTATTAGCATTTCTTTATCCAGTGAACCTTGCATGGTCACGTAATTTAATAGGATATTAGTTTTTTATTTCAGATGTAACTTTATGGAACCCTATAAATAGAGTCATCCTTCTTCATGTAATATCCACATCTCTTTCACGATCTTTTGAACCTTCACTGAAATGTAAAGATCATTCTCTCATATCTCTATCTTATCTAATATTCGAGATCCTCTTCACCTTAAACTGATCACACATACTAACTTGTATTTGAATGCAAACCTCGTTTTGAATTAGTTTGGTGTATACTTGATATAACTTGTTGTCATTTACATTTCCTTTACATTTCCGCAACTAACTATCTAACACTTCTAACTTATTATTGTTGATCTAACTTGATCATTGAGATTAACTTATTCCGCAACTATTATCTTATACTTACGTTTGTTCAAGTGTTTTTCCCAAGTTTTTCTCTCAAACATTGGTATCAGAGCCAAAGTGGTTGCTTTTTAAACAAAACTCTGATTTTGAAAAGCCTTCTATACTACTAAAGCTCATTCTTCAAAAAAACAAAAAAAAACAAAAAAAAATCAAAGGAAATATGGCACAAGATTTATCATTGAACGTTTCCAACAGTGTTAGAGGCTCGAACAGAGCACCAATACTTGTTGAAAATGAATGCCATCATTGGTCACAAAGAATGGAAAGGTGTCTTAAGAGGCTCGTAACAAACGTCTGGAGATCTATGGAAGAAGGACCTTATGTCCCTATTCTTACTCCTGTTCAAGCAGATGGTGCTCAAGCACGACTAGGTGGAGGTCAGGACGCAATGAATCGACCAACCAAAGATGATCTCGATAAAATGGAGAACGATGCCATAGCCTTCTATGAAATCTCTTGTGGTCTTGCTCCTGATAATTTTGACATCATCATCAACTTCAAATCTACTAATGAAATCTGGTATGTGCTCAAAAATCTCTATCAAGGGTCAGAACAAGCTCAAGATAAGATACTCACCACAACTCTCTATGAGTTTAATAACTTTAAAGCTCTTCCTGGTGAAAGTTTTGATGAGTCGTTCAAACGATTTAATCTCATCATCATGAAGTTATCAAATGCTGGTACAGTTTGAAGCAACCATGAAACAAATCTACAGTTTGTCAATGGTTTGGGAAGACATTGGTCTATTGCAATGATGAGTGTACAAAGAGATAGAAAGATTCATACTTTGTCTTTGTTCAAGCTGTACGGAGAACTTCAGGCACAAGAATCAACTGTGTTGAATGACTGTGCTGATCTCGGTGGTCCACTTGCCCAGATAGCTTAAACTCCACAAGTCAAAACTCAATAGTACGCATATCCTACTGAACCATCTTATCCACTTTCATATGACAACCCACCACAGTCATATGAAGTTGATGCTGAAATGGATGACGAAGAAGAATTCCAAAATTCCATCGCTTTGGTTAGCCAACAATTCAACAAGCTACCACCACCATCATTTCGTAAAAATCAGCAGTTCACAAACCACCTTTTAGCTGCAACTTCAATCTGCAGTCTAACCACTCACGATATCCCCAAAACCCTCACCATCCACCGCAACCACAGAATGCACATCATTCCAAAGAGGGACCGCAGTCCAACAAATCATCAGACTCCGGTACCTCAACTGAAGAAAAAAATGAAGTCATTATCTGCCATAAGTGTCATAAAGAGAATCACTCTGCAAAAGATTGAAAAGCAACTGTGGTTAAGGACAAGGCCAAAGATGGCACTCTCAACATCGTCGAACAGGCCAAAGATGGCACTCTCAGCATCGTCGAACAGGCAATGTGCAAGGAGGAACAAGAAGAGGAGTGGTTAATTGATAGTGCCTGCTCCTTGCACATGACCGGGAGGTTAGAATACCTTCGCGACTTTAGGCCTATCTGTAACGGTTGACACGTCACGTTCAGAAACAATGCAAATGGAATCATCAGGGGTTACGGTGTGTTGACCACGAGAATTTTCTCAATTCAAAACGTTGCTTACGTAGAAGGCCTCAAGCACAATTTGATCAGCGTGGGCCAACTATGCAAAGTTGGTCATCGGGTTGAATTTGATAGTGAATATTGCTACATAATAACGAATGATAGAATAACATGCTTGATCTAATCCAAATCCGAAGGGACAATGTATCCTTTGGATGTCTCACTGATCATTGGCAAACCACAGTTATGTTTTCTATCAAAAGCAGTATCCGAAGTAAGCTGGTTATGGCCCCGAAAGCTAGATCATCTCAACTTCAGATATATCAACAACCTGGTCACCGAAGAATTGGCCCGTGGTCTCCTAATTCTGAAATACAACAATGATACACTTTGCCCAGCTTGTGAGTGTTGAAAACAAACAAAGGGAAGCCATCCACTGGTTATCGATTCATCAATTGTTGAACCGTTAGAGCTACTTCACATTGATCTTTGCGGTCCATCTACCGTAGCCAGTCTCCATCACAAAAAGTATATTCTGGTTATAGTTGATTACTTTTCACGCTTCACTTGGGTCTTCTTCATAAGACTCAAATCCGACACATTGTAGATCATGATCAACTTTATAAAAGAAATAGAGCTCCAAATCAAGCTACCCGTTAGATGAATAAGTAGTGAAAATGGAACCGAATTTACTAATCACTCCTGACTAGTTTTTTGGTTTCCAAGGGCATCAGTCACAACTTTTCAGCTCCCTACACACCGCAACAAAATGGAGTAGTAAAGCGAAGAAATCGCACATTGGTCGAAGCAGCTAGATCGATGTTAAACTTTGCCAACCTTCCTCTCTACTTCTGGGCCGAAGCAATGGAAACCACATGCTTTGTTCAAAACTAAAGCATCATTTGCAAACGTCTTAACAAGACTCCGTATGAGGGTCTCAACAACCGCAAACCCAATGTCCGATTCTTCCATATTGTTAGATGCAGATGTTTTGTGATCAACAACAAGGATCACATTAAAAAAATTCACCAAAATCAGATGAAGGCATTTTTCTTGGTTACTCAACCAATAAGGTGGCCTACAGGGTTCTCATTAGATGTACAAAACTGATAGTCGAAAGCTTCGATGTGAAATTTGATGACTATTATGTCCGCAACACTGCTTCGTCAAGTGAAACAAAAGCTATCCTGGAAAGTGATATCCTAACCTCTTCGGGTCCCTAAACATAGTTGAAATCAACTATGATGATCTTTTTGATCCCGCAGAGACAACTCATCTCTCTGAAAATCCTGGTGTCTCCAGTAGCTCAACAACAACATGATGAAGTATCTAGTCCAACCTTGTTTTAAGATTTGTCACTCAATACTTCCACCTCACCGGTTGAGGGGGAAAGTTCAACTCCGGTTCCAGTGACAATCATCGAGGTTCCAGTACTAGAAGAAGCAGCTATGGTGTCTACCCGCAGAGTCACAATCCAATGAAATTTTTCTTCAGACTCTGAGGATGAAGAGGTTGAGAACATCGACACAAGAACAGATCTAAGGGTTACCACTTATTCATCAATCCAAGGAGAACCATCTTCGGTTCAGGGGTAACTCCCATCCTCAATTCAGGGGGAACCTCCTTCAACTGCGATTGTTTAAATTCCTAGAGTCCAAGATACTTCTGCGGGCTGATCTCAAGTCGAGGGGGAACTACCTTCTCCAACCGCAAAATCCTATGATGTTGAAGAATTTCCCTCTACCGCAACTACAGATTATCAACAAACTCGTCTGCCTTTCCAAGGATCACTCACCGGATCAAATCATTGGAAACCCATCCGCAGGTATACAAACTTGATCCTCTAATGATTTAACGGACCACTGCCACTATGCAGCTTTCATGTCCTCAGTTGAGCCTTGAACCATAAAAGAAGCACTTTTGGAGCCCAACTGGATCACCGCAATGCAATAAGAATTAGCTGAGTTTGAAAGAAACAAAGTGTGGAAACTTGGTATCGGAGCCAAAAGGCCACACAATCCTCGGTACTGGATGGGTATATAAAAACAAGCTTGATGAGTCCCCGTATGGTAGTAAGAAACAAAGCAAAGCTAGTTTCTAAGGGGTACAACCAACTTAAAGGTGTTGACTACGATGAAACCTATGCCCCCGTAGCCAGAATGGAAGCAATACGCATTTTCTTAGCATATGCGGCACACAAGAATATTAAAGTACATCAAATGGATGTAAAAAGTGCCTTTCTAAATGGAGAATTGAAGGAAGACGTTTACTTGCAACAACCTCTAGGCTTTGAGAGTCAATAATTTCCAAATCATTGCTACAAGCTAAAAAAAGCAGTATACGGTCTCAAACAAGCACCAAGGGCATGGTATGAGACTCTTTCTGAGTTTATTGTCACGTCTGGATACAAAAGAGATGTGATTGATCCCATGTTGTTTAGAAGAGAAAATGGTAATCAGTTGATGCTCGTCCAAATATATGTGGATGATATCAGTTTTGGTTTAACAGATCAAGGTATGGTGAATGATATTGCAAAGCTCATGACAAGTAAATTCAAAATGAGCATTAACAGAGAGATCGAATTCTTTCGAGGACTTCAAGTAAAACAAGTCCCTCAAGGGATATTCATTCATCCAGAAAAATATACTTCTGAGTTGCTGAAGAAATTCTCAATGGACAATTGTTTCTCAGCCAAGGTCCCGATGGCCTTCGGATACAAGATTTGAGCTGATCCTACCGGAGAATCAGTTGACTACAAAATTTATCGTGGAATGATTGGGTCATTGATGTACCTTACTGCAAGTAGACCGGATATTGTCTTTGCAACAGACTTATGTCCTAGGTACCAAGCTGACCCTAAAGTATCTCACTTGACCGCAGTCAAGCAAATACTCACATATTTAAAGGGAAGTAAAGCGTTAGGCCTATGGTACCCTGTGGGAACTGACTTCAGCCTTCAAGCGTTCACAGATGCAGATCATGCAAGATGCAGATTAGATCGAAAAATTACTTTAGGTGGATGCCAATTCCTAGGAGGAAGACTAGTCAGCTGGTCTTCAAGGAACCAGAATTGTGTCTCGTTGTCTACCGCGGCGGTAGAGTATGTGGCCGAAGCCAGCTGCTGTTCCCAAATTCTAAGGATGAAGACTCAACTCATGGACTACGGATACAGAATGTTGCGGGTACAAATTTACTGTGATTCAGAGAGTGCTATAGCGATTTCTCATAATCCTATTCACCATTCTAAGACGAAGCACATTGAACTACGGTACCACTTCATCAAGGATCACATCCTCAAAGGTAACATCGAACTCATTTTTGTTCCCATTCATGAAGAGATAACTGATGTGTTTACTAAGGCACTTGATGCTACAAAATTAAATGGCTTTCTGGAAATACTAGGAATGATGAATCCAGACCCACAATTCATTTTGAATTGATAGGTACCGCAGACCACATTTGGTCTCCAAATGCGAAGGAATTGCTTCTTCGTTTTTCAAATTAAAACTCTTGAAGCATTTTCTTCATTGGGGTTCTAGAATAATATATTTCTCATATACTTTTCAGTATACCTAGTATACCACAATAATATATGATCAATATATTGTTTGGGTCCTTTATTTCTTTTATTTCTAACTTCATTATCAAGTGTTCTTTCAGTTAATGCTATCGCATTCAAACTGCATACCACCGCAGTCATTTGAATCCAACCGCAACTGCAATAAATGACCCCGCAGTCATAACTTCATAAAAGCTATGAATAATCTTGTGTGCTATTTAATGAACCTTAAATAAAAAAATTCTTTCAAACATTCACTATGTCGCACATGACAGTTTCAGTTCTTTTTCAAATAACCTTTCCTTCAATAGGTTCCATTTTCGGATAAAAACAAATGAATCATTTTTTCCATAAATGAAATCTTCAAGAAATATTTTCCTCAACCAGTTATACCACCCACCCGTTGCTTGTGAAATTCGTTTCCACTTCCCCATTTTTCACAACGGTTAAAACAATTTTCAAACCCACGTTCAGGTGGCGTGTGATAATGATACTGTTTTGCATTAAATGCTCCTTGTTTCCCGGAAATCTTTTATTTTTGATTTTTTTGTTGTGGCTAATAATGGTAAAAACCCAAGGGTTTTTAACTTTAATAACAATAAATAAATTAATTACAATAAGTTTTGAAATCCAGAGGTATAAAAACCCCCAATTTCCCCCAACATAGCTTTTACGCTATCTGAATCCTTCGACGGACTCTTTCTCTTCTCCATCTTCTTGCTCAAACAGTTTTTTGCAAGTTCTCAAAATCTTGTTAACAACAATGGTGAAATATGGTATTTCAAGGAAACAATCAAAGGCTTCCAGCTCTGCTCGCCCAACTAGTTCTGAAGCCACCATCAAGGATCAAACCCCTTCCATCACATCGAGCAACTTCAGAGCCATCTTTAAAGATCATCCTTCATATAATGAGGCTATCAGATTGATGATCAAGTTCCTCCCAAAACACCCACTGTATGGTGCATTCAACTCTTTCACAGAAGCAGTTACATTGCCGACTCTTATCAAGTGTGAATTATCTGCTTTCCGTCGAAGACACAACCTTCAAGAAGTGCATCTCAACCTTATGGATGATTCACTGGTTGTTATATCAAAGAACAAATTCCTGGAAGCAATCAATCTTAGGGTTCTTCCTTCAACAAGATTTTACTCTCTAAGCCCTAATGACGTGATATCAACCCTATACCAAATGGGTTACCAAAAAAACTCAAAGGGATCGGCGAGTTCAAGAAGAATCAACTTCCGGCTGTGTGGCAGTTTGTATGCCACTTCTTCATCAAAAGTATCTCCGGAAGAAGAGGTGGAACGGACAACATGGGGACCAAGCTCCTAGAACTTGTTTGGAGCATCTACATGCGTAATGTTGTGAATTACGGTCAAATTCTATGGGACAACTTCTTGCAGTACATTCCCAAGGAAGCTCCAAGAGAAGATGCAACTGAGCTCACTTTTGCTTCCTTCTGGTCGCTATGCATCTCGGATCTGCACAAGGATGCCAAGCGGGATATGGGCGACGACACCAACTTATCTGCTACTCGTGATCTGAAAAGGTACACAGCCTCTAAAGATCAAATAATTTTCAGACCCCTTGGGAGATTGCCCATGTATATTTTGGAGTCCATTGGACTCACAACTCTTGATGTCGCTGACCATATTATGGCTACGAGTGGTATTGACCCATACCACTCTTCCCCGCCCAGACCAAGTCAGACTACCGCAACCCTTACCGCAACACAAATTCCTCCTAGTACCGTAGTCCCTACTGCAACACAAGTCCCCCCTTCTACCGCAAACTAGATAGTTCAACCCAAACTCAAACGAGTCAAGAAAACTGTGACTTCAAGGAAAGCACCACATAACATTGTCAAAAAGGGAGGCGATCCTTCCAAGAAATGAAAGTCCAAGAGCGAAGAATCCTCTGGTGCGGTTCATCACTCTCCCTCTAACACTCTGGAGTCCCCAGTCAATGTTGAAGATGATACTCCTCATGAGTCTTCAGCTTCAAGAGACGTTTTAGAAGGAAGAAACTGAAGCTTACCCCCAGTAAAAGCCAAATGCATACCATGACTCATACCGTAGTCTCTCAAAAGACTCTGGTAGTCATTAGAGCTAACGCAGGCTCATTCACTCACACCCCATCTCACCACTCAGATACAACGAATATATTTGTTTCATCACACCGTGGAGACACACCCCCAGTCAGATCCCAAGTGGATCCTATTGGTTCGAGTTGCCCTAACGTCTCCAGGTCATCACACTTGCATGTTTTTGAGCTTGAGGAGTTGAACTCCATATTCCTTCGTGTCGCACAAACACTACAAACACATGTTGCACCGCATGACGCTTCTTCAACCTTTGCCAGAACTGAGCTGAGGCCAGACTTGACTTCAGGTCAAGGAGACCAAGGAAGCTCAGGAAATCCTATTCCACCATTATTACTCACAAGTGGCCTAGGCATGGGGAGCACAATTGTGCAAGGAACCACGAACCCGAAAGACAGCTCGGCGTGACAAGGAATTGATGGATATGGTTCTGATGATTCGTGGACTCGATACCATCCAGGTACTGAGTCTGGAATTAGAAAGTTCGAAGCATTCAAAAGGGAAGTACAAGCAAGGAAAGCTCAGCAAGTCCAGCAACAACAACAAAAAGAGAAGGACCTTCAAACAGTTGCAAAGTATTGGGCAGACTCCTTCCGCAATGCTAAAACTGTTCACGACATCTTGAAGATTCAGGAATGGATGTCCCAAATGGAAACAATAGTTCAACAAGCTCAAGTTCTGGAAGGTGGTGCTGGTCCATCAAAGCGTCCTCAAAATGATGAAATCCACGATTCTGATGGAACCACAATAGAGAAAAGCTCAGGCCCAACGTTTGGTCTTGATGACATTGATTTGGAAGATGTTCAGCAGCCCCCTCATTCAAAAGAATTTATGATGGTATTCGAAGATGAAGAGTCAAGTGGATCCCAACACTCCACCTCAAAACCCAAGGAAAAGAAAAAGAAGAAGCTTGCGGTCTCAAGAAAGGAATTCCTTAGCCTTCAATCCAAAGTCGATCAAATCTTGGATGCAGTCACCATCAACCAACCACGGAACACAGAGACAGCTACACTGCAATCACTCGCTGAAAAGGTGGAAATACTTGAAACAAGAGAGCTCCTGGCCACATAGCGCATGATTATAAGAGTTGAAATGGGAAATCAGGCCTTGGATAATAGCCGAACCGCATACCACAAGGAGTTTCTGGAAATTGCTGAAAACCTCGTCAAGGAGGTAACTGTTTTCAAGGATGAACTTAAGACCACTCTTGACAAACAAGCAGTTCGTTCCAAACAACTGGTAGAAGAAACTCACAATGCCTATGAATCCACCATTGCGGTTCTCCAATCAACCATGAGTAACTTAAGGCGTTCAATCTATACCAACTCACATGTTGATGAGATTCTCAAACTCACCAAGGAAATCCATCAACTTCTTTTCAGCAAAGAAATCCCCAATAACCAACATGAAGTGGAACGCTCTATTTATAGAGGCCCAAAGTTACATGAAAATAATAAACAGTTACAAAGTAACTGACTTCGGTGACCCTGAAGAGTACACCGGATAAAACTAAGTTTACAAGAAAAGTCAGTAAAGGTAACTTGTTGCACTCTTCATGTTACAGACGTATGCGGGTCTTCTTCTCGTCTTTGGGTGATATAAAATGACAAACAATGTTTGGTAGGCTCTTCTTCGGTTCACAAAGGTAGTGGGTCTTCGGGTCCATCATTAGCTGCACAAGGTCACTTTCTTTTTTCAATAATTTCCCCTAAAGTGACCTCGCAACAAAGTTCTTCATTGATTCAGCTTGAGAAACTTTATGAGGATCCACCAAAAATTTCTTACTTCAAAGATCCATTTGATCCTCCTTGTAATTTCAAACTTTGCCTCTTCAGTTGTGTGTTTGGATCTTTGAACTGCACACAAGGTGATCTCCAGTTGTTTCTTGGTTAAACGATGGATGGCCGTGACATGAATGAAGAATTTTGGACTTGTGTGGGACTTCTTTCAAACAACCCCAAGCTTTGGAAAGTTAGTTGCACCAAGAATCATGTCTTGATAACCCTCAGTGATTGTTGGAGTTGGTTTAAAATGAGGGAAATCAAGTTTTTGAGCAAGTATCTGGTGGATTTCAGTGTCAATCTTCCCAAAGTCGCATACCAGGGCCTTAAGAAATTTACAAGTCCTTTCAAATGCAACTTTCATCTTTCGATACTTCTCAACTTTCAGTTGGAATACTCGAGTAATCAGGAAAATTTACTCCGAGTTTATGAACACAAAGTCTGCTTTTGTTCTAATGTAGTCACATCCTCTGCGGGAGAGGGTGTACTGGAAGAATTCACTCTTCATGATCCTTTTTGGCCTAATAGTTCTTCAATCCTTTTGGTTTATCCTTTGATCAGACGTTCTCAAACTTATCACCATGTCGGGCATGAAAAAGATTCAGCCTTTTAAACTCCATTGGAAGTCTTCGGTCGTCAGGAATATTGAGCTTAGAGGATTGAAAAATGGGGAAGTATTTAGAGTTTGGAGAAATTGGAATATCCTAGTAGCCGTATGAAGGAGGTTCTACATATGTGAGACTTGGAATGTAGTATGAGTCCAAGAGTCTTCGGGTAGGGTATTCCCAAGAATTGATCAACGTTTCATCAAAAGTGGTATCGAACCCTTGGGCTCTCGAAATTTCATCTGCGAATTTCGCAGCTCTCCAATCTTGTTTCTTTTGAACCGTGGTTGGGGAGTCATCGGAGTGAATTGATGAAACATCTTACTCTAATTTTTTTAGGCGAGGAGGATTTTGAGGCCGAGGAGAAGGAGGAGGTGTTGACTGCCAAGGGGAATTATGAGAAATTTAATGTCGAGGAGAACCACGGAAATTTGGGTCTTTGCTGTGCTTTGAAGATGGTTGACGCCGAGGAGGAGTGTTGGACTGGTGAACCGAGGGAGTTTTTGACTTAGAAGTTTTTGAGGATGAAAGAGTTTCAATCCTTATTCCCTGGTTTGGATCCCTTCCCCCTTTTGAGGACGCAATCTCCACGTGCACCTCAAACCAAACTTTCAAATCATCAAGCTTTTGGAAATTGGTATTGAACTGTGTTTCCATCTGAGCACTCAGTTCCTTGTTGGTAGAAATATCAGGGTTGAACAGTGTTTGATAAATACCCTTGGTGAGACGAAGGATTTCATCAACACTTTGTTTTGCGGTTAGGGATCGCCTCAACCCTTTAATTGTTTCGTGAAGGACAAAGTAACCTGTTTCATAGGCCATGTGAGTCTCACTGATGAGTTGTTGAGACTTGGTTTCTTGTTCTTTTATGGATTTCTGAAGCTCGGTCTTTAGGACCTTTACCTTGTCGATGAAATCAGTAGATTTCTTAACGAACTCCCAATGATCAAGATTTCTTTGATTATAAAGCTGAAGAATACCCATTTCCAACCGCATAAGCATTCTATCAGCAAAGAATTTCTCTCTTGTTTCCAAGGCTTGAAGTGTGTCGACCAGTGATTTTTTAGTAGATTCTTCTGTAGTCTTCGTGGTTGCAGAGGTAACTGCAGCTAGAATTTGTCCCCCTTAGACTGAAGATTCAGGAACTCCTTTCTTGACACAACCAACTTTTTCTTTTTCCCTTGCTTGGGCTTGGATGTAGAGTGTTGTGATCCACTGGATTCCTCTTCATCTAGAACCATTATGAAGTCAACAGAAGCACGATGTTGTTGAATCTCATCAAGGTTATCATCATCTAACCCGATGAGAGGTTTAGAACTGATTTGAATCGCAGTTTCTCCTTTATTGGAGTCATGCTCTTCAATGTTGGTGGGAGGAGGCTTTGAAGTGCCAGCATCATCTTCCATGGCTTGAAATATTTGAACTGTGTTTCCATGTCAAACATCCATTTCTGAATTGTGAGGAGGTCATGCATAGTTTTGGCATTATTAAAGGCAGTGGCTCAATATTTATCCACATGAAGAAGAGACTCTTCTTTTTGTTGTTGATGTTGAAATTGCCATGCCTGGAATGCCCTTTTGAACACTTTAAATTTCCTCATCCCTGATTCAGTTGCTAGTCGATACCGAGACAATGAGTCATCTGATGCAAAACCGCCAATTCCTTGTCGCACCGAGGTGTCCCTCGGGTCCATGGATCGTTGCACATTAGTGCTCACCATGCCTAGGCTGCTTGGATGTAATATCGATGATGCAGGATTTCCAGAGCTTCCTTGGTTTCCTTGATCTAAAACCAAGTCTAGCCTCGGCTCTATTCTGGTAAGGGTCTCTAAAAAAGGACCCTATGGGGTAACTTGTGTATGAAGTGTTCATATGACACGGAGGAAAATAGAGTTCAGCTCCTCCGGATAAATAAAGTGCAGACACGAAACCGAGGAGAACTTAGGGCAAGTATCGACATCTAGATCCACTTGGAATCCAGATTGGGTTTTTTCTCCATGTTTGGATGAAACTGATAAACTTTCTATATCAAAGTGGTTAGATTGGGTTGCTTCGGGTGAATCAATGTGGAATCGAAGGGCTATGGGAGTCTTTTGAGAGACTCCAACATCTGCCTTGTTTCGCTAATGGCCATAGATAGGGGTAAGCTTTAACTTCTTTCTTCTAAAAATGTCTTCTAAATCTGAAGGCTCATTCAAATTGTCATAAACCACGTTAACTGGTGGATCATGAGCCTTAGATGGAGAAGGTTGAACCCGATGATTGGACTCTACAGTAGTGGCTTTTCGGTTCTTTGAAGCACATGCACCCTTTGATACAACATTTGAGGGAGTGCATTTGATAACCAGGGAATTAATCCTTTTTGGCTTGGGTTGTGGGGCTTGGACTTTGGTTAGACGTGGGGGCTTGCCAGGGTAGAGTGGTATGGGGAAATATCACTCGTATCCATAATCTGGTCAGCCACCAGAAGAGTAGTGAGCCCAATAGATTCAAGAATGTACATGGGAAGACGTCGAGACCGAAGATAGATTGGTCTTTGGAGGGATTGTACCTTTTGATATCTCTTGCGGAGAAGAGATTGGTGTCATTTCCAAGAATGAGGTTTGCATCTTTGTGAAGATCGACCAAGACAAAGACCAAAACCTTGCAAATGTGAGTTCCATCATCCCTTCCTTCGGGGTCCCCTTGCTGACATATTGGAGAATATCCTCCCAGAGAATGTTGTCGTAGTTTATTGGGTTTCCAGTGAAGATGCTCCGCACTATGTCTATAAGTGGCTTGCCCATGTTGTTTGTACCTCCGGTCCTTCCAGACAGACACCTGATCACATAGTATCAAACGTATTGCCAAACAGCAGGCAATTTCCTTTTTTTAAATTCAGTTACCCCTTTGAGCTTTGATTGATACCCCATCTGGTACAGGGCGGAAAAGACATCGTTGGTGCTTGGAGTGTAGAACTCTGTTGATGAAGAAACTTGCAGATTGATTGCTTATAAAACTTTTTGTTGGTTAGAACAACCAAGGAATCATCGATTATATGGAGATGAACTTCTTCCATTTTGTACAATGGCCTAAATACAGAAAAGGCACATTTGAACAAGATTTCTTGTGGGACAACTTCTATGAATGAATCAAAGGCACCAAAAAGTGGATGAGTGGGAAGGAACTTGATCATAATCCTGATAGAATCACTGTAGCTTTCATGATCATTAATAATGCCTCTGTAGTTGCTTGCTATGATGGAAGGAGTGAGATCCTTGATACTTGATCCAGATCTGGTAGGTTTAGCAGAGCAAGAAGCTTTGGATTGTTTATTTGAGACTCATATTTCACCATTGTTGCTAAAAGTTTTGAAGAACTTGCACGGAAAGGGTATTTTGCAAGAAGATGAAGAAGAAGAAGATCGTCTGTGAGAGTTCAGAAAGCGTAAAGCTTTCTTGGGGAAGAAAAAGGGTTTTTATACTTCCAGATTTCAAAATTTATTAACATTAGTTTACTTATAGCTGTGAAAAAAACCTTTGGGTTTTTTTTATCAGTTAAACGTAAATCGAAAATGTTTTTCGGAAAAAGAGGAGCATTTAATGTTGTTGCAGACGCATGATGACACGTCGTATAATCGTGGGGTGAAAATGGTTTCATCCGTTGAATAAAGTGGGGGAGTGGAACAGATATGACCCCAATGTTTGCTTGATGTGATTGTTTAAGTAAAAGGGGATTTTCAAAAAATATTTCTTGTAAGGAAAATCGACATGTTTATCCATTAACCAAAAATAGGCCTGATTATGAAAAGTCCTTTGAAGAGTAACCCTTTTTCATGTGCGACAAATTAAATGAAAAATGAAACATTTTCTTTTGAAAGATTGATGTTCTAGATTCATTAAATAGCACACACAATGAAATTTAATATGTCTGATGCAAGGTGGCTTCGGGTTGTTTGATGAGTCTGCGGGAGATGATACTAAAGAGAAACTTGAACACAAAGGTTAGAAATACAAATACTAAATAGACCTGAGGAGTACATGATCATATGGGGTCTTTGATATACAGAGCATACCGAGGAGCAACTTATGAAGTCTACACTATGTCAATTATTCTAAAAATAGATAAGGTATGTAAAATGCTTCAAGAGTTTTGTTTAAAAGAAAAGAAGCAAGTTTAATTACACCCGAAGATATGAGATCTTCGTTCATTATCCTTTCAAAAAGAATCGAGAGTTTGGGTTCATCATTCCTAACATTTATAAGAATCCATTAAGTTTTGTGGTGTCATGTACTTTTGTGAAAACATCATCTATTTCCACATGAGTTGGAACAAAGATTAATTCAATATTACCTTTGAGGATATGGCCCTTGATGAATTGATATCGTAGCTCTATGTGTTTCGTCTTTGAGTGGTGAATAGGATTGTGTGAAATGGATATTTCGGTCTCTGAATCACAATAGATGGGTACCCGTAGCATTCTATACCTGTAGTCCATAAGGTGTGTTTTCATCCAGAGGAGCTAAGAGCTGCAACTGGCTGAGGCAACATATTCAGCCTCTGTGGTGGAGAGTGAAACACAATTTGTTTCCTTGAAGACCAACTCACTAATCTTCCACCCAGAAATTGGCATCCTCTCGAGGTGCTATTTCTTTCAAGTCTGCACCCTGCATGGTATGCATCAATGAAAGCCTGCAGAGTGAAGTTGTTTCCTGCCGGATACCAAAGACCTAAGGTCTTACTCCCTTTAAGATATCTAAATATATGCTTGACTGCGGTCAAGTGTGATACTTTGGGATCAGCTTGGTATCTAGCACATAAACCCGTGCTGGACACTATATTTGGTCTACTTACGGTGAGGTACATCAATGAACTAAGAATTCCTCGGTATATCTTATGATCAACTGACTCTCTGGTAGGGTCAACGGAGATCTTGTACCCGAAGGCCATGGGGACCTTTGCCGAGGAGCAATTATCCATTGAAAATTTCTTCAACAACTTAGTGGTATACTATTCTTGATGGATGAAAATTCGTTGAGCGATCTACTTGACCTAAAGACCTAGAAAGAAATTAATCTCTCTATTCATGCTCATTTGGAATTTGTTGGTCATGAGCTTGGCAAAATCATCCACCATTCATTTATCAGTTGAGCCGAAGATGACATCATCCACATAGATTTGAACGAGCATCAAGTGTTTTCCATTTAATCGTCTGAAAAGATTGGGATTAATCACACCTCGTTTGTACGCTGAGTTGACATGAAACTCTAAAAGAGTCTCATACCAAGCTCTTGGTGCCTGCTTTAACACGTAGACTGCTTTCACCAGCTTATAACAATGGTTGGGAAACTCTGAACTTTCAAAGCCTAGAGGTTGTTGTAGATACACTTCTTCTTTGAATTCATCATTGAGAAACGCACTTTTTACGTCTATTTTATGGACTTTGGTGTTCTTATGGGCTACATACGCTTGGAAAATACGTATGGCTTCCATCCTTGCAACCGGAGCATATGTTTCATCAAAATCAACTCCTTCAAGTTGTGTTTTAGACCCTCTACTTAAGCTACTCATTGAATAGAGAAGTTACCTGTAGTTAACACACCATATCCCCTGATTATTCCGTTTGCATTATTCCCGAAGATGACGTGTCCGCCACCACTGATTGGCCTGAATTCTCGAAGGTAGTCTAACCTTCCAGTCATGTGCAAGGAGCATGAACTATCAATTAACCATTCTTGTTCATGGTCCTCCTCGCACATAGCCTGCATGATCAGTTGGTTAGTTTGGGCACCCAAACTAATTTGGGGCCCGTGCTAATATGGGAGACATTCTTATCAAAAGTATGCATGTAGGAATGATGAATAGATTTCTTTTTCCATATTTGTTTGTGTCCATGATGTTTTACTTTCTTTTGAACACTTCAAGTTGGGATTGGACGTTTCTCTTTTGACAGTGGATATAAACAAAAAGTTAGGTTCTTTTCATTAATCTGTAGATCGTACTTGGTCAAATGTCTGAAGGGTGTGGTTTGTTTCTTTTGACTGGTCCTTGGGTTGTGCTTTACAGAAGAGTCCGTTGTTTTTGTAGATGACTTGTTAAGTGACCCAGAGATAGGTTTTGACTTCCTGATGGATTGATGGGATTTTGAAAAATGTGGAGTGTTCAAAATACCTTTCATTTTTGGTTCTTTTAAGGAAGTTTGTGACAAGGACTCGACCTTGTTGTGAGTGAGTACAATGTTGTTGTTTTTGAAAGATTTAGTCATTGTACATGCTTTTTTACAAGTTCCATCGACTGCAGTGTCATTTTGAATTTTTTTTTTGCAGTGATGGATCCGACTTCATTTTTCAGAGCCAATTTTGCCTCACCTTTTGATGTGATAACATCAGAAGCATTTACTTTGGTTTTTTTTTTGAAATTCTTTGATCTAGACATTGACCTAGGAGTTGAATTATCAGAACTATAGAGTTCATGATTTTGGGAGCACTGTCGAAACTCAAAGTTGTTAATGGGAAGTTCATATGTGAACAGATGAAGAGTCGACATGGACTTGACTGGGGTCTGCGGGATGTCATTTGTTGATAATGAGGACTAAAGTACCATAGAGTAGGTCAAGGAAAAATCTTTGTTGGGACTTGTCCTAGTTTCAGGTTCTTCCATAACAATTTCTTTGTCCACTAAATAACTAGACTAAGAACTGGGACTAATTGTACCGATGACAGGAAAGAAACTTTCTAAGTTTCCCTAGGAATGAGGATGAATCTCCTCGATCACATAATTGTTACCGAGATCATGAAGTCTACCGAAGTGACATTGAATGTCTTCGTTAAAGGTCTTGTCATTGACTGGATAATGAAAGGCCCGGTCTGGTGGGACATAAGGACGTTCGACATCAAATAGAGGGGGTGAGTTCTCTTCGGTAGAGTACCAATTGGACCATCCCCAATTATATGTGCTATCAACAGTCCCATTATTAACTATGTTTTCAATGGCGTCACTTTCATTAAACAACTTTTCAATTAAACGATCCAAATGTACAATTTCTTTTCGGGTTAGATCTCGTTGATTGAAAGCAATTTCTAAATGAGTCTCACTACGTAACCTAGCATTATTTTCTAACAACAAATCTTTTTCTAACATTGTGACCTTACGCTTTTTGTCTTCTACTCTTCCTATCAAGTGATACAGCTCTTGGGTCACTATGTTCTTTTCATATAAGGCTTTGTTGTAGTCTGTAAGGACGGTAGCACACGTTTAATTAAATATTTCTAGGTGAGGTTAACAATCATGCATGCTAAAATTATTAGACGAAATCATAAGTGGTAACTGTTCAACAATACTGAGGGTTCCCTCTCTTTCCATGTAGCAGTAGTTCCTCTGTATGTTGTTTGATCCATCTTCTTCACTTGCTGCCACCATGCATATCTTTCCTCTCTTCTTTTTGTTATCAGTTTCCTCATCTTCATCATCCGAAGACCATACGTGATGATCCCTACGAACTTAAGCTACACAGACATTCACTTTTCTTTTTCCTTATCTTCCATCTCCTGGGCCATTCTAAGATAGAATGCTTTGTCTTTCACCACATTTGCTTTACAGTCTCTCGCAATGCGATTTTCCTTGTGACATTTGTGACAGACAAGAACTCCATATTTTTTGTCTTCAGTAGTAGTACCAGAGTCCAGTGATTTGTTAGTATGCAATATTTCCTTATGACTGGAAATCATTTGAGAATCATTCTGAGGTTGAGGTTGGTGATGAGGGTTTTGGGGATACCGGTGATGATTGTTTTGTGAGTTGAAGTTTCAGTTAAAAGGTGGTTTAGTGAAATGTTGGGTTTTACGAAAAGTGGGTGGTGGGAGTTGATTCAACTGTTGACATCTGCTTCATCATATAGTTCGACATCTGCTTCATATGATTGCAGAGAGTTGTCATATGGATGTTGATATAATGACTCTCCAGGATAGGGATACTGAGGTGCTTTTATGGTATACTGAGGAGTTTGAGCCATTAAAGCAAGTTATCCACCCATATCTGCACATTCTTTTAACACTGTTGATTCTTGAGCCTAAAGTTCATCGTAGAGTTAGAACAATGAAAGCGTCTGGATCTTCCTGTATCCTTGGACTATCATTTTTGCTGTCTTCCAATGTCTTCCTAACTTGTTCAAAAACTGCAGGTTGGTTTCATGGTTGCTTCTGGCGGTACCAACATTTGAGAGTTTGGTGATTATGAGGTTAAAACTCTTGAAGGAATCATCAAGACTTTCACCAGGTAGAGATTTGAAGTTGGTGAAATCATTGAGAGCAGTAGTAAGCTTCTTGTCTTGAGCTTGTTCAGACCCTTGGTAGAGATTTTTTAGTACATCCCAAATTTCTTTGGCAGATTCACAGTTGATGCTGATGTCAAAGTTGTCTGGAGCAACGCCACATGAGATTTCGTAAAAGGCAATTGCATCTTTCTCCATCTTTTCGAGATCATCGTTGGTAGGTCTTGAAAGGTCTAGTATGCTCAAGAGTCATATTAAAGTGATATTGCTAATTAACATATCATACTAATGGGTCACACTAACAACAGCTTGATATAATTGATTATTTATTCGAAATTGATTTTAATAAATATTCAATAAAAACTCTTATAATTAAATTGGAAATTATTTTTTTCCTGAAAATAATAATTTTCATTAGCAAGTAACATAATATATCATACGGTATGATTTATAAGTCATGTACATTATTTTGGACTAGAAAGACTTTTGTCTTTTAGCCAAAAAGCAAACTTTATAACTTATAAAAGGCTTGTGAGTTTTTTATAAAAGTTTGACTTTTTTTATATATATATATAAAATCTGAAACACGCTTCTAGGAAGCATGTTATGGGCTTTTGATTATTTTAAAGAAAAGTATGGCATCTCTTGAAAGCATGGGGAGACAAGTTTGCTTTTGGGGACATATGTGCTTAAAATGTTAAGACCTTGTTAGGGTACAAAGTTTTCCATGAATGACTTTGTAATGTTTGACTTTTGTAAAACCCACTTACATGTGGTGTATTAGCCTTTTGACATGAGAGATAGAGAGTGCGAGAGAGACATGTAAACACCTCTATATAAGGTGGGTTCATACCACTTGTAGAGGTGTGCTTGAGAGGTGTAAAAGTTGAGTGTGTAAGTGTGTGTTATTTATGTAGACTAGATCTATGTCCTTTTTTGTAACACAATACATAATCAATACATCTCTTGAACACCCAAATCACCATGTTCATTGTGCAATCTTGAATTCTGCATGCCAAACCATGTTCTTTAGTCACTACAATTGGTATCAGAGCGGGTCTTCAAGATCAACGAGATTTTTGAAGAACGATTCTCGGTTTGGCAACATTTGTCACAATTGGAGCAATTTTGGTGAGTCTCTCTCTATGATCTCTCTTAATTTCATTGAATTCGTGCGTTGTGTTTATGATATGTGATCATTTTGACTCGTTGGATCAAATTTTTTTTTGAAAAACCCATTTGTTATTATCCAATAAATTGTTTGTTGATCAAGCCCGATCCAATCTCATATTCATTTGGTTGATTCGATTCTAAAATTGCAATGGTTAATTTTGATCCAAATCTAGTCCAAAATTCAAGCCCAAACTGATCTGTGATTAATGTTCATTGATTCAAGCCCAAATAATCACATTAAATCTGTTACTGTTCATGATCCAATTTTTTTGAGCCCAAGACTTATTTCTAATTGATTAATCCGATTTTTCTATTTTATTCGTATCATTCACGAGTATACTCATCTGTTTCTCGATTTTATCGTTAATCTAAGTTGTTGAATCAAATATACGAATCAATTCATGTTGTTCGATTGAATCTTTAATTCGTATACATATTTCCAATTGAATATTGTTACGGAGTTGGAGGTTGAACAAATGACCTTATAATGCCGATTTCATTCGCTTCGCTTGTTCTATTTCTGCTAAATTCGAATATGAATTGTTGATAATCGAAATCGATTTGAATGATGATATCGATTTTCCTTGATGATTGAATCGATGGCTGATCAAATCTGTTCTTGACTGATCAAATGAAGTTCTTGAAGATGGATGAAGAGTCAAACAAGAAAAGTCAATGTTTGATTCTTATGAATCCAGAATTTGAAATCGAAAGAGAATCAGATGTGTATAGAATCGATTTGTGAATGAATTTGATTTTTGGAATGGAAATCTTAAATTTGTTCATATCGACTTGACGTGCTGGGAATCGAACTTCTTAAGATCGATATTTGATTTTAAGAACACGATGAAAAACAGTTGGAGAATGTTACAATTTATGGGTGTTTGATCCAAAAATAGATTAAAGATCGATAGATTTGGTGTTCGTCGGGGTCAACCAAAAAGTCTAAGAATCGATTGATTTTTGATTTTGAGGTTGATGAACTGGAAAATGAACTAAAAAAAACGAAGAGTTCGATTTTGGTGGTCAGGCTGAGTTTGATTTTAAGTATCGACTTGGGTGATTTTGATTTCGAAGGTCTGTTAATGGAAAGAGATGTACAATCGAATGGTTGATTTGTTGAAAGAGAAGACTTGGATTCGTTGGTCGATACTTGGGTTGATGTCGATTTACGAACAAGGAAGAATTTGAAATTAATTGAATTTAGTGTTGATTTTGAGAAATCGATGATTTGGCTTGGTATCATCTTGATTTCGAATGTTTGGGTTATGGACTGATTTTGAGGAAGACTGACGAAGACTTTGATGCTTCGTTAAATCGATGACGATTTTGGTTTCAATCAAACAGACGAAGTCTTGAGTTTTGATTGAAGCTTTGAAGGTCGTTACCAAGAGTCGATGGTCGATGCTCGATGGTCAATGATGTTCATCTGTTTGCTTCCTGTATCATACTGGGTTCGTGAATTGAAAAGGCAAAGGATTGTAGTAATGAACGAACAGAAGGGGTAAACGAACGAAAGTTTTTGGTTTGGGAAGAACTGAATGACTAAGAAGTTACAGTTCACGATTAAGCCTTCGTATGCCTTCGATTTCGTTAATCAGTATCAAAAAGTTTTGTTATTTTGGAGATGAGGATTTCTAACGAAGTGATGAAGAATTCGTTAATATGGTGAAGATGCAGTTTCATACGAAGAGGAGAGAGAAAGAAAAAGTTTCGTACGAAGGGGAGAGAGAAAGAAAAAGTTTCGTACGTTGACATGAAATTGGGGAAGAAACTCATAATTTTCGAAAATGACCCCTGACCTTACGAAAGTTTGACACTTCGTACGAATACACAAAGTTTCGTATGTTTTGAATGAAAAAGCAGAATTTTCGTATTTGACCCCTGAAATTTCGACATTTTGGCAGCTCATACCCAAATTCGAATTTTGGGGTATACTTTCGAAAATTTGAAGATGTGGGCAGAATTGACAAAATTAGTCCCCGCAACTTTCGTAAGTTTGGCAGTTTTCGACCAATTTCGAAAAAGGACTGATTTTGCTGAGAAAGTGAAGAAAATACATTTCAGGCCCCTGGAGTTTATGCGAATTGACGCTTTCTACCCAGCTTCGGAAAAGGGGGAGAGTTTCGCATATTTGGCTGTTTTGGGCGCACCGGGTCACTGTATAATTTTGAAATTGACAATTTCTACCCATTTTTGAGAAATTTTGTCAAAGGTGGTCCGTGAACGAAGTTAAAAATTCAAGATTTTTTGGGTTTTCCGGATTGAAGCATAAAGTTTATGCCACATGTTAAGGGGGAGTTTTGACACGAAAAATTCCGAATAGAGCACGTTCTCTTTCCTTGAAGGTTTTATAATCAAGTTTAGATTATAAAAAGGGGGAGAAATTTATATGGAAATTCGAACTTTAATTTTTCATATTACGCGGATTTGACGACCGAAGTGACCTTGAATTTTTGAAGTATACGAAATGAAGCGATTGGAGATTCGGAAGTGATTTCATTTCGAAATGGGTTTGGTTTTATTGAAGATTTTCGGGGTGTGCTCTTATGCTCAACTTTTGGGTGATCAATTTGGAGTTTGAGAAGCTCGTGATCATTCGTTGATGCTCGGTTTGTATGATCTCACATCCTAGAGCCCAAATTGAAGAATCATGGAAGAATTGAAGATTGAAGTTCGTTTCAACATGTGTCACCTTGACGCTCGGATCGCGTAGTTGCTCGATTTTGGAAGATTTGAAGTGGGTCATTCATTCCTAACTTTGAGGGGGAGAATGTTAGGGTACAAAGTTTTCCATGAATGACTTTGTAATGTTTGACTTTTGTAAAACCCACTTGCATGTGGTGTATTAGCCTTTTGACATGAGAGATAGAGAGTAAGAGAGAGACATGTAAACATCTCTATATAAGGTGGGTTCATACCACTTGTAGAGGTGTGCTTGAGAGTTGTAAAAGTTGAGTGTGTAAGTGTGTGTTATTTATGTAGACTAGATCTATGTCCTTTTTTGTAACACAATACATGATCAATACATCTCTTGAACACCCAAATCACCATGTTCATTGTGCAATCTTTAATTCCGCATGCCAAACCATATTCTTTAGTCACTACAGACCTAATGGTTAATACTTTCACTTTATGAATATAAATAAGGGGATTCATTTTGGCTAGTGATTCATTTTTCTTCTTAATCCAAGTGGCCAAAACTTCTTCCTTCTCCCTCATTATCTCTAGTTTTGGTTAGAAAACTTGAAGAACACTTGCATCTTCATGCCCTCTTTAAGTTCATATTGGTTATGAACTAAAACCTTAAGGATTTAAGAGTTTTGGACTAGCATCTACATCAAGTTGAGTCATTGTTGGTGTCTCAAAGGTTCCACATTCTTCATCAACTTCCAAGCCTCCCAAGAGGACCCAAAGAACTACAAATGTTGTTATTTCTTCATCCTTTTTATGGTTGGTATTTTAATCTTTCTATAACTTGGAAGAAGATCCTTGGTGGGTATAAAATGTTTATGTTATTTCAAAAATTAAAGTCTTTCGTTGCCATATTTTTCATGTTTTTGAAACTAATTTTGAGCTATAACCCAACAATTGGTATCAGAACCACCTTGCAAGTTTGGTTAGATTTTTTATATTTGGAAATATTAGTTTTTGGAGAATATGGATAACTTGTTTTTGTATAAAAATAAGTTCATACATATTTTTTATGACAACTTTGTATTTGTTATTTTATATGACAAAAAGTTTTATGCATCTTTTTTCATTTAAAGTTGTTTTAGAAAAACAAAGATTTTTTTTTGTGTATGTTGATATATATGATGTGCATAAACTAGCCAATGATCATTATGTTTGTTATGTTGTTGTGTTGGTTGTTTTATAAACTGGTTGTAATAATTTATTTATTCACATGGTATGTAATAATTAAATAGATTAACTTTATTGGTTTATTTTATAAGTAGTAGATTAGTTTTTAGAATTAATTTATTTGTACAAAAATGTAACAATAAATGAACTTGGAACCATTTTTTAAGACAAAATAGCAATTTTCGAGTCTAAAAGGTGTGCAGGATTTTCAGTGACATTTTCTGGAAAGTGCACTAAAGCTGTTAACAAAAGGTTGTTGGACTTTTAGCGACAGTTGCTGAATTTTAGCCTTCAATAAGTTTTTCCTCTCTTTTGCAAGCAACGGGTATTTCCTCAAGTAGGAGCTTCTACAACAACATTACAAGAAGTTTTTGGACCACTTAAATGTCCCTTTAGGAATGTACTTGGCATTTTTGTGTTGGCTCACAAAAATGTCATTAGTTGGTTATGTTTATCCACATATCTTTTTATGCATGTTTGTGTTGTTTGTTTTATGCATTATTTTGTGTGGTTGATAAAATTAGTTTTTCACAAACTAAAATAACTTTAGACAAAATAAACATCACCTGGAGTTTGGGTTTTCAAAATTGGACATAAGATGTAACAAGTTATTATTTTTAAAATAAAACCCGGTTTTATAAAATCGTTAACAACGACAAATTTTGAAATACTCCATTATAAGTTTTAAAATGGTGATTTTTTTAACTTATACAAACTCCATATATATAAGTAATAAAATGAAGTTTTATTAATGATATAAAAGGTTAAAATGCACTCAAAAATTAATACCGGTTATTAAAATTGAATTGCGTCAAATTATATAAAAACTATCTTTTTATATAGAACCTTTAAAAATGATTTTTTTTTTAAATTGATACCATGTTTTAGGCATGTAATAACCATGATATCATATGTTTTTAGACTAGAATTATAAAACATATAAAGACCCTTATTTTGCAAACCTCAAATCTATGTAATCCTTTTGAAAAAACACTCGCACATCTCTTGTATGCACTAGTGGGATAAAGGATACCTAACCGCTTTGTGTTGTCTTTTGATGGTCGGGGTGTCTTCGCAATATCTATAACCAAGTTATAGGCCGATAACACATGTTTTTTTAAATTGGATGATTTGAACCAAAATCTTTTGTGATAAAAGATACCTAAGCAAGAGAGTTCTGATGCATAGATGGGATCAAACATGTCTAATTAAATTTGTTATTAGAGAACCCATAAATCTAGGAATTATATAGCAAGATATAATTGATAATCGATATCTACCGGGTTAAATTCAAATGGATGGGATAAAGGATACCTAACCATTTATTTGTTTTGCAACTTTTTATCTTAGACTTTGATAATTAATGTTTTCGGAAACTAAAAGGGTATTAATTATTAAAGATTATATATTGAAAATACTAAATGAATTTTGTTGAAATTTTGTAGTTAAATAATCCATTCTCGTTATCATGAATTGTCATTTTCTTTAATGACTAAATGAAACAATAACATTCAATAGATACAACTTCAATGAATGAGTTCATGTCTTAAGAGACAATCTCGTGAGAGATATGAAATTGTATACACTTAAAGGTCCTAGTCCTAAACTATTTGTTTTGAGCAATGAACATGAACGTGATACCTAGTAAAGGCATCCCCATGATGCTAAATATGTTTCTAACATCAAGCTAGGAATAGTTATTCATGACTACTACGAAGACTTGGATAAATTAAACATATATCTGATGATATAACAGGTCAAGAAATATTCTAATAGATACAATGATATTTTATTTAAAGCTAGTTTAAACATTAGAATAATTCAAGGGTAAAGAATCACCTTATATGATCCAGGAGGCCCATGTTTTATGGACTAGACACCTTTAAGCCCAAGAACTCTTCTAAAGCCTACATATATGGATCTTGTTTATTTTTGTGAAGAAACTGGACACTGGAAGAGGATTTACTCCTCTTATTTGGAAAGAAAGTCTGGAATAGACTAGTACTTCTAGTATCTACTAGATAGAACTCATACTTTTCATATAACACTTAGGTACTTGGTACATAAATGTTAATCTAATATTTGTAAATGTCTTGCAAATATTTATTGAAGAGTAACGAAGCTGAGCACAATCAAGTTGGAACTACACTCTCAGAGTTTAGTTTATTATTTATGCTTAGAACATAAATTACTTGTAATGTAAAACAATATTTGTTTTGGAACAATGTATGTTTTAAGTTAGCATGTCTAAATTTATGTCTCAGTTATTTTATTCAAATGTTTGATCATTTACTTATTCGTTTTTCATAATGGTAATATTCATATTCTGAATAGATTAGCTTCTATTTATAAGACTAGATCTCTTAACAGAATTATAAAGTAAATATCAACATTTTATAAAATCAAGTTCTATACACAATCACTTTTGACTTAAACTAGTTTTAAATCAAACTCATCTTTGTCATTCTTATCTTTATTATACAAATGGCATTCACAAATTCCAACTTCAAGAAAGGGATCTTTGAAGGCAAATAATGTAGCTTATTTGACATATGTGAACCTTATTTATATGAAAAGGATTCCTAATGATATTTTCACTAAGGTGTAGAGAAAATAATAAAGGAACTATACACTTTAATGTATGAATTCCTTTCTAATGAATGTCTGAGATTAATCACAAGATACCAAATCAACTTTATTAACAACTATAGTAGTTTTAATTATATTTTACATGGTAAAGCATAATTGTGAAACCTTTGTTGAATATTTCAAAAGTTGAGATACAAACCAGTAAGAACCATCTAAGGCCTTAATGATAATAAATGATGAATTAAATCTTACTTGGTATGATTTACTATAACAACCCAATAATCCAAGGTAAAAATTTCATTTTTATTATAACCAAAACACTATTGTAACTTTGTTTAAGACATTGAAAAACATTTCAATTAAACAAATATCAGAGTCTAATCCCAAAGATCACATATTGAGGAAAACACGGGTGTATGTGATGTGATCGTCCCGAGCTCTTTCATTTGAAAACTGGAGTACCTGAAACAAAAACTGAAAACCGTAAGCACAAAGCTTAGTGAGTTCCCAAATACCAGATACCATACATAGCCGCGAGCCATACATATCATTCCTATATAATAATCAATAAGGGTGCTATGTGCCGCACATAGTGTTGCCATTATGCCACGATCCACCTCATGGTCTTTCTTGCCAGGTCGGGGGCCACAACCCTAGGTCTTAAAGACAAGTGCCATGAGCCACCTCCGAGTCTTGCATGTAAACATCACAAAGACAACTAGCATACAGTCTACAACTACTTAACTAATAATCGCTAGAGTTTAGACTTTGGTCTTTCATACAGTGTGCCAAGAGCCACCTCCTGGTCTTTCATGCTTAATGCCAAGGGCTAACCCGCAGGTATTCCTATAATATACAAACCCAATGGGCTGACATTGGTGCCTTCGACCCACACAAACAGTAAGGGGACTCACCTCGAATGTTGAAGATCACTGCACGAAACCTTAGCTGTTGACCTGACGACTTCCCAAACTATCAATACCCAAACAACATCCAATTAGCAACTGAAATCCAAACCATGATCCATAATCCAAGCTTGGGGTAAAATGACAATTTTACCCCTAGCCCATCAAGACTCACAACCAAGGCCAAGCCCAAAACCAACAAGGCCCACAACTAAAAAATCCATAAAAGCCCACTAATGGCCCAATTTTCCAAATTGGGCCCGATCCCATATGGGTCTTATCCTAAGCCCATATTTCCCTTGAATACAATTCAGGTTACCTCAAACACCTCTTGGGACAAACTTGGTCAAAATCATAAGTCAAAAGTCAAAGTCAACGCTCCGAGTTGACTCAACTCGTCGAGTTATCCCATAACTCGCCGAGTTTCCATTAAGCATAGAATCGCGATATTTCAATCCAACTCGCCGAGTTTCCCTTTAACTCGTCGAGTTCCTCCTTTTTCAACAAAATCGGGACAAAACCAACCCAACTCGTCGAGTTCCCTTAAGAACTCGTCGAGTTCTTCGATCAACCAACCCACTTAATGCATTAAGCCACTATTCTTCAAACTGAAGCCCTATCTTCCAGATCTAGACTGAAAATACGTCTAGAATGGTAAAGTTTCCAACTTTACCCATTAAGAACCACCCCAAAGGCATTAAGCTCAAACCTTAATCCAAAAAGGCTTATGTCTTAATCCCAAAAACCACCATATCTTCAAGATAGAACCCATGAACACAGATCGGACCTTAAAGACCAAAAGGTCACGTAAAATCTTCAACTTTACTCCCATGCGAGGCTAGAGGGAACATAAAAGCTTAAAAGAGACCATAATAAGGGATTAATGGATGCATGGAGCCCTTAGGACCATAAAGTTGGCACCTTTATGCCACAAGAGCTCCATAGATCCATAGATCTGAAAGGGTTTGTCGAAATCGGACGTTAAACTCCCAACAACCACTCCTAAAGCAAGATTGAGACTTTTTACCAGAAAAGTGTCGAAAATGAAGCAAGGATTCGAGATCTAGAAGCTCCTTCTTGTATTACCAACTCTCACCAAATTCCCTTCCTTCCAATGGATTCAAACACACCACCAAAGCACTCAAAATGGCTCACAACACTCAAAAATGCTTTAGGGTTTCGAGGTTAGGGTTTAGGACATTGATGGCTGGAAATGAGGCCAACATATGGGGTTTAAAATGTTTAAATAGGGTGCAAAACACCGAAATTAGGGTTTCCCAAACCACGTCCAACTCGTCGAGTTGGTCCTCTCTAACTCATCGAGTTGGTCTTCAAAAATACGCACGACCAACACTTCCAATACGTCGAGTTTCTTCCCCCAAACTCGATGAATTGGCCTTTAGAAATGAGGTTTTATTTCTATAATTGACGTTCTAGATTCCGGATGTTACAACTCTCCCCTAATTAAATTAGATTGCATCCTCGAAATCGCTCCTTATTAACTCTCATATCAAAACAATCAACCTGATGATCATGATCGGAAATTCTGCGCATAAAATAACCTTCCCAAGGAAACCGAAACCCCTAGCTGAAACTTTTATCCCGAAAATAACACCCAAACCTTCTGAGACACGAAATATACAATGAGGTGACTTGCTGACAGATCACCCGTGCTGAAACAACCCTTACCCTCTCTTAACGAATAACAAACCAATCATAACCCTTCCAACCCTTCTCTTACAACGGCCTATCCCGATCTACTAAAACCATCATTAGGATAATCCTTCAAGCCCAGTGAAGAAAGAATCCTCAATATTTGAATAAAACCCAGTCCTATCTCACCTGAATTCCGAAACTACAATCTCAATGGTATGACTCCCTGTCAGACCTCTCACACCGAACCACCACCAAGACAACCCCATAGAGTTTCATACCAAAAAATGCTTCAAAGGGGAAACAAAATCACTGACCATATGTAGATACAGAACACTTATACTCAACAGGAGGCTCAGATAGTCATTCGAGTAGAAGTTTCATCCCTACAACACTTAGACTCAAACGAGAGTGGTGCAATAGGTTCAAATCAATTACTCTGAGATTATTTAATCCCGCTGTGAGTAACTTAGCATCATCCAAACACCCAGATGCTTCTCATACACACGAAAACCCAAATCACTAACACCGCCCAAAACACAGAAACCGCCCAAAACACTGAAACCGCCCAAAACACTGAAACTGCCCGAAACAGCAGGCTGCCTTCTGGTTGTGTTCCAAAATCCACTGAGACCTCCCTGGTCCCAATTCTTCAGCCAGTCATCTGAAATACCGGGTTCCAGCCCTGTTGCTGAACCAAAAGACTTTTATAAAGTCCCCCCTCACGACATTCCGATCGGAAGCCATACAGTCAATAACTACTCAACCATCTCGACACTAACCCGATGTTAAGCAGAACGCTACAGTACCAACTGTGGTCTTCCTCATACCTGGTCTCCCACGACCTACCATGATGTGGCCCTCCCTCAGCTTGGCGAACTGACCCATCCTGGCCTAAACCATCCAAAGAAAATCGCTAGCAAAACACAATTTGCCACACCCTCACCGTTGCACAAGGACCAGTGAATGCTACGGGCCACCCCGCAGTCTTACAACATGCCTACACTATCTACAAACTATTGAATGCTACAAGCCACCCCACAGTCTTACAACACTTCCACTAATTTCTAACTAGTGAATGCTACGAGACGCCCCGCAGTCTTACAAAAATGACCATTTTACCCTTTGTATTATTTTTTGCTGAATTCAATGTTTATGTTTATAAAATAAAATCTCTAATAGGAAAAGGTGAAAGTAATGATGCTATAATAGAGAAATCAATGAAAATACATTGTTATTTCTTATATTTAACACCATAAAAAATCCAAATTAAACGCAAATCCAAAACACAACATAAATTCTTTCAAATCCATGAAAACATACAAAATACCTTGGTGTGATCAAAAAATATATTAGAAAAAGAAAAGTGATCAGGAAAAACAACAAATGTTCAAGCTAAACAAATACATCCATACTCTTTCTCCATCATTACATGAAACATGCCCTTTGATAGCCTCTAAACTTTTCTTTCCAACATTTCACCCTGCAATTGATAATTCAACAACAAAACAAATAAGTTCAATGGAAATATATACAATCATTAATGGAAGTATTTTCATCGACTTCAAAATTTAATTGATCATCATAAAACTGAAAGGGATTAGAAAAAGAAATCCCTGAAATTTGTACAAGTCCAATTAATTCACATTCCAAAAGTGACACCAACATCTTGACAATTGAAGTACATAAATGAAACACCGACATTCAAAACCTATGCACAACTCCAGAAAAAACCCCTCTAAACACGATCAATCATCCAAAAACCCAGAAAAATCCGAAGGAAGAACACAACTCCAGAAAAAATATCTCCAGATTTAAAAATCGAGTTTTAGGGCTTCTGATTTCAGGGAAAAAAACTAAATAACAACCATCTATGAATAGATAATCTATTTTTAGGACAAGAAAGAAAAAACCTTACCTAGAACTGGTAGGAGGGAGAAGGGGCGGTGGTATCGGAGTCGTTGTCGGGGCTGTCGACGTCAGTGTTGGCGTCGGCGTCGCTGGTGGGGCTGGTATCGGCGGCGGAGGGAGACCGGAAGAGGGTTGTAGATTGGAGATGGAGCGGGAGGGAGAAGGGGGTGGTGGCATTGATGGAGTAGAAAGAAATGAAGAAAATGGTTCCTGAAATGTTATAAGGAGCAAAAAGGAATACGCGTCTTTTTTTTTAATTCAGACATGGTTTCACATCTGAAAATTTAAGAGGGTTTTATACAGATGCTACCAAACACACTGAATCTGAAGAATTAAGAGATTTCCTCTTAATTTTCCAATTAAGAGGCAAACAAACAACCCTAAGTCTTCACCATACATGAGAATTGAAGGGTTCCCAATACTTTTTACCCTCTAATAACCATATTGCTAACAACCTGCGCTTACCCGTGCTAGTGTTCCATCATTAGCCAAGCCCCAAAAGACCACACAACCTCTAAAGACTAAATGAAAACTTTCCGAATCCTAGTGAAACTGATAACCCCTGATGCATTGAAAGGATATTGCACTCAAATCTTGAAGTCCAACTAATTGATGCTCATACCAAAAACTCAGCAATAGACCACTTCCCTAGGCGCTTCCAAAAGTCAACCCATGCACAATGGCTGAAATCACTGAACCTTGACGATGTTGGACAACCACCCCGTTGAACCCTGACCGCAGACCTTTCAAAAATTCCCCTGAACCAATCTTGACCATACACTGAACACTCCAAACCAGCAAAAAGGGAAACAACCTTTCACTAACCACCAATAATTCACGACATGCAAATGAAATATGACAATATTTGAAAATATAACCCAAACATGAGCGAAAAAAGAATAGAATATATGCTTACCCAAACTGATGCAAGATTCCACCAACCATAAATACTAATATAAATAACCCGAAAGAAGGCAAAAGATACATACCTGCAATACTGCCTGCTGGAGTCCTGACCTCCCTTATCTGACACTGCAAAACTCAACTCTTCTCCGTTGGTGCTCCCGCCCTACCTTCTCTTCCATCGGTGATCCTCAACGTAGCCGAAGCAGGCGCGCTCACTGCTCCTCCCCTCAACATCGGATAGTCGTCATTCTTGTGGCGCACCTGATCGTAGTGAAAACATAACGGTCTTGCCCCCTGAGGACAATCCCTGCTGACGTGACCAACCCTACCACACTTGTAGCAGCCCAGACCCCTGGACCGACAAACTCCATCATGAAGTTTCCCGCATGTGCTGCACTGACTCCGGCCCTGCTGGACTCTCAAACGTTAAACAAAAGTCTTGGGTCTCTTCCCGGGACCCTCCAATATATGCACCTGATTTGACCCCCTCTTACCAATGTGCTGCATATCAATCTCCTGATCTCGGGTTCTAGAAATCATATCATTCATGGTCTCGCACCCCGAAATACTCACAAACTCCTTGATATCATCCCGCATCATATCGTGATACCTCACTTTCTTCATCTCCTCATCTGATGCATACTGCGGTACCAATAAAGCCCTTTCCCTGCCACAGTTTCAGTAGACTGGCGGAGATCCAGAAACTCTCGCGCCAACTGCTGCACCTTAATCGTCGGAGCAAACTCCGCTCGGAACCTGGTCAAGAAATCATCCCATGACATAGCATCCACCACATCATCATCCAACTCACTACCAATCTCTTCCCACCAATCACATGCCTGATCCTTCAACATGCAGGAAGCATATCTGACTTTGCCTCCACGGGGGCAGAAACTCGACCTGGACGCATTAGCCATATTCGCTAACCACCTCCTACTAACAATGGGGTCCCTCTCCCCATGGAATGCAGGAGCTCCACAAGCACGGAATTCCCAGAAAGACAAAGTGCGATCTCTAATGATAGATATAACCGTTGGGTTTTATGTACTCTAACATTCCTATGGTGCACATACAATCCTAATGCTTTGGATCTATGTTTTCTCTAATTATACATACAATAAACATTTTCCAAAGCATGAAGCCTAAACTACCATGCAAGGTGATATTTGAATCATAAAAACTAGTTAGAATATTACTCGCCGAAAACAATTCCAAAGCATGTCACGATCCACCTCGTGGTCTTTCCCTCGAATACAATTCAAGTTACCTCAAACACCCTTTGGCACAAACTGGGTCAAAAGCATAAGTCAAAAGTCAAATTCAACGCTCCGAGTTGACTCAAATCGTCGAGTTATCCCATAACTCGCCGATTTTCCATTAAGCACACAATCGCGATATTCCGATCCAACTCGCCGAGTTTCCCTTTAACTCTTCGAGTTCCTCATTTTTCAACAAAATCAGGACAAACCCACCCCAACTCATCGAGTTCTTCGATCAGCCAACCCACTTAATGCATTAAGCAACTATTCTTCAAACCGAAGCCCTATATTCCAGATCTAGACTGAAAATACGTCTAGAAGGGTTAAGTGTAACACCAGTCAAATTTAGGTCAAAAATAAATTGTTCAATAATCTTAATTGGGATGAACAAAGTGGTAGAGATTGTAACAAGGTTTCCAAAAATATAAAGAACACTGAAATCCTAGTTATAACGAAGAAGTTATGACCAATCGAAGATCCGCGACAAAACCGGCAAAACACTGTTAAGTGTAAAAAGTGAATTTTCAATAAAAGGATTTTTAGCCATAACAATCTAAATGAAAGTTGTAGATTATGTTAAACCGAGAACTTTTATAAAAAAGAACGTCAAAATCTGACTCCGTATGAGGAAGTTATGATTTTTCTAAGTTTCAGTATACCAGTATACAGCTAAAAACTCGAAATAAAGATCGAATATTTTTTAGCCGACACATCCTAAACGAGAATCGAAGGTCTCATCAATAGTAGTACAACGGTAAAAAGACAGACGAAAACGGACTTCGAATAAAGAAGTTATGAATTTTTAACGGATTTCCTGTCCCGGACTGTTAAAAATAATAATATTAAAAATATATTCAAAATTAGCCGACGAAGTCTAAACAAAAGTCGTAGAGTATAATTTTACCTACGCGTGCATATAAATAATGTCGAAAACGGAGCTCGTATGCAAAAGTTATGAATTTCGCAAGTTTTGGGCACAAAAATCGAAAAATCTTGAAAACCGGGAAATCTCACATGGCCACAATCCGGACACGTCACCTCGCATGCGAGACCTCACCGTGTCGTCACGTGTTCGCTGCTGATTCGGCCGAAGGCACGGTCCAATGAGGAACCGACGCGCCTCGCATCCGTGGAACATCAGAAGCGAGCCACGTCTTGCCTGCGAAGCTTCCGACACCTGGCCTCCCCCTCACATTCGAAGCTGCCACCTGCCTCCACCAGTCCGAACATGCGTCGCACCCTCCTTGCTTCGGATCCGAGGCTTCAGACTATATATAGCATACGAGACTCTCCGGTTCTTAACTCATTTTCACTTCAAATTTCATGCTTTTTCACATTTTTCACCCCTTTAAACTTCCTTACAACCCCCCCCCCCCCAAAAGCCCCGATATCATATCTAAAACCCGAAGCAAGCCCCGAAGCCCCGAAATTCTCGAGAAGCTAACCTCTTTCCAGTCGAAGTGCTGCCCTCGTAAAACCCGGTTTTTAATCAAAAACTTGCGGTTTCTTCGAGAAAGATCATTTATAGAAACGAAACGCTGCCCAAATCACCACTTATCATGTGAGGTCATATCCCTATAATCTACCTTTTTAATGGTTTTAAATGCTTTTTAGGGGGGGAATACAAGTTGAACACAATCTAAGTTGTGTTAATAATTGTATGTGATAATAATCATACAAAGGATTTCCTTCTGCTTTTAAGGATTACCAAATACTTTCAAAATGACTTAAAGCCATGTTAAATCTTTAAAGTCATGTAAACTCTTTTAATACTGTTAAATTCTTTGAAAAAGGTTTTATAAACTATTTCAAATTATAATTATCAATATCATATTCATATATGTATAAGTATATAAATAAAACTTAAAGGGCTTAGGACTAAAGAGTTGCCTTATCTCCTTTTCGTTATTTAGATGTGGATTTGAGGTGAGGTTAATTGTCCGAAGGTCGTTTCCTTCTTAATTATATATATTATACATATGGGAATATAAAAGGTTACTTTAGTTGGTATCATTACCTTTGTATCATGCTGAGCAAAGGGGTACATTAAGGAGAGATCTTGCTAATCACATAGAACGTATAAATTATAATAGGTATAATTTATGATTCAAAACTAAATATACAAGTATGATTCACGATTGTATACTTTTTATTCCAAGTATATTAGGAAAGGAAAGTACTAACAATTCATTTATCTATACCAGGATATGTATAATACTTTTAGTATATGGATAATATATTAAAGAAGTAATAATACAGCATATCGGGTTTGCATTAACAGGGGTACAAATACAACGTACCAGGGTTAGCAATCAAGGGGTAATAATACATCATATCGGGTTTGCATTAACAGGGGTACAAATACAACGTACCAGGGTTAGCAATCACGGAGTAATACTTCATCATACCGGGTTTTCATTAACAGGGGTACAAATACAACGTACCAGGGTTAGCAAACATGGGGTAATAATACAAACTAAATTAGAAACAAACGAGAAATCTATTTTTCTAAATAAGTATACGAGGTCTAAACTACTTTATCAAGAAAAGGATATAATTCGATCTTTACTCAAACTAAAATGTGATGGTACGTCTTCAGGACATAGCAATAGTTGCTATGTTATATCCTTGTAACCAGAATCTCCTAGAGTGAGAGCGGGCATTGTGTGTATAGATCTATACGGGATCGACAATCTCACATCCCGACTGCTAGCTACAGTCCGGCAGACCAGCCATGGGGTGACAAATGTCACATATTCAGTTTCGACACCAGTAGGTCGTCGTGTTCATTCTAGTCTAGCATGGTTACAAATTTATCACATTTTAAACCCTAATTAACTAGGTTAATATTAGGGTAGTTATTCAGAAACGGTTTTATGGGGATTTAAAACTACCTATCAGAACGGTTTTATGGGGATTTAAAACTACTTATTAGATGGAACTTAGTCATTCACTCTCTTTAAACTAGTATAACATAAATGACCTTTAGTGGCTAATTCTATAATTCCTTAGTTTATATATCAGAGTTATATATAAGTAATATCCGATTGACAGTGAAATGTGTGACTTCCGCCTTACATCCTGTTCCTTGTTTCGTTGTGGGCTTGGGGCAGATTCACCCATTTGACTGTCCATTCGATATTAGGTTATATATGACTAGTATAAACTAAGTAATTGTAGAGGGAACTATTGAGGTTATCATTTTATCACATTAGGAAATATAGGATTTTCTGGAGGAAGCAGCGAACATTTCCAAAAACTTAAGGTATACTTTATATAACTAAAATACTTATGAACTCACCAGCTTAAATGTTGATTTACTCTTTCAAAATAACTTGTATTCTCAGGAATCCAGTAGACAGGTACACTCCCGAAGCTTTTGAGAAAACTACCTAGTACCGTACTGTGACTCTTGTCTTCTACTGTATCTACTTTGATGTTTGAATATGTAATGTTTAAACACTTATGTAAAACTTATACTTATTAATGCAATGGTTGTTTGTACTTTGATTACTATATTGCATGTGTTGTGATACTTACATGACGTCCTCCGCCTCCGAACGTTTCCGCCGTTCTGGTTTGGGGGTGTGACGGATTGGTATCAGAGCATTGTTTATAGTGAACTCAGTATATCAGTCATAAAAGATATACAACTATAAACCCATTGGGATAAAACACTCTGACCAAGATTTATACTTTAAAAATATAACAATATTTTATAAAAGTATATGTACATGTAGAATATATATACTAGAATCAGTATCACAAGAAGAACAAAACAAAAGTATTTGGATGTTGGACATTACAGTTAAACCTGGACAGTTATCTAATCATATCTGGGATCAATATAGCCTGATCAACTATATTCATTTGAGATATGAACAACATGTGTTTGGGAGTGATTGGAGTGTTGCAACAAGTCTAAAACTTACCTAGATACCAGAAGAATTCTAGAACCAAACATAAAGGTTAAAATACTATAGGAGTATTTTAGGATGCTATAACAAGAAAACTGAAAACTTATCAACTTCTTATATCTAGAAGTCTAAGAATCAAACTTATAATTAAAATACCACGGAAGTATTTTAAATACCATAAATAAACTTTTGGGAAATTTTAAAAAAATCTTTTCTCGTAAGTCTATAATTACTAAGTGGATACATTAAGGTTATATATAGCTGACATTTTATAGACTTAGAATATGTGATTTTCACTCTACTTCCTTTTCCTTGTCTGGATGTGGTTTTAGTGTAGGATTACTTATTCGAATGTCTATTTGATCTGGATTATATATAATCGGTACACACTATGCGATTATAGAAGGACCAGAAAGGATCACCTTCGTAAAAATTTAAATTTTCTCAGAGATTCTTTAGACATTCTCATTCTCGTATAAACCCCTTAGATAGATGTAGTCACTCCAGCAATCAATAGAAGAGTCAAGGAGGATCCAACAAAATTTCATTAGGAGAATTCTGAGAAAGAAACAGATGAGAGGTAAAGAAACTACAGAAATCATTTAGTGTCCTTACCCTATTAAGGACACCAATGGGAGGTTCGCATGAACTTCAGAGATTCAAAATGTTCATTACGAAGTGATGGGGATTAGTGTCAGAATCAGAAGTAAGACAGTTCAGGAATTCAATATACCTACGGAGGAGAAGGATACCCTATAGATACTAAGAGAGAACAAATCATTACCACCCAGAATAGAACAAAGAACAAAGGAAAAACATGCGTGTTTCATGTGAAGTGTTTGAGCGTCTTTTAGTCTAAGTAATAACTAGTAAATCGATTCAACCTAGTGAGTTAGTATTTACATTACTCACATTAGGTTTTGAGCTTATCTTCTTTTCATGTCACGACTAATAACAATAAATCGGATCACAAAATCTCAATTGATAGTGATTACTTCTCAAATTCATAAGTCTATTTTATGTAGACTTTATTATGAATTATTTTCAAATCATTTCAAAAGATGGAAAACGATATCCACCAGTCGAAGGTAACTTAGTTTGGATGACACTCGGTTCATAACCATTCTAGAAACTTATTTCTACTCCTTACCAGGACTGCATCATAGGGATGTAGGTCGAATCATTGAGAACAATATAAAAAAATGAAAAATTTATATATACAAATGATTAGAATACATCTAGAGCCAACGATAGTCGCTCACAAGCTCATTTTCTTATCGTGTAACAGGATCATGCCTCCGAAGAAACAAAACCAACCCACCGGCAAAACACCAATTCTTCAGATAGATTCGGCTACGTTTCAAGCTGCAGTCACAGCAGTTGTAGCAGCTGTCATGGCACACCTTAATGCTAACAACGCAAATGTTAGTGGTAATGCTATCGTCAATCACGATCGTGGTGATAACCAAGTACAGCAACGAGTACCTATTTGTAAGGACACTTCGAACCTCAAACCTAATATCCTGAAATGAAAGTTCGAGAACGAGAAAGGGAGTTGCTCAACTCAATAACCTAACAGAGGGCAACGAACTGGGGCAGCCAATACCCCCATCAACCCTGTTATTCCAGCACTGACCACGCCGTCTTAGGAAACCTCCCACACTGTAGCAAGTGCAACTACCATCATCATGGAGTTTGCCGAGAGCTGCATTGCAATAGATGCAACATGAAGGGGCACACCGCCCGCATATGTGGAACTCCGGTTGAGTTCATCACTTCAACTACCAATGTTGGAACCATTCCAATATGTCACCTTTGTGGTGAAATAGGACATTACAAGAGGGACTGTCCAACAGAGAAGAACGACGGGGCAGCAGGAGAAGTTTGACCCCAATATATGGGAAGGCATCAAAGAACCCTGCTATATTTTTGGTACGCTTCCAAACCCCAATAATTATCTATAATTATGATTACTCTTCCGTTCAAATTAAATCACAACATTCATATAAAATTTGAAACCCTAACAGGTAAGCTATGATGGCTTAGTGTATACATAAGAGTCATTTATAATTAAGATTTGTAGACTTAGAGTGAGTAATCCCGCCTCATTTCCTGTTCCTTGTTTGGTTGTGGATTTAGGGCAGGGTTGCTCAGTCAAAGGTCTTACCAATCTTAATTATACATGACTTGTATACACCAAGCGATTATAGAGAGACCTAGTAAGGATCATTTCATGAAAGTTCATAATTTCAAATTATCATAACCCTCGTATTGGTAGTACCCGCCAATTTCAAATCAAAAAGGGGATTCAAAACAGTAATAACAAAATAAAACCGAAAGCGTTGAAAACTTAGGTACATAGGATAGTTCATTATCCTAGTAATCATTTCCCCCAGAACGACTTAATATCTATTTCGTAGAGAAAATTCTGACATCCTCATTCGACATGGTTTGGCCTGGTCCTTACCATGTGAAAATTTTTATACTGTGTAAAGGAACTTTTTCCTTAATCAGCCGTAAGATGAAATTCTTCCAATCCATAACGCAAACCCTTATGTCATCTCTCATTTCAAAACTTCAGAAGTACCCATGCGAAGGATACCCCACCTTTTAGCCTGCTCAGTAGACAGAAAACTTGAAACAAAAAGCACCAAAGAAGTTTCAGAAGTCAGTAACCACCCGTAGTATACCGAATAGACCTCCGAAGAAGACTAAAGTTCGAGAATAAAGTATAAAGAACTCATTAGACTAATCTATCGCTGTTAAATGTATACGCAAGAGTGGCATATAATTTAGATTCAACAAGATTTAGGATGTGTGATTCCGTCCTATTTCCTGTTCCTTTTCTGGTTGTGGACTTGGGGCAGAGCCACCCAACCGAACGTTTTGTCAATCTAAATTATATATGACTCGTATACACGAGGTGATGATAGATGAGCCAAGTATGACTCTTATCGAAGCAAAAGCCGCAGGCTTACTACAACAACCGGAGATACCTGAGTGGAAGTGGTAGCGGATTACAATGGGCTTTACAATCAAGTTACCAAGGCAACAGGTGGACTTGATGCCATTTTGGGTGATCGTCGACAGATTAGCCAAGTCCGCGCACTTCCTACAATTTTGAAGAAACAGGCCACTAGAACGTGTGTTAAAGAGATTAGTCAGAGTGCACAGTGTTCCAATATCTGTTATCTCCGTTGAGATAATAGAATCATCTCCCACTTCAGGCAGTCACTCCATAATTCTCTGGGAACTAGAGTAGTCATGAGCATATGTGATCGACTTTGGTAAAGTTTGGGATACCCATTTACCAATTAGTCAAGTCCTTTATCATGATAGCATTTAAGTCGCTCCATTCGAAACCTTCTGTGGTCGCAAGTGCAGATCCTATCTATACTGGACTAAATTAGGTGACAAGCAACTAGCTAGAGGTCCAATTTCCACACAACACCTTCGCTGGTCTAGAATTCATCCGAGAAACTACCGAAAAGAGAATACGAATCAGGAAGCGACATAAAGCTTCCGGAGTTAATCAGAGAAGCTACGTCTTTGATAAAAGAAAACCCTTGGAATTCCAGGTTGATGACCTTGTCATATGAAATTCTCACCCTCGAAGGGCAAGATACGCTTCAGAAAGCGTGGAATACTAAATCCAAGGTACATAGGACCATTCGAGATTCTTTCCAGAATCGGTCTTGTAGCTTATAAACTTAAACTACCACAAAAACTTAATAACATTCATCCCACCTTTCACATATCTAATCTAAAGAGGTGTATATCCGATGAAACACTTGTTATTTCACTCGATGAAATCAAGTTAAATAAAAGTCTACACTTTGTAGAAGAACCAATAGAAATCACGGATAGGAAAATCAAAAGAACCAAGCAAAGTCTTATCCCGATAGTGAAGGTTCGCTGGATTGCAAACCGGGGACCTGAATACACTTGGGAAAGGGAAGATTAGATGAAACGAAAATATCCACATCTTTTCCCTAGTCCATGAGTATACTACAAGAAAATATAAGTGGAACCTTGAAGGAAAGATATTGAAATCTAAACATTAAAGTATCAAAAACTAGTATTTAGTCCTTAAAAGATAGTATAGAGACTGATACTACAAAAAATAGTGTTTTCAATGAAACATATCGGAGACTGAATAATATATTATAAAAGGCTGATATTTAGTTCCTAAAAGATAAAATCAGAGGCTGATATGACATTAAATCAAGGAATTTAAGAAAACAAATTAGAGACTAAATGAGAGACTAATTTTCTGTCTTTGATACTTCAATGCATTGGGGACTGATTTTCAGTTCTAGATACATAAAAAATCAACTATCTAGGACTAGCTTTTGGGGACTAGCTAGGGACTAGTTAAATCAGTCCCCGATTCTCATCAGAGACTGATTATTGACCATCAGAGACTGATTATGTCAGTCTCTGATAGCCTTTTTTCTTGTAGTGACGTATCACTTTAGACTTAATTTCGAGACGAAATTCCCTCTAACGGGGGGATAATGTAACAACACTCAAATTTAGGTCAAAAATAAATTGTTCATTAATCTTAATTGGGATGAAAACTGTGGTAGAGATTGTAACAAGGTTTCCAAAAATATAAAGAACACTGAAATCCAAGTTATAACGAAGAAGTTATGACCAATCGAAGATGCGCGACAAAACCGACAAAACACTGTTCAGTGTAAAAAGTGAATTTTCAATAAAAGGCTTTTTATCCATAATAATCTAAATGAAAGTTGTAGATTATGTTAAACCGAGAACTTTCATAAAAAGAACGTCAAAATCTGACTTCGTATGTGGAAGTTATGATTTTTCTAAGTTTCAGTATACCAGTATAGAGTTAAAAACTCAAAAAAGAGATCGAATGATTTTTAGCCGACACAACCTAAACGAGAATCGAAGGTCTCGTCAGTAGTAGTACAACGGTAAAAAGACAGACAAAAACGGACTTCGAATACAGAAGTTATGAATTTTTAACGGATTTCCTGTCCCGGTCTGTTAAATATAATAATATTAAATATAAATTCAAATTTAGCCGACGAAGTATAAACGAAAATCGTAGAGTATAATTTTACCTACGCGTGCATATAAAGAACTTCGAAAACGGAGCTCGTATGTGAAAGTTATGAATTTCGCAAGTTTTGGGCACAAAAATCGAAAAATCTTGAAAACCGAGAAATCTCGCATGGCCACAATCCCGACACGTCACCTCGCATGCGAGACCTCACCGTGTCGCCACGTGTTCGCTGCTGATTCGACCGAAGGCACGGTCCAATGAGGAACCGACGCGCCTCGCATCCGTGGAGCATCAGAAGCGAGCCACGTCTCGCCTGCGAAGCTTCCGACACCTGGCCTCCCCCTCGCATGTGAAGCTGCCACCTGCCTCCACCTGTCCGAACACGCGTCGCACCCTCCTTGCTTCGGATCTGAGGCTTCGTACTATATATAACATGCGAGACTCTCCGGTTCTTAACTCATTTTCACCCCAAATTTCATGCTTTTTCACATTTTTCACCCCTTTAAACTTCCTTACAACCCCCCAAAGCCCCGATATCATATCTAAAACCCGGAGCAAGCCCTGAAGCCCCGAAATTCTTGAGAAGCTAAGATCTTTCCAGTCGAAGTGTTGCCCATGTAAAGCCCGGTTTTTAATCAAAAACTCGCGGTTTCTTCGAGAAATATCATTTATAGAAACGAAACGCTGCCCAAATCACCACTTATCAGGTGAGTTCATACCCCTATAATCTACCTTTTTAATGGTTTTAAATGCTTTTTAGGGGGGGAATACAAGTTGAACACAATCTAAATTTTGTTAATAATTGTATGTGATAATAATTACACAAAGGATTTCCTTATGCTTTTAAGGAATACCAAATACTTCCAAAATGACTTAAAGCCATGTTAAATCTTTAAAGTCATGTAAACTCTTTTAATACTGTTAAATTCTTTGAAAAAAGGTTTTATAAACTATTTCAAATTATAATTATCAATATCATATTCATATTTGTATAAGTATATAAATAAAACTTAAAGGGATTAGGACTAAAGAGTTGCCTTATCTCCTTTTCCTTATTTGGATGTGGATTTGAGGTGAGGTTAATTGTCCGAAGGTCGTTTCCTTCTTAATTATATACATTATACATATGGGAATATAAAAGGTTACTTCATTTGGTATCATTACCTTTGTATCATGCTGAGCAAAGGGTATATTCAGGAGAGATCATGCTAATCACATAGAAGGTATAAATTGTAATAGGTATAATTTATGATTCAAAACTAAACATACAAGTATGATTCACGATTGTATACTCTTTTATTCCAAGTACATTAGGAAAGGAGAGTACTAACGTTTCATTTATCTATACCAGGATATGTATAATACTTTTAGTATATGGATAATATATTTAAGAAGTAATAGTACATCATACCGGGTTTGCATTAACAGGGGTACAAATACAACGTACTAGGGTTAGCAATCATGGGGTAATAATACATCATACCGGGTTTGCATTAACAGGGGTACAAATACAACGTACTAGAGTTAGCAATCACGGGGTAATAATACATCATACCGGGTTTGCATTAACAGGGGTACAAATACAACGTACTAGGGTTAGCAATCACGGGGTAATAATACAAACTAAATTAGAAACAAACGAGAAATCTATTTTTCTAAATAAGTATACGAGGTCTAAACTACTTTATCAAGAAAAGGATATAATTCGATCTTTACTCAAACTAAAATGTGATGGTACGTCTTCAGGACATAGCAATAGTTGCTATGTTATATCCTTGTAACCAGAATCTCCTAGAGTGAGAGCGGGCATTGTGTGTATAGATCTATACGGGATCGACAATCTCACATCCCGACTGCTAGCTACAGTCCGGCAGACCAGCCATGGGGTGACAAATGTCACATATTCAGTTTCGACACCAGTAGGTCGTCGTGTTCATTCTAGTCTAGCATGGTTACAAATTTATCACATTTTAAACCCTAATTAACTAGGTTAATATTAGGGTAGTTATTCAGAAACGGTTTTATGGGGATTTAAAACTACCTATCAGAACGGTTTTATGGGGATTTAAAACTACTTATTAGATGGAACTTAGTCATTCACTCTCTTTAAACTAGTATAACATAAATGACCTTTAGTGGCTAATTCTATAATTCCTTAGTTTATATATCAGAGTTATATATAAGTAATATCCGATTGACAGTGAAATGTGTGACTTCCGCCTTACATCCTGTTCCTTGTTTCGTTGTGGGCTTGGGGCAGATTCACCCATTTGACTGTCCATTCGATATTAGGTTATATATGACTAGTATAAACTAAGTAATTGTAGAGGGAACTATTGAGGTTATCATTTTATCACATTAGGAAATATAGGATTTTCTGGAGGAAGCAGCGAACATTTCCAAAAACTTAAGGTATACTTTATATAACTAAAATACTTATGAACTCACCAGCTTAAATGTTGATTTACTCTTTCAAAATAACTTGTATTCTCAGGAATCCAGTAGACAGGTACACTCCCGAAGCTTTTGAGAAAACTACCTAGTACCGTACTGTGACTCTTGTCTTCTACTGTATCTACTTTGATGTTTGAATATGTAATGTTTAAACACTTATGTAAAACTTATACTTATTAATGCAATGGTTGTTTGTACTTTGATTACTATATTGCATGTGTTGTGATACTTACATGACGTCCTCCGCCTCCGAACGTTTCCGCCGTTCTGGTTTGGGGGTGTGACGGATTGGTATCAGAGCATTGTTTATAGTGAACTCAGTATATCAGTCATAAAAGATATACAACTATAAACCCATTGGGATAAAACACTCTGACCAAGATTTATACTTTAAAAATATAACAATATTTTATAAAAGTATATGTACATGTAGAATATATATACTAGAATCAGTATCACAAGAAGAACAAAACAAAAGTATTTGGATGTTGGACATTACAGTTAAACCTGGACAGTTATCTAATCATATCTGGGATCAATATAGCCTGATCAACTATATTCATTTGAGATATGAACAACATGTGTTTGGGAGTGATTGGAGTGTTGCAACAAGTCTAAAACTTACCTAGATACCAGAAGAATTCTAGAACCAAACATAAAGGTTAAAATACTATAGGAGTATTTTAGGATGCTATAACAAGAAAACTGAAAACTTATCAACTTCTTATATCTAGAAGTCTAAGAATCAAACTTATAATTAAAATACCACGGAAGTATTTTAAATACCATAAATAAACTTTTGGGAAATTTTAAAAAAATCTTTTCTCGTAAGTCTATAATTACTAAGTGGATACATTAAGGTTATATATAGCTGACATTTTATAGACTTAGAATATGTGATTTTCACTCTACTTCCTTTTCCTTGTCTGGATGTGGTTTTAGTGTAGGATTACTTATTCGAATGTCTATTTGATCTGGATTATATATAATCGGTACACACTATGCGATTATAGAAGGACCAGAAAGGATCACCTTCGTAAAAATTTAAATTTTCTCAGAGATTCTTTAGACATTCTCATTCTCGTATAAACCCCTTAGATAGATGTAGTCACTCCAGCAATCAATAGAAGAGTCAAGGAGGATCCAACAAAATTTCATTAGGAGAATTCTGAGAAAGAAACAGATGAGAGGTAAAGAAACTACAGAAATCATTTAGTGTCCTTACCCTATTAAGGACACCAATGGGAGGTTCGCATGAACTTCAAAGATTCAAAATGTTCATTACGAAGTGATGGGGATTAGTGTCAGAATCAGAAGTAAGACAGTTCAGGAATTCAATATACCTACGGAGGAGAAGGATACCCTATAGATACTAAGAGAGAACAAATCATTACCACCCAGAATAGAACAAAGAACAAAGGAAAAACATGCGTGTTTCATGTGAAGTGTTTGAGCGTCTTTTAGTCTAAGTAATAACTAGTAAATCGATTCAACCTAGTGAGTTAGTATTTACATTACTCACATTAGGTTTTGAGCTTATCTTCTTTTCATGTCACGACTAATAACAATAAATCGGATCACAAAATCTCAATTGATAGTGATTACTTCTCAAATTCATAAGTCTATTTTATGTAGACTTTATTATGAATTATTTTCAAATCATTTCAAAAGATGGAAAACGATATCCACCAGTCGAAGGTAACTTAGTTTGGATGACACTCGGTTCATAACCATTCTAGAAACTTATTTCTACTCCTTACCAGGACTGCATCATAGGGATGTAGGTCGAATCATTGAGAACAATATAAAAAAATGAAAAATTTATATATACAAATGATTAGAATACATCTAGAGCCAACGATAGTCGCTCACAAGCTCATTTTCTTATCGTGTAACAGGATCATGCCTCCGAAGAAACAAAACCAACCCACCAGCAAAACACCAATTCTTCAGATAGATTCGGCTACGTTTCAAGCTGCAGTCACAGCAGTTGTAGCAGCTGTCATGGCACACCTTAATGCTAACAACGCAAATGTTAGTGGTAATGCTATCGTCAATCACGATCGTGGTGATAACCAAGTACAGCAACGAGTACCTATTTGTAAGGACACTTCGAACCTCAAACCTAATATCCTGAAATGAAAGTTCGAGAACGAGAAAGGGAGTTGCTCAACTCAATAACCTAACAGAGGGCAACGAACTGGGGCAGCCAATACCCCCATCAACCCTGTTATTCCAGCACTGACCACGCCGTCTTAGGAAACCTCCCACACTGTAGCAAGTGCAACTACCATCATCATGGAGTTTGCCGAGAGCTGCATTGCAATAGATGCAACATGAAGGGGCACACCGCCCGCATATGTGGAACTCCGGTTGAGTTCATCACTTCAACTACCAATGTTGGAACCATTCCAATATGTCACCTTTGTGGTGAAATAGGACATTACAAGAGGGACTGTCCAACAGAGAAGAACGACGGGGCAGCAGGAGAAGTTTGACCCCAATATATGGGAAGGCATCAAAGAACCCTGCTATATTTTTGGTACGCTTCCAAACCCCAATAATTATCTATAATTATGATTACTCTTCCGTTCAAATTAAATCACAACATTCATATAAAATTTGAAACCCTAACAGGTAAGCTATGATGGCTTAGTGTATACATAAGAGTCATTTATAATTAAGATTTGTAGACTTAGAGTGAGTAATCCCGCCTCATTTCCTGTTCCTTGTTTGGTTGTGGATTTAGGGCAGGGTTGCTCAGTCAAAGGTCTTACCAATCTTAATTATACATGACTTGTATACACCAAGCGATTATAGAGAGACCTAGTAAGGATCATTTCATGAAAGTTCATAATTTCAAATTATCATAACCCTCGTATTGGTAGTACCCGCCAATTTCAAATCAAAAAGGGGATTCAAAACAGTAATAACAAAATAAAACCGAAAGCGTTGAAAACTTAGGTACATAGGATAGTTCATTATCCTAGTAATCATTTCCCCCAGAACGACTTAATATCTATTTCGTAGAGAAAATTCTGACATCCTCATTCGACAAGGTTTGGCCTGGTCCTTACCATGTGAAAATTTTTATACTGTGTAAAGGAACTTTTTCCTTAATCAGCCGTAAGATGAAATTCTTCCAATCCATAACGCAAACCCTTATGTCATCTCTCATTTCAAATCCGTAAGTGAGAGCAGGCATTGTGTGTATAGATCTATACGGGATCGACAATCTCACATCCCGACTGCTAGCTACAGTCCGGCAGACCAACCATGGGGTGACAAATGTCACATATTCAGTTTCGACACCAGTAGGTCGTCGTGTTCATTCTAGTCCAGCATGGTTACAACTTTATCACATTTTAAACCCTAATTAACTAGGTTAATATTAGTGTAGTTATTCAGAAACGGTTTTATGGGGATTTAAAATTACTTATCAGAACGGTTTTATGGGGATTTAAAACTACTTATTAGATGGAACTTAGTCATTCACTCTCTTTAAACTAGTATAACATAAACGACCTTTAGTGGCTAATTCTATAATTCCTTAGTTTATATATCAGAGTTATATATAAGTAATATCTGATTGACAGTGAAATGTGTGACTTCCGCCTTACTTCCTGTTTGTTGTTTGGTTGTGGGCCTAGGGCAGATTCACCCATTTAACTGTCTATTCGATATTAGGTTATATATGACTAGTATAAACTAAGTAATTACAGAGGGAACTATTGAGGTTATCATTTTATCACATCAGGAAATATAGGATTTTCTGGAGGAACCAGCGAACATTTCCAAAAACTTAAGGTATACTTTATATAACTAAAATACTTATGAACTCACCAGCTTAAATACTGATCTACTCTTTCAAAATAACTTGTATTCTCAGGAATCCAGTAGACATGTACACTCCTGAAGCTTTTGAGAAGACTACCTAGTACCGTACTGCGACTCTTGTCTTTTACTGTATCTACTTTGATGTTTGAATATGTAATGTTTAAACACTTATGTAAAACTTATACTTATTAATGCAATGCTTGTTTGTACTTTGATTACTATATTGCATGTGTTGTGATACTTACATGACGTCCTCCGCCCCCGAACGTTTCCGACGTTCTGGTTTGGGGGTGTGACATTAAGTTACCAACTTTACCCATTAAGAACCACCCCAAAGGCATTAAGCTCAAACCCTAATCCAAAAAGTATTATGTCTTAATCCCAAAACCACCATATCTTCAAGATAGAACCCATGAATACAATATGGACCTTAAAGACCAAAAGGTCACGTAAAGTCTTCAACTTTACTCCCATGCGAGGCTAGAGGGAACTTAAAAGCTTAAAAGTGACCATAATAAGGGCTTAGTGGATGCATGGAGCCCTTAGGACCATAAAGTTGGCACATTTATGCCACAAGAGCTCCATAGAACCATAGATCTGAAAGGGTTTGTCCAAATGGGACGTCCAACTCCCAACAACCACTCCCTTTGGACCAAAACTTGCAAAAGAACCCTAAGAAGGAGATCTATGACTTCACAAATGAAGATTGTGACTTTTTACCAGAAAAGTGTCGAAAATGAAGCAAGGATTCGAGATCTAGCAGCTCCTTCTTGTATCAGCAACTCTCACCAAGCTTCCCTTCCTTCCAATGGCTTCAAACACACTACCAAAGCACTCAAAATGGCTCCCAACACTCAAAAATGCCTTAGGGTTTCGAGTTTAGATTTTAGGACAATGTTGGCTGGAAATGAGGCCAACATATGGGGTTTAAGTTGTTTAAATAGGGTGCAAAACCCTGAAATTAGGGTTTCCTAAATCACATCCAACTCGTCGAGTTGGTCTTCAAAAATACACGCGACCAACACTTCCAACACGTCGAGTTTCTCCCCTAAAATCGACGAGTTGGCCTTTCGAAATGAGGTTTTATTTCCGTAATTAACCTTTTAGATTCGGATGTTACATTTACTTTCTAATCGGTAGAAATATCCTCCTTTAATCCTTTTGGGATAATACTTCAATCACTATTAATTGTATCTTGAATACAAATACCAACTAATAAGTAGATTAAACACTTTATAAGATTTAGTATAGAAGGGCTCCATTCTCATCTTTCTTAATGTTTTATGGATTTGAAGTCGATGTTGGACTAAAGCTTCTAATCCCAAAATCTACTAAATACATATTTGTATAATACTCTAAATGTGGCTTAGATTATCATATGCAAACCCACCAAGAATAAGTTCTTTTATTCTTGTGAAAGCTAATTTTGTAGAAAGCAAGCTTCTAATGGCAAAGCAAGTGGGAGGTACATAGAACTTGAAGCAGCTCAAAAACTATAACCTTACGTAGTAATATTTGACACTAGTTTTAACAAGGATAGTTAAAAATGAATAATAGCTATTCACAAACACAAATTGTTCGCATTAATGGTAGAAATCATCTATGACTTGAGAAATGTGGAATCTGTCATTGATGAGCTTTTATTGATGGGTTTCGGAAAATCCATCAAATACCAAGATGCTATGTCAGATCTTGAATCTGATAAATGACTTCGAGTCATGAACATGAGATGTAATCCATGTATGAGAATCACGTATGGGTTTGATTAAAATTTATCCCTATAGAAAGTCTAGAAGGAGTAAATAATTCTTCTAGAAAGAATAAATTACATGGATAACCATACAATTTAAAGCAAGACTAGTAGTAAAAGGATTTTCTCATACTCACGTCATTGACTATGGTCTTCATCACACTCATGACATTAACTGTGATCAAACCTTTTTCACATGTAGCTATGATTAAATCAACAAGGATATTATTTGCTATAAATTCATATTCTTAATATGATGTATAGTAAATAGATTTCAAGAAAGACCGCTTTTCTTAATAGACATCTACTGGAAGATATCTATATAGATTAGCCTGGAGGTTTTCTCAATCCAAGTTATCCTAACAAAATGTGTAGAGCTTGAGATCCACTTCTGTGACATCCCCAAATTCACGGCCAGAAAAGACCGGTTTAATTTATGCTTTTGAAATAATTTCAGAGTAATCATTTGATTAAAAGTGTTGCGGAATTTGTTCCCAGAAAAACATAATAAATATGTTATCAAATCATTTCCGAAGAAATGTATTTTATTCATTTAAACCATTGGGATGTCATTGTCAATACAAAAACATAAGCATAAACAAAACTTACATTCATTTACACTAGTGATCTACTTCTCTTTTAATCTCTCAGTGTAAAGCAACTTCGTATCGATACCTGTGATACAATTAAACTGAGTGGGTCAGGCTTGGGAGCCTGGTGAGCATATAGGGTTTTCAACCCACAATAAATAATTTATTATGCTTAAACATCAAACAATCAACCCAATTACCCAATCCCCATTGTCTTATTTATTTCTTAAGGATTTACCCTAAGAATCAACTATAACTCATTCCTAAGGATTCATCCTAAGGAATAGGCACGAAGTCCATCGTTGCCCAAGGCTTATACTACAAGCACTAACAACGTCGATCCCCACATACTGATCCTATACAATGATCTTACTAGATGTAGCCTAAAGGATCGATATGAACAACCAACTAACGAAACTGCTTCGGAAATCCCCTAGCAGCAAACAAGGATCGATAAAGATATCGAATGAATGAAATACGTTTAACCACGAACCTTTGTTCATAAAAGAAAGAACCACAAGACAATTAAGTCAGAGGTAGATATCAATGCATAGGCTGTGGTCTGAATATCGTGGGGTATGTAGCCCCTAGACGCACCCTATCCAGCATCGAACTTTGCCTAGGCTGTGGTCTGAATATCGTGAGGTATATAACCCCCAGACGCACCCTATCCGGCAATGGAAACGCTAACTAATGCCTAGGATGTGGTCTGAAACCCCAGACTCACCCTATCCAGCATTGGAAATGGAAACACTGACTAATGCCTAGGCTGTGGTCTGAACCCCCAGACTCACCCCTATCCAGCATTGGAAATGAAAACACTGACTAATGCCTAGGCTGTGGTCTGAACATCGTAAGGTATATAACCTCCAGACGCGTCCTATCCGGCATCGGAAACGCTGACTCATGAAGCTCGTCCGATCACTTCATAGAAGAAACAAAGACTCCAAAGCTCTTCAAAATAAGAGTATAGGGAAAATACTAATAAAGTACTCTCGTACGTTCCCGTACCTCGACACATAATAGTGTCAAAAAGAAGAACTATCGGATTAACACATATTTCAAAAACAAACACTTAATGAACGTATAGTTCGAGAACACCTTATGAACATATAGTTCAAACATACCTACCAATTACAAGTCTGCTAATGTTCCACTGGACTATCTAAAATAATCTGTGGTCGTTGTCTATACTCTGCTAGATGACTAGATCATATTAAACATCGATATCTCTCATCACTTTTATTTCATCACACATCATCTAATTTATCTACCCATGTTTTACCCAACATATTTGTAGATAAATATACATACACAGTTTAAAACTTGTATAAAATATCAAGTCAACAGTCACCTCAAATAAACAATTAATATATTTACACATAGCACGTATTTAAGGTAAATACTTCATATCTATGTGTAAGATGAAGGTGACTATACACTCACCTGATTTAATGAAAATCGGGCAGCAATTCGTTTCCTAAAACGATCGTTTCTAATAAAACTGGGAGTTTTATTGAGAAACCGGGCTCTGCGAGGGTCGGGCTTCGAAACCAAAAAAAAAATTTCCCGGGCTTCTCGGGTACTCGAGGATGTGTTCCGAGCATTGGAAATGATCTCGGGGCATCGGGGGGAAGCGAAAATGGCTAAAATATTGAAAAAGGGGGTGAAAATGCCAAATTCTCAAAAGTACCCGGGCAATCTCGCATGCCCTCTATTTATAGGAGGGGAGATCCGGAGTCGGCTTAGAAGAGGAGTCATCAGGTGAGGACACACGGCAGCAGGGCGAGGGTGCACAGCACATGGCTCGCATGTGCGAAGTCTCGGTGGCAGCCGCTGATTGGACCGAAGTCTAGTCCGAGACTTCGGACGTGGCCTCCTTCTACGAGACTCGGACACGAGGAATAGGACACGCGTCGGACTCCTAGTGGACCCCTTCGGATGACTCAGCAGCTCGGATGACTCAGCAGCTCGGACACGTGGCTCGCATGACTCACCAATTTCGGACACGTGGCACGATCTAAGCGAGGGTGACGTGGCAAAAACGTGACTATGCGAATTTTCTCGATTTTTGTGCAAAAACCTCTAAAATCCATAACTTTCGCATACGAGCTCCGTTTTTGACGTTCTTTATATGCATGCGTAGGTAAAATTACACTCTACAACTTTCGTTTAGACTTCGTGGGCTAGTTTTGAATTTAATTTTTAAATTATTATTTTTAACAGACCGAGACTGGAAATCCGTTAAAAATTCATAACTTCTTCATCTGACGTCCGTTTTCGTCAGACTTTTTACCGTTGTGCTATAAATTACGAGACCTTCGATTCTCATTTAGGTCGTGTCGGCTAAAAATCTCTCGATCTAAAATTCGAGTTTTAGATGTCTACTGCTAAGCTGAAACTTCGAAAAATCATAACTTCCTCATACGAAGTCAGATTTGGGCGTTCTTTTTATACCTACTCTCGGTTTAACGAACACTACGAGTTTCGTTTAGATCACTAAGGCTAAAAAGTAGTTTATCAAAAACTCACTTTTTACGGCATTCGGCACCGTGCCGGTTTATCGTGAAACTTCGACATGTCATAACTTCTTCGTTATAACTCGGATTTCAGTATTCTTTATATATCCGTAATCCTTGTCACGCCCAATACAAGTTTATTAATAGATATCGGCTTTATCTAATATTTAATTTTGACGCTCATTTTTATTCTTAATTAATTAAAACCTAATAATTAAGCATAAAACACATAATTCACATAAAATTCACATAATTCCTTTTCATTTCTTCTAAATGAGTTACAAAGGTTAACCTAGACCATTATGTCAATATTAATGTCTAGTCTAGAAACACGGGCGTTACAACTCTCTCCCCCTTAGAATGATTATGTCCCCGGAATCACACATCAACAAACAAATACAGGTAGCGACTCACCATGTCACTCTCCGTTTTCCCCAGGTGAGATTTGGCCCATTCGTATGTTTCCAACGCACAAGCACGAAATCGACCATTTTTACATCACAACTTCTTAGTCTTACGGTCAACGATTGCCTCAGGTTCTTTAATCAACCTCTTGTTTTCATCCAACCTTAATTTAGAAATGGGAATTATGTCGGGCACATCTCTCGTAAATTTTCTTAAATAACACACACGAAAGGTGTTATGAATACCCTCTAGTTCTTCCGGTAATTCTAGCTTGTAAGCTTGATTCCCGATTCTCAGAAGAACTTTAAATGGTCCAATAAACCTTGGACTCAACTTTCCACTTCTACCAAATCTTATAAGTCCCTTCCACGACGAGACTTTAAGTAAAACCGAATCTCCAACCTCAAATGATATCGGTTGTCTTTTCTTGTCAGCATAGCTCTTTTGAGCAGCTAACCTCCTTTCCCTAATCACTTTCAACTTTTCAGTAGTCTGATGGACTATTTCAAGTCCCATAAACTGCTTTTCCCCAGCTTCCAGCCAACATGACAGCATTCGACACTTTTCCCCATACAAAGCGTGATAAGGTGCCATCTTGATGCTTGAGTGGAAACTATTACTATAGGAAAATTCTACTAGAGATAAGTGTTTACCCAAGTTACCTTGGAATTCCAGGGTACATGCTCTCAGCAAAATGATATCTATTGCAAGCTCCTCAGGGAAGTTCACATTAAGCTTCAGCAACCGATCCATATACCTTTGCATTTTCTGCATGTGGCTCGTGACGGATTCCCCGTCCTTCATCATGGTTGTTATGATAGAGCATATGATTTCATACCTCTCTTGTCGTGCACTTTGATGGTATCTTTCCATCAGATCTTGGTGCATTTCAAAAGGGTAGAAGTCCTCATAGGACTTTTGGAGTTCCACTGTCATGGTGGCCAACATGATGCATGCCACTTTTGTAGCATCCCTTTCATGTGCCCGGAAGTCAGCGATCTCCTGGGGAGTTGCAGTGGTCTCATCAATCTCCTTAAGCTCCTTGTCAAGGACATATTCTTTGTCCTCGAAGCGGGTAATCATCCTGATGTTTCTGATCCATTCATTGAAGTTGGATCCATCAAAAGTGACTTTCCCACACAAGTTCATAAGGGTAAAGGAGCCATTAGGATTAGAGCCAGAAGCAGCATTGTTTGAAGACATCTGAAAGAAGAGAACAAGATTAGTTTAGATATTAAGAGAGTCCTTAATAAAACACCCAAATGTAATATTAAGGCTAGGATCCAATCACAATATATTATAACTTAGAAGAGGTATGCCGTAATCCAAGCTATAACATATTTGAAAGGTAGGTGAATGACGATACACCAATTTCCACCATGAAAAACGAAATATAGATATTAGGTTTTTAATTGGTTCTTAGAAATTCCTAGATTCTTTTGAGATTCAATGAACTTTTCAAAGGCATGTTTCAATCTCGAGTGTGCCCTCCAAGTTTTGTGACTGGGATACCGAGGATCACAAAACGAGGTGTGAAGTAACCATGCAAATCACTTGGTACACTTAATGTTTATTACTCAATCGATGTGCCGGTTAACCACACGAGCTCCACCGACCTATAATAAACTTTAAGTCACCCTTTACCTTCCTTGTTAAGTCCAAGTTAGTGTGCCGGTTAACCACACGAGCTCCACTAACGACTTAAACAAAGTGTAAAGTGTAATTTCATGGATTAGCACCTTATTCACATTTTCCTAAAGTAACTAAGATTGGGAATTTAATAAAAGCATTTAGTTACTTTATAATATTCATCATACTTTTAATGAGAATTTATAAGTCCTTGTCCTACCCGTTCGGCTAACGACCCTCCACCGATCAAGGAAGCGGTGGGTGAGAGTGGACACCCATTAAGTTGCCATTTTATAGGCAACAACCTTATACCCCCCTTATAGACCGGCTTCGTGAATGAGGCGTACTAGCGGTAAGACGACTTGACGTTATACATATATATATTAGTAACTTATAATATTATAAAGTATAAGGGTTGAATTTTAACTTTTAAAATTCTAAGGGTTGGAACTAAAGTTTTAATCAAGACTTTACATGTTCCAAAACTTGAGGGCAAATTTTGTAAACTTCCAAAACGTTTCATTTCTTATAACTTATGAATTAATTGAGTAATAAAAATGAAGACTCTTCATTTTTATAACTCTTGTGTTCTTTTAATGGCTTTAATAAAAGTGAGACTTTTGGTTTTCCATAACTTGAGGACAAGTTATGGACTCCATTAAAACACATTATGATCATGAATTAAACTACCATGAAGGTTACAAACTATTCCTATGATCATCTAATCTTCATAAGTTCAAGAACATGAATATGAATATGAACACTTTCAAGAATCAAAAATTACACTTAAAAAAACTTGTAATTTTAATAATTGCCATTGTAAATGGATTAGCATAAATATTACACCATCTAAAACAAGCTTTAAAACATCAAAACAGTTTAGGGTAATATTTCTAGTCCATTTCCAGCAACAAATGTGCAAACTTTCATACGAGCAGAAAACAGAAAAACGATTTTTTTTTCCAAGCTGTTTGCACACAAAAAAAACAACAAACAAACCTAGGCTCTGATACCACTGATGGGTTTTGAGCATTCTAACACTTCCTAAGTGTACATGCAACCCTAATAACCTTGGATCTATGTTTGTCTAATAATCATGCAAAGTTGAATTCCAAGGTTATATTCCTATCTAGCATACATGCGGAACATTTTTAACTTGAATGAAAGATAGAATAACTTACCTTGTTGTTGATTATGATCCTTGAAACCTTGTGAGCCTAGCACCCCAAGTGTGATGCCTCAAATGCTTCACACAACACCAAATGCAAAGGAGTAAACTTTGAGAGAATCTTACACTTGCAAAATCGGCTCTAGCCCTCTTGTTTCTTATGTGTAGCCGATTTTGGTGGAGAATGGGTTTCTTATATAGTGTTGACACATCTAGGGTTACACCATGTAAACCCTAATGTGTCATGACTCTTCATTTCCATGACCCATGGGTTTGTAACTCCCATGGAGCATCCATGGAGCATCCTATGGGTGGAACCCAACTTGATAATCCATGGAGCCTCTTAGCCCACTATATAAGATATGGAAGATTTACATAATCTACCCATATATTTAATTAGTTATCTTTTGATCACTTAATTAATTCTAAATTAATTCTTGATCAAACTAATTAAATAATATTATTAATATATTAGAACTTATAATATATTAATAAACCATAAGTGTTATTTCTCTCATTTTAGTTTATCCAATTGCATGGTGCCATGCAACCCAAATGGACCATGCCGGGTCGGGTCAAGTACATACCAGAAATAGTTATGGACTTATACACCTTATCCAACAGTCTCCCACTTGGATAAGTCTAATAACTATAACTGCAATACTTCAGGAACCGATCGGCAATCGTAGCTCTTTCAAGGTCTCTCGGAAATGAGAAGATGATGATACACCATTTAAGATAAGTGATCATATAATCCTCTATTCTAGATATCAGCCGGACAAATACATGGAACAATGTCTTACTTATTGTCCATCAGTTTGTTTCCCGATTTCCGATTTGTTTGACAAAGAACTTAATTGAACACGTCAACTTAGTTCTGACCGGGCCCGGTACATAGGTCAAAACAAAATCATCGAGGGGCCCAGATATCAGCTTCTAATCCAAGAAGGAACAGATAAACTTCGACTCATATGTTTGTTCTACCACTCATTGAATTATACACAAAAGCACGTTTTATAACATCGAGTTACCAATGCTTTAACATACAATCAATGCATAACCAACTCATAAGTAACAAATCATATCTCTAGGTTTGAAGACTTATATGATATTACCGTCTCACGATCACTCGAGATAAATTCCATGAAGTGATTCCAGTGAGCGTGGGTTGAGTCCAATGCTCAGAACTTATAAGCACTCATGAGTGTTGTAGCCATGTCCAACAACTTAGACCTCTGCAACCAATCATGACAGTCTTGATTCATACCTACTTCCGACATATGACCGACTGTGGAGGTTCGAATAATATGATATACCAAACATAATTATTCTGGAAGTCAAAACATGCAAAAGAAATATAGTAAACGATCGACAAGAGATAGCAACACTTTACTCATAAATAAAACACCTTTTATTCATCATCTAATGTCAATTACACTTTACAAATTTCAAGGTTATCTAACTACTAAATCTAATATCATCCTTCAGCCCTATGCTCCGAGCATGTTGGAGATGCTTAACCCGAGTCAGTCCCTTCGTGAGGGGATCTGCTGGATTCTCATCCGATAATACCCTCTTTGCCACGAGGAGTCCTTCTTCTATTCAATGTCTAATGAAATGGTATTTTCTGTCGATGTGTTTGGATCTCCCGTGATCCCTTGGTTCCGTGGCTAAGGCAACTGCACTTTCACTATCACAGAAAATTTCCATTGGCTCTTTAATAGCTGGTACAACTCCAAGGTCTCCAATGAAGTTCTTCAGCCATATCGCCTCCTTTGCTGCCTCGCTAGCTGCTATATACTCTGATTCGCAAGTTGAATCAGCCACTGTCTCTTGCTTGGAACTCTTCGAAGAAATTGCTCCTCCATTTAAGGTAAAGACCCAGCCTGACTGGGAGCGGAAATTATCCCTATCAGTCTGAAAGCTAGCATCACTATACCCTACAACTCTCAAGTCTTCACTCCCACTGAGGGTAAGGACCCAGTCCTTAGTCCTCCGTAGGTACTTGACGATATTCTTTACCGCAGTCTAGTGTGCCTTGCCAGGGTTCCCCTGATACCTGCTAACCATGCTCAAAGCAAAGGCTACATCAGGTCGAGTACACGTCATAGCATACATGCTCGATCCTACAGCCGAAGCATAAGGTATTCGACTCATTTCTGCTATCTCAGCCTCAGTACTAGGGCTTTGTGTCTTACTCAATCTGGCGTTACTCTGGATGGGTAACTCTCCTTTCTTGGAGTTCTGCATGCCGAATCTCTTAAGCACCTTATCCAAGTAGGTACTCTGACTAAGTCCAATTAGTCTTTTACTCCGGTCTCTCAAGATCCTTATCCCTAGAATATAGGCAGCTTCTCCTAGGTCCTTCATAGAGAAACACTTTCCAAGCCAGGACTTAACTTCCTGCAGAGTTGGGATGTCATTTCCTATGAGTAGTATGTTATCCACATACAATACCAAAAAGCTAACTATACTCCCACTAGCCTTGACATATACACAAGATTCATCTTCACTCCTAGAAAAGCCAAATTCTTTGACTTTCTCATCAAAGCAAAGATTCTATCTGCGAGGTGCTTGCTTTAACCCATAAATGGATTTCTCAAGCTTACACACTCTATTAGGGTACTCTGTCTTGACAAAACCCTTTGGCTGACTCATGTAAACATCCTCAGCCAACTTTCCATTAAGGAAAGCGGTTTTGACATCCATTTGCCATATTTCATAGTCATGAAATGCGGCTATGGCTAACAGAACCCTAATAGACTTAATCTTGGCCACTGGAGAAAAGGTCTCATCATAATCAACTCTCGGAGTTTGTGAGAAACCCTTTGCAACCAGTCGTGCCTTATAAGTGTGTACATTACCATCCATGTTGGTCTTCTTCTTGAAGATCCATTTGCACCCTACAGTCTTACGACCTGGTACATTCTCAACCAAGTTCCAAACTTGATTGTCATACATGGACTGTATCTCGCTGTCCATTGCCTCTTTCCACTTGGCTGACTCAGGGCCTGCCATGGCTTCCGCGTAACTGTTAGGTTCATCCAGACCTATCAGTGTCTCATCACTGATAAGTGTATCACCTTCCACAGTAATATGGAATCCATAGTAATGCTCAGGTGCATTCCTAACCCTTGTGGAACGCCTCAGAGGTACAGACTTGTCAATTGGCTCAACAGGAGTTTTCTCCTCTAGTTGAGTGCTAGGGTTTGAAGTTCCTTCACCACTTGACTCTTGAATTTCTTCAAGGTCAACTTGCCTCCCACTGTCTCCTTGGCTTATGAACTCTCTCTCTCGAAAGAAAGCCCTCCTAGCTACAAAGACCACATTCTCACTAGGTCTGTAGAAGAGGTAACCAAAGGATTTCTACGGGTAGCCGATGAAAATACACCTCTCACTTCGAGGTTCAAGCTTATCATGAGTCTCGCATCTCACGAAAGCCTCGCAACCCCAAATCTTAATGTGGTCTAGTTTGGGTACTTTACCAGTCCACATCTCATGAGGAGTTTTGGCAACTTTCTTTGTGGGAACTAGATTAAGGATATGGGAGGCAGTCTCTAAGGCATACCCCCAAAATGAGATTGGTAGCGAAGCTCGACTCATCATGGAACGAACCATATCCAACAAGGTTCGATTACGCCTCTCAGCTACACCATTCAACTGCGGTGTCCTGGGAGGTGTCAATTGTGAGACAATCCCACATTCCCTAAGATAGTCGAGGAACTCTGAACTAAGATACTCACCACCTCGATCGGATCGAGGCATCTTAATGTTCCTGCCCAATTGATTCTCGACTTCCTGTTTAAACTCTTTAAACCTCTCAAAAGTCTCTGACTTATGCTTGATTAAGTAGACATATCCATATCTACTGTAATCATCAGTAAAAGTCAAATAATAACGATTAGCATCCCTTGTGGCATGTTTGAAGGGCCCACACACATCCGTGTGTATAAGATCCAACAAACCTTCACCCCTCTCACAAGAACCTGTGAAGGGTGACTTTGTCATTTTTCCAAGTAAGCATGATTCGCAACTATCATCTGACTTTAGGTCAAATGACTCCAATACTCCATCCTTTTGGAGTTGGCCTATGCGTTTCTTGCTTATATGTCCAAGACGACAATGCCATAATGATGCTTTATCCAAGTTATTATCATTAACAGAATCAATACACAATACATTATTTCCTAAGTTATCAACCACAGATACAGTTTCATACACACCATCACAAGGTAATGCTTTAAAATAAAGAACATTATTAAAGAAAGCATTAATCGAACCAACTTCATTATCAAATGAAAAGGTGAAACCTTGTTTATACAATGCATGAAAGGAAATAATATTTCTTGCCATTTCTGGCGAATAACAACATTTATTCAAATCTAAACTAAACCCACTACTTAGCGATAAAGTATAAACTCCAATCTTGGTGACAGTTAAAGCTTTCCTATTCCCCATGATTAACTTTATTCTTCCATGCTCCACATTCTCACTTCTTCTTAGTCCCTGCAAATCAGAACAGATATGAATACCACAACCGGTATCAAGGACCCAAGAGTTATAATGGGGTGAGTTATTAGATAAGATAGTGTAAATACCTGCATGGTTGGGTTTAACTTTCCCATCCTTCACATTTTGCTGGTACTTTGGGCAGTTCCGCTTCCAATGTGACTTTTCATGGCAATAGAAGCATTCAGCCTCTTTAGGGTTAGAAGAAGGAGTGACAAAACCTTTCTTGGTTCCACTTGAAGAAGAGCCATCAAGGGTCCTAGCCTTGGTACCCTTCGAAGAGCTCTTCCTCTTCTTCCCTCTACCTTTCCCGATTGCCAAAACCGGGGCGGAGTTTGGAGTAGGAGTGTTAACAACCGACTTACCCTTAAGACCTGTTTCTACGGTCTTGAGGAGTCCCTGAAGTTTGCTGAGTGTGACCTCTTCCTTATTCATGTGATATGTCATGCGGAATTGATCATAGCACGATGGTAAGGAGTGCAAAATGATATCTATTGCAAGCTCCTCAGGGAAGTTCACATTAAGCTTCAGCAACCGATCCACATACCTTTGCATTTTCTGCATGTGGCTCATGACGGATTCCCCGTCCTTCATCATGGTTGTTATGATAGAGCATATGATTTCATACCTCTCTTGTCGTGCACTTTGATGGTATCTTTCCATCAGATCTTGGTGCATTTCAAAAGGGTAGAAGTCCTCATAGGACTTTTGGAGTTCCACTGTCATGGTGGCCAACATGATGCATGCCACTTTTGTAGCATCCCTTTCATGTGCCCGGAAGTCAGCGATCTCCTGGGGAGTTGCAGTGGTCTCATCAATCTCCTTAAGCTCCTTGTCAAGGACATATTCTTTGTCCTCGAAGCGGGTAATCATCCTGATGTTTCTGATCCATTCATTGAAGTTGGATCCATCAAAAGTGACTTTCCCACACAAGTTCATAAGGGTAAAGGAGCCATTAGGATTAGAGCCAGAAGCAGCATTGTTTGAAGACATCTGAAAGAAGAGAACAAGATTAGTTTAGATATTAAGAGAGTCCTTAATAAAACACCCAAATGTAATATTAAGGCTAGGATTCAATCACAATATATTATAACTTAGAAGAGGTATGCCGTAATCCAAGCTATAACATATTTGAAAGGTAGGTGAATGACGATTCACCAATTTCCACCATGAAAAACGAAATATAATATTAGGTTTTTAATTGGTTCTTAGAAATTCCTAGATTCTTTTGAGATTCAATGAACTTTTCAAAGGCATGTTTCAATCTCGAGTGTGCCCTCCAAGTTTTGTGACTGGGATACCGAGGATCACAAAACGAGGTGTGAAGTAACCATGCAAATCACTTGGTACACTTAATGTTTATTACTCAATCGATGTGTCGGTTAACCACACGAGCTCCACCGACCTATAATAAACTTTAAGTCACCCTTTACCTTCCTTGTTAAGTCCAAGTTAGTGTGTCGGTTAACCACACGAGCTCCACTAACGACTTAAACAAAGTGTAAAGTGTAATTTCATGGATTAGCACCTTATTCACATTTTCCTAAAGTAACTAAGATTGGGAATTTAATAAAAGCATTTAGTTACTTTATAATATTCATCATACTTTTAATGAGAATTTATAAGTCCTTGTCCTACCCGTTCGGCTAACGACCCTCCACCGATCAAGGAAGCGGTGGGTGAGAGTGGACACCCATTAAGTTGCCATTTTATAGGCAACAACCTTATACCCCCCTTATAGACCGGCTTCGTGAATGAGGCGTACTGGCGGTAAGACGACTTGACGTTATACATATATATATTAGTAACTTATAATATTATAAAGTATAAGGGTTGAATTTTAACTTTTAAAATTCTAAGGGTTGGAACTAAAGTTTTAATCAAGACTTTACATGTTCCAAAACTTGAGGGCAAATTTTGTAAACTTCCAAAACTTTTCATTTCTTATAACTTATGAATTAATTGAGTAATAAAAATAAAGACTCTTCATTTTTATAACTCTTGTGTTCTTTTAATGGCTTTAATAAAAGTGAGACTTTTGGTTTTCCATAACTTGAGGACAAGTTATGGACTCTATTAAAACACATTATGATCATGAATTAAACTACCATGAAGGTTACAAACTATTCCTATGATCATATAATCTTCATAAGTTCAAGAACATGAATATGAATATGAACACTTTCAAGAATCAAAAATTACACTTAAAAAAAACTTGTAATTTTAATAATTGCCATTGTAAATGGATTAGCATAAATATTACACCATCTAAAACAAGCTTTAAAACATCAAAACAGTTTAGGGTAATATTTCTAGTCCATTTCCAGCAACAAATGTGCAAACTTTCATACGAGCAGAAAACAGAAAAACGATTTTTTTTCCAAGCTGTTTGCACACAAAAAAAAAACAACAAACAAACCTAGGCTCTGATACCACTGATGGGTTTTGAGCATTCTAACACTTCCTAAGTGTACATGCAACCCTAATAACCTTGGATCTATGTTTGTCTAATAATCATGCAAAGTTGAATTCCAAGGTTATATTCCTATCTAGCATACATGGGGAACATTTTTAACTTGAATGAAAGATAGAATAACTTACCTTGTTGTTGATTATGATCCTTGAAACCTTGTGAGCCTAGCACCCCAAGTGTGATGCCTCAAATGCTTCACACAACACCAAATGCAAAGGAGTAAACTTTGAGAGAATCTTACACTTGCAAAATCGGCTCTAGCCCTCTTGTTTCTTATGTGTAGCCGATTTTGGTGGAGAATGGGTTTCTTATATAGTGTTGACACATCTAGGGTTACACCATGTAAACCCTAATGTGTCATGACTCTTCATTTCCATGACCCATGGGTTTGTAACTCCCATGGAGCATCCATGGAGCATCCTATGGGTGGAACCCAACTTGATAATCCATGGAGCCTCTTAGCCCACTATATAAGATATGGAAGATTTACATAATCTACCCATATATTTAATTAGTTATCTTTTGATCACTTAATTAATTCTAAATTAATTCTTGATCAAACTAATTAAATAATATTATTAATATATTAGAACTTATAATATATTAATAAACCATAAGTGTTATTTCTCTCATTTTAGTTTATCCAATTGCATGGTGCCATGCAACCCAAATGGACCATGCCGGGTCGGGTCAAGTACATACCAGAAATAGTTATGGACTTATACACCTTATCCAATAGGTAGTTTAGTCAAAAAATCCATGGTAATGTCCTCCCATTTACCCATGGGTATAAGTAAAGGTTCTAAACTCCCATACGGCTTCTGATGTTGTGCCTTAACCCTAGCACAAGTTACACACTCAGCCACATACTTAGCAACGTTGAGCTTCATCGTCGGCCACCAGTAATAGGGTTTTAGGTCCCTATACATTTTCGTACTGCCAGGATGAATCGAGTACATGGTCTTGTGAGCTTCTTCCATCAGAAGATCCCTTACTCCTCCCGTCTTAGGTACCCAAATCCTATCTTTGAATACCTTCAGTCCTTGACCGTTTGTATCAAACACCAACGTTTTATCCCAAACGTTCCTCCTTTCGGTCATTTCTCTCTAAAGCTTCCTCCTAAGCTTTCTTTTATACTTCCCATTTGTAGAGACAACTTCAATTCTCAATGCTCTTGGCCTCTTCCTTTCAAGATTCACCTTCCGACTGAGAGCATTAGCAACAATGCATACGCTATCACCTTCCAACAGTCGTAGTCCTTGAGTAACTCTAGCCAGCGTCGTTGCCTCAATGCATACGCTATCACTTCATCCCTTTGGGTCAGAATACAACCTAACCCAACTTCTTTAACAACGAACGCGATACTTCTATTGATCGCTTTGATCAGCCTTTACTTCAATTCGGCTTAAGTCAACTGCTACATCGAACTTGGTTCTCTGAACCACATAACAAACTCATCGTAGTCGGACTCAATTCGATATGACCACTAGGTTCGAAATAACAATCATCTTCTTAGTTATTACCGAAACGATGGTAACGATAGACTAGAATAAGACGGAATCAATTACGAGTGCCTTCGTAACCTTGTGACTTTCCCTGATCCAAGTGTGAGTCCTGTGCTTACAGTAGTATAGATCTCTACTACTATTCACACCTACTCATACTCGTCCCAAGTACTGTCTCGCAGTCCCCAAGTCCTAAAATCACAAAACAATTTAACACATATGAATGTGTCCAATTAATCATAAAATTTTCCTAGACGCTACTAGGACTTATTTCATGCGTATCTTCAGTCATCAATTCTACTTCAACTTGGTTGGTGATGGAGATTCCAAATGATGGGACAACTTCAGGAATTACACCAATCGTTCCATCATCCTGCCAATCGAAGGTGTACTTCAGACGTACCATACTCCTCTAAACGTTTCATTATTTTATCAAACATATTCTAAGACAAGATACCACTCTTACGATATCTTCTGATAGGTATCATTCACTATCATAAGCTTTTCATTTCCTCCATCTACTCAATTCTCTACGAGTCTTCACCATAACGTTTTGTACACCCAAGCAGACGTTCGGTGTACCAGGCGAGAATTTCAGATAGGAAAGCTTTATCTATGATAAACGTATAAATCTCCTTATCACTTCGAAACGTTTACATGTTAGTTCTAATCTCGTAATCATACGCTTAGAATCCTACACACATAAGGTTTCCAGATCCGGTCGGCAATAGACCATAGATCCGAACAATTAATAGCATATAAGGCATCCTTATAGCTATAACATAAAATATTTAGCACATAAAACATTTTAGGCATCTTTCCTAAAATAAACTAGTGCTCGTGTCAATTTAGGTGTACTACCTAAAATATAATAGACACACTCAACTCACAATCATCGCTTAGCATTCTAAGTTTAAGTCTAGAAATCCTACAATTTCTTAGTTCGCTTAAACTAATGCTCTGATACCAACTGTGACATCCCCAAATTCACGGCCAGAAAAGACCGGTTTAATTTATGCTTTTGAAATAATTTCAGAGTAATCATTTGATTAAAAGTGTTGCGGAATTTGTTCCCAGAAAAACATAATAAATATGTTATCAAATCATTTCCGAAGAAATGTATTTTATTCATTTAAACCATTGGGATGTCATTGTCAATACAAAAACATAAACATAAACAAAACTTACATTCATTTACACTAGTGATCTACTTCTCTTTTAATCTCTCAGTGTAAAGCAACTTCGTATCGATACCTGTGATACAATTAAACTGAGTGGGTCAGGCTTGGGAGCCTGGTGAGCATATAGGGTTTTCAACCCACAATAAATAATTTATTATGCTTAAACATCAAACAATCAACCCAATTACCCAATCCCCATTGTCTTATTTATTTCTTAAGGATTTACCCTAAGAATCAACTATCACTCATTCCAAAGGATTCATCCTAAGGAATAGGCACGAAGTCCATCGTTGCCCAAGGCTTACACTACAAGCACTAACAACGTCGATCCCCACATACTGATCATATACAATGATCTTACTAGATGTAGCCTAAAGGATCGATATGAACAACCAACTAACGAAACTGCTTCGGAAATCCCCTAGCAGCAAACAAGGATCGATAAAGATATCGAATGAATGAAATACGTTTAACCACGAACCTTTGTTCGTAAAAGAAATAACCACAAGACAATTAAGTTAGAGGTAGATATCAATGCATAGGCTGTGGTCTGAATATCATGGGGTATGTAGCCCCTAGACGCACCCTATCCAGCATCGAACTTTGCCTAGGCTGTGGTCTGAATATCGTGAGGTATATAACCCCCAGACGCACCCTATCCGGCAATGGAAACGCTGACTAATGCCTAGGCTGTGGTCTGAACCCCCAGACTCACCCCTATCCAGCATTGGAAATGGAAACACTGACTAATGCCTAGGCTGTGGTCTGAACCCCCAGACTCACCCCTATCCAGCATTGGAAATGAAAACACTGACTAATGCCTAGGCTGTGGTCTGAACATCGTGAGGTATATAACCTCTAGACGCGTCCTATCCGGCATCGAAAACGCTGACTCATGAAGCTCGTCCGATCACTTCATAGAAGAAACAAAGACTCCAAAGCTCTTCAAAATAAGAGTATAGGGAAAATACTAATAAAGTACTCTCGTACGTTCCCGTACCTCGACACATAATAGTGTCAAAAAGAAGAACTATCGGATTAACACATAGTTCAAAAACAAACACTTAATGAACGTATAGTTCGAGAACACCTTATGAACATATAGTTCAAACATACCTACCAATTACAAGTCTGCTAACGTTCCACTGGACTATCTAAAATAATCTGTGGTCGTTGTCTATACTCTGCTAGATGACTAGAGCATATTAAACATCGATATCTCTCATCACTTTTATTTCATCACACATCATCTAATTTATCTACCCATGTTTTACCCAACATATTTGTAGATAAATATACATACACAGTTTAAAACTTGTATAAAATATCAAGTCAACAGTCACCTCAAATAAACAATTAATATATTTACACATAACACGTATTTTAAGGTAAATACTTCATATGTATGTGTAAGATGAAGGTGACTATACACTCACCTGATTTAATGAAAATCGGGCAGCAATTCGCTTCCTAAAACGATCGTTTCTAATAAAACCGGGAGTTTTATTGAGAAACCGGGCTCTGCGAGGGTCGGGCTTCGAAACCGAAAAAAAAATTTCCGGGGCTTTTCGGGTACTCCGGGACGTGTTCCGGGCATTGGAAATGATCTCGGGGCATCAGGGGGAAGCGAAAATGGCTAAAATATTGAAAAAGGGGGTGAAAATGCCAAATTCTCAAAAGTACCCGGGCAATCTCGCATGCCCTCTATTTATAGGAGGGGAGATCCGGAGTCGGCTTAGAAGAGGAGTCATCAGGCGAGGACACACGGCAGTAGGGCGAGGGTGCACAGCACATGGCTCGCATGTGCAAAGTCTCGGTGGCAGCCGCTGATTGGACCGAAGTCTAGTCCGAGATTTCGGACGTGGCCTCCTTCTGCGAGGCTCGGACACGAGGAATAGGACACGCGTCGGACTCCTAGTGGACCCCTTTGGATGAGTCCACAGCTCAGATGACTCAGCAGCTCGGACACGTGGCTCGCATGACTCACCAATTTCGGACACGTGGCACGATCTAAGCGAGGGTGACGTGGCAAAAACGTGACTATGCGAATTTTCTCGATTTTTGTGCAAAAACTTCTAAAATCCATAACTTTCGCATACGAGCTCTGTTTTTGACGTTCTTTATATGCACGCATAGGTAAAATTACGCTCTACAAATTTCGTTTAGACTTTGTGGGCTAATTTTGAATTTAATTTTTAAATTATTATTTTTAACAGACCGGGACAGGAAATCCGTTAAAAATTCATAACTTCTTCATCTGACGTCCGTTTTCGTCTGACTTTTTACCGTTGTGCTATAAATGACGAGACCTTCGATTCTCGTTTAGGTTGTGTCGGCCAAAAATCTCTCGATCTAAAATTCGAGTTTTTAGCTGTCTACTGCTAAGCTGAAACTTCGAAAAATCATAACTTCCTCATACGAAGTCAGATTTGGGCGTTCTTTTTATACCTACTCTCGGTTTAACGAACACTACGAGTTTCGTTTAGATCACTAAGGCTAAAAAGTAGTTTATCAAAAACTCACTTTTTACGACATTCGGCACCGTGCCGGTTTATCGTGAAACTTCGACAGGTCATAACTTCTTCGTTATAACTCGGATTTCGGTATTCTTTATATATCCGTAATCCTTGTCACACCCACTACAAGTTTCTTAATAGATATTGGCTTTATCTAATATTTAATTTTGACGCTCATTTTTATTCTTAATTAATTAAACCCTAATAATTAAGCATAAAACACATAATTCACATAAAATTCACATAATTCCTTTTCATTTCTTCTAAATGAGTTACAAAGGTTAACCTAGACCATCATGTCAATATTAATGCCTAGCCTAGAAACACGGGCGTTACAACTTGTGGATATAAATCAAACATATAAATGTTATAATCATCATTTTATGTAAAACAATAAGGTGTGTTTTATATCAAAATGAATAGAACATGTGTGTTTACTAAGAACTAGGTGGAGCATAGTGAAATTCCTCATCTTGTATGAGTGAGACATACTTAATCATTTGAAATCACATTCTGACTAAGAAAGGTCATTTTCACCTTGACTCGGAAAGTGTTTCTAAAATGAAAGACTTGGGAAGGAGAAGATACATTCTTGGAATGTAAAATCTACAAGGGATAGATAAAATGAATGTTAAAAGTTTCATGTCCTTATACATATATTGGCAATGTCTTGAAAGGGATCAAGACATAAGATTCTTTTAGAGAATTCTTGGCATTGTCATATGGCACCATTTTGAGGTAGCCTCAAAAGTACATAGCTCATAGGCTTTAACTAGATTAAATGATTTATATTCTATTTGCTTAGGAAATGAATTCATCATTTAATCCATATTATACATAGGACATTGTATTTGATCATGCTGTAAGCATGTCATAGGATACTAATTGAATAAATGGTTAAGTCACTAGATGACTAAGAGAGCATTCTAAGAGTACTTTAGAATAACTAAGAGAATGTATATGAGACAATCAGTTTAGAAAGGATCTTTGTGGAAAGAGCTACACTAGATGTTAATTTCTAAACAGATACAAATAATTATTAATTATAATTGGATTTTGACTTCATTATGGAATGAAGGGTAAGTCTTGTTGGAATAAGGTCCAAGAAAAACATAATGACACAATCTACTACAAAATAAGATACACTACTTAAGAAGTTGAATTCAAATATGATTGGATGAATGAGATCATTGAAAAAGTATGTTGATTTCTGCCATTCAAGGATCACATAGAAATCTTTGTGACCTTGAGAGTATATTTAATCAAGATAAGAGACTCTATGTCACGAAAGAACACCAATCATATTCTCCAAGGTATTTAACTGTACTTAGAGTTAGAGTAAAGTTAAGTATGGAGATGCTAGTCTTCATAGAATTCATACAAATTAAATTTTGTCAGAACCATTGATAAAGTCATTATTTTGAGCTAAGTATGAATGATCACACTTTAGCTGTAAGACTTTATTATTCTAGAAATGGGATTTTGCATGATTTTGATTTGGTATTTGGATATTGGAACATTATAACAACAACTATTAGACAATGTTATGATATATTCAGATATAGCCATCACATTAATACTTGTTATGTTCTATATTAACATGTT